>NC_140592.1:1019879584-1020479584 GCF_964204655.1 Triturus cristatus
CCTTGGATCTTCACCTGCGCGCCATGAGAGGTACTTGACCTGTTTTAATTACATTTTGGCAGTCCACGCGGCACCCCTTACACTGACTTGCTCCCTGCTGACGAGAGGCAACTACCTCGAAACACGTGTCCAGGGATGGCTAACGCAACACATACTGTTCTTTATACATCGTGGCATAGGCGTACTCGCCGTCGCCACTACATTTACCACAGTTCCTTGGGGCAACTTGCTGGTGTGACGAGCAGTGTGCGACCTACCTTTGCACAATTTATTACGGCTCCCTTGAGCCAACGGGCTGACGAGCCTTGGATCTTCACCTGCGCGCCATGAGAGGTACTTGACCTGTTTTAATTACATTTTGGCAGTCCACGCGGCACCCCTTACACTGACCTGCTCCCTGCTGACGAGAGGCAACCTCCTCGAAACACGTGTCCAGGGATGGCTAACGCAACATATACTGTTCTTTATACATCGTGGCATAGGCGTACTCGCCGTCGCCACTACATTTGCCACAGTTCCTTGGGGCAACTTGCTGGTGTGACGAGCAGTGTGCGACCTACCTTTGCACAATTTATTACGGCTCCCTTGAGCCAACGGGCTGACGAGCCTTGGATCTTCACCTGCGCGCCATGAGAGGTACTTGACCTGTTTTAATTACATTTTGGCAGTCCACGTGGCACCCCTTACACTGACCTGCTCCCTGCTGACGAGAGGCAACTACCTCGAAACACGTGTCCAGGGATGGCTAACGCAACACATACTGTTCTTTATACATCGTGGCATAGGCGTACTCGCCGTCGCCACTACATTTACCACAGTTCCTTGGGGCAACTTGCTGGTGTGACGAGCAGTGTGCGACCTACCTTTGCACAATTTATTACGGCTCCCTTGAGCCAACGGGCTGACGAGCCTTTGATCTTCACCTGCGCGCCATGAGAGGTACTTGACCTGTTTTAATTACATTTTGGCAGTCCACGTGGCACCCCTTACACTGACCTGCTCCCTGCTGACGAGAGGCAACTACCTCGAAACACGTGTCCAGGGATGGCTAACGCAACACATACTGTTCTTTATACATCGTGGCATAGGCGTACTCGCCGTCGCCACTACATTTACCACAGTTCCTTGGGGCAACTTGCTGGTGTGACGAGCAGTGTGCGACCTATCTTTGCACAATTTATTACGGCTCCCTTGAGCCAACGGGCTGACGAGCCTTGGATCTTCACCTGCGCGCCATGAGAGGTACTTGACCTGTTTTAATTACATTTTGGCAGTCCACGCGGCACCCCTTACACTGACCTGCTCCCTGCTGACGAGAGGCAACTACCTCGAAACACGTGTCCAGGGATGGCTAACGCAACACATACTGTTCTTTATACATCGTGGCATAGGCGTACTCGCCGTCGCCACTACATTTACCACAGTTCCTTGGGGCAACTTGCTGGTGTGACGAGCAGTGTGCGACCTACCTTAGCACAATTTATCACGGCTCCCTTGAGCCAACGGGCTGACGAGCCTTGGATCTTCACCTGCGCGCCATGAGAGGTACTTGACCTGTTTTAATTACATTTTGGCAGTCCACGCGGCACCCCTTACACTGACCGGCTCCCTGCTGACGAGAGGCAACTACCTCGAAACACGTGTCCAGGGATGGCTAACGCAACACATACTGTTCTTTATACATCGTGGCATAGGCGTACTCGCCGTCGCCACTACATTTACCACAGTTCCTTGGGGCAACTTGCTGGTGTGACGAGCAGTGTGCGACCTACCTTTGCACAATTTATTACGGCTCCCTTGAGCCAACGGGCTGACGAGCCTTGGATCTTCACCTGCGCGCCATGAGAGGTACTTGACCTGTTTTAATTACATTTTGGAAGTCCACGCGGCACCCCTTACACTGACCTGCTCCCTGCTGACGAGAGGCAACTACCTCGAAACACGTGTCCAGGGATGGCTAACGCAACACATACTGTTCTTTATACATCGTGGCATAGGCGTACTCGCCGTCGCCACTACATTTACCACAGTTCCTTGGGGCAACTTGCTGGTGAGACGAGCAGTGTGCGACCTACCTTTGCACAATTTATTACGGCTCCCTTGAGCCAACGGGCTGACGAGCCTTGGATCTTCACCTGCGCGCCATGAGAGGTACTTGACCTGTTTTAATTACATTTTGGCAGTCCACGCGGCACCCCTTACACTGACCTGCTCCCTGCTGACGAGAGACAACTACCTCGAAACACGTGTCCAGGGATGGCTAACGCAACACATTCTGTTCTTTATACATCGTGGCATAGGCGTACTCGCCGTCGCCACTACATTTACCACAGTTCCTTGGGGCAACTTGCTGGTGTGACGAGCAGTGTGCGACCTACCTTTGCACAATTTATTACGGCTCCCTTGAGCCAACGGGCTGACGAGCCTTGGATCTTCACCTGCGCGCCATGAGAGGTACTTGACCTGTTTTAATTACATTTTGGCAGTCCACGCGGCACCCCTTACACTGACCTGCTCCCTGCTGACGAGAGGCAACTACCTCGAAACACGTGTCCAGGGAAGGCTAACGCAACACATACTGTTCTTTATACATCGTGGCATAGGCGTACTCGCCGTCGCCACTACATTTACCACAGTTCCTTGGGTCAACTTGCTGGTGTGACGAGCAGTGTGCGACCTACCTTTGCACAATTTATTACGGCTCCCTTGAGCCAACGGGCTGACTTGCCTTGGATCTTCACCTGCGCGCCATGAGAGGTACTTGACCTGTTTTAATTACATTTTGGCAGTCCACGCGGCACCCCTTACAGTGTAAGGCTTACACTGACCTGCTCCCTGCTGACGAGAGGCAACTACCTCGAAACACGTGTCCAGGGATGGCTAACGCAACACATACTGTTCTTTATACATCGTGGCATAGGCGTACTCGCCGTCGCCACTACATTTACCACAGTTCCTTGGGGCAACTTGCTGGTGTGACGAGCAGTGTGCGACCTACCTTTGCACAATTTATTACGGCTCCCTTGAGCCAACGGGCTGACGAGCCTTGGATCTTCACCTGCGCGCCATGAGAGGTACTTGACCTATTTTAATTACATTTTGGCAGTCCACGCGGCACCCCTTACACTGACCTGCTCCCTGCTGACGAGAGGCAACTACCTCGAAACACGTGTCCAGGGATGGCTAACGCAACACATACTGTTCTTTATACATCGTGGCATAGGCGTACTCGCCGTCGCCACTACATTTACCACAGTTCCTTGGGGCAACTTGCTGGTGTGACGAGCAGTGTGCGACCTACCTTTGCACAATTTATTACGGCTCCCTTGAGCCAACGGGCTGACGAGCCTTGGATCTTCACCTGCGCGCCATGAGAGGTACTTGACCTGTTTTAATTACATTTTGGCAGTCCACGCGGCACCCCTTACACTGACCTGCTCCCTGCTGACGAGAGGCAACCTCCTCGAAACACGTGTCCAGGGATGGCTAACGCAACACATTCTGTTCTTTATACATCGTGGCATAGGCGTACTCGCCGTCGCCACTACATTTGCCACAGTTCCTTGGGGCAACTTGCTGGTGTGACGAGCAGTGTGCGACCTACCTTTGCACAATTTATTACGGCTCCCTTGAGCCAACGGGCTGACGAGCCTTGGATCTTCACCTGCGCGCCATGAGAGGTACTTGACCTGTTTTAATTACATTTTGGCAGTCCACGTGGCACCCCTTACACTGACCTGCTCCCTGCTGACGAGAGGCAACTACCTCGAAACACGTGTCCAGGGATGGCTAACGCAACACATACTGTTCTTTATACATCGTGGCATAGGCGTACTCGCCGTCGCCACTACATTTACCACAGTTCCTTGGGGCAACTTGCTGGTGTGACGAGCAGTGTGCGACCTACCTTTGCACAATTTATTACGGCTCCCTTGAGCCAACGGGCTGACGAGCCTTGGATCTTCACCTGCGCGCCATGAGAGGTACTTGACCTGTTTTAATTACATTTTGGCAGTCCACGCGGCACCCCTTACACTGACCTGCTCCCTGCTGACGAGAGGCAACTACCTCGAAACACGTGTCCAGGGATGGCTAACGCAACACATACTGTTCTTTATACATCGTGGCATAGGCGTACTCGCCGTCGCCACTACATTTACCACAGTTCCTTGGGGCAACTTGCTGGTGTGACGAGCAGTGTGCGACCTATCTTTGCACAATTTATTACGGCTCCCTTGAGCCAACGGGCTGACGAGCCTTGGATCTTCACCTGCGCGCCATGAGAGGTACTTGACCTGTTTTAATTACATTTTGGCAGTCCACGCGGCACCCCTTACACTGACCTGCTCCCTGCTGACGAGAGGCAACTACCTCGAAACACGTGTCCAGGGATGGCTAACGCAACACATACTGTTCTTTATACATCGTGGCATAGGCGTACTCGCCGTCGCCACTACATTTACCACAGTTCCTTGGGGCAACTTGCTGGTGTGACGAGCAGTGTGCGACCTACCTTTGCACAATTTATTACGGCTCCCTTGAGCCAACGGGCTGACGAGCCTTGGATCTTCACCTGCGCGCCATGAGAGGTACTTGACCTGTTTTAATTACATTTTGGCAGTCCACGCGGCACCCCTTACACTGACCTGCTCCCTGCTGACGAGAGGCAACTACCTCGAAACACGTGTCCAGGGATGGCTAACGCAACACATACTGTTCTTTATACATCGTGGCATAGGCGTACTCGCCGTCGCCACTACATTTACCACAGTTCCTTGGGGCAACTTGCTGGTGTGACGAGCAGTGTGCGACCTACCTTTGCGCAATTTATTACGGCTCCCTTGAGCCAACGGGCTGACGAGCCTTGGATCTTCACCTGCGCGCCATGAGAGGTACTTGACCTGTTTTAATTACATTTTGGCAGTCCACGCGGCACCCCTTACACTGACCTGCTCCCTGCTGACGAGAGGCAACAACCTCGAAGCACGTGACCAGGGATGGCTAACGCAACACATACTGTTCTTTATACATCGTGGCATAGGCGTACTCGCCGTCGCCACTACATTTACCACAGTTCCTTGGGGCAACTTGCTGGTGTGACGAGCAGTGTGCGACCTACCTTAGCACAATTTATTACAGCTCCCTTGAGCCAACGGGCTGACGAGCCTTGGATCTTCACCTGCGCGCCATGAGAGGTACTTGACCTGTTTTAATTACATTTTGGCAGTCCACGCGGCACCCCTTACACTGACCTGCTCCCTGCTGACGAGAGGCAACTACCTCGAAACACGTGTCCAGGGATGGCTAACGCAACACATACTGTTCTTTATACATCGTGGCATAGGCGTACTCGCCGTCGCCACTACATTTACCACAGTCCCTTGGGGCAACTTGCTGGTGTGACGAGCAGTGTGCGACCTACCTTTGCACAATTTATTACGGCTCCCTTGAGCCAACGGGCTGACGAGCCTTGGATCTTCACCTGCGCGCCATGAGAGGTACTTGACCTGTTTTAATTACATTTTGGAAGTCCACGCGGCACCCCTTACACTGACCTGCTCCCTGCTGACGAGAGGCAACTACCTCGAAACACGTGTCCAGGGATGGCTAACGCAACACATACTGTTCTTTATACATCGTGGCATAGGCGTACTCGCCGTCGCCACTACATTTACCACAGTTCCTTGGGGCAACTTGCTGGTGTGACGAGCAGTGTGCGACCTACCTTTGCACAATTTATTACGGCTCCCTTGAGCCAACGGGCTGACGAGCCTTGGATCTTCACCTGCACGCCATGAGAGGTACTTGACCTGTTTTAATTACATTTTGGCAGTCCACGCGGCACCCCTTACACTGACCTGCTCCCTGCTGACGAGAGGCAACCTCCTCGAAACACGTGTCCAGGGATGGCTAACGCAACACATACTGTTCTTTATACATCGTGGCATAGGCGTACTCGCCGTCGCCACTACATTTGCCACAGTTCCTTGGGGCAACTTGCTGGTGTGACGAGCAGTGTGCGACCTACCTTTGCACAATTTATTCCGGCTCCCTTGAGCCAACGGGCTGACGAGCCTTGGATCTTCACCTGCGCGCCATGAGAGGTACTTGACCTGTTTTAATTACATTTTGGCAGTCCACGCGGCACCCCTTACACTGACCTGCTCCCTGCTGACGAGAGGCAACTACCTCGAAACACGTGTCCAGGGATGGCTAACGCAACACAAACTGTTCTTTATACATCGTGGCATAGGCGTACTCGCCGTCGCCACTACATTTACCACAGTTCCTTGGGGCAACTTGCTGGTGTGACGAGCAGTGTGCGACCTACCTTTGCACAATTTATTACGGCTCCCTTGAGCCAACGGGCTGACGAGCCTTGGATCTTCACCTGCGCGCCATGAGAGGTACTTGACCTGTTTTAATTACATTTTGGCAGTCCACGCGGCACCCCTTACACTGACCTGCTCCCTGCTGACGAGAGGCAACTACCTCGAAACACGTGTCCAGGGATGGCTAACGCAACACATACTGTTCTTTATACATCGTGGCATAGGCGTACTCGCCGTCGCCACTACATTTACCACAGTTCCTTGGGGCAACTTGCTGGTGTGACGAGCAGTGTGCGACCTACCTTTGCACAATTTATTACGGCTCCCTTGAGCCAACGGGCTGACGAGCCTTGGATCTTCACCTGCGCGCCATGAGAGGTACTTGACCTGTTTTAATTACATTTTGGCAGTCCACGCGGCACCCCTTACACTGACCTGCTCCCTGCTGACGAGAGGCAACTACCTCGAAACACGTGTCCAGGGATGGCTAACGCAACACATACTGTTCTTTATACATCGTGGCATAGGCGTACTCGCCGTCGCCACTACATTTACCACAGTTCCTTGGGGCAACTTGCTGGTGTGACGAGCAGTGTGCGACCTACCTTTGCACAATTTATTACGGCTCCCTTGAGCCAACGGGCTGACGAGCCTTGGATCTTCACCTGCGCGCCATGAGAGGTACTTGACCTGTTTTAATTACATTTTGGCAGTCCACGCGGCACCCCTTACACTGACCTGCTCCCTGCTGACGAGAGGCAACTACCTCGAAACACGTGTCCAGGGATGGCTAACGCAACACATACTGGTCTTTATACATCGTGGCATAGGCGTACTCGCCGTCGCCACTACATTTACCACAGTTCCTTGGGGCAACTTGCTGGTGTGACGAGCAGTGTGCGACCTACCTTTGCACAATTTATTATGGCTCCCTTGAGCCAACGGGCTGACGAGCCTTGGATCTTCACCTGCGCGCCATGAGAGGTACTTGACCTGTTTTAATTACATTTTGGCAGTCCACGCGGCACCCCTTACACTGACCTGCTCCCTGCTGACGAGAGGCAACTACCTCGAAACACGTGTCCAGGGATGGCTAACGCAACACATACTGTTCTTTATACATCGTGGCATAGGCGTACTCGCCGTCGCCACTACATTTACCACAGTTCCTTGGGGCAACTTGCTGGTGTGACGAGCAGTGTGCGACCTACCTTTGCACAATTTATTACGGCTCCCTTGAGCCAACGGGCTGACGAGCCTTGGATCTTCACCTGCGCGCCATGAGAGGTACTTGACCTGTTTTAATTACATTTTGGCAGTCCACGCGGCACCCCTTACACTGACCTGCTCCCTGCTGACGAGAGACAACTACCTCGAAACACGTGTCCAGGGATGGCTAACGCAACACATTCTGTTCTTTATACATCGTGGCATAGGCGTACTCGCCGTCGCCACTACATTTACCACAGTTCCTTGGGGCAACTTGCTGGTGTGACGAGCAGTGTGCGACCTACCTTTGCACAATTTATTACGGCTCCCTTGAGCCAACGGGCTGACGAGCCTTGGATCTTCACCTGCGCGCCATGAGAGGTACTTGACCTGTTTTAATTACATTTTGGCAGTCCACGCGGCACCCCTTACACTGACCTGCTCCCTGCTGACGAGAGGCAACTACCTCGAAACACGTGTCCAGGGATGGCTAACGCAACACATACTGTTCTTTATACATCGTGGCATAGGCGTACTCGCCGTCGCCACTACATTTACCACAGTTCCTTGGGTCAACTTGCTGGTGTGACGAGCAGTGTGCGACCTACCTTTGCACAATTTATTACGGCTCCCTTGAGCCAACGGGCTGACTTGCCTTGGATCTTCACCTGCGCGCCATGAGAGGTACTTGACCTGTTTTAATTACATTTTGGCAGTCCATGCGGCACCCCTTACACTGACCTGCTCCCTGCTGACGAGAGGCAACTACCTCGAAACACGTGTCCAGGGATGGCTAACGCAACACATACTGTTCTTTATACATCGTGGCATAGGCGTACTCGCCGTCGCCACTACATTTACCACAGTTCCTTGGGGCAACTTGCTGGTGTGACGAGCAGTGTGCGACCTAGCTTTGCACAATTTATTACGGCTCCCTTGAGCCAACGGGCTGACGAGCCTTGGATCTTCACCTGCGCGCCATGAGAGGTACTTGACCTGTTTTAATTACATTTTGGCAGTCCACGCGGCACCCCTTACACTGACCTGCTCCCTGCTGACGAGAGGCAACTACCTCGAAACACGTGTCCAGGGATGGCTAACGCAACACATACTGTTCTTTATACATCGTGGCATAGGCGTACTCGCCGTCGCCACTACATTTACCACAGTTCCTTGGGGCAACTTGCTGGTGTGACGAGCAGTGTGCGACCTACCTTTGCACAATTTATTACGGCTCCCTTGAGCCAACGGGCTGACGAGCCTTGGATCTTCACCTGCGCGCCATGAGAGGTACTTGATCTGTTTTAATTACATTTTGGCAGTCCACGCGGCACCCCTTACACTGACCTGCTCCCTGCTGACGAGAGGCAACTACCTCGAAACACGTGTCCAGGGATGGCTAACGCAACACATACTGTTCTTTATACATCATGGCATAGGCGTACTCGCCGTCGCCACTACATTTACCACAGTTCCTTGGGGCAACTTGCTGGTGTGACGAGCAGTGTGCGACCTACCTTTGCACAATTTATTACGGCTCCCTTGAGCCAACGGGCTGACGAGCCTTGGATCTTCACCTGCGCGCCATGAGAGGTACTTGACCTGTTTTAATTACATTTTGGCAGTCCACGCGGCACCCCTTACACTGACCTGCTCCCTGCTGACGAGAGGCAACTACCTCGAAACACGTGTCCAGGGATGGCTAACGCAACACATACTGTTCTTTATACATCGTGGCATAGGCGTACTCGCCGTCGCCACTACATTTACCACAGTTCCTTGGGGCAACTTGCTGGTGTGACGAGCAGTGTGCGACCTACCTTTGCACAATTTATTACGGCTCCCTTGAGCCAACGGGCTGACGAGCCTTGGACCTTCACCTGCGCGCCATGAGAGGTACTTGACCTGTTTTAATTACATTTTGGAAGTCCACGCGGCACCCCTTACACTGACCTGCTCCCTGCTGACGAGAGGCAACTACCTCGAAACACGTGTCCAGGGATGGCTAACGCAACACATACTGTTCTTTATACATCGTGGCATAGGCGTACTCGCCGTCGCCACTACATTTACCACAGTTCCTTGGGGCAACTTGCTGGTGTGACGAGCAGTGTGCGACCTACCTTTGCACAATTTATTACGGCTCCCTTGAGCCAACGGGCTGACGAGCCTTGGATCTTCACCTGTGCGCCATGAGAGGTACTTGACCTGTTTTAATTACATTTTGGCAGTCCACGCGGCACCCTTTACACTGACCTGCTCCCTGCTGACGAGAGGCAACTACCTCGAAACACGTGTCCAGGGATGGCTAACGCAACACATACTGTTCTTTATACATCGTGGCATAGGCGTACTCGCCGTCGCCACTACATTTACCACAGTTCCTTGGGGCAACTTGCTGGTGTGACGAGCATTGTGCGACCTACCTTTGCACAATTTATTACGGCTCCCTTGAGCCAACGGGCTGACGAGCCTTGGATCTTCACCTGCGCGCCATGAGAGGTACTTGACCTGTTTTAATTACATTTTGGCAGTCCACGCGGCACCCCTTACACTGACCTGCTCCCTGCTGACGAGAGGCAACTACCTTGAAACACGTGTCCAGGGATGGCTAACGCAACACATACTGTTCTTTATACATCGTGGCATAGGCGTACTCGCCGTCACCACTACATTTACCACAGTTCCTTGGGGCAACTTGCTGGTGTGACGAGCAGTGTGCGACCTACCTTTGCACAATTTATTACGGCTCCCTTGAGCCAACGGGCTGACGAGCCTTGGATCTTCACCTGTGCGCCATGAGAGGTACTTGACCTGTTTTAATTACATTTTGGCAGTCCACGCGGCACCCTTTACACTGACCTGCTCCCTGCTTACGAGAGGAAACTACCTCGAAACACGTGTCCAGGGATGGCTAACGCAACACATACTGTTCTTTATACATCGTGGCATAGGCGTACTCGCCGTCGCCACTACATTTACCACAGTTCCTTGGGGCAACTTGCTGGTGTGACGAGCAGTGTGCGACCTACCTTTGCACAATTTATTACGGCTCCCTTGAGCCAACGGGCTGACGAGCCTTGGATCTTCACCTGCGCGCCATGAGAGGTACTTGACCTGTTTTAATTACATTTTGGCAGTCTACGCTGCACCTTTTACACTGACCTGCTCCCTGCTGACGAGAGGCAACTACCTCGAAACACGTGTCCAGGGATGGCTAACGCAACACATACTGTTCTTTATACATCGTGGCATAGGCGTACTCGCCGTCGCCACTACATTTACCACAGTTCCTTGGGGCAACTTGCTGGTGTGACGAGCAGTGTGCGACCTACCTTTGCACAATTTATTACGGCTCCCTTGAGCCAACGGGCTAACGAGCCTTGGATCTTCACCTGCGCGCCATGAGAGGTACTTGACCTGTTTTAATTACATTTTGGCAGTCCACGCGGCACCCCTTACACTGACCTGCTCCCTGCTGACGAGAGGCAACTACCTCGAAACACGTGTCCAGGGATGGCTAACGCAACACATACTGTTCTTTATACATCGTGGCATAGGCGTACTCGCCGTCGCCACTACATTTACCACAGTTCCTTGGGGCAACTTGCTGGTGTGACGAGCAGTGTGCGACCTACCTTTGCACAATTTATTACGGCTCCCTTGAGCCAACGGGCTGACGAGCCTTGGATCTTCACCTGCGCGCCATGAGAGGTACTTGACCTGTTTTAATTACATTTTGGCAGTCCACGCGGCACCCCTTACACTGACCTGCTCCCTGCTGACGAGAGGCAACTACCTCGAAACACGTGTCCAGGGATGGCTAACGCAACACATACTGGTCTTTATACATCGTGGCATAGGCGTACTCGCCGTCGCCACTACATTTACCACAGTTCCTTGGGGCAACTTGCTGGTGTGACGAGCAATGTGCGACCTACCTTTGCACAATTTATTACGGCTCCCTTGAGCCAACGGGCTGACGAGCCTTGGATCTTCACCTGCGCGCCATGAGAGGTACTTGACCTGTTTTAATTACATTTTGGCAGTCCACGCGGCACCCCTTACACTGACCTGCTCCCTGCTGACGAGAGGCAACCTCCTCGAAACACGTGTCCAGGGATGGCTAACGCAACACATACTGTTCTTTATACATCGTGGCATAGGCGTACTCGCCGTCGCCACTACATTTGCCACAGTTCCTTGGGGCAACTTGCTGGTGTGACGAGCAGTGTGCGACCTACCTTTGCACAGTTTATTACGGCTCCCTTGAGCCAACGGGCTGACGAGCCTTGGATCTTCACCTGCGCGCCATGAGAGGTACTTGACCTGTTTTAATTACATTTTGGCAGTCCACGTGGCACCCCTTACACTGACCTGCTCCCTGCTGACGAGAGGCAACTACCTCGAAACACGTGTCCAGGGATGGCTAACGCAACACATACTGTTCTTTATACATCGTGGCATAGGCGTACTCGCCGTCGCCACTACATTTACCACAGTTCCTTGGGGCAACTTGCTGGTGTGACGAGCAGTGTGCGACCTACCTTTGCACAATTTATTACGGCTCCCTTGAGCCAACGGGCTGACGAGCCTTGGATCTTCACCTGCGCGCCATGAGAGGTACTTGACCTGTTTTAATTACATTTTGGCAGTCCACGCGGCACCCCTTACACTGACCTGCTCCCTGCTGACGAGAGGCAACTACCTCGAAACACGTGTCCAGGGATGGCTAACGCAACACATACTGTTCTTTATACATCGTGGCATAGGCGTACTCGCCGTCGCCACTACATTTACCAGAGTTCCTTGGGGCAACTTGCTGGTGTGACGAGCAGTGTGCGACCTATCTTTGCACAATTTATTACGGCTCCCTTGAGCCAACGGGCTGACGAGCCTTGGATCTTCACCTGCGCGCCATGAGAGGTACTTGACCTGTTTTAATTACATTTTGGCAGTCCACGCGGCACCCCTTACACTGACCTGCTCCCTGCTGACGAGAGGCAACTACCTCGAAACACGTGTCCAGGGATGGCTAACGCAACACATACTGTTCTTTATACATCGTGGCATAGGCGTACTCGCCGTCGCCACTACATTTACCACAGTTCCTTGGGGCAACTTGCTGGTGTGACGAGCAGTGTGCGACCTACCTTTGCACAATTTCTTACGGCTCCCTTGAGCCAACGGGCTGACGAGCCTTGGATCTTCACCTGCGCGCCATGAGAGGTACTTGACCTGTTTTAATTACATTTTGGCAGTCCACGCGGCACCCCTTACACTGACCTGCTCCCTGCTGACGAGAGGCAACTACCTCGAAACACGTGTCCAGGGATGGCTAACGCAACACATACTGTTCTTTATACATCGTGGCATAGGCGTACTCGCCGTCGCCACTACATTTACCACAGTTCCTTGGGGCAACTTGCTGGTGTGACGAGCAGTGTGCGACCTACCTTTGCACAATTTATTACGGCTCCCTTGAGCCAACGGGCTGACGAGCCTTGGATCTTCACCTGCGCGCCATGAGAGGTACTTGACCTGTTTTAATTACATTTTGGCAGTCCACGCGGCACCCCTTACACTGACCTGCTCCCTGCTGACGAGAGGCAACTACCTCGAAACACGTGTCCAGGGATGGCTAACGCAACACATACTGTTCTTTATACATCGTGGCATAGGCGTACTCGCCGTCGCCACTACATTTACCAGAGTTCCTTGGGGCAACTTGCTGGTGTGACGAGCAGTGTGCGACCTATCTTTGCACAATTTATTACGGCTCCCTTGAGCCAACGGGCTGACGAGCCTTGGATCTTCACCTGCGCGCCATGAGAGGTACTTGACCTGTTTTAATTACATTTTGGCAGTCCACGCGGCACCCCTTACACTGACCTGCTCCCTGCTGACGAGAGGCAACTACCTCGAAACACGTGTCCAGGGATGGCTAACGCAACACATACTGTTCTTTATACATCGTGGCATAGGCGTACTCGCCGTCGCCACTACATTTACCACAGTTCCTTGGGGCAACTTGCTGGTGTGACGAGCAGTGTGCGACCTACCTTTGCACAATTTCTTACGGCTCCCTTGAGCCAACGGGCTGACGAGCCTTGGATCTTCACCTGCGCGCCATGAGAGGTACTTGACCTGTTTTAATTACATTTTGGCAGTCCACGCGGCACCCCTTACACTGACCTGCTCCCTGCTGACGAGAGGCAACTACCTCGAAACACGTGTCCAGGGATGGCTAACGCAACACATACTGTTCTTTATACATCGTGGCATAGGCGTACTCGCCGTCGCCACTACATTTACCACAGTTCCTTGGGGCAACTTGCTGGTGTGACGAGCAGTGTGCGACCTACCTTTGCACAATTTATTACGGCTCCCTTGAGCCAACGGGCTGACGAGCCTTGGATCTTCACCTGCGCGCCATGAGAGGTACTTGACCTGTTTTAATTACATTTTGGCAGTCCACGCGGCACCCCTTACACTGACCTGCTCCCTGCTGACGAGAGGCAACTACCTCGAAACACGTGTCCAGGGATGGCTAACGCAACACATACTGTTCTTTATACATCGTGGCATAGGCGTACTCGCCGTCGCCACTACATTTACCACAGTTCCTTGGGGCAACTTGCTGGTGTGACGAGCAGTGTGCGACCTACCTTAGCACAATTTATTACGGCTCCCTTGAGCCAACGGGCTGACGAGCCTTGGATCTTCACCTGCGCGCCATGAGAGGTACTTGACCTGTTTTAATTACATTTTGGCAGTCCACGCGGCACCCCTTACACTGACCTGCTCCCTGCTGACGAGAGGCAACTACCTCGAAACACGTGTCCAGGGATGGCTAACGCAACACATACTGTTCTTTATACATCGTGGCATAGGCGTACTCGCCGTCGCCACTACATTTACCACAGTTCCTTGGGGCAACTTGCTGGTGTGACGAGCAGTGTGCGACCTACCTTTGCACAATTTATTACGGCTCCCTTGAGCCAACGGGCTGACGAGCCTTGGATCTTCACCTGCGCGCCATGAGAGGTACTTGACCTGTTTTAATTACATTTTGGAAGTCCACGCGGCACCCCTTACACTGACCTGCTCCCTGCTGACGAGAGGCAACTACCTCGAAACACGTGTCCAGGGATGGCTAACGCAACACATACTGTTCTTTATACATCGTGGCATAGGCGTACTCGCCGTCGCCACTACATTTACCACAGTTCCTTGGGGCAACTTGCTGGTGTGACGAGCAGTGTGCGACCTACCTTTGCACAATTTATTACGGCTCCCTTGAGCCAACGGGCTGACGAGCCTTGGATCTTCACCTGCGCGCCATGAGAGGTACTTGACCTGTTTTAATTACATTTTGGCAGTCCACGCGGCACCCCTTACACTGACCTGCTCCCTGCTGACGAGAGGCAACCTCCTCGAAACACGTGTCCAGGGATGGCTAACGCAACACATACTGTTCTTTATACATCGTGGCATAGGCGTACTCGCCGTCGCCACTACATTTGCCACAGTTCCTTGGGGCAACTTGCTGGTGTGACGAGCAGTGTGCGACCTACCTTTGCACAATTTATTACGGCTCCCTTGAGCCAACGGGCTGACGAGCCTTGGATCTTCACCTGCGCGCCATGAGAGGTACTTGACCTGTTTTAATTACATTTTGGCAGTCCACGCGGCACCCCTTACACTGACCTGCTCCCTGCTGACGAGAGGCAACTACCTCGAAACACGTGTCCAGGGATGGCTAACGCAACACATACTGTTCTTTATACATCGTGGCATAGGCGTACTCGCCGTCGCCACTACATTTACCACAGTTCCTTGGGGCAACTTGCTGGTGTGACGAGCAGTGTGCGACCTACCTTTGCACAATTTATTACGGCTCCCTTGAGCCAACGGGCTGACGAGCCTTGGATCTTCACCTGCGCGCCATGAGAGGTACTTGACCTGTTTTAATTACATTTTGGCAGTCCACGCGGCACCCCTTACACTGACCTGCTCCCTGCTGACGAGAGGCAACTACCTCGAAACACGTGTCCAGGGATGGCTAACGCAACACATACTGTTCTTTATACATCGTGGCATAGGCGTACTCGCCGTCGCCACTACATTTACCACAGTTCCTTGGGGCAACTTGCTGGTGTGACGAGCAGTGTGCGACCTACCTTAGCACAATTTATTACGGCTCCCTTGAGCCAACGGGCTGACGAGCCTTGGATCTTCACCTGCGCGCCATGAGAGGTACTTGACCTGTTTTAATTACATTTTGGCAGTCCACGCGGCACCCCTTACACTGACCTGCTCCCTGCTGACGAGAGGCAACTACCTCGAAACACGTGTCCAGGGATGGCTAACGCAACACATACTGTTCTTTATACATCGTGACATAGGCGTACTCGCCGTCGCCACTACATTTACCACAGTTCCTTGGGGCAACTTGCTGGTGTGACGAGCAGTGTGCGACCTACCTTTGCACAATTTATTACGGCTCCCTTGAGCCAACGGGCTGACGAGCCTTGGATCTTCACCTGCGCGCCATGAGAGGTACTTGACCTGTTTTAATTACATTTTGGCAGTCCACGCGGCACCCCTTACACTGACCTGCTCCCTGCTGACGAGAGGCAACTACCTCGAAACACGTGTCCAGGGATGGCTAACGCAACACATACTGTTCTTTATACATCGTGGCATAGGCGTACTCGCCGTCGCCACTACATTTACCACAGTTCCTTGGGGCAACTTGCTGGTGTGACGAGCAGTGTGCGACCTACCTTTGCACAATTTATTATGGCTCCCTTGAGCCAACGGGCTGACGAGCCTTGGATCTTCACCTGCGCGCCATGAGAGGTACTTGACCTGTTTTAATTACATTTTGGCAGTCCACGCGGCACCCCTTACACTGACTTGCTCCCTGCTGACGAGAGGCAACTACCTCGAAACACGTGTCCAGGGATGGCTAACGCAACACATACTGTTCTTTATACATCGTGGCATAGGCGTACTCGCCGTCGCCACTACATTTACCACAGTTCCTTGGGGCAACTTGCTGGTGTGACGAGCAGTGTGCGACCTACCTTTGCACAATTTATTACGGCTCCCTTGAGCCAACGGGCTGACGAGCCTTGGATCTTCACCTGCACGCCATGAGAGGTACTTGACCTGTTTTAATTACATTTTGGCAGTCCACGCGGCACCCCTTACACTGACCTGCTCCCTGCTGACGAGAGGCAACCTCCTCGAAACACGTGTCCAGGGATGGCTAACGCAACACATACTGTTCTTTATACATCGTGGCATAGGCGTACTCGCCGTCGCCACTACATTTGCCACAGTTCCTTGGGGCAACTTGCTGGTGTGACGAGCAGTGTGCGACCTACCTTTGCACAATTTATTACGGCTCCCTTGAGCCAACGGGCTGACGAGCCTTGGATCTTCACCTGCGCGCCATGAGAGGTACTTGACCTGTTTTAATTACATTTTGGCAGTCCACGTGGCACCCCTTACACTGACCTGCTCCCTGCTGACGAGAGGCAACTACCTCGAAACACGTGTCCAGGGATGGCTAACGCAACACATACTGTTCTTTATACATCGTGGCATAGGCGTACTCGCCGTCGCCACTACATTTACCACAGTTCCTTGGGGCAACTTGCTGGTGTGACGAGCAGTGTGCGACCTACCTTTGCACAATTTATTACGGCTCCCTTGAGCCAACGGGCTGACGAGCCTTTGATCTTCACCTGCGCGCCATGAGAGGTACTTGACCTGTTTTAATTACATTTTGGCAGTCCACGCGGCACCCCTTACACTGACCTGCTCCCTGCTGACGAGAGGCAACTACCTCGAAACACGTGTCCAGGGATGGCTAACGCAACACATACTGTTCTTTATACATCGTGGCATAGGCGTACTCGCCGTCGCCACTACATTTACCACAGTTCCTTGGGGCAACTTGCTGGTGTGACGAGCAGTGTGCGACCTATCTTTGCACAATTTATTACGGCTCCCTTGAGCCAACGGGCTGACGAGCCTTGGATCTTCACCTGCGCGCCATGAGAGGTACTTGACCTGTTTTAATTACATTTTGGCAGTCCACGCGGCACCCCTTACACTGACCTGCTCCCTGCTGACGAGAGGCAACTACCTCGAAACACGTGTCCAGGGATGGCTAACGCAACACATACTGTTCTTTATACATCGTGGCATAGGCGTACTCGCCGTCGCCACTACATTTACCACAGTTCCTTGGGGCAACTTGCTGGTGTGACGAGCAGTGTGCGACCTACCTTAGCACAATTTATCACGGCTCCCTTGAGCCAACGGGCTGACGAGCCTTGGATCTTCACCTGCGCGCCATGAGAGGTACTTGACCTGTTTTAATTACATTTTGGCAGTCCACGCGGCACCCCTTACACTGACCGGCTCCCTGCTGACGAGAGGCAACTACCTCGAAACACGTGTCCAGGGATGGCTAACGCAACACATACTGTTCTTTATACATCGTGGCATAGGCGTACTCGCCGTCGCCACTACATTTACCACAGTTCCTTGGGGCAACTTGCTGGTGTGACGAGCAGTGTGCGACCTACCTTTGCACAATTTATTACGGCTCCCTTGAGCCAACGGGCTGACGAGCCTTGGATCTTCACCTGCGCGCCATGAGAGGTACTTGACCTGTTTTAATTACATTTTGGAAGTCCACGCGGCACCCCTTACACTGACCTGCTCCCTGCTGACGAGAGGCAACTACCTCGAAACACGTGTCCAGGGATGGCTAACGCAACACATACTGTTCTTTATACATCGTGGCATAGGCGTACTCGCCGTCGCCACTACATTTACCACAGTTCCTTGGGGCAACTTGCTGGTGTGACGAGCAGTGTGCGACCTACCTTTGCACAATTTATTACGGCTCCCTTGAGCCAACGGGCTGACGAGCCTTGGATCTTCACCTGCGCGCCATGAGAGGTACTTGACCTGTTTTAATTACATTTTGGCAGTCCACGCGGCACCCCTTACACTGACCTGCTCCCTGCTGACGAGAGGCAACCTCCTCGAAACACGTGTCCAGGGATGGCTAACGCAACACATACTGTTCTTTATACATCGTGGCATAGGCGTACTCGCCGTCGCCACTACATTTACCACAGTTCCTTGGGGCAACTTGCTGGTGTGACGAGCAGTGTGCGACCTACCTTTGCACAATTTATTACGGCTCCCTTGAGCCAACGGGCTGACGAGCCTTGGATCTTCACCTGCGCGCCATGAGAGGTACTTGACCTGTTTTAATTACATTTTGGCAGTCCACGCGGCACCCCTTACACTGACCTCCTCCCTGCTGACGAGAGGCAACTACCTCGAAACACGTGTCCAGGGATGGCTAACGCAACACATACTGTTCTTTATACATCGTGACATAGGCGTACTCGCCGTCGCCACTACATTTACCACAGTTCCTTGGGGCAACTTGCTGGTGTGACGAGCAGTGTGCGACCTACCTTTGCACAATTTATTACGGCTCCCTTGAGCCAACGGGCTGACGAGCCTTGGATCTTCACCTGCGCGCCATGAGAGGTACTTGACCTGTTTTAATTACATTTTGGCAGTCCACGCGGCACCCCTTACACTGACCTGCTCCCTGCTGACGAGAGGCAACTACCTCGAAACACGTGTCCAGGGATGGCTAACGCAACACATACTGTTCTTTATACATCGTGGCATAGGCGTACTCGCCGTCGCCACTACATTTACCACAGTTCCTTGGGGCAACTTGCTGGTGTGACGAGCAGTGTGCGACCTACCTTTGCACAATTTATTACGGCTCCCTTGAGCCAACGGGCTGACGAGCCTTGGATCTTCACCTGCGCGCCATGAGAGGTACTTGACCTGTTTTAATTACATTTTGGCAGTCCACGCGGCACCCCTTACACTGACCTGCTCCCTGCTGACGAGAGACAACTACCTCGAAACACGTGTCCAGGGATGGCTAACGCAACACATTCTGTTCTTTATACATCGTGGCATAGGCGTACTCGCCGTCGCCACTACATTTACCACAGTTCCTTGGGGCAACTTGCTGGTGTGACGAGCAGTGTGCGACCTACCTTTGCACAATTTATTACGGCTCCCTTGAGCCAACGGGCTGACGAGCCTTGGATCTTCACCTGCGCGCCATGAGAGGTACTTGACCTGTTTTAATTACATTTTGGCAGTCCACGCGGCACCCCTTACACTGACCTGCTCCCTGCTGACGAGAGGCAACTACCTCGAAACACGTGTCCAGGGAAGGCTAACGCAACACATACTGTTCTTTATACATCGTGGCATAGGCGTACTCGCCGTCGCCACTACATTTACCACAGTTCCTTGGGTCAACTTGCTGGTGTGACGAGCAGTGTGCGACCTACCTTTGCACAATTTATTACGGCTCCCTTGAGCCAACGGGCTGACTTGCCTTGGATCTTCACCTGCGCGCCATGAGAGGTACTTGACCTGTTTTAATTACATTTTGGCAGTCCACGCGGCACCCCTTACAGTGTAAGGCTTACACTGACCTGCTCCCTGCTGACGAGAGGCAACTACCTCGAAACACGTGTCCAGGGATGGCTAACGCAACACATACTGTTCTTTATACATCGTGGCATAGGCGTACTCGCCGTCGCCACTACATTTACCACAGTTCCTTGTGGCAACTTGCTGGTGTGACGAGCAGTGTGCGACCTACCTTTGCACAATTTATTACGGCTCCCTTGAGCCAACGGGCTGACGAGCCTTGGATCTTCACCTGCGCGCCATGAGAGGTACTTGACCTATTTTAATTACATTTTGGCAGTCCACGCGGCACCCCTTACACTGACCTGCTCCCTGCTGACGAGAGGCAACTACCTCGAAACACGTGTCCAGGGATGGCTAACGCAACACATACTGTTCTTTATACATCGTGGCATAGGCGTACTCGCCGTCGCCACTACATTTACCACAGTTCCTTGGGGCAACTTGCTGGTGTGACGAGCAGTGTGCGACCTACCTTTGCACAATTTATTACGGCTCCCTTGAGCCAACGGGCTGACGAGCCTTGGATCTTCACCTGCGCGCCATGAGAGGTACTTGACCTGTTTTAATTACATTTTGGCAGTCCACGCGGCACCCCTTACACTGACCTGCTCCCTGCTGACGAGAGGCAACCTCCTCGAAACACGTGTCCAGGGATGGCTAACGCAACACATTCTGTTCTTTATACATCGTGGCATAGGCGTACTCGCCGTCGCCACTACATTTGCCACAGTTCCTTGGGGCAACTTGCTGGTGTGACGAGCAGTGTGCGACCTACCTTTGCACAATTTATTACGGCTCCCTTGAGCCAACGGGCTGACGAGCCTTGGATCTTCACCTGCGCGCCATGAGAGGTACTTGACCTGTTTTAATTACATTTTGGCAGTCCACGTGGCACCCCTTACACTGACCTGCTCCCTGCTGACGAGAGGCAACTACCTCGAAACACGTGTCCAGGGATGGCTAACGCAACACATACTGTTCTTTATACATCGTGGCATAGGCGTACTCGCCGTCGCCACTACATTTACCACAGTTCCTTGGGGCAACTTGCTGGTGTGACGAGCAGTGTGCGACCTACCTTTGCACAATTTATTACGGCTCCCTTGAGCCAACGGGCTGACGAGCCTTGGATCTTCACCTGCGCGCCATGAGAGGTACTTGACCTGTTTTAATTACATTTTGGCAGTCCACGCGGCACCCCTTACACTGACCTGCTCCCTGCTGACGAGAGGCAACTACCTCGAAACACGTGTCCAGGGATGGCTAACGCAACACATACTGTTCTTTATACATCGTGGCATAGGCGTACTCGCCGTCGCCACTACATTTACCACAGTTCCTTGGGGCAACTTGCTGGTGTGACGAGCAGTGTGCGACCTATCTTTGCACAATTTATTACGGCTCCCTTGAGCCAACGGGCTGACGAGCCTTGGATCTTCACCTGCGCGCCATGAGAGGTACTTGACCTGTTTTAATTACATTTTGGCAGTCCACGCGGCACCCCTTACACTGACCTGCTCCCTGCTGACGAGAGGCAACTACCTCGAAACACGTGTCCAGGGATGGCTAACGCAACACATACTGTTCTTTATACATCGTGGCATAGGCGTACTCGCCGTCGCCACTACATTTACCACAGTTCCTTGGGGCAACTTGCTGGTGTGACGAGCAGTGTGCGACCTACCTTTGCACAATTTATTACGGCTCCCTTGAGCCAACGGGCTGACGAGCCTTGGATCTTCACCTGCGCGCCATGAGAGGTACTTGACCTGTTTTAATTACATTTTGGCAGTCCACGCGGCACCCCTTACACTGACCTGCTCCCTGCTGACGAGAGGCAACTACCTCGAAACACGTGTCCAGGGATGGCTAACGCAACACATACTGTTCTTTATACATCGTGGCATAGGCGTACTCGCCGTCGCCACTACATTTACCACAGTTCCTTGGGGCAACTTGCTGGTGTGACGAGCAGTGTGCGACCTACCTTTGCGCAATTTATTACGGCTCCCTTGAGCCAACGGGCTGACGAGCCTTGGATCTTCACCTGCGCGCCATGAGAGGTACTTGACCTGTTTTAATTACATTTTGGCAGTCCACGCGGCACCCCTTACACTGACCTGCTCCCTGCTGACGAGAGGCAACAACCTCGAAACACGTGTCCAGGGATGGCTAACGCAACACATACTGTTCTTTATACATCGTGGCATAGGCGTACTCGCCGTCGCCACTACATTTACCACAGTTCCTTGGGGCAACTTGCTGGTGTGACGAGCAGTGTGCGACCTACCTTAGCACAATTTATTACGGCTCCCTTGAGCCAACGGGCTGACGAGCCTTGGATCTTCACCTGCGCGCCATGAGAGGTACTTGACCTGTTTTAATTACATTTTGGCAGTCCACGCGGCACCCCTTACACTGACCTGCTCCCTGCTGACGAGAGGCAACTACCTCGAAACACGTGTCCAGGGATGGCTAACGCAACACATACTGTTCTTTATACATCGTGGCATAGGCGTACTCGCCGTCGCCACTACATTTACCACAGTTCCTTGGGGCAACTTGCTGGTGTGACGAGCAGTGTGCGACCTACCTTTGCACAATTTATTACGGCTCCCTTGAGCCAACGGGCTGACGAGCCTTGGATCTTCACCTGCGCGCCATGAGAGGTACTTGACCTGTTTTAATTACATTTTGGAAGTCCACGCGGCACCCCTTACACTGACCTGCTCCCTGCTGACGAGAGGCAACTACCTCGAAACACGTGTCCAGGGATGGCTAACGCAACACATACTGTTCTTTATACATCGTGGCATAGGCGTACTCGCCGTCGCCACTACATTTACCACAGTTCCTTGGGGCAACTTGCTGGTGTGACGAGCAGTGTGCGACCTACCTTTGCACAATTTATTACGGCTCCCTTGAGCCAACGGGCTGACGAGCCTTGGATCTTCACCTGCGCGCCATGAGAGGTACTTGACCTGTTTTAATTACATTTTGGCAGTCCACGCGGCACCCCTTACACTGACCTGCTCCCTGCTGACGAGAGGCAACCTCCTCGAAACACGTGTCCAGGGATGGCTAACGCAACACATACTGTTCTTTATACATCGTGGCATAGGCGTACTCGCCGTCGCCACTACATTTGCCACAGTTCCTTGGGGCAACTTGCTGGTGTGACGAGCAGTGTGCGACCTACCTTTGCACAATTTATTCCGGCTCCCTTGAGCCAACGGGCTGACGAGCCTTGGATCTTCACCTGCGCGCCATGAGAGGTACTTGACCTGTTTTAATTACATTTTGGCAGTCCACGCGGCACCCCTTACACTGACCTGCTCCCTGCTGACGAGAGGCAACTACCTCGAAACACGTGTCCAGGGATGGCTAACGCAACACATACTGTTCTTTATACATCGTGGCATAGGCGTACTCGCCGTCGCCACTACATTTACCACAGTTCCTTGGGGCAACTTGCTGGTGTGACGAGCAGTGTGCGACCTACCTTTGCACAATTTATTACGGCTCCCTTGAGCCAACGGGCTGACGAGCCTTGGATCTTCACCTGCGCGCCATGAGAGGTACTTGACCTGTTTTAATTACATTTTGGCAGTCCACGCGGCACCCCTTACACTGACCTGCTCCCTGCTGACGAGAGGCAACTACCTCGAAACACGTGTCCAGGGATGGCTAACGCAAAACATACTGGTCTTTATACATCGTGGCATAGGCGTACTCGCCGTCGCCACTACATTTACCACAGTTCCTTGGGGCAACTTGCTGGTGTGACGAGCAGTGTGCGACCTACCTTTGCACAATTTATTACGGCTCCCTTGAGCCAACGGGCTGACGAGCCTTGGATCTTCACCTGCGCGCCATGAGAGGTACTTGACCTGTTTTAATTACATTTTGGCAGTCCACGCGGCACCCCTTACACTGACCTGCTCCCTGCTGACGAGAGGCAACTACCTCGAAACACGTGTCCAGGGATGGCTAACGCAACACATACTGTTCTTTATACATCGTGGCATAGGCGTACTCGCCGTCGCCACTACATTTACCACAGTTCCTTGGGGCAACTTGCTGGTGTGACGAGCAGTGTGCGACCTACCTTTGCACAATTTATTACGGCTCCCTTGAGCCAACGGGCTGACGAGCCTTGGATCTTCACCTGCGCGCCATGAGAGGTACTTGACCTGTTTTAATTACATTTTGGCAGTCCACGCGGCACCCCTTACACTGACCTGCTCCCTGCTGACGAGAGACAACTACCTCGAAACACGTGTCCAGGGATGGCTAACGCAACACATTCTGTTCTTTATACATCGTGGCATAGGCGTACTCGCCGTCGCCACTACATTTACCACAGTTCCTTGGGGCAACTTGCTGGTGTGACGAGCAGTGTGCGACCTACCTTTGCACAATTTATTACGGCTCCCTTGAGCCAACGGGCTGACGAGCCTTGGATCTTCACCTGCGCGCCATGAGAGGTACTTGACCTGTTTTAATTACATTTTGGCAGTCCACGCGGCACCCCTTACACTGACCTGCTCCCTGCTGACGAGAGGCAACTACCTCGAAACACGTGTCCAGGGATGGCTAACGCAACACATACTGTTCTTTATACATCGTGGCATAGGCGTACTCGCCGTCGCCACTACATTTACCACAGTTCCTTGGGTCAACTTGCTGGTGTGACGAGCAGTGTGCGACCTACCTTTGCACAATTTATTACGGCTCCCTTGAGCCAACGGGCTGACTTGCCTTGGATCTTCACCTGCGCGCCATGAGAGGTACTTGACCTGTTTTAATTACATTTTGGCAGTCCATGCGGCACCCCTTACACTGACCTGCTCCCTGCTGACGAGAGGCAACTACCTCGAAACACGTGTCCAGGGATGGCTAACGCAACACATACTGTTCTTTATACATCGTGGCATAGGCGTACTCGCCGTCGCCACTACATTTACCACAGTTCCTTGGGGCAACTTGCTGGTGTGACGAGCAGTGTGCGACCTAGCTTTGCACAATTTATTACGGCTCCCTTGAGCCAACGGGCTGACGAGCCTTGGATCTTCACCTGCGCGCCATGAGAGGTACTTGACCTGTTTTAATTACATTTTGGCAGTCCACGCGGCACCCCTTACACTGACCTGCTCCCTGCTGACGAGAGGCAACTACCTCGAAACACGTGTCCAGGGATGGCTAACGCAACACATACTGTTCTTTATACATCGTGGCATAGGCGTACTCGCCGTCGCCACTACATTTACCACAGTTCCTTGGGGCAACTTGCTGGTGTGACGAGCAGTGTGCGACCTACCTTTGCACAATTTATTACGGCTCCCTTGAGCCAACGGGCTGACGAGCCTTGGATCTTCACCTGCGCGCCATGAGAGGTACTTGATCTGTTTTAATTACATTTTGGCAGTCCACGCGGCACCCCTTACACTGACCTGCTCCCTGCTGACGAGAGGCAACTACCTCGAAACAAGTGTCCAGGGATGGCTAACGCAACACATACTGTTCTTTATACATCATGGCATAGGCGTACTCGCCGTCGCCACTACATTTACCACAGTTCCTTTGGGCAACTTGCTGGTGTGACGAGCAGTGTGCGACCTACCTTTGCACAATTTATTACGGCTCCCTTGAGCCAACGGGCTGACGAGCCTTGGATCTTCACCTGCGCGCCATGAGAGGTACTTGACCTGTTTTAATTACATTTTGGCAGTCCACGCGGCACCCCTTACACTGACCTGCTCCCTGCTGACGAGAGGCAACTACCTCGAACCACGTGTCCAGGGATGGCTAACGCAACACATACTGTTCTTTATACATCGTGGCATAGGCGTACTCGCCGTCGCCACTACATTTACCACAGTTCCTTGGGGCAACTTGCTGGTGTGACGAGCAGTGTGCGACCTACCTTTGCACAATTTATTACGGCTCCCTTGAGCCAACGGGCTGACGAGCCTTGGACCTTCACCTGCGCGCCATGAGAGGTACTTGACCTGTTTTAATTACATTTTGGAAGTCCACGCGGCACCCCTTACACTGACCTGCTCCCTGCTGACGAGAGGCAACTACCTCGAAACACGTGTCCAGGGATGGCTAACGCAACACATACTGTTCTTTATACATCGTGGCATAGGCGTACTCGCCGTCGCCACTACATTTACCACAGTTCCTTGGGGCAACTTGCTGGTGTGACGAGCAGTGTGCGACCTACCTTTGCACAATTTATTACGGCTCCCTTGAGCCAACGGGCTGACGAGCCTTGGATCTTCACCTGTGCGCCATGAGAGGTACTTGACCTGTTTTAATTACATTTTGGCAGTCCACGCGGCACCCTTTACACTGACCTGCTCCCTGCTGACGAGAGGCAACTACCTCGAAACACGTGTCCAGGGATGGCTAACGCAACACATACTGTTCTTTATACATCGTGGCATAGGCGTACTCGCCGTCGCCACTACATTTACCACAGTTCCTTGGGGCAACTTGCTGGTGTGACGAGCATTGTGCGACCTACCTTTGCACAATTTATTACGGCTCCCTTGAGCCAACGGGCTGACGAGCCTTGGATCTTCACCTGCGCGCCATGAGAGGTACTTGACCTGTTTTAATTACATTTTGGCAGTCCACGCGGCACCCCTTACACTGACCTGCTCCCTGCTGACGAGAGGCAACTACCTCGAAACACGTGTCCAGGGATGGCTAACGCAACACATACTGTTCTTTATACATCGTGGCATAGGCGTACTCGCCGTCGCCACTACATTTACCACAGTTCCTTGGGGCAACTTGCTGGTGTGACGAGCAGTGTGCGACCTACCTTTGCACAATTTATTACGGCTCCCTTGAGCCAACGGGCTGACGAGCCTTGGATCTTCACCTGTGCGCCATGAGAGGTACTTGACCTGTTTTAATTACATTTTGGCAGTCCACGCGGCACCCTTTACACTGACCTGCTCCCTGCTGACGAGAGGCAACTACCTCGAAACACGTGTCCAGGGATGGCTAACGCAACACATACTGTTCTTTATACATCGTGGCATAGGCGTACTCGCCGTCGCCACTACATTTACCACAGTTCCTTGGGGCAACTTGCTGGTGTGACGAGCAGTGTGCGACCTACCTTTGCACAATTTATTACGGCTCCCTTGAGCCAACGGGCTGACGAGCCTTGGATCTTCACCTGCGCGCCATGAGAGGTACTTGACCTGTTTTAATTACATTTTGGCAGTCCACGCGGCACCCCTTACACTGACCTGCTCCCTGCTGACGAGAGGCAACTACCTCGAAACACGTGTCCAGGGATGGCTAACGCAACACATACTGTTCTTTATACATCGTGGCATAGGCGTACTCGCCGTCGCCACTACATTTACCACAGTTCCTTGGGGCAACTTGCTGGTGTGACGAGCAGTGTGCGACCTACCTTTGCACAATTTATTACGGCTCCCTTGAGCCAACGGGCTGACGAGCCTTGGATCTTCACCTGCGCGCCATGAGAGGTACTTGACCTGTTTTAATTACATTTTGGCAGTCTACGCTGCACCTTTTACACTGACCTGCTCCCTGCTGACGAGAGGCAACTATCTCGAAACACGTGTCCAGGGATGGCTAACGCAACACATACTGTTCTTTATACATCGTGGCATAGGCGTACTCGCCGTCGCCACTACATTTACCACAGTTCCTTGGGGCAACTTGCTGGTGTGACGAGCAGTGTGCGACCTACCTTTGCACAATTTATTACGGCTCCCTTGAGCCAACGGGCTAACGAGCCTTGGATCTTCACCTGCGCGCCATGAGAGGTACTTGACCTGTTTTAATTACATTTTGGCAGTCCACGCAGCACCCCTTACACTGACCTGCTCCCTGCTGACGAGAGGCAACTACCTCGAAACACGTGTCCAGGGATGGCTAACGCAACACATACTGTTCTTTATACATCGTGGCATAGGCGTACTCGCCGTCGCCACTACATTTACCACAGTTCCTTGGGGCAACTTGCTGGTGTGACGAGCAGTGTGCGACCTACCTTTGCACAATTTATTACGGCTCCCTTGAGCCAACGGGCTGACGAGCCTTGGATCTTCACCTGCGCGCCATGAGAGGTGCTTGACCTGTTTTAATTACATTTTGGCAGTCCACGCGGCACCCCTTACACTGACCTGCTCCCTGCTGACGAGAGGCAACTACCTCGAAACACGTGTCCAGGGATGGCTAACGCAACACATACTGGTCTTTATACATCGTGGCATAGGCGTACTCGCCGTCGCCACTACATTTACCACAGTTCCTTGGGGCAACTTGCTGGTGTGACGAGCAGTGTGCGACCTACCTTTGCACAATTTATTACGGCTCCCTTGAGCCAACGGGCTGTCGAGCCTTGGATCTTCACCTGTGCGCCATGAGAGGTACTTGACCTGTTTTAATTACATTTTGGCAGTCCACGCGGCACCCCTTACACTGACCTGCTCCCTGCTGACGAGAGGCAACTACCTCGAAACACGTGTCCAGGGATGGCTAACGCAACACATACTGTTCTTTATACATCGTGGCATAGGCGTACTCGCCGTCGCCACTACATTTACCACAGTTCCTTGGGGCAACTTGCTGGTGTGACGAGCAGTGTGCGACCTACCTTTGCACAATTTATTACGGCTCCCTTGAGCCAACGGGCTGACGAGCCTTGGATCTTCACCTGCGCGCCATGAGAGGTACTTGACCTGTTTTAATTACATTTTGGCAGTCCACGCGACACCCCTTACACTGACCTGCTCCCTGCTGACGAGAGGCAACTACCTCGAAACACGTGTCCAGGGATGGCTAACGCAACACATACTGTTCTTTATACATCGTGGCATAGGCGTACTCGCCGTCGCCACTACATTTACCACAGTTCCTTGGGGCAACTTGCTGGTGTGACGAGCAGTGTGCGACCTACCTTCGCACAATTTATTACGGCTCCCTTGAGCCAACGGCTGACGAGCCTTGGATCTTCACCTGCGCGCCATGAGAGGTACTTGACCTGTTTTAATTACATTTTGGAAGTCCACGCGGCACCCCTTACACTGACCTGCTCCCTGCTGACGAGAGGCAACTACCTCGAAACACGTGTCCAGGGATGGCTAACGCAACACATACTGTTCTTTATACATCGTGGCATAGGCGTACTCGCCGTCGCCACTACATTTACCACAGTTCCTTGGGGCAACTTGCTGGTGTGACGAGCAGTGTGCGACCTACCTTTGCACAATTTATTACGGCTCCCTTGAGCCAACGGGCTGACGAGCCTTGGATCTTCACCTGCGCGCCATGAGAGGTACTTGATCTGTTTTAATTACATTTTGGCAGTCCACGCGGCACCCCTTACACTGACCTGCTCCCTGCTGACGAGAGGCAACTACCTCGAAACACGTGTCCAGGGATGGCTAACGCAACACATACTGTTCTTTATACATCGTGGCATAGGCGTACTCGCCGTCGCCACTACAGTTACCACAGTTCCTTGGGGCAACTTGCTGGTGTGACGAGCAGTGTGCGACCTACCTTTGCACTAGTTAGGACTTTGCAGAATGGGAGCAGTGCACATGGCCTGCTTTAGGTCATCAAATACCTTTTGACAGCTGACTGTCCACTGAACTTTCTTGGGCATTTTCTTAGAATTTAAGTCATTCAAAGGGGTAACTATGGATCCATAACCTTTGACAAATCTTCTATAGTACCCAGTCAGGCCAAAGAAAGCTCTGACCTGAGTCTGGGTGGTGGGAGCAACCCAGTCCATTATGGTCTGGATTTTGCTCTGCAGTGGTTGAACCTGGCCTCCACCCACAAGGTGGCCCAGGTACACAACATGACTCTGCCCTATCTGGCACTTAGTGGCCTTGATAGTTAGGCCTGGTTTTTGCAGGGCCTCCAAAACATTTCTCAGGTGGACCAGGTGATCCTCCCAGGTGGAGCTAAAGACAGCAATATCATCTAGATATGCTGCACTATAGACTTCAAGGCCTGTATGGACTTTATTCACCAACCTTTGAAAAGTGGCAGGTGCATTTTTCAAACCAAAGGGCATCACCACAAATTGGTACTGCCCACTAGGGGTAGAAAATGCTGTCTTTGGCTTTGCATCATCAACTAGTCTGATCTGCCAGTAGACAGCTGTCAGGTCAAATGTGCTCAGAAACTTGGCTGAGGCCAACGTATCTATAAGCTCATCTGCCCTAGGGATTGGATGGGCATCAGTCTTAGTGACTGCATTGAGACCCCTGTAGTCTACACAAAACCTCATCACTCTCTTGCCAGCTTTGGTATGAGGTTTGGGCACTAAGACTACAGGACTAGCCCAAGGGCTATCTGAGGGTTCAATGACTCCCAAATCCAACATCTTCTGGACTTCAGTCCTGATACAGTCCCTGACATGGTCAGGTTGCCTATAACTCTTATTTTTAACAGGCAGACTGTCCCCAGTGTCCACTTCATGAGTGCACCAGGTGGTCTGACTTTAGGTCAGAGAAAACATATGTCTAAACTGGCTGAGAACTTTTCTGCAGTCAGTTTGTTGCTGGACAGTGTAGCTGCCTGCCAAGGCTACACTATCTACTGATCCATCATCAGGGTTCTGAGAGAGCAGGTCAGGGAGTGGATCACTCTCTTCCTCCTGTCCCTCATCAGTAGCCATGAGCAAGCCCATGTCAACCGGGTCTACATATGGTTTTAGTCTTGACATGGAGCACCCTGTGGGGGCTTCTGGGAGTTCCAAGGTCTACCAAGTAGGTAACCTCTCCCTTTTGTTCAATTATGGTATGGGGGCCACTCCACTTATCTTGGAGGGCTGCTAGGGCCACAGGCTCCAACACCCATACTTTCTGCCCTGGCTGGTAAACAGTCAACACAGCATTTTGGTCATGTCAGGCCTTTTGTAGTTTCTGGCTAGCCTCAAGGTTTTTAGTTACCTTCCTCATGTACTCAGCCACCCTGGAGCGGAGACCAAGTACATAGTCCACAATATCCTGTTTAGGGGGTTTGAGAGGTAACTCCCATCCCTCCTTCACTAGACACAATGGACCCCTAACTGGATGTCCAAACAGAAGCTCAAATGGGCTGTATCCAACCCCCTTCTGTAGAACCTCTCTGTAGGCAAAGAGAAGGCAGGGCAAAAGTATGTCCCATCTGCGCTTAAGCTTTTCTGGGAGACCTTTAATCATGCCCTTCAGGGTTTTGTTGAACCTTTCAACTAACCCATTGCATTGTGGGTGATAAGGGGTGGTAAATTTGTAATTTACTCCACACTCCTTCCACACAGCAGTTAAGTAACTAGACATAAAGTTTGCATCTCTGTCTGATACTACCTCCTTAGGGAAACCCACTCTGGAAAAGATTCCAAGTAGGGCCCTTGCCACCACAGGAGCTGTAGTGGTCCTAAGAGGAATGGCCTCTGGGTACCTAGTGGCATGGTCCTCCACCACCAGTATAAACCTGTGCCAAGATGCTGTCTGAGGATCCATGGGACCGAATATGTCAATCCCAACCCTCTCAAACGGAACCCCCACCACAGGTAGTGGTATCAGGGGGGCCTTTGTGGTACCACCTGCCTTACCACTGGCTTGACAGGTGACAGCAGCGACAAATCTCCTTGGTGTCTTCAGACGTGTGGCCAATGAAAGTGAGGGACAATTCTGTCCAACTCTTGTTTTGGCCTAGGTGTCCTGCTAAGGCAGAGGTCTTCAAACTTTTGGATGCCGAGACCCCCCTGTCAACATTTTGAGGCGTAAGGACCCCCTCCTGACAAACATTTCTAAACCTGTAGGCAGGGCTACTGGAATTATGAGGCAGGTGAGGACCAAATTACGCGACAAGCTTGACTAAATTGTGTGGGAAGAAAATGTAAATGAGGTTTTGTGATGCCACATATTTTGGAATAGCATTGCTTCATTATTTTGACATTTTTTACAACAGTAACACTGAGGAAAGATTTCACCCCATCAGTACCCGTTTATAACCAAAATACAGCAATTAACATCAGAAAGATTTGTAGTCAACCTTTGTGAAGGGGCTTCCACTCCAACAGGAATACGTGCTGCCACATTAGAAGCTCACCTGGCCCTGACCAGGAGAAGCAGGAGTCCCTTAAAACCCTGGCGGTTTTGTGCAGAGTTAGACAGTTTACCCATGCAGCTTTCCTCTCACCCCCTCCCATCCCCCTCTCCTCTCCTAACCTTGGATCCCTCTCTCACTTTGCAGGCCATTTTCTTTCACCCCTTTTTACAACTTCTGAACTCTCCCCATTCAACCTCTCACTTCACCTTTAGTCACCTCTTGCCATTCTGTCCTTTCACTGCCCTCATCTCTAACAGTCTCTCGCATTTATCTCATGGCCTCTCTGGCCCTGTCACTTCCCGTGCCCCTCAGCACTTCTCATTCACCTCGTCTCTCCATTCACATTTTTGTCTATTTGTATCTTACACCTCTCCAGTCCCCCCATTCATCTTTCACATCTCCCCTTTATTCTAACAGAAGCCCTCACCTTTGGCTCACACTCACTTCTTGCGTGTCCACACTTCTCTTCAGCAATTTACATTTCTACTCATCCCTGACCTCTTCAATCAAATTCTCTCACTCCCTTGCTGTCCTCTCTCATCCTCTCATCTCTCCTCACCAAGCATACGGGTCAGACCCGTATGCTCCTCTCGGCATGTGCCACTCTGCTTATTGTTCCCTAATTCAAGAAGGCATGAGTTGTCTGTCTCGCTGTTTTGGTGCAGGCCACGCAGTTATGGAGCTTGCACCCTCCTTTGCTTTGCTCCACCAAGAATCTATTATTCTTTAGAAAGATATAAAAACCTCTCTCTATGCTCTGTAGGTTACCCCATTTGGCTGGTTCTCCTTCTGTGTATTTCTCATTTGTGTTCAGGCAGCAGATGGTTTAGCCCCAGGACATCTTTTGGTAACAGTAGCGGACTACAAATTTAAATAATAATAATAATAGGCAGAAGCAGGGGAGTCACTAGACCAGAACTTCGGAGGAGGGGGGGCTAACACTCCCGGCCAGGGCTGGTCCTAACACTGGTTGCACACGTTGCAACAGTCTTTTTTGGTGCCCCACCCCCGTTTCCTCCTTCTCCATGAATTCCTTCACTGTCACTCACCAACAATGCACCTCATCTCTCTCTAGCACCTTTCTGACAAACATTTCATTTTTTTATAGCGCTACTCATAGTTTACTAACATTCATTTCTGTGATCTGCATGGTACATATTCTTTGTAGCAGGCACATTAACCCTCTGCACTGTGTAGGTGACAAGAGTGTCCATGTGAGTGCACGGTGAGCGATGCAACAGTGTGAGAGTAGGGTAAGAGGAGTGACTGCAGGGTGAGTGAGGTGGCGTATGTATTTGGGTGCGGATGCAAGTTCAGAATGGGATGAATGAATGTATGATTACTTATGGGCTTGTTTGAGTGAGTTGCATATTGAGCAGTGAGGGGGACAGGTGAGTGAAGTGTCACATGAGTGCAGGATGAGTAGTGTACTCGTGTGACTGCAGGGTGAGGTACAAGGTGAACAGCGTAAGTGCATTGTGAGTGCAGAGTGAGCGGGTGAATGGTGTGAGTGCATGGTGATCAATGTGAGTGCAGGGTAAGCGGGTGAATGGTGATCAGTGTGAGTGCATTGTGATCGCTGTAAGTACAGGGTGAGTGTGAAAGTGAAGGGCGAGAATGAGTGAGTTGTCGGAATGCAGGATGCGTTCCCAGACACATGAAGTAACTCAGCATGATATTGACGGCGGCGTAGTGTTTCAGATATAAGTTAAACTATTGCGGTATTAATCGGGGATCGAGTGTGAAGGAAATAAATAATGTGCTGATCCTGCATCAAACTTACAGTCCTATGGTTAGGGTTGCCAGCAGATTATTTTGATGGCCCAGTCGGTACAAAAATAAGCAGGCACCTAAAGCTGTATTTTCAGCACTTATCTGTGCATACTTCGAACAGCAAATATAAATAGAAAGCACTTTTAGTTGTGTTCTAGGGCTGCCTCAATGATCCATGACTGATAATTAAAGAGAACAAAGACAGAAAAGTCACATAACGAATGAATACATACTTTTTTATTTATAAGTCTATTTAGTGTCAAGACTAAGTCCTTGCAGGCTCTTTAAACAAAACACGGCAGGCATTTTTCTTTTGGCACCCCTACTTTATATTCCTTTACATGAAATGTATTCTCACACTACGGCAGTGAATGTAAAATCCAAATGTAAGGAATAGGCACAGTGGGGACGCAGGGGGTACTGGAACCAGGAAAAAACACTAAGCCTCTGTAACCAGTTTACAAAGGCATGTAAATATGCAAATAGTCTTTAAAGACCTGTGAAAAACTCCAGCGTGCCCGGAGATAAGACTCCAGAGACTGCCCAGCTGAGCCCCCATCAGCTCGAGTTGCACTGCAGCAGCCCGGGCTGAGACACAGGACGGGGGAAGAGGGGGGCTGAAGCCCTTGGGCCTGGGAAGAAGTGTGACTGGGAAGGCGCGACCCCCTTTGCATCGCTCCACGGCCCCCCTGGGGATCGCGCCTCACAGTTTGAAGACCCCTGTGCTAAGGGAATATCATGGGCTAGTGTTAATAGGAAGCCCCTGAACTTCAGAGGTATAACCAACCTCCTGGAGGCACCAGGCTTAGGTTCTCTACTCTCTGAGTACAGGAGTCCATCATCCCAATATATCTTATGGGTTCCTCTAGCATTCCCAGCAGCCTCATCAGTAGCTTGCTTTCTGAGGGGTTCAAGAGAAGTGCAGCTTGGCTGCTCCTGGCTCAGATGTACCCTGGAAGGGCCCCCTGTCCCCAAGAACTCAACCAGATCAGGTTCAAGCTCCTCTGGGACAGTTCCATCTTCAGGACTGAGATCATCTCCCTCAAGAGACTGATCTGCTTCCTGGGTCAGGGGGAAAGACACTGCCTTACCCCTGCTGCTCCTTTTTTTTAGGAGGCACCTGGTCCATTCTTCCAGGATCCAGGGCCTGTTCAGTTTTTGACATTTTTGACTGTGACCTGGTCACAGCAAACACATGTGCAGGTATTCCCAACATTTCTGCATGAGTCTCGAGCTCCACTTCAGCCCAAGCTGAAATTTCCAAATCATTGCCAAGCAAGCATTCAACAGGGAGGTCTGCACTTACCACAACTTTCTTAAGGCCAGTTACCCCTCCCCAGGAGAAATTAACAACTGCCAAGGAACGGTCTGTCCTGACATTGCTAGCATTGGTCACTTGGTACATTTCACCAAGTATGATCTGCTCATGAGCCACAAGATCTTTTGTCACCATTGTGACACTTGCTCCTGTGTCCCTGAATGCCAAAGCCTCTTTTACATTGATTAAAGGCTGATGTCTGCATTTGCCCAGAACTGGGACTCACAAAGGAGGACATATCCATGCCTCCATCACAGATGAGTACAGCCTGAGTTGGAACTCTGACTAGGCCACAGTCCACCTCAGAACCCAGGGTTACCCCTACTACACCCTTATTCTGAGTACCACCACTTGGAGCTGAACTAGAGGGAACAGTTGCCTTAGGGGCAATGGTGGCTGGAGTTGAGTCTTTGGACTTGGTACAATCACTTGTCCAGTGGGTTTTCTGTTTACAGATTTTACACCATGGTTTCTTTTGGCCTTTTCCTTTGTTAGATTGGGACTCCCCACCAGATGCAGATGTTTGGGGCCCTTCAGAAGACTTCTGGTCTTTAACCTTGTCCCCACCCTTATCAGAGCTTTTGGAATCCTGCTTCTTGGAGTCACCACCTTGATTCTGAACCTTCTGCCTCACCCTGGTTCTGACCCATTTGTCTGCCTTGTGACCCAATTCTTGGGGAGAGGTCAGATCAGAGTCCACCAGGTACTGATGCAACTGCTGATTTTGACAATTATTAAGGATCTGCTCCCTCATAATCAAATTGTACAAACCTTCAAAATCACACACTTTACTGCCAAGTAACCAGCCCTCCAGAGCCTTAGTAGCACAATCTACAAAGTCAACCCAGTCTTGAGTCTGTGCCTTTTGGGTATCTCTGAACTTCAACCTGTACTGTTCAGTGGTTAGGCCAAGCCCATCTATCAGTGCACTCTTCAAGACTTTGTAATTGTCAGCATTCACTTCTCTAACAGTGAGGAGCTTGGCTCTACCTTTGTCTGCAAAGGAGAGCCACAAGATTGCTGCCCATAGCTCCTGAGGGACCCTCTGTACTTTACAGGCCCTTTCCAGTGCAGTTATCCATTTGTGGATGTCATCCCCACTCTGGTAGGGAGGGACAATCTTGTTCAGGTTCCTAAGGTCATGAGTATGATCTCTACATCTAGGGACACTGTTGCTGCCACCATGAGGCTATAGCCCCCATCTGTGTGAAGCTCTCTGGAGCTCCAGGGATTCCTTATCTAATGCCAACTGCTCTCTCTTGAGCCTAAGCTTAGCTTTCTCAAACTCAAGCAGTCTGCACTCTCTCTCATAAGAGGACTCCCTCTGATGAGAGAAATTGGTCCTATGAGATGCAGAGGTCCCTACAGATGTACCAGAATGATTAGACTCCAGAGAAGAAGATCTTGATCTTGGCACACCACCAACCCTTCCAGGTGGGGTATGGAGAGGGCCACTGAGGCCTTCTTCCTCACCTTCAGGATGGATTGGATTTTCCAGGTTAGAATCATCTTGATCCTCCTGGTCAGCTTCAGATTCTAGGTCATAGGAGTTATCACCTCTTGGCCTTTCCTCTACTTTTGCCCCACCGAACCTGCCTGCCTCATCAGACCCTGGGGTCTTTCTGAGGCCATCTAACAGCAGAAATCCATGAGGCGTAGACTGTTTGTACTCCTCCCTGTCTTCAACTTCCTAGCTGTACATATATTTCTCAATTCCACGAATGTGAGATGGTCATACTTGGATGACAAGGAGCCACTGGCTTCAGGTCTTGAAGACATACTAGTGTAGTGAGGTGTTGCACCTACCTAACCTAGTGGGAGCCTCTAGACTCTCGAGTTGGGGAAAAGGGGTGTGCTGGTCCCTTTGCTAACCCAACTCCAAGTTCAGTAGAAGTTACTTTATTCTAGACTTGATTTATATGTACCTATAGTGGTTTTCAGTTAGTCACTCAAAGAGATTATCTGGTAAAGCAATAGCAAGCTTGAATCCAACCGCTGCACACCAATGTGAGAAGTTGGCCTGGTATATGCTGTCCACTAGTTATAGGGGGCACCTTGTACCAGTCCAAACAACCCTTATTGATGAATAGGTTTAAAGACAACCTTTTGTTAAAGCTATCCTAGTGGTAGCTATGGAGAGCAACCTTCAGGCTAAGTCTTGAAGGAGTGTAAAGCAGCTTGGTTTACCAGATTATAACCTCTTGAATCACTAAATGAAAGGAGAACCACACAAGGTATGTGTAAAATATATGTATTTATTTCTAAACACTCACTACTAATCTCTTTATGAGATTAGAGTCCAAGATACACAATAATACAGTTCTGAAATGACAGTAAATAGCACAATATACAATGGGCCCCAGGGGGGACCAAACCATATACTAAGAAAGTGGTATAAGAACCACGACTTGACTAGACACAGTGCCTAGAGCATGGAGAATCGCTGGGACCCCAAGGAACCACCCCAGGTAGTGACACAGGAGACCCACGTGGGACGCATGCAGTGTGAGAACACAGGAGCGAGCCCCGTACTATTCTATGGGAAAGTCGCGGTTGGAATTTTAGAAGTTAAGGACACTTAGGAGAGGACTTTGTGCAAACCCCTTTAGACTTAGGGGGTTCTAGGGCCAGCACCCAAGGGCGCACCGGAGTACTCGAGTTACCTCACCCAGGGAAGCCGGGTGCATAGGTGTCAAATGGTGTTGGGAATTGTCGTTGATTTCAATGGCGATGTGCTGCAAAGTGCTGCTGCCGGGAAGAAGAAAAGTATCCGTTTGATCCAAACCGGTATCGAAGATCAGAAGAACCTGCAAGCAGAGGGTCAGAGTATGGACAACTTGCCAGTGACCAGGGGCACGATACACGAATGCCCACCGATGTCGGGTGTTTCAGGTGAAAAGAGGTGAAGCTTGACTCTGTAGCCACGAGGACCAGGAGGCGTCGATGACGACCAGGAGCTGGATTTGAGCTGTTCCACAAAGGATGTCAAGTGCTGCGGTGTCGGTGCTCGGATTGAACCCAACAAGCCTTGGCAACAGCAACCCACGCAGGAAGAGAAAAGATGCTTTGGTGCGGACCAGCAAGGTCCTGGGGACTCCCCAAGTGATGGAGAGTCAGGGCACGTCTGGAGCAACCAGGTAAGCCCAATTAAAGTTAGAGTTGCCTTCACAGGGACCCACTCGTCGACGGACCAGGGATCGCGAAGGGACCTCGAGAGGAATCACACAATACCAGCCCACGGGTCACTCAGTGAGTGTAGGCCAGTAATCTACGGTGGAGTTACTGCTCGGGGTGTGGACTACAAGGAGCCCAAAGAACAGCCTCAAGGATCGACGAGAAGCATATGCACTTGCAAATGTGCACGGTGTCCAGAGGTTCCGGTTCAACGGTCCCCACGAGGGCTACGGGTCTCAGCTTTGCTAGGACCTTAGGTCGGCCTCTGGGAAGTCTGGGAACCCACCTCCTGTGTTGCAAATTCTTCGGAGTCCAGCGGGAGCTTCAGAGATGCAAACCAGTTAGATGCGTCTTAGGTGCCTGCCTTGCAGGGGAGTAACTCCTTTACTCCAAGGGAGATTCTTCAGTCATCTAGCGCCTTGTAGATCGTCGAAGTTCCAGGATTATGTATCAGAGTTTTGTCCAGGTGTAATCTAAAGTCCTGTAGCCAGGGGTTCCTACCTTATACTTAAGGAAGGGGTGGGACAAACTCTAGGGACCCACTTATGGGAGGGTCAGAAAAGAGGGGTGGCTACACCCATTTCCTTTGTCCAGTTTCGCGCAAGAGCTGGTAGCCCCTGCAACCGGTTTGAGCTGGACTGTGCACAGGGACACCAAATGTGCCCCCAGGGCAGACTTCAAAGCACTCTTGGAGTGCACCCACCCAGCCCCAATTCAATAAAGCCTGTCTGGGAGGCTTTATTGGAAACCTATTGTCCAGGCCTCCCCTGCCGGAGTTTCGTCCAGCAGCAGGAGGGCAGACCCGTGTCTGTGGCTGGCAGCATCAATTTTGTGATGCCATGGCTCTGTTAGCTGGTACCGGGTATACTGGTGCTGTCAGGTCTCTCCCTCTAGAAGAGTGGGATCATAGTCCCACACCAGTTACTGGTGTGGGGGTATGATTCCAAGGTGTTTGACACCAAACATGACATGTTTCCATGCAGCCACTCCAAAGTTAGCATTTACAGCGAGGTTATAATGAACTTAAGAATATATGGTTTGGCTGCATCACAAACAACCCTGGAATAAAGGTTCCGAAAGCTGCAGAGGGGCTCTGCTCATGCATGGGCACCCTCCCACATGAATCCCAGCACCCTGTCTTTAGGATTGTTAAGGCCTGCCATAGGGGAGACTGATAGGTTTACATGTGCAGTAATATGGAGAGATATAGGTAACCTATATCTCAGTAAGGGGTGCATACACCACCTTACCCAGGCTGCAGTAGCACACGTGTGGTGCCATTTTGGAAGTCTTCCCAGGGGTGGCAAAATACATGCTGCAGCCCCTGGTAGGCCTCTGGGGTACTTATGCCCTGGGTACATAGTATACCATATACTAGGGACTTATAAGGGTACCCCAGAATCCAATCTGGAGTGTATCTGAAGTACTGGCAATCGGTTCGGTTCAAAATCTTTATTCGATTCATACAATGAATCATAAAAGCACAAAGTTAAAAAACCATAAAACACACAATTAAGATGATCCATCTATAAAACAACTATTGTAATTTAAAAATCCATCATACAGCATAAATACATATCCCATGGCAAAATACAGTCCTACAGCTAAATTATCCATAGCGTTTCCTAATCTGGAGTGAGACTCGTATGAAATTTAACATGGCACAACAAGTTTCAACAGAAGATAATGACAACAAATAGTCGTAGCCTTCTTTATAAGTACATGGTTGCCGCCCCTTCAGGATAGGCTTAATAAATCTAATCCTTGGTTCCTGATATAAAGAACAAAAGAGGACAACATGTATGGTACTTTGGCTAACTCTGTCATTACAAGGACAAGGGGGTAGCCTCTCACACCAGCCCCCTTGTTTAGGGAAGGCGAAGAGAAAATGAAGGCTATTTAGCCTAAATCTCGTAAAGTAAAACCGCCATTGGACATTAGTTGTGAAAGTTAAATAAAACTGATGCTGTAACTTAGGTACATAACTAGTTGGGCCTCCCAAACAAGGCGTGTCTAAAAATTTCCAATAACTTGCTTTAATTTGGGTTTTTATGTTTCCCTGAATATTTTCAGGATTTTTGTAAACATAACCCAAACCTATCTTGTTCAGCATGTCACTGACATATGACAACCAAGGGATCTGCTTTGCATTATCCAGGCTCATACAGTCCAAAAGAATTTCTCTGGAAAGCTGCAGGTCATCAGATAGCCATATTTTACCCCATAATAATAGGGGCGACAGACGGATAATGTCAGTCACTTTGGTCATTCCCATTTCATTATGACAAAAACTGTTTGAAGAGCCCGATGGGAGCAATAATACCCGTTTTAGGAATTTATTTTCCATCACCTGTATTACTGAGGGATTTTCGATCCCCCATACCCCTGCCCCGTAGGTGGCCACAGATAAGCATTTGGATATATATAAGGTTTTAAGATGCGCAACAGGTTTTTGACCCAGCTTACCACAAAAACGGAAAAGACCTTCTACGGAGCGGGTGGCACTCTGGACTCGAGCCTTCATTAATGGGGCCCAACTTAATTTGTTGTTGAAAAGGTTTCCAAGGTAATTAAAGTTATCCACCTTTTCAATGGTAAAGTGATTCACCACAAATTTCCTTGATTTTGACCCTTTTGGACCACAGACCATTGCAAAAGATTTTGCAAAGTTTACCTTCAGGTCAAGGTCCAACATGAAGGTGTTAAAAGCATCTAGGCACACCTGCAAACTATTTCCAGTGAGGGTCATTAAAACAGTGTCGTCTGCGTATGAAAGTATGGGAATACTCCTACAATTTATCTTTGGAAAGTCACAACAGTGGTCCAACAAATACTTCTCCAATCCGTTTGTGTATACTAGAAACAAAAAAGGCGCCAAAATGCAGCCTTGACGCACCCCCTCAGTTGAGGGAATGGATTTTGTTGTTTCACCCCCAGGTCCAAACCTTATGACCACGGACATTGCTGCATGCAATCTGCGGAGAATAACCAGGGGTTCCTCAAAACCCATGTCGTCCATCATCTGCCACAACTTACTTCTACAAACAGTGTCAAAGGCGCTTGACAAGTCCATGAAGGCAAGGTAAATTGCAGAACTCCTTGCCTTCGTGTACTTGCCAATAATTAGCGCCAAATTCAGACACTGTTCAACTGTCCCCTTCCCACTTCTGAATCCATACTGGGAATTCACAATTAGACCAACAGAGTCTGCCCATGTTTCCAATCTGGCCAAAATGACCCTTCCCAATAATTTACATGATACGTCAATCAAGGATATAGGGCGGTAGCATCGGGGATCACACCTATCGCCCTTCTTAAAAATCGGCACCACCACTGCCTCCTTCCACGATGCAGGGATACGACCAAGAACAACAGCCCTAAAAACGTTCAACAGTAATGGGGCCCATACTTCAGTATTGTGTTTAAAAAAGTCCAAAGTGACAGCATCAGGGCCCGGGGCTTTTAATGATATACCTTTCCTCAAGGCTTCTTCAACCTCTTCCAATGTGAGCGAAGTGCTAAGGAGCGAAGCTGTGGATGGTACCACCAAAACCCCTGCATCATCCAACAGATCCAGGGGTAATAATGCTTTGGGATTAAAAATTTTACCAAAGTGAGATTCCCAAGATTCACCAGTAACCTGCGTCACTATGCTTTCCTTGTCGTCATTTTTAAACAGGGGACGATTTACTACTTCCCAGAAGAGCCTACTATCTTTTAACTCAGAGGCCTTCTCTAGATCTTCCCAGGCACGGTTCTTTAACTCCTGCTTCCTCTTTGTGATGGCCTCTTTATAGGCCCTTCTAGTCGATCTTATCAATTCTTTATTTCTTGGTTTTTGTATGAGGGCCGCTTTTAGGAATTTATGTGAGGCGGAGCATGCGGAATCAAACCATCTAAAACACCTTAAATTCTTTTTCCCCACTGGTTTTTTAAGGTGCTCAGCCACGTGCCCGCATAATTTTTCGAAACTCCCAATGACCTTGTCTGAATCAGATGTTGGCAATAGGCATGAATCGATCTCAGTTTTACAAACATTCAAAATCTCCGCCTCTAGGCATACAGCATCTATTTTCCCCCACTTCATGGTAACACCCTGGTTCTTATTATATTTTATGGGTTGCTCCCAAACCGGATGTTTTCCACTAGCAGGAGCACACAAAGATAGCATTAAAGGGTTATGATCACTTACAGCATTTGGTATTACCTCAAGCCTATTAACATAATGGAGAAAATTACTGGACACAAATACAAAATCAATAGTGCTCATTGCACCTCTTATTCCCTGAAAAGTTGGTATTGGCGATATATTTGGGGCAACCCAGGGCTCTACCATACATAAATCATTTAAGACAATGATATTATTTAAAGCGTCCCCCTGGGGCGTGTGTTTAAAATGCATCAAGGGCTGTTCGTTTAGGTCCTCAAAACCACACACATTTGAACCACCATATTTGCACAATGAACAATTAAAATCGCCAACCCAAATAACAAATAATAGAGGTCGTTCACTACGAGCCTTACATATTACTTCCTCCAAACTCTGAATTGTGGATACATCATTCCTATCAAAGACATTGTGGTACCAATTAATTAATAACAAGGGCTCTGTGAACAAATTTTCCAACAGGAGCAACTGGTACCAGGGAGTGTCCACTATTTTTGAAGTTATCAAATTCTTCAATTTGATGGAGAGTGCTGTCATTATCCCACCCCTAGCCCTCCCAGCTGGTGATGGCATCGCCAAGACATTAAAGGATTGAAAACCATCAATTTCCCCACCCGTTCTGCTCCATGTCTCCTGGAAGCACAGGATATCCCGGCCACCCACATAATCCAGCCAAGCTTCGTTCTCCAATCTACCCGCAAGACCTGCAATATTCCATGAGATTAGGCACAGCGTAGGTTCCCCTATGTTATCATCCACAAGCTCTTTTGGAGTTACCAGGTCGTGCCCAATAATAAGTGGGTTTGGCTCACAGCCTAAATTACTGACAACCTGAGTATCCAAAGGTATGTTAGGCTGTGCATTGTGGTTGAAAACATCCACCACCGAGTTATCCTTCTGCCTTTCCCACTCATTCTCCCCCATGGCCAGATCTGGAGTAAATGAAACATTTTCCTTTTTCTTGTCTAATGGTCAATCTAAACCCTCCATTCCCGCCAGTGGGTCAAAACGGTTTCTTAGAGGAATATTGTTACTTGGCATCCACCCTAGGTATTCTTCCCCCTGAAATCTCATTCTTGATTGATCATAGGACAGTGGCATGAAATTATTAAAACTTGTCGGCCCCATGCGACATCCATCACCCTGGTGCCACAAACCAAGATGATTTTGGGGAGGTCGGGATGCAGTATTACTCTGCAATCTTGACCCAGGGTAGTTAGGATTAAAGGGAGCCTGATGCAGGTTGGGGTAAAAATATTCAAGGCCTATACATTGAAAATCCCCCATTCTGGCAAACCTTGCTTTGTTACAAATTAAGTCCTTGACCCACCTGTCCCTAAAGTTAATAAGAATACAGTCCCCCTCTAAATCCTTCTTGCTTGGACCAACCCAAGGGACCCTTCGTACGCTTAATATTTTTGTAGCAGAAGCTGGGGGAAGTGGTCTATTATTGTTGAGCCAAAATGTAACTTTATTTGTTAAATCCTGACTTGATTCATGTTTATTCGGTGCGACCACCGGGACACCTGTCAGGATGGCCATAAAAGGGGCAGAATCAGGGGGTATGTTCACACAGATTGATTTGCTCGGAGGTACCATTTTACCCGGAACTAATGAACCGCTCAATGGAGTTAATTTAACTTCAGGTGCGGCCACTAGCTTAGACGTAGTTGAGCTCAGTGTTGATGCTTTAGCTGTAATAGACATTGACTGAGAGCCCACATCAGCCGCCAATGTAGATTTAGTTGAAACTAACTGTACGGGGATTTGCTAGGAATCAGCAGATACAATAGGCTGGGATGGAGTACTTTGGTTTTGGATAGAATTTTTCTGAGCCCCCTTCTTTGTTATAATACGATTCCCCAAAAACTCAGGGGGTTTACTATTGTTGACCAGAGTTTCCAGCGAATGTGTGTTAACTGATATTAAATGCTCTAATTGGTCCAATTTTAAGTTAACAATTTGTGTTCTCTCTATAAGGGGTATCAAAAGACTTTTTACCAACTTCTCAATATGTATTAACAAATCTTTGTTGTTATTATTTTGGCAGCAATGAGTCAAAGAAGAACCTGGATCTCCCAATCGTATTCCCCTTCCCTTCATGTGACCTCCCCCTCTTTTACGTTTGCTAATTTTTGTAACTGCTTGAACAGGATCCGGAACTTGGGGTTGAAAGGGAATAGGTCCCAACGAGTTCAAATTAGAGTGTTGGTTCCCATCCCCAACGGTACTCAATACAGTACAATCTTCTATTGGGCCGTTCGTTACATCATCCATAAGTATTTCTTGAAAATCTGGGGTTGCAACTAAATTTGGGCTAGCCTCCAAGTCATTAACTATACTCTTTTCAGGAGTGACCACAGAGGCAAACCGTCCCAGGGATGGACGTTTCCCCGTAACTAGGTCCAGAGACAAACGCTTTTCTGTGAGGGCAATTTCTTTATCTAGTATCCCCGTGGCCCGGATAATGAAATCATCTAGGGTTCCAGTGGCTTTACCGCTACTTGACTTTACTGTGACCCGCCTACCCTTCCCTGATAATGAGGACATCATTAAAAAGTGTATACAATTTAAAATACAAATGAGACAAAAAGATAAAACTAAACTTACACACAGTGACTACAATAAATATCTCATCACATTCATATCTAAAACATACTTTGAGTCCTCAAGTCCGCAATTGAAAGAGAATGGGCCCGGCCCGTCCCTGTACGCCCTTGGACGGCCCGCCCTTTGCTCGGGCTTAGCCCCGGGCGCTTCCCGCGCAGCGGGGGCAGAGGCCAATAATAAGGACAGTAGTGAGGCGGGGGCGGGGCAGGCAGGGAGAGCGACCCAGGTGTTACGGGTCTCGACCTCACGCAGGGACTCCTGGTACATTGAGTCCCTGCGGGTCAGCTCGCAGCCCTGTGGTCCCGCACACACACACGCACTCGCAGCGACAGTTTGACAGAGTCAGCTCAGGAAAAGAAGGCAGGCTCACCGCCAGTCAGGTAGACAGGAACAGCGAAGCGGGACCCGCGCAGCGGGTCCGGCGAGGAGCTATGGCAAAAAGTATGGGCAGATGAAAACCCCACTCTGAGGCTCCTAAAAGACGGCAGGCTCGATTCAGCTCGATTCAGCTCTTGAGTCCCAGGGTAGGCAATAATCCCAGCAGTAGCACGAAGCTGCAACACTTATTTGCTGAGGCGGGGGCAGGGCAGGCAGGGAGAGCGACCCCGGTGTTACGGGTCTCGACCTCACGCAGGGACTCCTGGTACATTGAGTCCCTGCGGGTCAGCTCGCAGCCCTGTGGTCCCGCACACACACACGCACTCGCAGCGACAGTTTGACAGAGTCAGCTCAGGAAAAGAAGGCAGGCTCAACGCCAGTCAGGTAGACAGGAACAGCGAAGCGGGACCCGCGCAGCGGGTCCGGCGAGGAGCTATGGCAAAAAGTATGGGCAGATGAAAACCCCACTCTGAGGCTCCTAAAAGACGGCAGGCTCGATTCAGCTCGATTCAGCCCTTGAGTCCCAGGTAGGCAATAATCCCAGCAGTAGCACGAAGCTGCCAACACTTATTTGCTGAGACGGGGGCGGGGCAGGCAGGGGGAGCGACCCAGGTGTTACGGGTCTCGACCTCACGCAGGGACTCCTGGTACATTGAGTCCCTGCGGGTCAGCTCGCAGCCCTGTGGTCCCGCACACACACACGCACTCGCAGCGACAGTTTGACAGAGTCAGCTCAGGAAAAGAAGGCAGGCTCACCGCCAGTCAGGTAGAGAGGAACAGCGAAGCGGGACCCGCGCAGAGGGTCCGGCGAGGAGCTATGGCAAAAAGTATGGGCAGATGAAAACCCCACTCTGAGGCTCCTAAAAGATGGCAGGCTCGATTCAGCTCGATTCAGCTCTTGAGTCCCAGGTGGGCAATAATCCCTGGCAATCAATTTAGAGATGAAGCAGCTAGGCTGGGGTCCTGGTTAGCAGGGCCCCAGCCAGACTAAAGTTGAAAAACAGTGAAACATCAGCAAAAAGTGGGGGTAACTATAAGAAGCAGATCCTACTCTCCTACATCAATGATGTACAGGAAATTAATTAACAATTCCCCAGACTTACTGAGTCCCTTGAGGCTGGCATGGGTTGGGGATCTAGGAGAATTTGAAGATGACGACTGGGTGGAGGCTCTACAGGGCTAACGGAAGATCTCTATTTGAGTAAGATTAATTTTGGTCCAATTTAAAATACTCTATAGGACCTATTACTCACAGACATTGCTGCACAAAATGGGCAGGGCAGAGTCTCCGCTGTGTAGGAGAGGGTGTGGGAACAAGGAATCCTTTTTCCATATCCTCAGGGAATGTCCACTGATGCAGGGCTACTGAGCCGGAGTGGCGACCAAAATGGCCAGGGTCACAGGCATGGAGGTCCCCATCGATGCATGATTACTCCTTGGGATAAAAGGGGAGTAGGATTGGCCCAGGTATATGGAGATCTGGCTGAGGCCGGCAGCTGGAATCGCCAAACGCAATATAGCAAGAGCGTCGGGGGCTACGGTCCCATCGAGAGAGGTCGAGTGGGAAACCGACCTGGATTGGTGCCAAAGTGCGGAACAACTGGTAGATATAGCGAGATGCTGCGCCAAAAAATGGGAGAAAGTTGGGGGTGGGCATGGAATGAATATAAAGGTCAAGGGCGAGTAGAGGCTGATGGAGGATCTTCAGGATGGGAGGAGCTGGGAGGGTGGTATGTGTATGCTGTATTTGATTGGCCCGTAAAAGCGCCACTCTTGCAGGATTGGGAAATACAGACCAGTCCTACGATATATCATGGCTAACTGTGTACGTAATGACTATCAACCCTCTTTTCAACCTATGATGTACGAAGCCTATGTTTTCCAATAAAAAGAATAAAAATAAAAAATAAAAATTGTGGGTTCATGGAGACCTTCCAAGATGGCATTACAGCTGTTCATATGGGCAAGTAATAATGCTTGCACTGAAGGTCTGAAGTCATCAGGATGGATGGAATTTTTAATTTTTCTAAGGGGGTGTATTTGGAATGCTGCTGATTTCATTATATTATTGAAATATTCATGAAATTTTAATTAAGTTTAAAATGAGAAACAGAGATTTTGCAACTGCCACCATATTAGTTGGCCTTAAGTAAATTAATACATTCAGTCATTTTGCATTGGTGTGTGGTAATATCTGGAATGGAGGACTATCAATTCAGTCTTGTTTGGGTTCAGTTTCAGAGAGTAGGCAGATGCCATTTCGATATTCTTTTGAAGGAAAACTTTCAGGTCATTTATATTTTAGATCTAAATTTACATCTTAGAGTGATTATGGCAGAAGAAGCAAAATTCCACCTAAGTCTCAACAGCAAACAAAGAAGAACATTTTGGTGCCGATTCCGATCCTGTAAAACCCGGGTACAAATGGTCGTACGGAGCGTTTTCTCCGTACGACTCGTACCCGGGAAATCCACCGTACAAACCAGCAAGTACGATTCGTACAGAAATACCATTTCCGTACGAATCGTAAAAAAACACCGTGCGGCTAAAAAATACATACAATTCCGATCCTGGACAGCGCGTACGCGACGTCCGCACGGAGTCAGGCAGCGTTTTACGGACCAGCAAGTACGAGTCGTACCCACAGCACTCCGCACTGCTATATTTTTACGGGAGCCAAAAAGTGCCGGAAAAGCTAAGTACGCCGCGATGCACGAGGAAAAGGGGACCCGGTACGCGCCGTCCCCCCACCCCCCCGTAGGTACGTGCCGTACCCCCACCCCGTACCTACGGGGGTGGGGGGACAGCGCGTACCTACGGGGGGGTGGGGGGACGGCGCGTACCTACGGGGGTGGGGGTACGGCGCGTACCTACGGGGGGTGGGGGTACGGTGCATACAGGTACGGGGCTGGGAGACGGGGTTGGGGTACGGTGCTGCCATACGGGGGTACGGTGCTGACATGTGCGGGGTGAGGGGGGGCTGTACGACTCGTATCCGGGCACAAGTTTACCCGTGTACATGTGTGCTACAGCGTTCGCTCCGTACGGGGCCTTTTACATACGGTTGTGTATTCGGACGGGCGGTACGGATCGTAGTTGCGCGCTCAGACTTCTGTTTTACGATTTGCACGTAAAAATGTCCGGCTCCCTATCGGACACTTTTCCCAACGCTATTCGGAAGTAAAAATTTACGGCTCCCTCTCGGACCATTTTCCGACGCAATTCGTATGTATTTTTCACGTACGGATCGTACTTGCGCGCTCGGACTTCTGTTTTACGATTTGCACGTAAAAATGTCCAGCTCCCTATCGGACACTTTTCCCGACGCTATTCGGACTTAAAAATTTACGGCTCCCTCTCGGACCATTTTCCCGACGCAATTCGTATGTATTTTTCACGTACGAATCGTACTTCACAGTTTGTACGGTACTTGTACGATTCGTACGTAAAAAAATACGGATACGAGTCGGATGGTACATTTTTTTAACGGATCGGAATCGGCACCATAGTGTACAGTATTAGAATAGGGTGGAAAATATAAAATCAAATGCCATCTGTGAATAAACATGAAATTAACTATTTTTCTCTGCCATCATATACAGTGTAGAAACAGCAGTATGCAATTAATGAACCCTGCAGAACAATATAAGAAATGTATGCAGATGAAATATTTTTTTAAACAAAAAAAAAGGATGTGAAAAGATGAAAACCAAGAAAAACATTAGAAAAAGGAGTGTAATCTTGAGTCAGTGGCATTTGAAATATCTAAAGGAACAAGAACGGAAAGTATGTTATATATTAATCTATTTTTTTATAACACACTACCGAGAACCTGTAGTGTCCGAGGCACTCCCATATATTGGGACCACCTGATGACCTTTGACTACCATTATTTTAATTGACTTTTGGTGTTTTACTTTATCCTAGTTTGAATGTACAACATCATTTTTCCTGCATGTGCACTTTTCCTTGAAGATTTCTGCAGTGTCTCCTTGTAGCTGCGGAGGTGAGTGCTTTCACAGAGTAGAACAGCCTTGCCAGGAACAGAACGTGTGGGATGTGCATTTGAAAGCATGAGAGAGAGAGATGTGGAATGTACTTCTTGGTCTCGGAGTGCAGGGTTATAAGCAGTGGTGCTCAAATGTGCATTATGTTGTACATTGGTAAGTATTATGAAGTCCTTACTTTTGGCTTTGACATGCCCTCATGCCATCTTGAGTTCTGAAACTGTCTAGCTTGAGCTTTGCGCACAGGCAGGCCCCCAGATAACTTAAGTTGTTAAGGCTATTCACGCTCAAGGCTGTTTTACATTTGGAGATTGTTTTCTGTACCGCTGGAGACTTTCGTAAGCTTCGTTAAGATAAAGGCTGGAACAGGTGACAGCGCAGAAGGAACGTGAGAACTCTTTTGCCTTCGGTATGCTTGCATGGAGAGTGGGCAAATCCAGTAAGTTTCCTTTGTGCAGAGGAGGGCGTCTCAGAAACTTCTAGTGTGCTTTGAGATTATAAAACTGGGGTTTGTTGACTTGGAGACTGGCATTTGTTTGACCTGAATGACGGACATGTCTACTTCAGGGTTGCAGAACCCGGTTTGCTGAGGCTGTTAACCCCGGCTGTGAATCCCCAAGTCTGGAGTGGGCTATGATGCAGTGTTTGCAGCCAGTGAGGTGTTTTAGTTTTGAATATTGACATTGTGATGTGTGAGTGTGTCTGGGTGCACATTCAAGTCTCCAGTGGCTATAATAATTGTGATGTGCGAGTGTGTCTGTGTGTACATTCAAGTCTTCAGTGGTTGTAGTCATCTGATGTATTTAGTGTATATATCTTTCTGATGTCTTGCAGTGGACATCCATTTTATTATCTGCTTGTATTTCATTCCATGTATTTTACTCCATGAATTTAACAGTTGCATTTGCTTACTTATAAGTGTGAAGTGAAATTATTGCTTGCACACACACACACACATATATATATATATTACCTGCTGGCGGTCGCCAGTAGGTAGTTATAGTTAGGACCTATTATCCATAGGAAATCCGCAACATTCTATTTGGAATAACTTTGGCGCCGGTTGACGAATCTTCGCGAAATTTTCAAAAGTGGTGGGGCGCTCCGGTCCGCTCCTATCCTGAAAGTCTCGGGGTGATTCGTCAAGCGGGGGCCGAGAAAAAAGGGGGGTCCCAAAACATGTTTTCCCCATGCAATTTTCCATAGGAACCTTTAATCGCAGCTGCCGCCCGAACTGCTGAACGGAATTACACCAAATTTGGCAAAGAGGTAGCCCTTGGTGTAAATCCGTTCAGTAGTTGCTGAGAAAATCAAAAGTAAAATCATAGATATATCTATGGCCTCGGAGGATCCGCGCACCCTATGCGCACCCAGGGCGCACCCGCCCGATCACGAGCTGCATGCGAATTGGCTGTCAACTGGCTGTAAACACTCCAAACCAGGAAGTGTTGGCAGCCATTTTGTGCCTCGGTAGAAGCGAGGCTCAAGAAATCAGTGGATCAAGTGTGCAAAACGTATAAAGGGGGCAGGGTAGAAATACCCTGACCCTCTAGACCTGCTTGAAAAAACGTCAAAATGCGTGCTGGGTGCGCGGATCCTGCTGTAAAAGAAAAAAAAAATGGGGACCGCTACCCCCCAGGGCTTTAAAAACAAATGGGTGGGGGGGGCTCAAAGGCCCCCCCAAACCCCGGGGACCACCACCCCCCGGGGCTTTTTCTATTGTGGGAGGGGGGCCGCGTGGCCCCTCTCCTGGAGCAGTCGATGGCCCTGGGGACCGCCACCCCCCAGGGCCGGCTCCTGCAGTGTCTCGGGGTGCCAACCCCCAGGACACTGCTGTTTGCTATGACAGGGTGTGAGCCGAGGCTCCCGCCCTGTCATAGCAAACTTGGTTTGGATTTTGAAAGAGAGAGTAGGAAACCTGCTCTCTCTTTCAAAATGCAAACCATATTGCTTTTCCACATGGGGAGCTGCATGTTAGCAGCTCCCCGTGTGGAAAAGCAATGCTGGCTCCCGAAGGATGTGGGGAGCCGGCTGGGACCGTGGGGGCATTGGGCCTCCCCGGGGAGAATAGAAATTAATGATAGGTGCTAGTTTGATTTTTACGGGCAAATTAGGAGTCGCACACCCAGCGCCGCGCTCAGTGCGGCCCTCTGGTGTGCACGTGTTGGGTGCACGACTCCTCTCGTGTTGGGTGCACGACTCCTCTCGCGTTGGGTGCGCGACTCCTCTCGTGGCCCCCTGGTGTGCACGCGTTGGGTGAACGACTCCTCTCGAGTTGGGTGCATGATTCCTAACGCGTCGGTTGCGTGGCTCCAAGCAAAAAAAAGGCAATATTTTTCAGATATACATCAAAGTTATGTGTTTAGATCTTGAGTGGCTCTAAAAAGAGCCCTTGTGTTTATTGGGAGACTTTGGTACCTACAAGTAAGTACCTATACAGAGTCTAAAGTTGTTGAGGAAGACTCTGTTACCCTGATCTGTAAAATGTACACCATCTCTCCTATAGATGCCTTGCATATTAAAACGCAGATTGTTGTTGTAAATGGACCCCATCCTATAATCTCTGAGATAAGCAGAAACAGCTCTATTGACATGTTTCTGAGCTTTCTCAATCATTTTGAGTAACGTAATACGTATGCGTCGTGTATGCGCCTGAAATTGCGTATGGGTCGCATAGCAATCGCGCAGGAAAAATACGCACCCATCGCACACCCTACGCGGATCCTTCACAACAATCGTAAAGTGGTGGCTAGGTTCCACGCAGTGATCGAGAACGGTACGTATTGGGTGCGCGACTTAAAAAAAAAAAAGAACAATAAAAAAATATTATAAATATATTTTACAAAATAGAAGAAAAAAACATATTAGTTTCAATATTCTTAAAAACATTTTTTTTAATTTACATGAAAAATATGTAATGTAATTAAAAAATATGTAAAAATAAGAAGTTAAAAAAATGTAGAAAAACAGTATAAAAAAACTAAATACAACAATTAATATATTTAAAAATTATGATTTAAAAAAACCATAGGTTACAGATATGTTATAGTTTTTTCAGTGAATTTCTAAGGTTTTTTTAAATGCTAATTCCTAACTATAACATACCTGAAACCTATGGTTTTTTCAGTGAATTTCAAAGGTTTTTTAAATGCTAATTCCTAACTATAACACCCCTAAAACCTATGTTTTTTTCAGTGAATATATATATATATATATATATATATATATATACACACTTTTTTTTTACCTTTATTTTTCATTTTGTAACAACAAAAACATATCGTCAACGATACAGCATATAGGGGCATACCTTCGATTTGGTTAGTAACACTCAGTACAGGTGGCAGCATTGGGGATAGAAAGGAACAATAGGGGTACATATTCATTCATAAGAATAACACAGTGAGGTACAAGCATGGGATACACCAAACACACACAGGCTGTTCACTGCTGGAATTAATTCTCTCGCCCCCCATTATAATCGGGCAGGTCTTCCTCATCCGACCCGCTTTCCCCGCTCCCTAGAGTATTGTGGGCGGAGGTCTCTCCCTCCGTCAGCCCCGAAGTACACATTTCTCACCATTCCATCAGGTCGGCTTGTAGTTTCTCGTCCCTATGGGTAAGTTTCATATGTGCTTCTTCGGCTACTGACCACTCTCGCACATCCTTAAGCCAGACCGGCAATTCCGTGCCTCTCTGTCCATCCATGTTATGGCCACCCTACGTCTAGCTAGCACTAGCATTATTAGTAGCAATTTATATGGAATTTTCCTTTTCTTGGGCTTCCTTACGGATGCAAGTAGGCAACAGAAAGGCTCTGGTCTCAACTGAAGGCCAGTGGCTTCACTAATCTTACTGACCACCCCCGTCCAGAACTGCCTGACTACTGAGCACTCCCACGCCAGATGCAGAAAGTCCGCCTTTTCTACGTCGCACCTCGTGCATCTATCATCCCTGTCACGTGAAATGCGTTTTAATGTTACTGGGATTAAGTATGTGCGATGTAAGAAATTGAAGTGTGTCCGTTTAAATCTGGCATTGCAAGAGACAGTGCGTGTAAGGGTGCCTATGTATGCCCACTGTTTCTTTTCCTACTGGGTGCCTAGATCCTTCTCCCAGGCAGCCCTGGACGGTGGTACTAGGGGCGTGGAGTCCTGTTTCATGACTTTATAGAGGAGAGAGATCAGTTTGCGACCAGCACCACACGTAAGCAGGATATCTAATGTTTGTGTCGGATGTGGGATGTCCGGGTATTGTGGCCAGGTGACCTTTACCACCTCGTGAATACCTCTGTAGTGTAAGAATTGCCCCTGCCCAAGGCCAAAGCTCTCCACCGCCTGTTCATAAGTGTTAAATGTCTCATTGGGAAAAAGGTCAGCAAGAATTTCACAGCCACCCTCCCTCCAGGTTTGGAATGACATATGCATTCCCATGTTTGTAAAGGGGGCCAGTATCCAAATCTGTAGTTCCATATGAAATGGTGCTTTCCCTAAGACCTTCTCAACGAACCGCTGCCACATTTCGGCCGTGTGTCTCACCACGTAGGGGAGCGTTGCCTTCGCACCCCTGCCCTGCATTAGCACCGTCTGAAGTGTCAGGGTATCCGCCCTTCCGGACAGAAGGCATTTTTCCCAATTGTCCGCGTCAGTCAGCCAGTGGGCCGCAGGTTGCAATTGAGCGACGTAATAGTATAGGAGTGGAGCCTCCAAGCCACCCTCTTTATAGCTGCGTATGACAGAGTTTAGGGCTACCCTACTTCGCCGTCCGGCCCACGGCAGGGACATGAGAATTGTATTCAGGGTCTTTAAGACGCGTGTCGGTAACGGGCATAGTGAGTTCAGGAGGACATATAGGGTCCTGGGAAGCATCACCATCTTGGAGATGGCCAGCCTGCTCATCAATGACAGTGGAAGGGTTTTCCAAAATGTCACCGAATGCTGTAGGGAAGTGAGTACCCGGTCTATGTTCCTGACCAGCGCTTGTGTGTCTGTCGGCGCAACCTGTATCCCCAGGTATCGGAAACCCGCCCTCTCCATTGCAGTCCCAGGTCGGGGAGATCCTCTAGGGGCACCAAAGCTAGTCCCGCCAATGGAACGATCAGTGACTTATTACGATTGAGGCGCAACCCAGATACCTCTCCAAATCTATCCAATTGACGCAGCAGATCAGGCAGTGCCTCCCAGGGGGAGGCCAAATAAAAAGGGGCATCATCAGCATACAGGGAAATAACGTGGCTCGTGTCACTTACTCTAATTCCCCACTGATCCATTTCCGCTCTGACCCGAACCGCAAATGGTTCTATGGCAAGGGCGAACAATAGGGGCGAAAGTGGACACCCCTCGCGAATACCCCGACCCAGCTGCCATTCTTATGAGCGAGCACCCCCGAGCTTAACCCTCGCGCGAGGCACCGTGTACAGTATGCGAATCCAGCAACAGAATTTGGGTCCCAGCCCCGTGACCCGTAGCACCTCCAAAAGGTACCCCCCGTCTACCGGATCAAATGCCTTGGCTAGGTTGATGGAAACAAGTACCATCTGTTCCTCCTGATCACGTACTTCATGCATAACATGATTTAGCCGGCGCAGATTCATAGCCATGTTCTGGCCCAAAATAAAACCACATTGGTCCTCATGCACCAAGTGCAGCATGTATGGCCCTAAACGGGAGGCCAAGAGCTTACACAGAATTTTAGCATCCGTATTTATCATAGTAATTGGCCGGTATGACGAGGGCTCATGGGCATCCTCTCCCGGCTTCAGAATCTGGGTGGAAGATCACCGCGTTCAAAGGCCTTCAGATACACCTGTAATAGGAGGTGGGGCAGCGTGCCCATAAAGGCCTGATAAAACTCGGGGGGGTGGTGCCAGTCACTCCCCTGGGACTTAGCCCTTGGTAAGTGCTGTTGCATGGAGTGCACCTCCTCTAGTGTTAGGGGCTCTTCGAGCTCTTTCCGTATCGATTCAGGGATAGACCGTAGGGTCAGGTCGTGCAGATAAGGGAGATAAGCTGTAGCGCTAACCGCTGGATCCGCGGCATATACTGTCTGCAAATGGGATTTCAAGACTCGCAGTAGACCCAACTCAGAGTGGATCAGGCCACCAGTGGGCTCCCGCAGAGCCACGATTGCGGCAGGGGTTTGTTCTCGTCGGAGAATCCAGACCAACAAGCGACTCGATTTGTCCCCTTCCCTATGGAGGTGTTGTCTGTATTGTGTGAGGGTATACTTGTCGAGCCTGTCCCAAATATCATGAATGTGCTCTTGAATGCCGCGTTCCCTAGTCCCGTCCTCTACGTCCAGAGCGTCTCGGATCTGTGCCTCCAGGAGGTTTCGCTCCTCTATGCACAGCTCCCGTTTATAGCTGCTTGCGGACCCCACATGTTAGACTCAAGCAGGCACCCCTCACCACCGCTTTCAAGGCCTCCCATTTCATGGCTCTCGACAAATCGGGTCCCATCCAGTTTAGGTCGATATAATCAGTTATTGCAGATTCTATGTGTTGCTTCCCTAATGGGTCCTCGAGTACCTCCGCCGGTAACCTCCAAGTCCGGGGGCGACGAGCAGGGGCCCCTCAATCAAACCACCAAAGCCACAGGGAAGTAATCAGATAGGACACGCGCCTGATGTGTCACCTCTAAGGACACAACAGTGTCTGGGTTCGCCACTAAAAATCCTGTCCAGCAGACTGTGAGTGTTGTGAGTGGGGGAGAAACAAATGTACACTTTCTGGGTTGGGTGTCTCTGACGCCATACATCCTAGGCCCCTATATTCCCCATAACCTCTGGGAGCTTCACTGTCTTTCTCGGCTTCGTGCCCTTACGAGGTGGGAACCTGTCGAGATCAGGATCTAGCACACAATTAAAATCTCTCACCAGATGAAAGGGACTTCTAGTTCCGCCACCAGGACCTCCGGCAGGGCCTGAAAAAAGTCTGGGTCATCCGTGCAGGGGGCAGAAGTATTCAATACAGCAATGTCTCTTCCATCAAACATAACTCTGAGGAGTATGTATCTCTCATGAACGTCAGCTTCCACATAGTGAAGGTCAAATGGGGTCCCTGGGGCCACCCACACAAGGACTCCCCTGGCATAAGTAGAGATTGAAGAGTGGAAAACCTGCCCGCCATTTTTTTCGCCAGCCTCTGAGCTCTTTCTTCATTGAGATGGGTTTTCTGGAGACACGCTAACGAGACCGGATGTCTCTGGAGAAAGGACAGCACCCTATATCTTTTGGTACATGTACCAAGCCCTCTCACATTCCAGCGTAAGAATTTAAACCCCATTGGTGGTATAACAACCGGCTTCTAAGTGTTTCCCCTCCCGAATAGCGACATACAACCTGTTCCCTACATGCTGCATAAACAATAAACAAATAAACCAAAAAAGACCCCCCATGAACACCCTCCCACGAGCAATGTGCTTACAACTATACATACATAAATGCTCTTCCCATGCTGGTGCCAGGACGTGCACAGCTGCCCTATCAGCCCAACATAGGCTGAAAACTACCCTCAAAGAAAAAACGAACTCTCAACTCTCGATTCAGCCCAGTCGCCTCGAAGCAGGCATCAGTGCCCTGGACTACCCATTTCTATGTTTCTGATATAACAGCGCCAGTCCTCTTCTCAAACCCAGCAGTATGTATGGCATATCCGAGTAGATACTTGTTCCGCCCCAATTCTCCCTCCAGACTAACCCCCCCCCCGAGAGGTACATATCTAAAAAGCACAGCACCAGAGTCCCAGAGAGTTAATTGCCACCAGGCTATCAATCTAGAACCCCCATACCTCAAAATAAACATTGCTTTCACGGCAAGTCTGGAGTTGGTGTAGAAGGTTCCATAATAGTTTCCGGGACCACATGGTTGGTCGGACTCAGAGTCTCAGGCACTAGTCCCACATCTGGAGTGTCCGTTAGAGTTTGTGGAGAAGAGTCGCCGGAGTCCGAAGATTCCACTCACAGGGCTCCATCATCCCCCACCGTGATTCTCTGTCTTTCCGCTTGGGCACAGCTGGCAGACTGGTTCCTGCACCTGCCCCTCCGATTCCTCGGGGGCCTAGTCCCCCATGTGCTCCAGGAACCCCTCTGCTCCTGCTTGGGGAGCACCTCTCCTCTGATTTCTTACCACTCCCACACTTCTTCTGGGGAGTCAAAAAAGTGGGCTTTTCCCTGGGATATCACCTTTAGTTTTGCGGGGTATAGTAACATGTACTGTAGGTGTAGTTCACTAAGCTTTTGCTTGATGCCGGGGAAAGATTTCCTCTGTTCCTGTACCTGGCGGATATAGTCCGGATATATTTAAACTTTTGCATTGTCATAGGTGAGATCTGGCCCTTCCCTCGCAGCTTTCAAAATACAGTCCCTGTCCTGGTAATTCATGATTCTGGCTATAAGGACCCTGGGGGTCGCTCCCGGGGGCGGCGGAGGGACCAGCGCCCTATGGGCTCTCTCCACCACAAAGACCTCTGAAAGACCCGTGGGACAGAGCTTGGTGCGTATCCAGTTTTCCAGAAAACGCTCCGCATTGCCCTGCTCTGCGCGCTCCGGAATGCCCAGGACCCTGATATTGCTGCGGTGGGCCCTTCCCTCTGCTTCCTCCGCTCGGCGCTCCAGTGGCATTAGTCAAATTCAAATTCAATTTTTTTTTATTTGATTTAGTTCTCTACTGAGAACAGAAAATAAGGAGTTTAAAAACAGCAAAATTACATCTGTGACGAAAAAGACTTTGTAACATTCATCCTAATACAAATTTATAAAAAAGTTTTAAAAATTTGAACAGGTTATAACAGGCAAATTCATTAGGAGATGATTTTAAAAGAGAAATCAAACTCTGTTCATTTGCACAGTTGCACTTTGTTTGGATTGGCTTTAAGAACCTCTTTCTAGCAGCAACGACTGTGGAATTAGGGCATACGAACAGTGCATGTATCAAGTCTTGAACTCCTCCTTGACAGAGGTCGCATAGGCTTCCGGCATTTTTGTTGTGTGTCCAATTGCAAGTTAGGGATTTAAAAGGAAGAATCCCAAGTCGAAGTAAAATTATGCATCGCCAGGCGCCGTGACTTAAAGTAAAAGTAAGATAGTGTTGCCTTTGCTTAAATTCCATTGAGTCGGCGTATGCCTTGTACAGTAACAGTTTTGAACAGTGTAAAATGTCAAGATCATAACTTATTCTTAGAGCTGAGTGTTTTAAAAAAAGTTTCAAGTGTGCCGGGGTCCAGGATTTCAGCAGATCCACTGTACATTCTGTTAACTTCAGTGCAAACGTTAGATTTTGATAAAAAACATATTTTGTAGATCCTTGATCAAAGATTTCCGATCTTAGCAGTGCTCTTAGGGTTCCTGGTTCTGCGTGCAAGATGTTATATGCCCATTGTATTATGTTGGTAATTCCCCTGGCATATGTACTGGTTAGAGAACACTCAAGGCGCAGGGCTTGCGCGGGCACAGCTTGAGGCACTTTAGTTAGTTTCCGGAGGCTCTGGCTTTCTTTAAGTTGTATTGGATGCCATTGACTTATTGGGATGTGTTCGAGAGCATATGAAAGAACGGATGGAATCTTTGTACTGAAGAAAGGATAAGAAAGGCCTGCGCCCGGTAGAGGAGTACAGTCTTTGGAGCGCCCCGGTGGGAACATCTGCTTTATGGGCCAAGTGCTGGAGGTGGGAAATATTTTTTAAAGTTTGAGTAAATATACGCCCCAAATAGGTGTATTCCTCCACTATTTCCAGCAATTTCCCTCCTAAGGTCCAGTTGTAGTTTGTATGTTTTTGTTTTTCTCTGAAAGGGACTATTTTAGTTTTTGCTATGTTTGGAACTAAAAAATTCCTTTCAGTATATGTTGAAAGTGCATCCAGATTCCTTTGAAGACCGAATGGAGTAAGGTTGAGAATAATCATATCGTCTGCATACAGCAGGGTGTGCATTTTAGACAATGCTATTTTCGGATGAAAGTTGTTTACCTGCGCAAAGCAACCCGGAAGATCACTGAGGTACAGGGAAAATAGTAGAGGAGCTAAAATACACCCTTGCTTTAGTCCATTCGATGTTTTAATTGGGGATGTAAGGCCCTTTTCTTGCCCAAGTAACACTTGACACCAGGTTTCTGAATGTAGTGCAACAATTATACGGAGTAGATTTTCTGGGATTCCCAATTTTTTTAGCTTTCGCCAGAGCATTGATCTGTCCATCCTGTCAAATGCTGTTGAGAAGTCAATGAAGGCAGAGTAGACGACCTGTGATTTCGGGACCACGTATTTATCAATTATTGCTTGGAGCATAGCTATATTATCGTTTACAGAATGATTTTTCTGGAACCCAGCTTGATTTATCGGGATAGATCCAGTTGAGAAAGTAAATGTAAATGTAAATGTCAAGGTACTTATAGAGCGCACTGTCACCAGACGGCCACCTTGCGGTGTCACCTTTGCGGTTTCCTGGCGCTGATACTCATACCACTGTGGAACCCCTCCTGGCTTTCCCTGTGAAGTGTCCACTCCTGGGCACCCCCAGGGTGAAGCCAGGCATCCTTAGCGCTGTTGGGGCCTGTGTGGAGGCTAAGCAAGCTATTGCCCAGAGTTGCAGCGTGGGGCCCATGATTAGAATAGGCACCGAGGCGAGAATAGACAGGTCCGAGGAAATTGAGCCCGAGCCCCGCCGAGGCGGGAATCGAACCCTGGTCCCTGGCCAGAACTCTGCTTCAGGGTCTGCCGCTCTAACCATTGAGCCACACTCCTCCACTCTTTGTCCACTCTTTGAGATGTTCCAGTACACTGGCCGCGAAAACCTTTCCTGAGGCATCCAGGAGGGCAATCTGTCGGTAATTGTCGTGCGACTGCCGAGAGCCCTTCTTATGAAGTGGAATGATTATACTTCCTTTCCAGGAGCTAGGAATTTCGCCAGTGACGAAGCAATAAGAAAAGAGAGGAGCTAGAAACAAGCTCCACTCCTTTGAATTCTTTTGGAGCACCTTTATCGGTATCAAATCTGGGCCCATTGCTGCAGATGATCTTGCTTTTCTTACAATAAGTTCAATTTGAGAGGGTGAAGGAGCAAGATTGTCGAGAGTGGTTACTCCGGTCTTATCTACTTGGGGTTTCGTGCTTTCTGCCCTCTCGTTCTCCCTGTATTAACTTGTTAGGTACCCTTCCCATTCTCTTGGAGGAACTAGTGCAGATTGTAAAGATTTTTTTGTGCCCGTTTCTTTTGCAATGAGGGCCCAGTATTCACGCATGTTTTTTTGCTTAACCGCAATCTGGATGTCCATCCATTTCTTATCCTGTTGCGCTTTTCTTTGCTTATCTTTTGCCCTTCGATGACGATATGTAAGCGTTTTAATTTCCTTTTGTCTACTTTCGGAATACTGTAGAAATTGCGCCCGAATTAATTTATTGAGTTTTATTGCATGTAAATCCATATTTTTCTTTTTGTTTTTTCTTGAATGAGAGTTACGCTGGTTAAAAAATCCTTGCAGACATTCCACCAGTTTCTTTAGAGTAACTTTAAACTTTGCTATTGGATCTGTCAGGTCTGAATTCTCAAGTATTTGCACTAGATTTTTCCTTATTATGTCGTTATCAAGTACTTGGATATTCCAGGTGAGACGTCCTCGCCCCTGGTTCACCTGTGCTGGACTTTTTGAGAACATATTGTAACCCGTAGTGCTAGATTTCACTATTAAACCAGTGGTAAGTTTTAAGCTTGCATTATCGCTGCCCTGGTTGAAGTTGATGCTTAAGTGTGTTATTCTCCTGAACAGATCCTGGCTACATATCATGTAATCTAGTATTGAGGAATTAAAAATACCTTTTCTTGTACGGGCTGCCGGTATGTCACCTTCGATGTTACCATTTAAGATTTTGGGAGCAAAGAAAGTATTATTTTCCCTCGTTTATCAGCTTTAATTCCTGCGGGAAAGGTATGGGTAGATATTGGCGGGGCCTCCTCTTGTTGTCCATATTCCCATTTCTCCAGTAGGTCATTGGAGATTTTCCCGTTAAAATCACCTGTTAGGAATATTGACGGGAATCCTTGATTTTCTACCACCTCTTCCATTTCCTGGAGTATTTCGCACATAAGAGGATCGAATTTGGGGCCAGGCGGAATATATAGACTAAAGATAAGTAAATCATTTGGTATGCCCGTTTGCTCCTTCTGGCACTTGATCTTAATACATTGACTATTCAATGACTTCATAGGTATGATCTCCTGGTCCCAGAGAAAGTCTTCACTGAGAAGTACTGCAAGTTCACCTTTGACGTGACCCCGGCTAACTGGTTCTGCTGGGATGTCATATACAATGTATTTGTCTAGATAAAAAGTTTCCTGGAGTGCCACGATCCCCTGGTCGTCTTCCAGTATCATTGCGAATTTCTCCTGACTTTTCCCCGCTATATTCCAGGAGACAATGCTCAAACCTTGGCTAAAGAGGGAGTATGTTCGCCCTTCCCTGTTTATTACCATTTATGTTCTCCGCAATCCAGGACCAGTGCTTTGCATCTGTTGTTATCTCCTCGTTAGGGATGGAATTATTCCAGATTTTTCTTTCTCCATTCCTAATCGAGATAGTTAGTTCTTGGTTGGCAGTACTTATTGAGTCAGTTAAACCATTGTAGCCTTGGGCGGGTAGATGATTTTTCATGTTGATGGTCTCTTTAAAGGAGTTCCGGTTATGGAGTCCCTTATTGGTGATTGCTGTGACGTTGTATCCATTTTTAAACAGGATTTCTCTTTCCTGTAGAATAATTCCCGGGATAACTGAGGACCAGAATTCCACTACAGCCACCGTGGTTTCAAATTTTAAAAATTACCAGTTTCATTTCTGTGCTTGAGAAGGTTTGGAGCGGATGTTTCTTTTGAATTAGGTTCATAATTCGCTCCCGATTGAGTGGGTCATTTCCAGATGGAAATAGATCTGTAAACTCCAGAAAGCATGATTGAGTGTGTAGTTCATAGGGTTGGTCTGTCGTTTGAATGGATACTGGATAAACCGGTTTAACTTGACTTATGCCAGTTAGAAAGTTCCCTGCCAAGGGATTTAGGATGTTAGCGATCTCTTTAACTTGTGTGCCGGTCTGCTCCGTGGTAGATTGATTTTAATTATTTTTCAATGATTCGTCACGTTCGATTATTTGGTTATCCGGTGGTGGAGAATTTGGAAATTTTAACGTGCGTGGTTTTTGCTTCGCAAATCTCCTGATTAATCTTTTTTTCTGCCTTTTCCTTATATTCTTATTAGCTCGCTTTTCCTTTTTCGCTAAAATTATCTCCAAAGATGGTGAAGATGGAAAGTCGGAACTTGTACTTCTTTTTTTGGTTTTAATTATAGGAGAGTACTTAATTTGCTTAACAGTATGATAAAAAATCGGATAGAATGGTCTAGTCGAATTTGGAACTTCATTGTTGTCTACTTCCTCAAATAGGTTTTTAAGCGAAAACACTTGTGTGTTCTCCGCCTTTTTTTGCTTTCCCCCCCCCCCCGTTTGGGTTGTGCATGCTTCTTCTTTAGTATTCCGGCTTCCTTTGGAGAGGTATCCTTGTGGTAGTGGTGAGGAGACTCGGTTTTTCTAATTCCTTTGCAAGATGGTGACTGGCAAATACAATATTGCTCCCTTTTTTTCTACGAGGTATTATAAAATACCTAATTGAGTGTCCAACAGCTGGTCTGAGTTTTCCATCATGTTCCCCAAGAGAGTGAGAATTGATTCTAGGATTTTTTGCAAAGTGAATAACGCGTTGGATACAAGGATCTGGCAATTTGGAGATTGTAAATGCCTTGTAGAAAAAAATTCTGGTGATTGGGAAAAATTCCTGGATAAAGTTGGTGATTTTGGAGGAGTACTATTTACAATTGTCGTGTGCTTCTCTGTTTCTCTAGGCTCTCGACTCAGGAGAGATACATTAATGTCTGGTAAAGTAAAATCTGCTGCAGAGATTTGGTGACATTTTTGTTCCAGTTGAGATTTAGGAATTATTTTAGGAATTATTTCCTGATCTTGCAGTACTTCTCTTTGTTCCAGGTCTTGAACTATATAGTTAGTGGCTTTGTCTCCCTTAAGGTTTTTTTGTTGTTCCTTTATGTTAGACCTGTCAGCCCTTTGGCAGTTTCCTCCTCATTTTTATTATTTTTGTCCCTTTTCCCCTTCTCATTTTTTCTGTCTACCAAACTTATTGGGGTTCTGATGTAGAGGCTCTGGGCGCTTCACCCTCACTTCCTGAGGGAGAGGCGCAAGGTGCTCCACTGAGGTAAATAGGGGAGATTCGCAAAATGGTGGCTCCAACTGTCACCTCAGCACCTGGGCCATGACTGCCATGAGAGGTTCCGGAACCTTCTGGGCCCTTCTGGCAAGTCAGGCCCAAGGTGATAAATAGAGGTGGCAGGAGGGCAGCCATTTTAAGATTGGTGGGGACTGCGGAAGGTTCAGGAGTAAGGCGCCTGTGTGAGGAGGTGGTTGTACTTAGAGGGGAACAGACAGGTCCCAGGGTCTGCTCAGAGTCCTAAACCTAGTAACGTCACCCCTCACCCTGTGACCGGTCCCTGAGTGCCGCCCGTGACTTTTGAGGTCCTTGTACCTGAGGAAGTCTCCAGGTAGTTTGAACCCCTGACCCCCTGGACCTTGGAGTGGGCCAGCGCCTGGGCCAACCTCTCCCCAAATCTGTTGTCATCTGGGAGTTTTGGACTGATCCAGTGTGTCACCCTCTCTGACGAAGAAGAGAGGTGGTTGTGCCCCAGCCCCGGGAGTCTGGTTGCCTCAGTCCCTGTGTGGAAGCCGGCGTCTTGTGATTCACCCTGCCCCTCCACGAGACCCATTTTCGGAGCCCTGGCTGTTTCTACTTCTTTTCCCCCCACCTGAAGTTGAGAGGTTACCTAGGGTCCCTTGGCAGGAGACGCTGCCATTGTGAGGCCGAAGGCGGGGAATTGGCTCCGGGTGTGTGTCCGCTGTGAGGGAGCAGCGCGACCGCCCATCGGAGATTCTCCTCAATAAGGAAGTGAGGCAGTGAAGCTGCGGCCCTGGTCACATGAGAGGAGCCGGAGCGGATCCCGGATATCGGCCGCAGGAGGGAGCGTCTGCTGTCAACGAAGTTTCCTGGTAAAGTGCCCCGTGTGGTGATATTCTGCCTCAGGGAAGCGGAGAGGCGTCTGTCACCACTAGAGAACGTACACCCGGGGGAATCCCTTGGGGGAGGTGGCCTGTAAGTGCATGCGGTTTCGTTCCCCTTCTTACGGGAGGACTCCCTCGCTGTTTGCCCCCCCCCTGAGCTCCGCGCCAGAGGTGAGAGACCCAGCACCGAGAACTGTCCTGGATGAGGACTTCGCTTGCAGACAGTAAGCTGGGAACACAGCGCGGGGCAGGGGAGAGAACTGGGGCCTGATTGTTCGTTTATCAAGAATTGAGAGGGAAGGCCAAGTAAGGTCGTGGTAGTTACTGGCAGGCTCACGTCTGGTGAGGAAAGTAATAGGTTGAACCCAAGCCTCAGAAAGCGCCTAGATGGATGGCGTAACGGGGACAGAGTAGAGTCAGGGTTATGGAATTCGACCAATAAACTAACTGAAGGTAGCCCTTGTCTGTCAACTGTACCCCTGGAGCCCCACTAATGCTTATAGACCTAGAGATTGAGGGGTGACCCGGTATTGTGGAAACGGAGGGGGTTCTTCAGAGTGCAGACAGCCGGGTGGGACCACTTAGTGGGTATAAAGACATGCTGTGTTAGAATTATCTTGAAATGTTCTTGGGAAACGTACTGAAATGGTTTAACTTGAAATGTTCTTGGGAAACGTACTGAAATGGTTTAACTTGAAACGTTCTTGGGAAACGTACTGAAATGGTCTAACTTGAAATGTGGTGAACTGCTCTTCCTGAAACGTACGAAATGTCAATCTTTGGACTGTGATGAAAAAGTATTCTGAGTTGTTATGCCATGTGTTATTCCTAAGTAAAGGGAGCTGTTCATCCTGTAATGTAATGAACCGCTACACTCCAAAGTGAGAAACCGGATAACCAAGTTTGTTAGGAAAAGATAAAGACTTTGAGTATTCCTTAAATTTAATCGGTGTAGTGTCCTCTTTGGGTGAAGTAACGTTGAGATTGTGAGCTGGGTGTGATGCAAGCACGTGACGCTGTGTTGGGAGGAAAGCCTGTGAGCCTGAGCCAAGCTACCAAAGGACGCTAGGTCCAACACTTTAGATCTACCAAGTGGACTTCGGTGGTATTTCCGACGTTCTGCGCATTACCTTGGATGTACACGTTTCCTTGCTCATTAAGTTCATACCCTTTACCAGTGTCGTTTATTTTTGGGAAAAATTGCGTTATTTCTACATTCCTTAGCACATGTCCTATGGGAGCCTTCTTTCCTGCATTAATTTGTGTGGCTTGCTGTGTTCTGAGTCTTTTCATGAATATGGTACGAGATTTTAATTTTTTGTAAGCCATACTGAATCTAAGCAGGTGCAGTAGTGTTTTTTAGAAATGAATACACCATTTAGCAGGTTTTTTACTTCTAGTGATACAAGGTAAAACTAGATGTTAGACTTTCTAATTAAACTTTTATGAAGGCTAATCCAAAGGAGAATAGATACCAAGGTATTGTAGCGGGATGTAAGAAGGTATGTGGTGATATAAGATGATTTTCTGCTCGAATGCCGCAGATCTATCTGCTCATCTGAGACCTTCTAATGGCGAAGTCCCTGGTGATCTGTCCACGCCAGCAATAACAATCCCAGTCTCTTCTTATATAGCGAAAATAATAGAGCCGGCACCGCCGCCAGGAATCCAGAGGCCGAGGGCAGCACCCAGGCTGAACACAGAACACAACCCGGCGCCCACAGTGCACCACGGTCAACAGCGCCACAGGGACGAAAACCCCCCAGGACCAGAGCAGCGCCGCCGCCCACCTGCCCCAGGCACAGCAGTCCACGGTCCAAATCCTGCACGCCTGCCGCACACCACTCACTGCTCATCAGCTTTGTCCCATCTGCATCAGGTTCAGTGATCGGCGTTCAGGTGCGCCAAAAGGATCACAGAAGGAGATGATGGGCGGCTTCAATCGCTGGTAACGGTGGTTCCCGACTCCTACTGCGGTAAGATAAATGATTGACAGCTTCAACCGCTATTATCAAGAAGCTCGTAACTCCAGGTGCAGAAGGGAGAGTGTTGAGAATATTGGCGGCTTCAGCCGCTGGTAGTTGAGGCTGGTGGTGTAGATCAGCAGCTCGCGGGTTCTGCCGCTGGAGGTAAAATGTGCACTTTTAAATGTGAGAAAAGTCTCACGCGGCTCCTGCAGCGGATAGAGATGGATTTGGTGGCTCCAGTGCAGCTAGGCTCCTGCCTTGTTGCAAAAATATCAGCTTTTGTATCAGAGGGAATGGTTTCCTCCCCCCTGAGGTCTGCAGCCTCTGAGTGCCACTTCGGCCGCTCGCAGCCTTTCAGGGCCGGTGGCTGTAGTCAGCTGGGAGAGCTGCTGCCTCAGAGACGCCACTTCTCCCTGAAGCTGCACAATGTCCCGCTCCACCGTTGAGACCTTGTCTGCCACTTTCCGCAGGTCCGCCCTCAGCAAATTTACATCGATGGAAACAGTTTCAATCTGCTTTTCAGGGCCCAGATCATCAGCGTCACACCAGCCCTACCCCAGCGGGGCTCCAGATTCACCCCGCAGGAGGCTCCCAGTGTCCAGAGGCCCCCCACCGCCGGCATCAGGCTCCCCAGGAGATCCACATTGAGAGATCCCCAGCCGCTCAGTGTCGCCGCATCTCAGTCGCATGTAGGCCACGGCCTCACGCCACCTGCAGCAGGGGTCGCCGTGTTCAATCCTCGTAGTCCACCCTCACAGCATACCCCTCAGTGACAGGGAGGAGGCCATATCCGCCCGGCTCCCGAGGATGGCCGGCGCAGATCCAGGCCCCTCCAGCACTCTGGCGCCGAAATATCTCGCGGCTCACCCCCCGGCCCTAGTCACACTCAGGAGCAGGAACGATGACACAGGGGACCCATCGCACTCCGGGAGGTCCCCATTCTCAATGGGGACCTCCTCCATCTCCGTCAGGGTCCTCGGAGCACCCGTGGGCGGGATCACAGTCTCTGACGGCCAGCCGTATCTCAGCCGGGTGTAGGCAGCATTCCCAGCCTCGCGTAGTCCGCCCCCTTCACGCAGTCACCAGGGAGCTCGGCCCCAGCATCCGGGAGCAGGTCGTGGATAGGGCTCTACTCTTCACAGGGGGCCTCCACCGCTTTCAGGGCCCCAACCGGGCTCACAGAGCAGCTGTGGGCGTCCAGGCAAAGCATAAAACAGTATTTTGGCGACAGGCTGGTCGGGTGCTGAAGGAGCTCACGTCCTGTCGGCCATGTTGCTTGGCCACGCCCCCCCCCTCTATATACATTTGAATGTGGTACATTTGACATCTGGGAAAGCCTTTCTGTTAGAGAGTGTTACACAAATAAAACCCCATACCTTATTCTGAAAACAGTCTTTTGATGCGTCTCGTTTTATAAAAGTGAAATCCCTTTCCTGGTGTTGTTTTAATTGCTTTGCCGTGTTTGTGCCTCTGTGTGGGAGGGCGGTATTTTCTATTATTTGAAAGGGCGAAGCAATCCGGAACCTTAAGTTGCAATAGCCGTTTTTGGGTACATATACACAACAAGATCAATTCCAGAGCTTATTAAGATGATGGACTTAGTATGTGGGAAAACTCTAATGGAAAAACCACTCTCTCCATCCAAGTAACTCCACTAAATCCCTACGTGTTGAAATCATTTTGGAAGAAGAGTTCTAATGGGAAACAACCTTTACAACGCAGTCATTACATCACACTACCTTTACATAGCAGTCATTACATCGCAACATCCTTTACATCGCATGTCATTACAATGCAGCCATTACATCCCATGTCACTACAACGCATGTCATTACAACGCATGTCACTACAACGCAGGCATTACATCGCAAGTCATTACAATGCATACCATTACAACGCATAGTACCCTTACACTATCCAACACTTACCCTACTGTTGCACTCACTGGAGTTAGAATAGTAATTTTTACACCTACACTATCCAACACTTACCTTAAATGCGATGTAATGGTATGCATTGTAATGGTATGCGTTGTAAAGGTATAATGCGATGTAATGGAATGCATTGTAAAGGTAGTTTCTAAAAATGCGATGTAATGGCATGCGATGTAAAATAATGCATTGTAAAGGATGTTGTGATGTAAAAACTGCGTTGTAAAGGCATGCATTGTAAATGTATGCGTTGTAACGTCATACATTCGTACTATGATGTCATAACACATGTTAAGCTTCTCTACAACAGCCGTCCATGAGCACCCCTCATCATCAAACTCCACAGACTCAATCCTAGTACAATACTGAAGTTTAGTATGTTTATTAAAGATAACAAAGGCTACATTTGGGAGAAAGCAGCCCATGGGGGTGGCATAGGTATTTAATGGCCGCAGGCTCCATGGATACTCTGTGGGCGAAGGAGAGCTTGGGTCCATAGTCTACAGATGTCAGGGACGCATCAGGAGGGGAATTAGAATTCAGGAGTCACTGAGATGTTGTGTATCCAGTCATGGCCTGTTCTGGGCATCTCTAGTATCAGTATCTTGAAGACTCTCTCTAACTGTAAGAAGGCCTGGCAGAGAGAGAGAGCAACGGTGCATACTTCAGGTTGTCCCAGGTCCAAAAAAGGTGGCTAAAGTGTTGGGAGGGCCTTCAATGCTGGATTCCTCTTGAACTGCAGGTGGGGAGGGGGTGGAGGGGAGGAGAACTCCGGCACAACAGATCTTTGTGCTGTTTTAGAAGTGCAAAAAAGGTACATTTTCCAGGGTGGACCAGCCTAATGTGTGCCTAGGTGTACAACGCCCCAGGCCAGGTTTTGCACTCTAATGTGAACTCTCAAGCGTACAGGTGTGAGAATGTGACGGAACCCTGTCAATATAGGCCTTGAACATACTCAGTCCTACTTGAGTCAGCTAACCATTGACAGAGCCATGATAACAAATTAAAAGACACTTTGAACTACAAACTTTCCCAACAAACCTTTGTCTCTTGGTCTTCAGAGCCTTGCTGCATCCTAGTGACCTGGATATAGATCATTCAGAACAAGAACTTAACCTTACAGCCTTGTTCTGAGCCAGAAACAAGCAAAGTTCAGGGTAGAGACATCTAGACTTTTAGCCAAGGGTTTGTTTGTTGTATATGATCAGTAATAAGGCAATAAGAGCAGAAATCGCAATAAGCTAATTTACTCAGAAGGAGGTCAAGCCTGGGGATGCATAAGTCTTGATTATATAACACAGCATTTTTTTCTGTTTCTTATAAGTTTTGACCAAATGGATAATGTGCCTAATTGACTCATTTTTCGGTTCCCCTAAATCACTTTCTTGAGGCATCTAAGTATTTCTAAACCATGTTTGTAGACTACTCTCTATTTAATAGCTATGCACAGCAATTTGTTTGTTTAGAACCTGGCTGCTAGAGCTTCTTAATTCTGTCATGCAGAAATGAGCGCACTACATCTATACTTGAGCTTGACGTCCAGCGACTCATGGTAAATGATTGCCTTGATCACATTTTTTCTAATACCCTGTGCATCCGGAAGCATTTTACCTATACCTTTAAATCTTTCATTTTAAAGGCTTACTGTGGATGCACACACACAAATACACAAACACCCTATTATGATACATACCAATGTATACAGACATTTGGTAAAGCTCAGCAGAAAAGCTAGGTTGGGACTACTTTCTGAAATATTTAATTAGTTCAATTTGCTGCCTATGTAGCTGTAGCGGAAGAGTGTAAGAGAGGGCACAACAACAGATAAAGCATGACCACATAATAGAAATGTTTTAATGCGTCGTACAATCAGTAAGAGAAGTCAACCTGGAGGTGGGGGGGGGCAAGTAGGTCAATGTTCAGGGAACAATTTTTGAAGAAAAGTAGTTCAAGTGAAGACCCTAGGCACCAAGCAAAGCAACTTGAATTAGACATAGCTACGAATAGGCAAACAATGAAGACCAAAACAGGCCTGACAGAACCTGCAGAACTTCCTGAAGTTTAAAACAAGTCACTCTCTTAAACCTGCGGATGGATGAGCCTTGAAAGCCTAAATAGCAGGCATTATCATAATAGCAACTTAAAACAACTATCACATTTGTGGTGTGTGTTTTGAGATGAACCAGGATGAGCTGGAAGATCTTCTTCTAGATCCCCATCTGTTGGTACAAGGATGATACTACAACATTGATCTGTGCAACAAAAAGCCCAGAAGCTTTACCTTATCAACTAGAGACAGCACATGCTCATACAGAGAGTTCCCAATTCTGAGGACCAAGAGACCCCTGCACTAGCAACAAAATCCCATTTTGGAAGCATTAGGTTTGAGGAAATTAAGTTTATCTAGTGCCAGATAGTGGAGATACAAGTATGTATCTGTTTTTAAATATCTCCTGCTGATTTATAGGATCACTAAATGATACGAATATTGTCAGCATAGGTAATACCCTTAAATCTAAAAGCCTTGATGATTTTAACAGGTCGACAGATATAGATATTAAAAAGTATATAGGGCAGAGAAGAACCTTGAGAGATTATACGTTTAACATGAGAGAAATTTGAATGTCAGGGAGAAAGAGTAAAAGATTTACTTCTCTCAGAAAGAAAAGAAAACTTCTGACAGGCAGTCCCCAGTACACTCCCCTTCCCAAGTCGAAACAAGATGAAATGACCCACCATATTGAATTCGGCCGAGAGATCCAGCAAAATTGAAACACATGGGGTATTTTCATCAACACCCAGTCTAAGCCTGTTAATAGCAGCCACTACTGTTGTCTCAGTCACCATCCCATGTAGGAACCCCACCTGGATCATGTCTTATAGATGATAATCTTCAAGAAATTTAGCAAGCATGGGTTTCGGAATAGTCTTCAATCTTGGAAACAGCCAGGAGGAGTAAAACTAGACTGTAACTAGCTATGACGATAGGGTCTGATTACGTTTCTTTTGCAGAGGTTGTACAACAGCCTCTTTCCTATGTTTAGGCTCACTCCCTGATGTAAAGTCTGCATTAAGAGTGGAGAGAGAAGCTAGTACTAAAGATAAGCTAAAGATTTTAATACCTATACTGGGCAAACATTATCTAGTAAGCCTGACTTATAAGCAGTGAATATGCAATGAACCTCCTCTTCCACGATCACAGGGACAACTCCCATTGGAGCAGCAAGAGTTGGAAACTAAGTCATCTTGCAATTCCTTTCCTCTGTAATGACATGTGTCATTAACCTGGAGAAAACTTTCATGTAGGGCCTTGATCATCTAATATAAAAAAGTAGCTGGGTGATCACATGGAGACTGTAAAGTTATAATTGTTGTGCTGATACAATTGAAATTGCTAAGCCAAGAGATAGCCTGGAATAAGGCTCTGTGAAAACTGGTGACCTGCGTGGAAGAAGGGCCCTAAAATGTTATTGTGGGCTGTGTGAGGTATTGCTTATAGGTTTTTAACTCTTAGGAAAAAAGTCAGATGTGCTTCCTCAGAGAAGGACTGCCACCAAAGTTATTTGGATTACCATACTTTAAAATGTTCCTTTCTTACATCAAGCATATTCCAGGCATTGGCATGTTTCCACTTTGTTATAGAGCTCATCATAGGAGGAAGGAGCTAGTCAAAGATTTCACTGAGAGAGGCACTCAAATTGTGACACAGTTTATCAGGACCAAGAGGGGAGTCAAGACATTCCCAGAGATTTAAAAAGATCACAACTCTGGGAGAAATCAAATTTGTCCCAGAAGCGTAACTTACTCTTCTCAGAAAATGACTTTATTACATGCTGCTCCTATAATTCTGCCAAGGCAAAGGTGATACATCTGTGGTCTGTCCATGTAGGTAAGAAGACTTTTGATGTTTTCACCCTTTTTTTGTGAAAAGTAGATCTAAATTTTAACCTGCATGATGGGTAGGACCTCTAACCTCCTTTTTAAGATGAAAGAAGAACATAGCCTGCAGTACGTTACTGATGGCTGAAAGTGGGTTCTTCAGCCCAATTATTAAATTCACCCAGCATGATGGTTATTGCTCCTTCAGTGGACACTGTCAAGAAAGGCCCTGTGGGCCAAAGACACCTGGCGTACTAAGATAAAATTGAACATGACTTTGGAGAGCATACACAACAAACAACTAGACTTAATAGGAAGGTCATTAACCCAATTAAGACTAACCATTAAGTTAGAGTTGAAGGCCAAAGCCACTCCTAGAATTTATGTTACAAGAAAGGAACCAGTATCCTTCAGGAACTGCAGTTGCAATGCCTGACCTCAGTTCTTGGTGGGGACACGACTCAGTGAAAAAGACAAGAGGTATTTGTTCTAGGAAATTATCCTTAGACAAAGACTTTTCTTTAGTAGTCACTGCCTCTTGGCTTAGCCCCCTACCCCTGCTAAAATGAATAAAAATGTTTCTGTCACTATAAATGCTGATCTTACCTTCTGTCAGCATGTCTACAAAATTGCTGGTACATGTTACTCCCTTTTGAAGAGATCTAGGGGCAATTTTATCGTCCCTCCAAGTTGCTGGGAGAAGGCTGGTGATCCAGACAGCTATGTCATTTTATTTAGGTACAAGAACGCAGTCTTGCTTAACTTGCTCAAATATTCTATCTGCAGCCTTCAGATTGTGCAAAATGCAGGTACCATCTCTGTTACTTAATTTACCTCAGCATGCCTCTGTTAATTCCCAGTTGGACTTTCTATACGGGTTACCAGTGAATAACTAGAGTTTGCTTAAGACACTCTGCATAGTGCACAAAGAGCTTGTTAAAACTTGTCCTCAGGATCTCAGCTCTTGGCTTCAGCCCTGTGTGCTCTCTTACATGCACTCTTGCTTGACTCCATGTTTTATTCCACCAGAAGAGGCAGAAGCTATTTTTTGTTCTAGCTTCAATTCCCATTACACCAGAAGTAAAAGACTCTGCCCATGATAGTACAGGGTGAACTGTGTGCCTCTGAGAGTACAACACATTATGCCAATAGATTTAGCACATTGGCGTCAGTTCTAATGGCATTGAAAATGCTGTTTTGTCATTTGCGTAGTGTCAGTGGAAGATTGTTACATAACTTAAAGCCCAGAAAGTGAAAGGTGCACTAAATTTCAGACCACACGGCAAAGGAGAGTCATGTACGTAATGACCAAATACACTATTCCCTTGGAGTGAGTGTGACTACAGGAAGGCATCTACTTCCTCTGAGCTGATAGTGCCTGCTTAGAAACCTAATAGAGGTCTTGCACCATTATTCAAGTAGGAGAGCCTTATGACTGTTTTTTCTTACATTCCCCTTTAGAATCTGATATGGGTAAGCAAGGAAGTCTAGGAGCCGCGACAAAAGCTGTGTGACCGTTAAGGCATTTTAAAATCGGCTAAAACATGTTGGCAAGATTAAGATGCTGGAACCAATGGATTCACAACTGGCATCTAAGTTACGTTTTTTAAACATGATTCGGGTACCCATTAAACAAATAAATTTAGAGCATACCCATAGCCATTTTTAAAACAAAACAGGACGTCCTGTAATTGTACAGAAAATTGTATATTTGAAAGATGCCAGATTTGGTTGAGCCCACCCAAGTGAAAATGAAATATCCTACTGGGGTGAGAGGAAACACCAATGATTAAGAATGCCACAATTTGGTGGGTGAGGAATTTCCTTTTAATATTTTAAATATTCTTGTAGGATTAGATAACGCACACAGGCATGAAATTGTTCCAGGGTTTCACATTCCACACCACTAAAGTAAACCTGTTTGATTTACAGATAGTGTACAAAAAGAAGATTTCCAGTTCTAAGATACCGCCCCCCCCCCCCCCCCCCCCCCGCCCCAAGTGGGATGCTGCTGCAGTGTCGCACAAGCCTAAATAACCCCAGCCCCTAAAAAGAATTCTAAACTAGGTAAAGAGTTTTAAAGTTTCCATTCTAGAGAGAGTGCTTAAATGGAACTTTTGTACACACAGTCTTGCAAGTTGGTAGGCTAGAAAACCCAACCATAAGACATATTGAGACTTTTTCATGGGTTTCTAAAGGGGGAAATGAAAGCACTTTCCTTAGGGAACACAACAATGCAAAACAGGTGCACACAACTGCATTGATTTTACAGGTCCTGGTCTAAAATTACAGCCATGGATGTCACTTTAGCTGCAGAACAGGGGGCTCAGCCATATTGGATGGCCATAAAGTATTACCATGGCAGATCTTAGTATGGTCCAAATGGAAGGCTAGGATTGATCAGAATTCTACTAGAATTATAGTCCATCAATTACAGGTTGGTCAAGATGATATTACTCAACTTGACTGCAAAGCTAGAGACATCTTTGTCCAGCAGGAAGACCACATGGGTTACGACATATGATAAGTCCTGACAGTCAATACATTTAATAGGGCTGGACAGGGGGTTGACATTGATGTTAACAACATCGGGATGGGGGTGAGGCCTCACAAAATGGCGGAGTAGACGCTTTCTGCCAAAGCTCCCATCAACTACCAGAATCCGTCATAATCCTGGAAGAGTTACCCCCATGATACAAAGCTGAGACAACTATCCAGCACTGACCACCAGACGCAAGATGGGCTGTGCTACCCCACAGCTGGCCTGCGGCGCCTGCCTGGCAGTGGTGGTGGTGGTGCCCCGCGAGAGGACTGACAGCAATTTCCCCTGCCATTCCCTGCCTGGATCGTGGACGCTGGAAGAGGCCGTGCTGACTTGCAGTGAAGTCCTGCTCTGTAGGGATCCCTTTCCCTGAGTGCAGGAGAATCCGACAACGGAAGTGCAGGTCCGTGGCTGGGGAGCAGACGAGAACGCCGTATAGCTGCTAGTGAGAGGCCGGAAACCCCTGCGTGGCCTCATGGGACGGCCGGATGCCGAGGGCTCTCCCCTCCAGGCCTTGATCAGCTGGGTGTGGTGTCGGGCACAGTCCCCACCAAATAGGCGGTGAGTGAGCAGGGGGAGAACAGAGCATGCCAGCCTGACTTGGGGAGTGGTCCCAGAGCTGCAACACAGCAAGTAAGGACGACTGGCCTAAATGTAATCACTGGCTGCATGTTAGCGAAAGTGACTAGTGCTCTAGGATTAAGTATTGAAAGGGTCGCAATCAGATTAAGTGGAGATGTACACACTGGATATCCCTAACAGAGGGGGTGGAGAGACTGGCGCCCGACAATGATTTACAGGGTGAAGTGGTGAACTACATACTTACACAGCAGGGAGTCCTGACTCTGTAACACGGGTAGACGAGGCAAGAGACCCCGAGACCTGTTCCCAGAACTAGTGGAGCTCTGTAAGTAGCAACCATTGCTCTCCTGCGGAGGGGCTACAGGGGTTGTATTGTCCAGGGGGTTGTTTGCCACCAGGAGCCAGCCACTGGTCACAGAAAAGCTCTGGAAAAAGACAAAGCCAGCAGGCGGCGGTGATAAGTGACACATACTGCTCCCCCTGAGGTGTTGGAGTAAGCAGACAGGCACGATGGTGAAAGATATAGAAACCGCACGTCCCGAACTAACAAAATCCTAAACTATGCTCAACCTCTACCCACAAACCAAGGTCTGGCAGAAGAAAGCACGAGTTAGTATGAAGAGGGGGCATGGCAACAGATAGATCAGACCCCATCCACAGCAGATATATTGGTGGCAATCCACACCACTGGAGATTAAATGGTCCATAAAATTGACTCTGTAGCTACTGATGTCAATCTACTCCACTGCGATCTGCGTAAAGGTCTCGGACAGAGTGACAGCCACGAGCAAGCGACGAATACCTTACAGGCGGAGGTGCAAAGAGGGTGGGGGGTTAAGTTTGTTATGGCAAAATAAATGTTGCCACCCGGTAGAAGGGAGCTTTGTTGACACATATACGATTATTGTAAGAAACGAAAGTTATTTGTTTTTTGTACTCAATATGATGAATGTGAAGCTTAAAATGCCAATAAAAAATATATATATTTTTTTTAAAACCATCGGGGATAATGATGATACTTTCGGCTCGCTTCATTATATAATGACATGCTTAGACCAGAAAGAGGAGATAATAAAGTACTGTAAATGGTCCTTCAAAAAGAGATTAGGACCATAGCAAGTAGCCCATTTAATTCCAAATTCGGGCACGTTCCTATTCAAAACCGAATGGTCCACCACAGCAAACGATGCACAGAAATCCAAAAGGATCACTCCAATTGCATTACTCTAGTCTATCATGGCTCTTATGGAAACAGCCATATGGGCTAGTGCTGTATCAGGCACTCTACCCAGATTGCCATTCATCATGCACATCCATCTCCTTCAGATAGTTGTACTTGTGTTTAACTACAAGCTGCTTTAAAATTTTACTCAGAGCTGAAAGTACATTTTTGGGGCAGTATTTGTTGACCTCTGATGCATGCAGATTACGTTTCTTCAATGAGTAGAAACTACTCCTGCCTTCAACTTAATAAGGACCACCACCACCCCAGAGCGCATGGAGACTTGAGATTCTAAGACATTTAATCTTTAAAAAAATAGAGGCAAATTACTTTAATATTGTGGTCGGAAGTAATTTGCTGATCCAAATTTTCAAAAGCAACCAGGGGACCTATATGTACCTGCAGAAGGAAGAAGGGTGACCAAATAACCTCTTATGAGCTTTGGTAGCAAGGCAAACTAAAAAAGGTTCTTCCAATAGGAGGAAAGCAATACATTTAATTATTCTGGGTACTGACATACGGGACAACAGAGTTTAACTCTGTGGTTCCGCTTATAGGTCACTGTTATACGCTGAGGTGGCAACTTGAACAGCATTTAGAGTTTTGGCCCCCCAAGTAATCCCACGATTCTCCCTATTTTAACACTGTAAGTAGCAGAATAATTAAGCTTATTCCTTTCCTCCTATTGGAAGAAACCTTTTCAGGTATCCTCTGAGTTAATTACCTACTACTATTAGTCCTGAGGGTGGTCTTGTATATTTGCAGACGTTGACATACATTCCACTACTTTCACATAGATTTGTCATCACTGGGATATATTTCATACACCACATTTCCGATCATTTTTCTTGTATTAAAACTGGATTGCATACTTCTATCTTCAGTGAAACACTATATGTAAATATGTACTAACAATACGCTGTATAGATGTGTACGTTTTGTTTTGTTGTTAAAAGAGCCCCTTGAAACCTCTTGTTCAAATACATACCAACTGATTGTCATTATATTGCTGGTACGCCTGTTTCTTCATTTAATGTTTTTGCTGCATGAATCTGTAATATCAAAGAAAAATCATGAATTTCATTTAGTGCATAGGCTTCTAAATGTATAAATATGTATTTACAGTATTTCTTTGTTTTTGTAAATGTTCCCCTTGTTGGTCCTTTAATTTAGTTTATCTTTACCCTAGCCACTAGAACAGAGGAACATCACTGTACCAAATCACCTAGAGGCATGTGATTGTTACACTTTTGCTTCTTACTGGCTTTGGTAATGTTTTATCTCTGCATAGATGCATTTCAATTTGTTGATGAAAAAGTAGCTATCGCATCACAGAAACAATGGGACAAAGGAACAGCACAAGGGGGACAGAGAGAGGATTCAGAATTTCACTGCCAGGCAGAGTTATATGATTCATTAAGGTGGCAACTGAGAAAATTGGCCTTAGCAGCTTTCCTAGCTTATCTGTAATGATGTCATGTAAGGTTGGATACTTCAAAGTCCTCAGTTTGGAACTTTAAAGGCATGCTCTGTTCAGTAAAAGGAAAACTCTCTAGTTGTTTGTATATTTTATTCTTTAGGAGTTATTTAGAAAGCAGTGCAAATCATTTTCCCTCTTAGCAGATCAGATGATAAAAGCAGGATGCAGGACACAGGCTTTCTGTAGAAAAATGTTACATCCCTCTCGATTTGCGAGTCCATCATCAGTGTATGGAAGGCTCCCTTTCACAATGGGTGTCCCAGCACGTCTGCTCCACCTCAGGGAATTCTTCACCCATGTCCTTAGTAAACACAGCTAGACTGGTATAAGGACCCTCCCCACTGGCCTGTTTTACTCAGTGTTCCCCCTCACAAGTTAATCTTGGGTTTAAAAGTGGCCAACTTACAACCATGGTAGTATTTCAATCTAAACCACCTGGGAGGAGGAGGAAGAGCCATTGTTCCAATGTGTGTAAGGTAACAACATGCTGCGATCCAAGGTCTAGCTTGGGCCACCATCCCATGGAGTGGACAGACTACATGGAACTCACTACTGCTGAATCCTCTGCCTGTCTGGTTGCTCTAACACAAAAGATGGAACCGCACAAGAAATGGCAAGGGTGGCATCAATCTTATTTTGTGGATGGATCTTCTCCTACACTAAGCCCAGTGTTTTGCCTACTATATGAATCTGTCTATACATCACACAGCACTTCAACGTTTAGCAATGTGCCATATCCACTTTCACACAATATGTTTAAATAATTGTGACACCAAGACCAATTTCCCTTCTCCCATACCCTGCTAAAATCTTAGAGGCATAGGTAGCAAAACATCTCGGTTTATTTTTAGAAGAGACTAATTATGCCGACCGTCACTAGGCAGTTTTTTGCCCCTCTCATTCAACTGAATCAATCCTTTCTGTGGTGACATTTGATACTGTGGTTCATAGGACTGACTGATCGAATCGCACCAATATAACGTGTATTTGTAAAGTGCACGTTCACTCTTGGGTATCTTGGCACTGAATAACAGATGTTTATTGTTACCCAACTCAATGGTACTCATTTTATCAACCTCAGTTGGATTAAAGGCTGAGTGGACCCGACGGGATTTGGACATGTGACCTTTAGGTCGAACACAGGCCCCTGCAGTGGAGGCATTAGTCCACTGAGCCACCAGCAGGCCTAAAAGCGACTGCCTACACTGGATGAAATCCTTTCTTTAGGACCGCACCCAGTCAGTTCGCCTTTTTCCTTACTGCTCAGCCAAAGTTCATGTGAACTGCAGAGTACCCCAAGGTTCCTCTCTGTCCCCTCATCTCTTTAACATCTATATTCGCCCCTTGATAAACAATCTTCAGCAGAAGAAGGTGAAAATATATAATTACGCCGATGACATGCAGTTGATTTTCACAATTGACGAGACATCAGACTTGAGGGAGTTCTTTTAGAACACTATGCTATATATCAGAGATTGAATGAACAGCAGCCAGATAAAACTCAACTCTGATAAGACAGAGATCGTCATAACTAATAACAAAATAAAGAACTGGAACCCTGCCTATTGGTCAAAAGAGATTGGTATTTCCCCAGCCCCTAGGGCCGCCATAAAGAGCCTAAGAATTCAAATTGACGAGAATCTGTCTATGAAATATCAGATAGGCACAGTAACGTCTTCTTGCTTCCTCCAACTCAGGAAAATCAGGAGATTCTTCTCTGTGGTGGCAAGCACTCAAATCATCATTGCGTTAATCGTATCCAGAGTTGACTAAGCAAACGCTCCCTACTTGGGACTCCCATAAAATCTAAATCATAGACCTCAAATGGCGCAAAACTAAGCAGCAAGAATCGTATTTCAACAACCGAGACACTGCCACATTAAGCCACTGATAAAAAAACTACATCGGCTTCCAATGGCTCAACATACTTTATTTAAAACAGGATGTATTATATCAAAATCTCCCAACAGCAAGTGCGCTAAGTAAATATCTGCCAGAATTCAAAAATATTACCCGAAATGCAACCTTAGGTCAGCCCAAATGAACCTTCTAATGGTGCTGAATTTTACACATAAGAGGCTGGGAGGGATATGTTTTTCTGTACTAGGTCCTCAGATCTCGAATTCATTCCCTACTGCAATCAGACTAGCAGAAATGTACATGTGCTTCAGAAAGATACTGAAAATGTGGCTCTTCTCAAAGGCATATAGCTAGGTACCTGACTAGATGACAGCTCATTAACCCAGCAGCAAGAGACCTGTTGGTGAACGTGCGCTATACAAGTCGCTTATAACATAACTAAGGCCCTCATTACGATGGTGGTCGGTCAAACCGTCATCGTATCGGGCAGCAGACCGTCAGACAATGAGTCACCAGTCCCACCTGCCCTTTATAATGTAACTGCCAGCAAAGCGATCGGAAAGTGCCGGTTGGCACTGCTGCCCAGGAAATGGACTGCAGCTAAAGCCACAGTACAAAAAAGCACTTTGCGCCCCATGTGGTGCCTAGCTCACGGTGCATGGATGCGTGGGGGGCACAACATACGTTCTGTCTTGTAATCCACCATTTTCCTTGTACAATACAATTACAAATCTAATGACAAATGTGCGCATGATTTTCCACAAAGCACACTATGATCTGAATACGCAATTTTCATAATACCATTAGGGTGTACACATATATATGAAATATATCACAACCATTGTATTTGTATACTTCCCTAGCCCTGAAGAAGTCGCGGGTTCATCCCCTGTTATGCTACAAAACAGGTGTTGGCTAGGAACGTTAAGAACTAATTGAAGAGAAGAGAGAAAAATAAAATAACTACGGAACTAAAGAAGACAGCTGTCATTTACATTATTGCTAACTGTCTATATACTGTCAGCGTGTGCAGGGTACTAGTATTTTCTTTGTATGTGGCCACCTGATCACTGACCATGAATGCTCCAGAGCCTACAGCTGAAGTCACAGTAGCTTCTAATATCACCCCTAAGCTAATAACAAGCTTCTTTCAGACGATTGGGAAGAAAGCAGTACCTACCCTCAACACCGATGTAGTTCCAGTCAACCAAATCTTGGGCAGAAGTCTATCTGGTAGTTTGAGGGTGATCCGAACCAAAGGTAAAACTAATCCTACCGATAAAGGCAATGGTAGAGAGAAGGAACTGAAATGTACTGACAAAAACAAGAGGATGTCAAAACGGAAACAGAAGCAGGGGGCCGAGACTAACTGTTTGGTTCTTACAAATCACTGGCTGCTCAAGTGGCCGAGCAAGCAGAGTCAGCCAATTCTTGTGCTCCAAAGCTGCTTGGTGTAGAAGGTGAATCCCTGATCACTAACTCCACTAAGCGTATTCTTTCAGACTGAGAAATTCATGAGACATGAACATCACGTACCCCCATGCAAAGAATCTCTGAGGGCCAACTCCCAACTATTTTTCGACTACACCCTTCTAGATGTGCCTATAAATGTAATGAACCTTAGAAAAATTACTAACGAAGGGGTTGGTAAAACAGAAGGAGATATAGCACTAAAAGCCTCTGGCTAGCAAAATCATTTCCCAATAGAAAGCAGCATAACCTCCTCTTTGCAATTGCTTTCCTGTTTTAACGTGCAAGAGCGCAGAGAGATCCTCTTGGGGGTTCTGTTAGCGCTTTATAAATCTCAATAAGATAACATAACATAGGGGGCTCTCAACCACATGACTTGATCTTTCTGAGTATCCCGGTTAATAATTATATTGAGAGTACTACTCTTAAGCTGGAAAATTCCCAAGATTTCATCACTTCGTAAGCTATGAATTCCCTGCATAGATTCTTGTCATCAATACTCCTATTGATGGAAAACATCCCTAGGCGGAGAGATTGCCCAAGCCAAGGAGTATTATAGCGGGGATGAGCAAAGCTGTAGCATGCATCAAGAGGAGTAGTGTAACTTCTGGGAGTGGTGCAAGCAAAGTCAAAGGAATTGAGAGTAATAGAAAGAAGGAAAAATACAGGAAGAAGCCAGGGAAAGAGCAAAGTTACCCTGCATTCTTATTAAAGTGGCTATTTTCTGACTCGAATGGGTACAAAAACAGAACTGACTCCAGCAGTTCTACGAGATCGGACGCCACTGAGAGCATGGGTGCCAAGGCATTGATTACCCAACTATCCCATTTTCCGGTCAAAGGCCACAAAGGGATCTGAGAGCACCAAAACTGTACAGTGGGATGGCAAAATCCGACGACCACAAGGAAGTGTTAAAACATCCAATACTGCCCAAGAAAATGTTGCTGAAGAAGAAACATCACCTCAGGAGAAATGGGAATATGGGACTAGAGGCTGGAATCCCACCTGAACCTAGTAGCACGATGCTTCTGATTGAGAGTCCTGGAGCCACTCAGAATGAGGGCAGTGGCACTAGGCCCCCTGAAGTACCAGGGGCTGCCCAAAGTCTAAATACATTAGCTCTACCATTCTTGGGGACAGGAAGAAAAGTCAAGGACAAAACAGTGTGGCTCACTGGTTAGCGTAGGCAGACCTGGAAGCAGAGGTCAGCCCGGGACCAGGGTTCAATTCCCGGCTCGGCTGGGTCTTGAGTCCATAAATTGTCCATGGACTCGATAATTCTCGCTCCAGTGCATACTCGATTCATGGGTTCACACTCTGCGACTCTGGGCAATAGCTTGCTTAATCTCCACAATGGCCCCTCGCGGTGGGATGCCTGGCTTTCACCTTGTGGATGCCCTGCTGGGTTATCTCACAGGGGAATACCAGGACGGGTTCCCTAAGCAAGCGCTTAGAGACCGGTTGGTGATTTGCGCTATATAAATATCTGCACATTTACATTTACATTTACATTTACAGTGAGTAGTGCCCCCTGGCTGGATAAAGCTGTCACAATTGCTAAAAAAATATAATTTAAAAAAACACCTGCTTCTTGGTATGTATCGTTCTCTTTCCAGATGGTGGGTCTACAAATCCCCTGAATAGGTCAAGGCTATTTTCTATGTGATCCCAGAGCTAAGGGTGGTGTCTTCAGGAGGGAGAGTAAAGCTGGTTGAACAACAATCTGGACCTGAACTGGGAGTTGGCAACATCCAAATGTCCAAAGTGGAGTTCACAGCAACAAGCATAACCAGGCTAGCACTAAATTATCTTGACAACTTATTTGTAATAGGAGTTGACACTCTCCAGTGTTACTACATAGATCATAGGAAGAAAGTACCACTGTGGCAAAACCGGTCCCAGAAAGTGTTTACCGGGATGTCAAGTTCCACCATTTATTGCCCTATTAGGAGTCCAGAAAAGCGTAATCAGCTGTGATCTAAAGTTAGTACCTATGATATCCTGTGTATTACAACAAATGAGAACTCAAGGGTAATCAAGCTTCCAAATTCTAGAGAAATGGTGACTGAGCCAGATTATCAAGACTGGATACGGATAGCGACAGCTCTGGCATGTAGCAGTAGATCCATGATAAGAGAGGAGTCCAATTGATTATTGAGGAACACATCATCGCCTACTGCTGTGAAACGTTTGTATGGGGTAGCTAGAGCTAACAAAGCTAACAGCATTAACAAAGACTGTTGGTACATTTTATTCCTGAAAACTGCGTGTCTGGCTTGCAAATTCGAGAATCAGAATTGGTTACAGTTTATAGCTCAACATGCTATATGCTGCTTTCAAGAAACATGGGCCCTAGCCGGAAACTATGGTTTCTTAGAAATAAGTATATTGGCAAAACGCTCTAGTAAGGGGTGCCAATCAAGGGCCTCTCAATATGGGTGTCTTGCAAGTTGAATTGTAAGATAAAGCAGCTTGGGTTATGCACCTCTCTCCCAATGTTTTGCATGAGAAGGTTTTCATTACTGTTTTAGAATTTGAGGTGGTCGATATTTTGAACGTCTATGTCCCACCTGGTTGGTCCACTGAGGTTCAGCAAATCTGAGGGAATTTTGTTGCCTATACTGAACAAAAGGGGTAAGCACTTGATACTGATATGTGGTGGCTTTCACACGCAGGCAACTGACATCATTGCCAATAGAGAGGTATTGATGGAAGATTATTGCCTATGTATGCATAAGCCAATTATGAGTCCTCTCAAACCAACAAAGATGGGTGAAGTCTTTTCAGAATTTTTGATAAGCCACCAACAGGCCCTCGGATTGTTCTGTCAAACCCACATATGACAATGGCAGAAAATCATCATTAATAGATTATACTATAATCCATATTAAACACTGGGAAAGTGTTCATTACCTGGCGGTTATTAGAAGAGTCGAGACTGATCAAGACCCGTAGTATTATGCATAAAACTGAGCCCCATGAGGGGCACTAAGATTGGCATGCTTAGTAAGGTGAACTACAGCCCTGGGGTCGTTCCAACTAATGGCAGGAAGAGAATAAGGTGGAATAAAGAGAAATAGAGTACAATTCCAATCCTTTAAAACATAATGACAAAATATGGAACCATAATCTTGAATACTCCGATTGATAGCAGTGCCAATATACTGTTGGCATACAACTCCATGGTGGTCAAAGCCAGTAGGGGTTAAGACTGCTTGTCTCATTGGTTGCTGGATGTTTTTACTCGGAAAGCTGTCTCACAAGACCTGATACTGTGCCATTGACATTGTAATTTGCAGAACAAAGCACATTTTCTAAGTTGCAGACAAGAGTATAAACACCTCTTAAATACTGAGAATGGTGCTGCAAGACATCCTTTTACCAGAATAGAGAGAGCGCTCTCTCAAGAAAAACACCAAGTTGTCACCTGTGTGGAGAAAGGGGCAGCTAATATACTGGATTGTCATATTGGCCCAGAGGCCTGAGTAAAGTACTGTAAAGTGCATTGCATAGAGTCGAGGCCATCAGTGCTTCTGATTCCCAGCTAGTTAGAGAGAACGTTTATAAGGATCATATTGCAATTAAAATCTTGCTACCAGAAGCGGAACAAGCACTGAGAAGCATGAAGAAAGACAAAGCACCAGGTCCCAACCTCCTACTTACTGATACGTACCAGGAGTATCCCCACCTGCGGGCTAGAGTTCTTGCCAATGTATTCAATTCATCTCTAGCTACTAAAAACGTCCCAGCCTCTTGGTGTTACTGCATTTTAGTACCCATATTTAAGAAGGGCGATCGGGGGGCGTGGCTTGGACGCCGAACAAGATGGCCGCCTGAGACCGGAGCTCTCCCGTACCGCGGCGGACTTTTCATCTTTTTGCCGGTATCCGCGATCATTTCGGCAGATTTCTTGTGGCTCCTGTAAGCGGATGACTTCGTGCTGAAGATGTGATCGCCAGACTTCGTTTTCCTGCACTTATTCGCCCATTCATGTCTATCGATGTAAGTCCCTCAGCGCGACCGCCATTTTGTAATATGCGCGATGTCCGCGCGTCGCTGAGGTGATTACAGACATGCTTTTCCTACTCTCCCTTCAGTCACTGGACTTTACTCTAGGCAACTAAGGACCTCTTCTTTGTGTTTTGCGCCCTGTTAATGAGCTATGCTTCATGCTTACTCCTCATGTTGACGTTCCGTCCTGTGAGACCTCTGCCTTCACGCTCCCCTCGCAGCCTACCACATGCGCTGTGCTCTTCAATGATAATTTACTTCAGCTTCAAGGCGTAAGACTCATACCATCATTTTTCCGTCTTTGTGCTGCTTCCTTTTTGTTGCAATTATGTTCACCAAGTCTTAGTGCGCATGGCGTTCGCGCCCACTGGTGACCTCCTTGTTATTACTGGAAACACTCTTTGGCATCTGCTGCCATTACCTCTGAACCCACGATTCCTTCATGGTTTTTTCTGGTCTCCTTCAATACTTCTGCTGATCGCTGGGCTCCTCATACCAGACATATTGACATTCTCTGCTTTCTGAGTGCAGGTTGCTGGCTTGCTTCTTTGTCTTCCTGCCACAGGCACATTTAGGCTTCTATGGGCAAGCTACGCAAACCAAAGTTTGTCTTTGTGCCCTCGAAGACTCCGCCTTCCTCCGCCTCTTCCTCATCAACAGGCCATTCTCCTCATCCTCCTTCTACGGATCAAATGGCGACAACATCCTCCATCCGTTCTTCTCCATCACAACTTACCTCCAGCAAGTCTTCTCCTCCTGCCTCCTTGCCTAAGCGCTTGAAGCAGGACTCCTCTCCTCCTCCATCCGAGTCATCTCCACCCCCTATATCTATGGAGTTGATACTTGAGGAGATTCGTGCTCTGCGCCCGTTCGTGGAGGAGACTAATACCAAGATGCAGCTTTTTGAGGCTAAATGGTCAACTATGGAGGCTCGTGTTTCTTCTGTGGAGCAGCAGGTTCCAGAAATTCAGTCAAACTCTCAACGCATTTCCTCTCTGGAAAAATCTCTTCTCGCCCTTCAACAACACACTGAAGACTTGGAGAACAGGAACAGGAGGAACAACCTACGCATTTACGGCCTACCGGAATCCCTGGAAGGAGATGATCCTGTCACGTTTTTCTCCTCTTTTCTCCTGAAACTCCTAGACCTTCCCGCTACTACCTCTCTCAGTATCCAACGTGCCCATAGACTTGGCCCTCGCTCCTCCTCTTCAACCAAACCGCGAGGGGTCATCATCCTCTTCCTCAAATTTACTGATCTCCTTCTGGTACTATCTACAGCTCGAGCGAAGCGCCAAGTGTCCTGGATGGGTCAGAGAGTTTTTCTCTCTCAGGATGTCTCTAATGTCACTGCTGCCAGAAGAAAAGAATTCCTATCTCTTCGTGCTCCTCTGCGCTCTATTGGAGCTAGATATGGCCTCTTTCACCCCTGTACCTTCAAGGTGACTCATCAAAACAACACCTGGACTTTCCAAGATCCGGCTGAACTTAAGAATTTTATTCACATTCAAACCAATGCTGGCATGGACACATCCAATCCCCCTACTGGTTGATCACTTATCTGCTTGGTTTTTTCTCCCTACAGGTTCTTGCTGGAATTTTTTCCCTCCTTGGTCTGATTCTTCGTCTGCTTGATGTGATTATGTAATGGTTGTTGTTTGGGTTTTTGTTTTATTTTGTATATGATATCTGTTTTTGTACGGTTTACCTCACCATGACTTCTGCATAACACGTTTCTTTTTCCCTCCCCTAGAAATCCTCTTGTATTCCTCCTCGTATCATATGATTCGTCTTCCTCATATTCCGTCCTGGTGCGGTGTGTTGCTCTCCGGCTTAGGAGGCCGTTCTTGTCGAATCCTCCCATACCCCACCGTCGTCATCTTGTCATCTCCCTTCCCCCTTCAGGTATGTTTTCCTCAGTCATCCGTATTGGATATGTACTGTCTCTTCTTCTACTTCTCTTTCCCTCCCTTTTCCTCTCTTTCCTTTTCCTTTGTTCTTCTCTTACTGCATCTCCTGACTTTCTTTTGTCTTGCCCTTTTCTCTTACTCACTTGGTATTGTCCTTTATGGCGTTTATGGTTTTATGCCTTTTCTCTGTTTCTTGCACATTTTATTATTATTTAATTCAAAGTTATCTCATGGAATGTGAAAGGTTTTGTTAGCCCTATTAAACGACAGAGAGTGCTTTCCCATCTAGCCTCTTATACTCCTGATTTAGTTCTTTTACAAGAGACTCACCTCTCTGAGGCGGAGTCTCTTAAATTAAAGAGAGGCTGGGTGGGAACGGTTTTATTTTCTCCTACATCTAATAAAAAGAATGGTGTGGCCATTCTGTGTCACAAGAAGCTCAAATGTAAAGTTCTCTCTCAAGATAATGATACTGAGGGTCGTTGGGTCTTAGTTAAGCTGTTAATCAATTCTGTATCCTTGACTGTTTTTAATGTATATGGCCCCACTCATCCTGATTGTAATTTTTGGCCTCTAATAACTTCTAAGTGTTTTCAATACAGTGATTCCCTGTTCATTTTGGGGGGGGATTGTAATCAAATTGTTGACCCGTTTCTTGATCGCAAATCCTCTGCCCGCTTTACCCCACACAAATCACATACACAATTCCTTGACACTATTTCTAAATCTCACATTCTTGACTCGTGGAGACTGTCCCATCCTGATTCTTTGGACTATTCCTTCTTTTCACCTCCTCATGCCTCTTTCTCTCGGATTGACTACATCTTCCTTTCTCAGTCTCTTTCTCAAAATCTTCTTTCCTCATCTATTGAGCCGATAGTTATTTCAGACCATGCTCCCATTGTCACAGTTCTTGATCTTCTTCCTCCTCATCCCAAATCCTCCCGCTGGCGTTTCAATAACTCTCTTCTTCTAGATCCCCTCTTTTCCTCTTCTTTTCTTTCCTTTGCTACCGAATTTTTTCTACTCAATTCTGATCCCTCCTTGCCCCCTCACGTTATTTGGGACTCTTTTAAGGCTACCGCTCGCGGTTTTGTGATTGACTTTGTCTCAAAGAAAAAGAAATCTTACCTTAAGAAACAGAAAGACCTTCTCTCCCATATTAAATCCCTGGAGCATAAATTCTACACCTCTTCTACTAAAACGGTTTTACCAGACCTTATACGCGCCAAAATCGATTTTAACAAAATCACCACCGATAACGCTTCCTCAATATTACTTCGCAGCAGCGCCCGCTATTACGGAGGCCGCAACAAATCAGGTAAACTCTTGGCCAATTACCTTAAATCTCGCAAGGAGCGTAACCTGATTGATTCTATATATTCTACCGATAATCTTCTCTTGCATAAGGAGCAAGATATTCTCGCCCAATTTCAACAATTCTACCAATCTCTTTATACTCCTGAGTCCCCCCCTTCGACTGCTCTTATTCAATCCTACTTGGATAAAATCCCTGCCCCCTCCACTTCTCATCTTAACTTCCCTGATCTTGAACTTGACCTTTCTATTACCGAGCTGGATAGCGCCTTAACATCTCTAACCAAAGGTAAATCTCCGGGTCCGGACGGTTTCTCTGTGGAATTCTACCTACATTTCTCAGATCTTCTGCTTCCTAAACTTCTCTCCCTCTTCCAATCCTTCTTTACTTCTGGTACAGCTGCCGGTACCTTTCACGAGGCCACGATCTGCCTAATACCTAAGGAGGGTCGCGACCCCCAATTCTGTAAGAATTATCGCCCAATATCCCTTGTTAATGTAGACTATAAATTATTTGCTAAACTTCTGGCCCGGCGCTTAGACCCTTTTCTCCCACATCTCATAGGTAAGGAACAATGCGGATTCGTAAAGGGCAGGCTCACCTCGGATAATTCCCGCCTTTTTCTCAATGTTCTCAATAAGGTACCTTCTCTCAGCATTTCTTTAGCGGCCATCTCGGTTGATGCTGTGAAGGCTTTCGATAGGGTAGATTGGTCCTTTCTATTTGCCTCCCTGCGTTGGCACGGTTTTGGTACTAATTTTATTTCTCTTGTTTCTTTACTTTATTCCTTCCCTAAAGCATCTGTTTTAGTTAATGGTCATCTATCCCCCTATTTTCCCCTACAGCGCGGTGTCTGTCAGGGTTGCCCCTTGTCCCCTCTACTTTTTGTTCTAGCCTTAGAACCATTCCTTACCTCTATTAGAAATAACATATCTATTTCGGCTTCCCTTATGACAAGTCTCATTTGAAACTCTCTGCGTATGCAGACGACATCCTTTTGTTTATTTCTGACCCTGACCAATCCATTCCGGCCTTACTACTTGAGTTTAATTCCTTTACCCAAGTTTCTGGTTACAAGATTAACTCTGATAAAACTGAGATTCTTCCCCTTACTAAATTTTGTCTCCCCCATCAGTTTTCGACCACTGGTTTTGCATGGAACTCCTCTAAAATTAAGTACCTTGGAATTTGGTTCTCTAACTCCATTTCTTCATCTATTCGGTTGAACATGTCTGCTGTATTATCCCGTATTGATAAGTTGTTCTCTTCTTGGAATGCTCTCTTTCTCTCATGGTGGGGTCGGTTGGACTCGATCAAAATGATGATATCTCCCATTCTTATATACATCCTTTCCATGCTCCCCATTCATATCCCTGATATCTATTTCAAACGCATTGACTCCTGTCTCTCTAAATTTCTCTGGAACCATAAAAAAATCGAGAGTTGCTCTAGTTGCTCTTCGTAAACCGAAATCCAATGGCGGAGTCAACTTTCCGGATTTCCGTCTCTATCATAAATCTTTTTCTCTCCGTCAGGCTTCTAATTGGCTTGTTCTTGCACCCTCCCCTCTTGCTCCCCTTTGGCTCTCTATTGAACGCTCACTCCTCTCTCCTTTCTCCCTATCTGAAATTGTGCATTTCTCCGCTAAGAACTTAACCACTCCTCTACCCCTATTCAAGCACACTGCTTCTCTCCTACATGCTCTGGTCCGTCCTGACCCGGTATCTCGCGAATCCTTTTTGGCCTCTCCTATCTGGTACAATTCGCTTATTCTCCTCAATAATCGTCCTATTTGTTGGACTGTGTGGAGATCAAAGGGTCTGATGTGGGTTAACCAACTTTTCGATGGTTTTCTCCCATGTTCTTTTCCTCGATTCCGACTTCTGTTTCACTGTCCCCAGTCTTTTTTCCGCAGATTCACTGTCCTCATGGCCATCATACTTGATGTTTATTATTCACTCCCCTTATCATCCTCTTCCGTATCCCATTCCCCACTCCTTCAGATCCTGTCTACTCTTCCTAAAGCCTCTCTTATTTATAAATTCTTCTCCTCCCCCAATCCGACCCGCCCGAAATCTAAATTGGAACTTGCTTGGGAGCTTGATTTGGGCTGTGACTGGTCTATAGCTATTTGGGACAAAGTCTGGGTCAGGTCCTTAAAAATTTCCCGTTCCGCCTCACTTACTCAATCTATGTTCTTTCTATATCATAGACTTTATCTCTCTCCTGTTTCTATTTCTCGTTTTTCTCCTGATAAAGACTCCACCTGCTGGACCTGCTCTGCCCCTAATGCTGATCTTTTTCATTTACTTTTTCTCTGCCCTTCTGTTCTCGCACTTTGGGATCAGGTGTGGTCTCATATCTCTCGTCTATTTTCTATCTCTATTCCATACTCTATCCCTCTTCTTTTTCTAGGTAGTATCTCTGATACTCTTGATATTCCTTCTCGCTCCTCTGGTCTATTAGATCTTATGTTGGCTCTGGCTTTCCAACATATTTCTTCTAATTGGAAGGATCTCTCTAAGCTCTCTATACATTGTTGGTGGAATTCTCTCTGTCACTATCACAGGCTTGATGTTCGTTTTGCTGCTGCCTCCACTCCTACCCTCAACAGAGATTTATTTTGGTTGCCTCTCACAGCATATCTTGACCGCATGGCTCTGAAATCGAAATCTATCTCTCCTTTATCCTCTGAGAATTTCAAACCCCCATAAGTGACTCTTTCTCTGTCCTTCTTCTTCTTCTTCTTCTTCTGTCTCTACCCTTCTTATATATTTTACATTCGCATTTCTCTTTCCTGCCTTCCAATTATTCCCTACCCTTGGCTTGTTTGCTCTTTCTATTCTACCTACCTTCTCTCTGATCTCTTTATCTATTCTTCTCCTAACGCCTCATATTTACCTTTCTCTTTCTCCTTTCCCTTCCCTCCCTTCTCCTCCTATTTTCTCCTCTTCTCCCCTTTTCCCCCTGGTTGCCTTTAAAATTTTACAAAATGCTTTTTAATTTAATTTTCCCTCAGGTTTCTTATATTTAATTCATGATGATCCTCTATTTTTTCTCTTTTTGATTCTGTATGACAATGTTCATTATATGATCTGTATTTTGTTGTTCACTATACTTTTTCTTCAATAAAGCATTTCAAACATAAAAAAAAAGAAGGGCGATCAAGGCAGTCCCTCCAACTACCGTCCAATCTCCCTTCTAGATGGGGACGGGAAACATCCTTGGGAAAGTCCAAGTGAATAGGTTGCAAGGCTGGGTGGATAAGCAGAATAGTTTAACAGACGCCCCAGCTGGCTTTAGAGCACAGGTGGGTAATATAGATCAAGCAGTATAATTAGATATGATTTTGTACAAGTATATAACCAAAAGAAAATGTTGTTTATACCCAATTTTCATGCACTTGAAGGCTGCCTTTGACCTAGTAGATCGGGAGAAGGGGCTGATTCTACCCTTCTGCAGGCAATATTGGCGCTTCACATTGATAACATTGCCAGGGTCAGGTACGTAATGGAAAGCGAGTGTACCAACATTTTCCCTGTAGAAGAAGGTGTGCAGCAAGGTTATGTGCTAGCTCCTTTACTTTTTAGTCTTTTTTAAATGACGTAGTAGAATATCTACTAGAACAACCTTTAGATGTCCCGTTGCGGCAGGAAAACCTGTCCTGATTTTTTTTTTTGTAAACATATTTTATTAATTTATAACACATCCACCAGTATCGTCATTAGGCAGAATCATTGCTCATACATCAATGGGTTACTTCACATCGTTTACATGTGGTATTATATATTCTTGGGGGCAACTTCTCTTTTGATGCCTCCGCCTCCCACAACGTTCCTGTGCCCATCTACCTGGGCAGCAGTTCTAGGATAATCATGCTCTATATCCCTACCTGGAGGACTAATTCCACAAGCATCTCTGCCAGGCCTCGCTCTGGTCTATGTCAGCAGTTAATGGGTTAACAAAACACCCCCTACCCTCCCTCCTCCCCTCCAACTTCCCCACCCCTCTCCCACCATCAGACATGTCGCTTCATCTGTCATCTCTCAGTGTTGTGAATTAGTCACACTTGTAGGACAATTGGTATCTCAGTGCTAGGGAGCAAAAGGGGGGAGCCACCATGTAGTGCCTGCTGCCCATCGACCCAGCCACCCGCTCAAGAAGGGCAATGCTGCAGTTCGTATGTGCAAGTCTCCTCACGCAGGGGGTCAGTCATAGTCTGGAAAACCTGTCCTGATACTATTATTTGCTGATGACACAGTATTGCTGACAGACAGAAAATGCAAACCACAGACTACTAACAAGATTTGTAGACTACTGTCATAAGAAGTCCCTGTCCATCAATTGAACCAAACCAAAGGGTATGGTCCTGAGCCCAAACCCTAGCTTTAAGCATAAGCCACACATAGATGGCGAGCTCATTAAGACTGTTAAGCAGTATGTCTACTTGGGAATACGGTTCACAGAGAAATTACAACAGAAGAACCACATTCAGAAGGCAGCTACAGTTTTAAGCCAGTCTTCATGGGCAGTTATAAAGTTTTGAAACGGATCACTGACATAATATCGGTCACAACAATAGCATAATACAGGCATATTGATTACAAAAATGCAGTTTCCCAATACTTATAATAGAAAGTACAAAAAAATCAAAAACAAGCATTTGCAATGCAATAGGTCTCGCATTTGTGAAAGTAGAAGCTTTTGGTGTTGAAAAGGACAATGTTTTTTACTTTTGTCTTTTTATTTGCAGTGGAGTGATTGTATTTGCATAGCGCTAGTGCCATTTGCATGACTCTGAGGAGCTGGAGAACCTGGAAATAGGTCATAAGGGAGCGAAGACAAGAGTGATATGCTGCGTGAAAAGAGTAACAAAATCCTTGAAAAAGCAAATACTTATATGTAATGCAAGATTAAGCAAAGCATGTGAAACTTAAGCAGGAACAACATGGTTGCTTTAAAGGTTTTGGTTAATTAGAGCCAAATGTACTTTACCACCAGCCCTGAACTGCTCACCTCTAACAAATGCGCCGCATCACTGCAGCGCCAGCAGTCTCAAACTGTGGATTTACGCCAACATACGACGATAATGAGAGCTATTTAAAGAAGAGGGAGGTCTAATGAGATGTAAATGCCGTGTGTGCCCTCTGCAGCATCTGATGAGTCAGGTTTTGGGGGAAGTATGCAACTGTTCCTGCTGCATAACAAACAAAGCTGCTGACTTTGGCACTGGGATACCGGATTCTAGTCTCAGCATGGACTGTTTTAAAAACATGTGTATGGTAAAAAAAAATATTTAAACTTATTATAAATATTATTAAATAATTATTATTATTTTGAGTTTTATATAGCGCTAGCTAGAGCCGAAGGTATCGGAGCGCTTTACATGTTATATGATAACAATGCCATATCAGCTCTTCTTAGAAAGGGTGCGATGCTCGTGATAGGACATTAAGAGCTTTAACAGCCTGTACATGGTTTGTTAAAAAATGCACATACAAATAATTATGAAATTATGAAAACCCCCTTTGACAACACACCAACTTTACAACTCAATTTAAAAAATCAAAACTTCCAACTTATTACACAAACCTACCAACAAGAACTGTCAGAACATGTACTTAAGCAATTTCCTACTTGTGAACATACATTCAACAATGGGCAACAGTTGACGCTTCACACTTGTAGAAAGAAAGAAATAACAATGACATACACACACACACATATGCAAAAAGTACAGCCCGAATTGCTTTGCAGGATCAGAGATTTAATAATTCCACAACTGAACCAATACATGCCAACTCTAAACATGACAATGAACAGGCCAGTCTTTGCTAGATGAGCATTATCCCTAAATTAGCAGGCCACTAGCTAAACTGGAGATTATGTCACGCTCTGCTTTTCCCAGTGGTATGACGGTTAGGAGGCTGCTTTCAGAGCAGGACGAGCGGCAATGACCCAACCAAGAAAGCATTCATTTTAATCTACCACAAAGGAACTGGATTAAATGCATGGAAAGTGTTTTCCTTACGCACATGACTAATTCCACCAACCAACAATACCACTGGATTTACCATTAACCATCGGTTCTGGAGCAGCGTGCTATTCGCTGTAAAGCGCTTGAGCTCCTTGTCAGGGTCATAAGCGGTATATAATGTAATTACAATCACCACGGCCCCATTCTGCTCGCAGTTTCTTGCAGCATGGTGATGATCTGAACATCTGAGAGTAGGCGGCATTGGCTATTGCTTCTGTCTCATGTGTGGGTGCTGGTCAATGCAGGAGGGCTTTAGAACCACCAGGCTAATCAGAAGGACAAAGCTGCTAAGCCCCTACTCCAGGAAGGTGACCCCCTCAAGCGAAGTCACCTTGTCCACACAAGGTCCAAGCTACCATCTCTCTTGTTCTGTCCAAACTCCATTACTCCAATAGCTTCTTCCACGGATCACCTTTAACAACCATGAAAAGACTACAACGGATTCAGAACTCGGCTGCCAGACTACTTTTGCATATCAATCCACAAGACCACATCCCCCCTGCCTTGAAAGCCCTGCATTGGTTACCGGTTGACAGTAGATCCACGTTCTAGCACCCACAATGCGATACATGGAATGGTACCGGTCTTCATCAGGAATAAAATCACCAAACACATTCAACAAAGGAACCTTCGCTCTAGAGTGGCACCTTGCCTCAAAATCCCAAGATACAAGAAAAAAAACATGGGTGGCACATCCTTCTCTGCTCAATCTGCCAAACTATGGAACTCTTTACCCCCCAACATAAGATCCACGGAGAACCACATTATCTTCAGAAAACTACTCAAGAATTGGCTCCTCTCTACATAAGCACCATACGTAATCAGAAATATACAGCTTATCACTCTTTTTATATAAGCATTCATTTGTATTATATATATGTGTATTGCTTTCCATAACCATGTAGAATAATTATGTTTTTAAAAATAAATACAACACTTGAAAACCTGAGTTTATCTAATGCATCTTTAATCTACATATATATTTACCTACTTTATACATCTATATACCTTCCATGTACTTGGATCTATATATTTATTACTTTTCTACTAAAAAAAGCATACAATGCACTACTCTATTTCTCACCCTATACCTCTCTCAATATATCCTCTACCTCAACTCTCTGAGTCATCATCTCAAACCTCTATCTACTACTCTTTCAAATGCACTACCCTATTTCTCACCCTATACCTCTATCAATATCTTTAATCTATATAACCTTCCTTCCTTTATGCAGCTATATACCTTCCATGTACATATGGATCTATATATTTATTACTTTCTTCTAATTCAGCATATCCAATGCACTACCCTATTCTCAACCTATACCTCTCTAAATATATCTTCTATCTCAACTCTCTGACTCATCTCAAACCTGTTTCTACTACTCTTTCTAATGCACTACCCTGTTTCTCACCCAATATCTCTATCAATATATCCTCTAATTCACTCTCTCATTCACCCCAAACCGCTACTATGATCCCCAAAATAACCCCTTCTAAGACTCTCCCCAACTCGAACCTTCCTTGCATCATCTGACACATCTTTTACTATACCAATTCCCCAAAACAAGCCTTTCTAAACTCTTCCCTCTGATTCTTCCCCTCCACATCCCTTTTTATTCATCCCAAACCTCCTCCTACTGCTATGACCTCCAAAACAAACCAAAAACTAAATACAATCTAAATACTTCACTTTTCTAGCCCTACACTATCCTTTCAAACCAAATAACAGGCTAACATGTCCACTTCTCAAATTCATATTTCACTATACTGATTCACCACTAATCCTCTACAGGTCCCAGAGTAGCATGCTACTCGCCGAAAAAGCACTTCAACAACTCATCAGGGGTAGTAAGCACTATATTAATGCAAAACTTTTTCCCTCTCCTATCCCTCCGCTACCCTTCTCAATCCAAATAACTGACTAACATATCCACCACTCAAATTCCTTTCATATTTCACTATACTGATTCAACACTAATCCTTTATGGGTTACAGAGTAGCGTGCTACTCGCCAAAAAAGCGCTCCAACACCCCATCAGGGGTAACAAGCCCTATATAAATGCAAACCTTTTTCCCACTTCTATTCCTCCGCTATCCTTCTCAATCCAAATAACTGACTAACATATCCACCACTCAGATTACTTTCATATTTCACGATACTAATTCAACACTAATCCTTTATGAATTCCGGTGTAGGTTGCTACTCGGTGAAAAAGCGCTTTGACGCCTCGTCAGGAGTAGTAAGCCCTATATAAATGCAATTACAATACAATACACACACATATATACACACATACATATATATATACACACACATACATATACACACATACACACACACATACATATGTATACACACATACATATACACATACATACACACATATATATATATACACACACATATATATATACACACACATATATATACACATACACACACATACATACATACATACACACATATATATATACATACACACATACATATATATACATACACACATACATATATATACATACACACATACATATATACATACACACATACATATATACATACACACACACATATACATACACACACACATATATATACATACACACACACATATATATACATACACACATATATATACATACACACATATATATACATACACACATATATATACACTTATATACATACATATATACATATATACACATACATATATACATATACATACATCTACATATATACATATATATACATACATATACACACACACACATTCATATATACACACATAAATATATACACATATATACATACATATATACACACACACACATTCATATATACACACATACATATATACACACACATATATACACACACAAATATAAATATATATACACACACATATATAAATATTATACATACAGACACACTATATATATATATATATATATATATATATATATATATATATATATATAACCTACTGGCGGTCGCCAGTAGGTAGTTATAGTTAGGACCGTGTTTCCATAGGAAATCTCAAAATTATATTTTGAATAACTTTGGCGCCGGTTGACGAATCCTCGCGAAATTTTCAAAACTAATGGGGCGCTCCGCTCAGCTCCTACCCTGAAAGTTTCGGGGTGATTCGTCAAGCGGGGGCCGAGAAAAAAGGGGGGTCCCAAAACGCGTTTTCCCCATGCATTTTTCCATAGGGACTTTAGTCGCAGCTACAGCCCGAACGGCTGAACAGAATTATGTGAAATTTGGCAGAGAGGTAGCCATAAGGTCCATGAAGTGCCTTTTGCAAGTTTGGTGTAAATCTGTTCAGTATTTCCTGAGAAATTAGCATTTAAATCAATATATATATCTGTAAGCGCGCAGCGTGCGCGCACTGAGCAAGTCCTGTGCGCGCACCCTGGCGAGCGCGAGCGTACTTCTGATTGGTTGTTAGATGTCAGTAAACATTCGAATCGGTGGAAATCAGGAATCGGCGGCCGCCATTTTGTCTCTCGCATAAAGAGGGGGTGATAAACAAAGGGGGAGAACGTGAAAAGGGGGCAGAGTGGGGAGATATTGACCCACTAGGCATTGTAGGGGGGTGACAGTAGGACCTTGTAGGGCAAAAAAAAAGATTTATATTTTGGAAAAAAAAATCGCCGAGTGCGCGCACCCGAAAAAATTTTAAAAACAAAAAAATAATAAAAATTCGCAATTAAGTGAAAAGATATAAGGTGGCTCTAAAAAGAGCCCTTGTGTTTATTGTGTGTTTTTCGGTACCTACAAGTAAGTAACGATGCAGAGTCTAAAGTTCAAGAGGAAGACTCTGTTGCCTTCATCAGTGAAGTGTACACCATCTCCTCTATAAATGTCTTGCATGTTGTAACGCAAGTTGTTGTGGTATATAGAACCCATACCATAGTCTCTGAGGAAAGCAGAAATAGATTTGTTGACGTGCTTCCTTGCTTTGTCAATCTGCGGACAAAATTGGTTGGACCAGTTCCACTTTTGCCTTTGGCATATGTTAGAATATACAAAGGCAGTTTGTGGAAAAAGCAACATCAATTGCACAAAGGTGTCCTTAATAAGCATTTCCAGACCTACCCCAGTTAAAGTGCCAAGGTCATTTCCACCACAGTGCACAATAATAAGGTTAGGCTGTGGGAGATGTAGAAAGGTTTTATACAAAGGCATTAATTGGTGCCACTTTAACCCTCTCTGACCAATCCATTTAATGTCTACATTTGGCAAAGCAATGTCTCTCACCATACCTCTTTTTTATGCAAATTATTCACTCCAGAAGACATAGCTGTGACCTACAATCCACACTGTGAACATCTTCCAAGGAGATCTGGATGCACTCAGGAGGTGACTTTCAGTAGAAAGCCAATATGAAATGAAAGACAGTTGAAAAATGGAGGCACACATAGTATTTTTTTTAAAAAGAACTCATTGGCTGTTTCAAACCATTCTAAACTAAAAACTAGGCTGTATGTTTAAATTTTAAAAAGCATGTTTTGTATTGGTTCAGAAAAATGTGTTACCAAAGAACATTACTATGGATTTGCCGTTAGGTTTGAAAAGTCAAGCACTCTTGCTCTTTGGATATGAAACATTGTCTGCTGAACTTCTGACCTCTCTCCTCACAGCAGTGTTCCATGACCTGTTGCTATGGTAGCAGGCAGGAGACAAGTTGGGGGAAGGGTACATTTGGAAAGGGGTTGAAGTTTTCAACCAATAGAAATGTGTGATTTCATTTGAAAAAAAGTGGGAGCACTGAGATTTGAAATTAACATGTATATGTGTGAAAAAAGAGAGCGAAATATTGCCATTTACTGGTTCTGGAGAGAGGAGAGAGGTGTGGAGCTCTGATATTCTGACTCTGATAGTCTGCTGTTTGAGTGGCACATTTATTTCTCAACTAACTATTTTAAAAGGTGAGTTATGAGTTTGAGAGGGGATGTATGTGGTGATTTTTGAGATAAAAATTAGAATTGTGAATCTTCTTCAAAAGTTATGTTTTACATTTTGAGGTTTGCGAGATATTTAACTGTTTTGAACTTGTAAGATATTATGGAGTATGTTTTCACAATAAGTTTATGTGTACTGGTAAGAATGAGGAATACTGTTTTGTGCCTACCATCAAACCATGAGTCTGTGTGCAGAGAAGAATTGTTGACAGAGATTTAATTTGCGTTGCTGTTGAAAAGTAAGACTTGAAGTTGAAAGGAAAGGACAGCTTGTTTTTAATTGTGATGGTTAGGATTTAGCAGAAATCACTTTGAAAGAAAAGAGAGGAAAATGGCAGCACATTTGAAATTAGCATTAGTTCTGTAAGAATTGGTGACCCAGGAAAGGGGCAGCCTGTGTTTTGTGCCTACCAACACAGCATGAGTCTGTGTGTATATAGGAATTGTTGTCTGAGATTTAATTTGTGAAGTTGTTGTTCTGTGAGGATTGCAGACCCAGGAAAGGGGCAGCCTGTGTTTTGTGCCTACCAACACAGCATGAGTCTGTGTGAATATAGGAATTGTGGTCAGAGATGTATTTGGTGTTGCAGTTGTTTTGTAAAACATGCACTTGCAGGAAAGGGACAGCTTGTTTTCTTCAAATGTGGTGGTTAGCAGTCAGCAGAAATCACTTAATTGCAAATGAGAGGCAAAAGCTAAAACATTTGAAATCAACAGGGTAGATTTCCCTTTCAAAATAGCAAAGGCACAGGTAGTTGCCATATGTTCAAAACTGAAAATACCCCTTAGCACACATGCACTGTTACATACATCCCAGCAGTCTTCATGCAGTTTTGGAAGTCTCTTTGCTCATCTGTCTTGCACCAGACAATACACAGTCTCCAGAAACACACTCTTGGCACACACGCAGCAGCTTCTCCCACACTCCCAAGTGTAGTACTCAGGTCTGTGTGGTGTTTCAGATAGCAATGTGTAACGTAAACACATTCAACGTCAATAAGGCTCATTTCCTTTGCTCTAGTGTAGTCACTCACCCAGAATGCACATGCTCATGGTCTCAAGGAGCTGTTAGGACATGTGCTCTTTTCTGCCTCTGTGATCTACAAGGAAAATGTGGCAGGCTGTAACACTAATTATCACTTGCTCTACCATAGTAGTAAATGTGCTTTGAAATTGCAAATCAAATTCTGTTTTCTGCTTAGAAGCACTCTATGAGGCGGTGTGCATATAGGAATTGTGGCCAGAGATGTAATTTGTGTTGCAGTTGTTCTGTAAAACATGCACTTGCAGGAAAGGGACAGCTTGTTTTCTTCAAATGTGGTGGTTAGCACTCAGCAGAAATCACTTAATCGCAAATGAGAGGCAAAAGCTAAAACATTTGAAACCAACAGGGTAGATTTCTCTTTCCAAATAGCAAAGGCACAGATAGTTGCCATATGTAGAAAACTGAAAGTAACCTTTCGCACACAGCATGAGTCTGTGTGTATATAGGAATTGTTGTCTGAGATTTAATTTGTGAAGTTGTTGTTCTGTGAGGATTGCAGACCCAGGAAAGGGGCAGCCTGTGTTTTGTGCCTACCAACACAGCATGAGTCTGTGTGAATATAGGAATTGTGGTCAGAGATGTATTTGGTGTTGCAGTTGTTTTGTAAAACATGCACTTGCAGGAAAGGGACAGCTTGTTTTCTTCAAATGTGGTGGTTAGCCGTCAGCAGAAATCACTTAATTGCAAATGAGAGGCAAAAGCTAAAACATTTGAAATCAACAGGGTAGATTTCCCTTTCAAAATAGCAAAGGCACAGGTAGTTGCCATATGTTCAAAACTGAAAATAACCCTTAGCACACATGCACTGTTACATACATCCCAGCAGTCTTCATGCAGTTTTGGAAGTCTCTTTGGTCATCTGTCTTGCACCAGACAATACACAGTCTCCAGAAACACACTCTTGGCACACACGCAGCAGCTTCTCCCACACTCCCAAGTGTAGTACTCAGGTCTGTGTGGTGTTTCAGATAGCAATGTGTAACGTAAACACATTCAACGTCAATAAGGCTCATTTCCTTTGCTCTAGTGTAGTCACTCACCCAGAATGCACATGCTCATGGTCTCAAGGAGCTGTTAGGACATGTGCTCTTTTCTGCCTCTGTGATCTACAAGGAAAATGTGGCAGGCTGTAACACTAATTATCACTTGCTCTACCACAGTAGTAAATGTGCTTTGAAATTGCAAATCAAATTCTGTTTTCTGCTTAGAAGCACTCTATGAGGCTGTGTGCATATAGGAATTGTGGCCAGAGATGTAATTTGTGTTGCAGTTGTTCTGTAAAACATGCACTTGCAGGAAAGGGACAGCTTGTTTTCTTCAAATGTGGTGGTTAACACTCAGCAGAAATCAATTAATCGCAAATGAGAGGCAAAAGCTAAAACATTTGAAACCAACAGGGTAGATTTCTCTTTCTAAATAGCAAAGGCACAGGTAGTTGCCATATGTAGAAAACTGAAAGTAACCTTTCGCACACATGCACTGTTACATACATCCCAGCAGTCTTCATGCAGTTTTGAAGTCTCTTTGCTCATCTGTCTTGCACCAGACAATACACAGTCTCCAGAAACACACTCTTGGCACACACGCAGCAGCTTCTCCAACACTCCCATGCGTAGTACTCAGCTCTGTGTGCTGTTTCAGATAGCACTGTGTAACGCAAACACATTCAACGTCAACAAGGCTCATTTCCTTTGCTCTAGTGTAGTCACTCACCCAGGTTGCACATGCTCATGGTATGAAGTAGCTGTTAGGACATGTGCTCTTTTCTGCCTCTGTAATCTACAAGGAAAATGTGTCAGGCTGTAACACTAATTATCACTTGCTCTACCATAGTAGTAAATGTGCTTTGAAATTGCAAATCAAATTCTGTTTTCTGCTTAGAAGCACTCTATGAGGCTGTGTGCATATAGGAATTGTGGCCAGAGATGTAATTTGTGTTGCAGTTGTTCTGTAAAACATGCACTTGCAGGAAAGGGACAGCTTGTTTTCTTCAAATGTGGTGGTTAGCACTCAGCAGAAATCACTTAATCGCAAATGAGAGGCAAAAACTAAAACATTTGAAACCAACAGGGTAGATTTATCTTTCTAAATAGCAAAGGCACAGGTAGTTGCCATATGTAGAAAACTGAAAGTAACCTTTCGCACACAGCATGAGTCTGTGTGTATATAGGAATTCTTGTCTGAGATTTAATTTGTGAAGTTGTTGTTCTGTAAGGATTGCAGACCCAGGAAAGGGGCAGCCTGTGTTTTGTGCCTACCAACACAGCATGAGTCTGTGTGAATATAGGAATTGTGGTCAGAGATGTATTTGGTGTTGCAGTTGTTTTGTAAAACATGCACTTGCAGGAAAGGGACAGCTTGTTTTCTTCAAATGTGGTGGTTAGCAGTCAGCAGAAATCACTTAATTGCAAATGAGAGGCAAAAGCTAAAACATTTGAAATCAACAGGGTAGATTTCCCTTTCAAAATAGCAAAGGCACAGGTAGTTGCCATATGTTCAAAACTGAAAATAACCCTTAGTACACATGCACTGTTACATACATCCCAGCAGTCTTCATGCAGTTTTGGAAGTCTCTTTGCTCATCTGTCTTGCACCAGACAATACACAGTCTCCAGAAACACACTCTTGGCACACACGCAGCAGCTTCTCCCACACTCCCAAGTATAGTACTCAGGTCTGTGTGGTGTTTCAGATAGCAATGTGTAACGTAAACACATTCAACGTCAATAAGGCTCATTTCCTTTGCTCTAGTGTAGTCACTCACCCAGAATGCACATGCTCATGGTCTCAAGGAGCTGTTAGGACATGTGTTCTTTTCTGCCTCTGTGATCTACAAGGAAAATGTGGCAGGCTGTAACACTAATTATCACTTGCTCTACCATAGTAGTAAATGTGCTTTGAAATTGCAAATCAAATTCTGTTTTCTGCTTAGAAGCACTCTATGAGGCTGTGTGTGTTAGACCTGTCAGCCCTTTGGGTGGTCCCTCCTCATCATTATTTATTTTGTCCCACTTTTGCCTCAAACCCTGTTAGAATTTTTCCTTTTTGGGAACCACCAGACTTTTTAGTGTTGATGCAGGGTCAGGGAGCCATTTTCCCTACCCCTGGAACTTCTGTCTGAGGGCCTGAGACACAAAATGGTGGCCACCCATTGTCACCTGTGACATCATCAGAACCCACTGGAGATTTCTAGAACCTTCCGTATCATTCTGGAACCCTGTGACAGAGGGAGGCAGTTTAGAATGTTGGGAGGCCATCTCAGAGTGGCAGTTGGCATCTGACTAGAGAGGAGAGAGGACCAGTTCAGAAGGAGGTCGGAGTAAGGCAGCAGGGGTGGAAACCAGTGCTTGGAGTGGGGTCCAGAAACCCACCCTTGATGCTAGTCCCTACTGACCAAGCCCAGCCTAGAGCCCTGTGTGGGACCAAGACCAGAAAAACCATCTTAAGGACCAAAATATTGTGAAGAGGCCTTAAAGAAGAAGACCAGTAAGCTCCTGACCTGTTTAGCGGTGTCCTCCTGGAGTCCTGACGTCGAGAAGCCTGGAGACCTGAGGCCTGAGGTGAAGAAGCGGCGCTGACAGAAAGCAGACGTCGTACCCGGAGCCGTCAGAGGTCGAGAGAGGGCGCCGACGGAGGTCGTGGAGAGGCACCGGAGGTCGAGTAAGGAGTCACCTGAGGTCGAGGTGAAGCGCGCCGGAGGTCGGGAGTGGAGATCGCACTCCGGAGACGCCGGAATCTGAGGTGAAGCATGCCGGAGGTCGGGAGTGGAGATCGCACTCCGGAGACGCCGGAATCTGAGGTGAAGCGCGCCGGAGGTCGGGAGTGGAGGTCGCACTCCGGAGACACCCGGAAGCGGGGAGACCGTGACCCTGCGACGCCGGAAGGCGACATCGAGCCGGAACAGCCCAGCGACATCGAGCCGAGGCCGCCCAGCGACATCGGGCCGGAGCAGCCCAGCGACATCGAACCGAGGCCGCCCAGCGACAACTATCCGGAACAGCCCAGCGGCATCGATCCGAAGCCGCCCAGCGACACCGAACCGGAGCCGCCCAGCGACATCGAGCCGGAGCCGCCTCACGACATCGACACGGCGCCGAGCGGAGCCGATCATCGTGAAAAGGGCAGTAAGTGGTAGAAAGGGCATCTGAGGCCCTGTGGAGCCCTAAAAGACCATTCTAGGGGCTAGAGGGGTGTTAGAACCAGCCTGGGTGTGCCAGGGGTGAACTGAGACTGGTGCAGTGACCTCTGTGAGTGGTTGTGTATTTTGGGAGAGCCAGATCCTTAGGTTACCCTTATTCTACCTCAGTTCAGGCCCAGCCTTGACCAATCTAGGTGGGACACCCCCCATGTCATCCAAATGACCACAAGCTGTACTTGGGCATAGTAAAACCAAACTACCTCAGGAAAGTGATGTGAACTGTAATTGTCATTAATTGTGTTATTTAAGTTATTGAAGGTGCTTTATTTATTGACTGTATTTATTGTCTGACTGTATTTATTCCTGCATTGTATTTATTGTCTGACAGTATTTAATAGCCATTTGTATTTATTGCACCCCTATTTATTCCTTGCTTATTTATGACCTGATCCTATTTATTGAAACCCCACTGGGGTATTATTTATTTGACCTGCCCTTTTAAAGGAGAATCTTATTGTCTTGTATTTATTTTATGAACCCTGCAACTAAGAGAAAATAAGATAAAGACAAACTACTTTCTTTCATAATTTTTACGGTGTAGTGTCGTTTTTGGAACGGATGAACGCATGGTTATTGTGTGGGTGTGACGTACGCTTAACACGGTGCCTGCCCCCCAACCGCTCGGGCCAAGCTACCATTGTGCTGGGAACCTGGTGACTGCTAACCCGGTGGCCCGGTTTCCAACAGTGTGCATATAGGAATTGTGGCCAGAGATGTAATTTGTGTTGCAGTTGTTCTGTAAAACATGCACTTGCAGGAAAGGGACAGCTTGTTTTCTTCAAATGTGGTGGTTAGCACTCAGCAGAAATCACTTAATCGCAAATGAGAGGCAAAAGCTAAAACATTTGAAACCAACAGGGTAGATTTCTCTTTCTAAATAGCAAAGGCACAGGTAGTTGCCATATGTAGAAAACTGAAAGTAACCTTTCGCACACATGCACTGTTACATACATCCCAGCAGTCTTCATGCAGTTTTGAAGTCTCTTTGCTCATCTGTCTTGCACCAGACAATACACAGTCTCCAGAAACACACTCTTGGCACACACGCAGCAGCTTCTCCAACACTCCCATGCGTAGTACTCAGCTCTGTGTGCTGTTTCAGATAGCACTGTGTAACGCAAACACATTCAACGTCACCAAGGCTCATTTCCTTTGCTCTAGTGTAGTCACTCACCCAGGTTGCACATGCTCATGGTATGAAGTAGCTGTTAGGACATGTGCTCTTTTCTGCCTCTGTAATCTACAAGGAAAATGTGTCAGGCTGTAACACTAATTATCACTTGCTCTACCATAGTAGTAAATGTGCTTTGAAATTGCAAATCAAATTCTGTTTTCTGCTTAGAAGCACTCTATGAGGCTGTGTGCATATAGGAATTGTGGCCAGAGATGTAATTTGTGTTGCAGTTGTTCTGTAAAACATGCACTTGCAGGAAAGGGACAGCTTGTTTTCTTCAAATGTGGTGGTTAGCACTCAGCAGAAATCACTTAGTCGCAAATGAGAGGCAAAAGCTAAAACATTTGAAACCAACAGGGTAGATTTCTCTTTCTAAATAACAAAGGCACAGGTAGTTGCCATATGTACAAAACTGAAAGTAACCTTTCGCACACATGCACTGTTACATACATCCCAGCAGTCTTCATGCAGTTTTGAAGTCTCTTTGCTCATTTGTCTTGCACCAGACAATACACAGTCTCCAGAAACACACTGTTGGCACACACGCAGCAGCTTGTCCAACACTCTCATGTGTAGTACTCAGCTCTGTGTGATGTTTCAGATAGCACTGTGTAATGCAAACACATTCAACGTCACCAAGGCCTCATTTTCTTTGCTCTAGTATAATCACTCACCCTGTAACACATGGTCATGGTCTCAAGGAGCTGTTAGGACATGTGCTGTTTTCTGCCTCTGTAAATGATAAGGAAAATGTGTCAGGCTGTAACAGTAATTTGGTACTATTCAGGAACACTGTTTTGTTCCAAAGAAGATAGCATGAGTCTGTGTGTATACAGGAAATGTGGGCAGAGATTTAATTTGTGAAGTTGTTGTTCTGAAAGAAATGCAGTCCCAGGAAAGGGGCAGCCTGTGTTATGTGCCTAAAATGACAATATGCGTTTGTGTGCACACAGGAATTGTGGGCAGAGATTTAATTTGTGAAGTTGTTGTTCAGTAAGAATTGCAGTCCCAGGAAAGGGGCAGCCTGTGTTATGTTCCTAAAATGATGGCATGAGTCTGTGTGCGCACAGGAATTGTGGGCAGAGATTAAATTTGTGAAGTTGTTGTTCAGTAAGAATTACAGTCCCAGGAAAGGGGCAGCCTGTTGTCTTTACACAAATTATCCCTTAGCACACATGCACTGTTACATACATCCCTGCAGTCTTCATGCAGTTCTGGAAGTCTCCTTGTTCATCTCTCTTGCACCAGAGAATACACAGTCTCAAGAAACACACTCTTGACACACACGCAGCAGCTTCTCCAACACACCCATGTGTAGTACTCAGTTCTGTGTGATGTTTCAGATAGCAGTGTGTAACGGAAACACATAAAAACATCATCAAGGCCTCATTTTCTTTGCTCTAGTCTAATCACTCACCCAGGTTGCAGATGCTCATGGTATGAAGTAGCTGATAGGACACGTGCTCTTTTCTGCCTCTGTGATCTACAAGGAAAATGTTTCAGGCTGTAACAGTAATTATCACTTGCTCTACCATAGTAGTAAATGTGCTTTGAATTTGCAAATCAAATTCTGTTTTCTGCTTAGAAGCACACCATGAGGCTGTGTGCGCACAGGAATTGTGGCCAGAGATGTAATTTGTGTTGCAGTTGTTCTGTAAAACATGCACTTGCAGGAAAGGGACAGCTTGTTTTTTTTCAACTGTGGTGGTTAGCACTCTGCACAAATTAGTATATCACAAATGAGAGGCAAATGGTAAAACATTTGAAATTAATGAAAAGCTTAAAAAATATTTTAATGAATTATAATTACAAAAAATATTTTTTTTTAAGTTTCTTGCAGGTATTGCTGAGCAACAGTGAAAAAATAAAAAAAATGCCTTTAAGGACAAGAAAGAGGAAAGAAAAGCAACAACAAGTATATCTGGACAAAACTGGGAAAAAAAAAAATAGGAGGAGAAGCTGGTGATGGCAAAAAGAAAAAGTCTACTGGTAAGCAGAGTAGAGATTTCTTAAAAAAGATCTTCAAAAAACAAAAAAATAGCAAAAATAAATGTAAAACAAACAGTGTTTTATGTACAAAGCAACAACAGAGTCAACAGCAAAAAACAAAAGCTAATGTACAATCAGAAGTATGTAAAAATGATTTAACACGAAAATTAGATTTTAAAAACATTCGTCGAAAAATGTTTCAGAGAAGAGTGATGTTAAATTTGCTAAAGGATGTGAAAAAATATAAGAAAAAAACAAAATTTATTAAGAAATTTTTTTTATAGAAAATATTGTAAGTAAGGCTTTGGAAATAAAAAGAAAACTTTTTATTCTAATTTTGAATAGGATGCGTAGATTAGATAAATTAGTCAATGCAATGAAGTCACAAAGCAAAAGGAAAAGAGAAGTGAAAAAAAGTAACTTTTGTTAAGTGTTCTTGGGAGAATGGAAGCACAGTTCAAGTACTGAACCATTTTTTAATGAAGAGAGTTATCTTCAAAGTAATAGTTTGTTGCATGCAGTTGACACCAATGGTAGAGCATATGAAGTTAAGGATGGTTGTGTGATGGAAAAAGAGAAAATGGTCCCAAGAAATGAGGAAGAAGTAATGGCTGCTGAGGCTATGGGGAGACGTCCAAAAGCCTCAGTGTACACTTGGAACTGTAGTAGTATTTGTACTGTGCGTCAGGAATCTATTGATAAATTACGTGACTTTCCAAGAGAATATAGTAAAAAGAGTGTAAAACAGAAGATGAAGGTGCTTCAAACACTAGATCCATGCAGAGTGAGAGAGAATACTGGTTTGCAAGGACATTCTCTGGCTTGTCTATCTAGAAAAGTGTGTAAAAGTGTTTTTCATCATTTTAGGATGCTGGCTGTTCATCATACTGAAATGAGAAAGTTTGTGAGAACATTGTATTTTGCTAAAAGTCCAGCAGTAAAGTTGAATGAGTTGAATAATGCTCTGTTCCGTGGATCTGTATCAGATGTAGTGAAGGTTACTGATGAGATTCAGTTTTGTTACTTTGGTCCAGAACAAGAAAGTGCAGAAAAGGACACAGTTAATGAGGAAAATGAGGAACAGAATGTAGAACTCATTATTACTAAAACTTTTGAGGAAGAAATGACAAAATTTACTATCATCTCTAATGAAAGACCAAATATTATTTGTATTTGTTGCCGCATAAGCCATTATAAAATTCAAACAAGGAATGTTGATCTGTATAAAAAAAGTGATAATGAAGATAATTATAAGTGGAAGGATTTTGCAACATATTTATTTCTGGAAAATTGTTTTGAATTGGGTGAAGATCAGCGTATTTGTAAATACTGTTATAACAAGTTAGAAGAAAATAGAATGCCGACCAGAGCTGTACATAATAATTTAGAATTGGATGCTATTCCTGCCGAACTTTCTGATTTAAATACATAGGAGTCTATACTCATTCAATGTGTTCATCCATTCCAGACCATAGTACGTATGGAGCCCAAAACTGGTAAATTACCTCCTTCAGATTTACTGAGAGGTTTAAAAGGAAGAGTGGTGTATTTGCCCTTGGATTTGAAAAAAAATATGGAAACTATTGATGCAGATACTTTGGAAACTGAACCATTAGTTATTCTGGTTAATGGTGTACCTACAAAGAATAAGAAGATTTGGCAGGAGCTGGTAGATGTACGGAAAGTACAAAGAGCAAATTTATATTTGAAAAGGAATAATAAATGGTATGAATCAATTTATATAGATGAAGAAGAAGAAGATTTACAAGAAGACACAGAAACACCAACTGGACAAATTGAAAAAGTGGACAAGTCAAAGGAAGAAGAAATTTATGAACATTTTAGCATACATCCTCTTCATTCAAAAGAAGTTATGGGAGACACTATTGATCTGTTTCAGATGAAGAAAGCAAAAGGAACTCCCGTGAGTGTATGGGAGAAGAGCTTGGAAGCTCGATGTTTTCCTCAGCTGTTTCCTACAGGAAAAGGTGGACGATACGAAGAACAGATTCCAGCTTCTGAGTATCGGACTACAAGACTATGTGCTGAAGATTCAAGATTTCGTCAAAGTATTCCTTATTTGTTTCATCTTTTATTTGAAAGCGACTTGTCTGCATTATCTTATGCAGTAAATCACATTTTAAAAAGTGGAGTACATCTACATAATGTGTCTGCTAAGGATTTTATGGAGAAAGTGCAGCACCGAGATGATCATTTGGAAACACAACTGATCAATCTGATGGCTTGTCAGCGTGGGACAAATGAATATTGGTACCGACGCCATGGAGAATTGAAATGCATGTTAAGGAATTTAGGAACTCCTACATGGTTTGTAACCCTAAGCTGTGCCGAGTACGCTTGGGATGATTTATTGGATTTTCTACGAGAGGCAAATTCAAACATTAAAAACATTGAATACAAGACAGCAGGAGAACTGTGCTCATTGGATCCGGTTAATGTTTGCAGATATTTCAATCATAGATTTGAGGCTATGATGTCCTTCATCTGCAATAAAAAAAATCCACCTCTTGGAGAAGTAGTGGATTTCTTTTGGAGAAAAGAGTACCAAGCAAGAGGTGCTCCTCATATTCATATGCTGTTGTGGATCAAGGATGCCCCAAAATTTGGAACAGATGCTGATGAAGCAGTGTTATCTTTCATTGAAGAATATGCAACATGTGCTATACCTAAAAGCACAGAGGGAAAAAGTTAAAAGAGCAAGTTTTACGTTTCCAAAGTCATCGGTGTGGAAAATACTGTCGACGGAAGTACAAGACTAAAGATAAATTCTACACAAAGTGTCGATTTGGATTTCCTAGACCTGTTCTTTCAAAAGAAAGAGTCAACAGTTTTATGTCAGCTGTGCGACATACTATAACCAGAAAATCTCCCAAAAATACATACAACCTAAGAAGAAAAGAAGAGTCAAAATTTATAAATGACTTCAACCCAGTCATTTTATCCATGTGGAATGCTAATATGGATATTCAGTATGTGGCAGACAATTCTATTGCTGTTGCTCGGTATGTCACATCTTACATCACTAAATCTGAGAAAACAGAATTGAAGGAAATGTGGGAAGAGATTTCTCACGAGAAGACTGTCAGTAAGAAGCTGTACAGTTTTAGTTTAAAGATGTTATCGCATCGAGAAATTGGATCCTACGAATGCTCAGATAGGTTATCATCTGCAAGTCTTTACTCGAAATCCAGAAGAATAATTTGGGTAAGCTTAGGCCTTGCAGGAATGAGAAATCGGGTACTGAAATCTGTTGGAGAAATTGAATATTTGGCCGAGAATGACCCAGAAAGTACAGATATTTTGAAAAAAAACATGTTGGACACATATTACCCAAAAAGAAGTCATCATCTTGAGAACATGTGTCTCTATGAAGTGCTGCAGAACTACATTTTTTCACGGAAAGCCACAGAAGACATCAACAATGGAAAATATAAAGTCATTGGTGAGGAAGGATGTTTGGTGAAGCAAACAAAAGGAAGTTTGATAAATCACAGGAAGCTGAGTTGCGACACTACTGACAAAAAGGAATTTTACTACTTGGCACTTTTGCAGCTGTTTAAACCATGGCGTTCAGAGGACGAACTACTTGGAGAATTCCAGAGTTATGAAGATTCCTTCAATGCTAGCAAAGACAGCATTGAATGCAGTACTTTCACGACTTATGTCCAAATGTTAAATGAAGAAAATGAACAGGAAGCAAAAAATGCAGCTGAAGTAGCTAGAGACAGTTCTCAAGACAGCCAAAGTTCAGGAACACTTAGTCAAGATCCCCTAGGACAACCAATTGTAGAAAATGAAGCTGCAGTAGCCATGACTGAAGTAGAAACGGCTATGAATCAAGCACAGGAAGATTCAATCGACTTACTAAATCTGGAACAACAACTGAATGAAGAACAAAAACAAATTTAAGAAGAAGTCACCAAAAAAATTGATCATGGATTACTAAATGAAAAAAAACAGTGCTCATGCACATCATTTGAACCAATCAGGATGTATGTGAGTGGACAAGCTGGAACTGGTAAAAGTTTCTTAATAAAAGTCATCAGAAGCTACCTACAGCAAAAAACAGCTTCAAATTTGTCTTGTGTGGTAACTGCTCCAACTGGGTTAGCAGCCTATAACATAAAAGGAATTACCTTACATCGCTTGCTAATGTTACCAGTGGAGCATGAGAACAAAATAGAATACCACAAGCTAACTGGAGAAGCATGCTTCGAAGTTTCAAGAGTGTTGAAGAAGATGCAAGTACTCATTATTGATGAGGTGAGCATGGTTTCAAACTTAATGCTTGCCTTTGTGCATTTAAGAATACAACAAATTCTTAAGAGAGACTATGACGTGTTATTTGGAGGTAAACACTTCATAGTTTTTGGAGATCTTTTACAGCTCACTCCAGTTAAAGGACAACCAGTGTTTAATACTGTGACACATGAAGACACGAAGAAGTCATTAGGAAGCATTGGTAATGCGAATATTTGGTCGTTCTTTGAGTACAAAGAACTCACTACCAATATGAGACAAGCAAACGACGAAGATTATGCTTGTATTCTGAAAGATATCAGAATTGGACTACTCACAGAAGTTGGCAAAAAAGCATTACAGAGTAGGATGCTACATAATTTATTTCCAAATGAAGAAATAGTTGCAGAGAAAATATACAAGAACATTGCTGAAAAAAATACTGTAATCTGCTAAATGCCAACACTACGTGAGTGCTCAATATTCAATGAGGAACTTTTGAAATTGGAAAACGAAGAGATTAAGAAAATGGAAGCAGAGGACAAAATTCAGCATGAAAGAATTACTTTTACATTAACAGGCAAACTGAAAAATAAATTGGATTCACTAGAGAAGAACATTTCCAAAACAGCTGGATTAGAAAAAAAATCTATATGTTTGCATGAATTGTCGAGTGATTTTAAGGAGAAATTTGGATGTAGAAAAAGGTTTAGTGAATGGAGCTATGGGAAGAGTTGTGGGTTTCATTAATTATCAGAAAAAAGAAGGAATTGAATGTTTAAAAATAAAATTTGATCAGATAGAAGAAGTTAAAGACATTTGTCGTTGTTCAGTTCGTTTCATGCTTGTGAAAGACTTATATGTGCGTAGAAAGCAGTTTCCATTTTCTCTAGCATATGCTGTAACTATTCACAAGTCTCAAGGATTGACTGTAGATAGGGCTTTTGTAAACATTGGTTCTACTGTGTTCAAAGAAGGTATGGCATATGTTGCTCTGTCACGAGTAAAAACATTATCCGGTTTATTTATGATAGACTTTGATGACTCAAAAGTTAGTGCTGATACAAACTGTGTAAAGGAGTATAATAGATTAAGAAGAACCTATGCTCCTCATTTAGGACAGTATCCTGTGATTGAAAAACATGTTGTTTCTCGGAAAAGGAAATTTGAAAATATCTGTAATGTGGATGAACAGAACAAAAAAAAAAAAAAAAAAAGGACAGTGATGTGATAGCAAGGAAAAAGAAAAAGGACAGTGTTGAAGAGGTTGTTGGTTGCCATTTTGAAAATAGCTCTGGTGTCAACTGCTATGCAAATGTAGTGCTGAATGTTGTATTTTATCTTGAAAAGTTGCTAGAACAGATAATAGTAAATCATGGAAAAAATTGTGTTCTCTGCTGAGTCTCCTTTTTGAGAAGCTGAGTACTGATAAAACTGAAATAGAAAGTGCAACTGATGTTAGAAATCTTTTAGATGTATGTTGTGGTTCTACACAGTTTAAAGAAAATGTCCAGCAAGATGCACAGGAATTCTTAATATATATTTTGAGTGTACTTGAAGATGAAGGAGTAGAAGTAGAAAACTTATTTGGTGTCTGTTACAAATGGGAACATTGCTGTGAAAACGGTATGAACACATGTAGTAGTAATGTTGATTCAGAAAGGTTAATATTTTTACCATTACCACAAAGTAAATCAGTGACTTTTAGTAAATTAGTTAAAGATGCCAATCACAACATGGAATGTTCTGAATGTAAATCTGACATGTTTTCCACGTTATTTTTACAGAAATATGGTCAGTATGTAATTTTAATGATGCAACGTTGTAGAGCTGATGGTTCAAAATTGGATACTTTAATAAAGAAGTTTACAGGACAACAATTATCAATTTCTGGAAAAACTTTTGTTACAGTTGCAATAATTTTTCATGAAGGACCTACTGTAACTTCTGGACATTACACAGTTTATCTTAAATGTGAAAAAGGCTGGACACTGTGTAATGATTCCCAATTGATTTTCAAGCAACGTTTGCCTTATGATTTACCCAATTCATACTTAATTTTTCTGAAACCTAAATTTTGAAAACTAAAAACTGCATCTGAAGAAATTTTAAAGGATTATAATTGAAGATATCACTTAAAAAGGATTTTGAAATTACTATTTGGCCTAAAGGAAAAGTAATAAAAACAATTGTGGAGTCCTTTGACAGAAATTATTTTGGCATGTGTGCTTTTGCGACAAGGTTTAAAGACTGTTTATCTAGAACATTTTTATTCATCTAGAAAAGTACTTGTAATATATATGTAATATTTCTAACAAGGTATATTTTAGTGAGGATAGTTTTTGGGCTTTTTTTAAACAATCTTACAGATTGTTTTCTTTTTGCCCGCTGTTAAATGATGAATACAATTGTTTTCACTATTTTAAGTGAAAATTAAAAAATTCTGAAAACAGCAAAAAAAGGGCAAAAAATTGCTTTGTAAAATATGTAAAAACAAGTAATGCTTTTTGTAATGTATGATTGAATATGAATACTTTTTCCTTTTTTTGCAGAACTAAAATAAAAAATAGAAAAAGAAATTCTGTTCCCTTGCAAAATACTAAAAAAAAATTTTTTCAAAATAATTTTTTTTTTTTTAAAATAAGGGAAAAATATTTGTATTTCTCAATCCTCCCTTTTCATGCTTCCATTTCTTCACCTCTCTTTGTACATTAAATTTAAAAAAAAACATCCTTGAGTGCGCGCAGGGTGCGCGCACCCCCCAAAAAAATAAAAAAAATAAATCCCCCAAAAAATTTAGGGGGTTTAGTTTATAAGTGGCTCTTAAAAGAGCCCTTGAGTTAATGGAGGGAAACAGGAAGAGAAAAATGAAAAAAAAGAAAAAACATCTATGGCCTACTGCACTCATGCGCATCAAATTTTCTCTAAATGAGATCAAGACTGGTCTCACCCACAGAAATAAGTCGACCGCAAACAGTGCAGCGTGTGGACAAACTCGCAAAACAAGGTGGTCCAAAAAGAGGTGTGGAAGAAGGCAAAGGCACCACTGCAGAAGAAGTGCTCGCCTGAGCTGCCGAAGATGTGCTCGGCTGAGCTGCTGCAGATGTCGTCGGCTGAGCAGGTGGAGGGTTTGCTCCAGAAGCTCGACGAAAAGTCACTGGATGCATTTTGTCAACATGCCTCAACATAGTGTGAATGCTAAAAGAATACTTCTTGTTAGGATTCCCACGTGACAAGACTTTTTGACAAAGTTCACAAGTCACTTTAGGTGCATTTACCTTTTCTTGTCCCTCTGGAAAAGTGAAAAACTGCCATATAAAGCTGTCTTTCTGCTTCCTGCTCCTCTGCCTCTCAAGAGTGTCCTGGTCACTGTCTGAAGATGGTTGCTGTTCAGCCATTGTCTCTCAACAACAGAATAGCTCCTTCTCCAAAGGAATCAGAACTAATAATGAGGGGAGTAGGTGTGGTTTGGGAAGAATCTGGAACTGAAAGTACTTCAAACCAATCAAAAGTGATGAATCATGATCACATGACTTGCCATGAGGGGATTGGGTGTGGTGTTGAAACAATCAGAAACTGAAAGTAATGATAACCAATAAGAAGTGTTGTTTTATTAAGCATATAACCCGAGGTGCGCGCACTGCGCAAGCTCCGAGCGCGCACCTAGTGATTACGCATGCGCGAACGCGTAGGAGCGCATGTACAAACGTCATATGCGCGCACGTAACGCGCATACGTTGAACACGCGTATACAAGAACGTTATTGCGCGTAATTTAAGCGTATGCGGAATTGAACCGCGTGGAGCGCGTACGACGCACGCATGCATGCGTACGCACATACGTATATGTACTGGGTGCGCGCTCCCAGCGCGCACTAGAACGTATGTATGCGTACGTAAATAACGTACGACGGTATTCACAAAAAACTTACGAAAACGTACTAGGTGCGCCCTCAGAGCGCGCACCCCAAGAATTGATATTAAAAAAAAAAGTGGAGAAAAATTAATTGCAAAAATTAAATAAACTGTTCAACTTTATCCTAATTGAAATTTTAAAAAAAGAGCAAAAACAAAAGGATACAGATAATATATAAATGAATACATAGTCATTTTATTATAAAAAAAAGAAAATTTCATTTAATAATTCAAAAATTTGCATTTAAAAAACCGTACAAATTCACTGAAAAAACCAAAGGTTTCACACACGTTATAGTTAGGAATTAGCATTTAAAAAACCTTGCAAATTCACTGAAAAAACCATAGGTTTCACACATGTTATAGTTAGCTGGACATTTCTCTCATACAAAACCAATGAAATTCCCCCGTTATAGTTAGTTCAGCTAACTATAACTCGCGTGCCCGCAATGCACTGCTGATGACGTCACATATTACATCACTCATGACATGGTCAGTGACATCACTCATGACATCACTGATGACATCTCAAATGACATCACTGATGACATCACTGATGACATCATCCAGTGAATGTGTGTTTTTCTGAAAATTAAATATGTTTTATATATGTATATCTCAAGGTCGAAGGCATACCCCGCCATCTTATGGCAAACAAAGCGGTACAAAAGGGGGTGGTGATGGACGGAGCATCAGAACCAATCAAACACTCACACCCAGTCAACAGATCTGGGTTTGATCCATCACCGTTCTTTAGCCCACTCTGCCACCCCAGTTCAGACATGGCTATATGCAAATCAGTCTTCACCGGAAGGACACAGAGAGTCCGCCTGCCCCCGTTCAGATCAGAAGCCACGGAAGTCATCTGCGGCGTCCCTCAGGGCTCCTCGCTCAGCCCCACCCTCTTCAATATCTACATGAGCCCCCTTGCGGCCATCGCACGCCAACACAACCTGAACATCATCTCCTACGCCGATGACACCCAGCTGATCCTCTCCCTGACCAACGACCCCGCCACCGCCAGAGCCAACCTACACAAAGGGATGAAAAACATGGCCGAGTGGATGACGACCAGCCGCCTGAAACTGAACACAGACAAGACGGAAGTCCTCATCCTGGGCTCCTCACCCTCCGCCTGGGACGACTCCTGGTGGCCCCCCGCCCTGGGCAACGCACCCAAACCGACAGACCACGCACGCAACCTGGGCTTCATCCTGGACTCCTCCCTCTCCATGACCAGTCAAGTCAACGCCGTCTCCTCGTCCTGTTTCAACATCCTGCGCATGCTACGTAAGATCTTCCGGTGGATCCCCACCGAGACCAGGAAGACGGTCACCCAGGCCCTCGTCACCAGTCGACTGGACTACGGCAACGCCCTCTACGCCGGTACCACCGCCAAGCTCCAGAAGAGACTCCAGCGGATCCAGAACGCCTCGGCGAGACTCATCCTCGACGTCCCCAGACGAAGCCACATCTCCAGACACCTGAGAGACCTGCACTGGCTCCCGATCAACAAAAGAATCACCTTCCGGCTCCTCACCCACGCGCACAAAGCCCTACACAACCAAGGCCCGACCTACCTCAACAGCCGCCTCAACTTCTACGCTCCCAAACGCCACCTCCGCTCGACCAGTCACGCCCTCGCCGCCGTCCCCCGCATCCACAGAGCGACAACAGGAGGAAGATCCTTCTCCCACCTGGCCGCCAAGACTTGGAACGCCCTCCCTCCCGACCTACGCCTGACCCAAGACCACCTCTCCTTCAGGAAGAAGCTCAAGACCTGGTTGTTCGAGCAGTAGCGGACCCCCCCCCCCCCCCCCAAGCGCCTTGAGACCCTCCGGGTGAGTAGTGCGCGTTATAAATGCCTATGATTGATTGATTGATTGATTGAGTCTGACCCTGTGCCTCATGGGAACAGTCCAGCCCGAACTGCCAAGCCATGCCTTCCCTGGACCGGAAACAAGCTTCCTAGGACCGGTTTCTGGCATTTCAGCCATCTTCAGCCAGGCTTGCTTGAATCCAGTGGCAAAGTGAGCAAGGGACTCACGTCTGAGCATACCCCGCCAACTTATGGCAAACAAAGCGGTACAAAAGGGGGTGGTGATGGACGGAGCATCAGAACCAATCAAACACTCACACCCAGTCAACAGATCTGGGTTTGATCCATCACCGTTCTTTAGCCCACTCTGCCACCCCAGTTCAGACATGGCTATATGCAAATCAGTCTGACCCTGTGCCTCATGGGAACAGTCCAGCCCGAACTGCCAAGCCATGCCTTCCCTGGACCGGAAACAAGCTTCCTAGGACCGGTTTCTGGCATTTCAGCCATCTTCAGCCAGGCTTGCTTGAATCCAGTGGCAAAGTGAGCAAGGGACTCACGTCTGAGCATACCCCGCCAACTTATGGCAAACAAAGCGGTACAAAAGGGGGTGGTGATGGACGGAGCATCAGAACCAATCAAACACTCACACCCAGTCAACAGATCTGGGTTTGATCCATCACCGTTCTTTAGCCCACTCTGCCACCCCAGTTCAGACATGGCTATATGCAAATCAGTCTGACCCTGTGCCTCATGGGAACAGTCCAGCCCGAACTGCCAAGCCATGCCTTCCCTGGACCGGAAACAAGCTTCCTAGGACCGGTTTCTGGCATTTTAGACATCTTCAGCCAGGCTTGCTTGAATCCAGTGGCAAAGTGAGCAAGGGACTCACGTCTGAGCATACCCCGCCAACTTATGGCAAACATAATGTAGCCTTTTGAAGTTTATTAACATCTACAAACTCTTGCCATATTTTTCGACTCTTTGTTAGTACGCCATTTACTAGAATAACTACTGGCTCATTTTCCTCCCAGTTTACAACAGTTTCAATATTTTTATTAAAACCTAAAGATAAGTTCACAACTCTTCCTTTCAGACCTCTTTGTAAATCTGTAGGTGGCAGTTTACCTGTTTTAGGCTCCATATGAACTATAGCCTCAAATGGGTGTACAGTTTGAATAAAAATAGACTCATATGCATTCAAATCTGCTAGTTCCTGAGGAATAGGTACCAACTCTAGGTTGTTATGTACTGCTCTGGCTGGCATTTTGTTCTCTTCTAATTTGTAGTAACAGTATTTACAAATAACTTGATCTGTGCCCAATTCAAACTGATCTTCTACCAACAAATAAGCACCAAATTGCTGGCACTTATCATTGTTTTCCTTTTCACTTTTTATATATAAATCAACATTCCTAGTTTGACTTCTATAGTGAGTACAACAAATACTAACATAGTTTGGTTTTTCAAACAAAACTGTCTTAAACTTTGTAATTTCCTCTGCAAACTCATCAATAGTAATCTCTTCCCCATGTTCTTCAACACCTACACTTATCAAACTCTCACTTTGTCTACACTCTTCTGATGAACCAAAAAAATATATCATCACAAACTTTTTGTACATCTGATACTGAACCGTGCAAAAGAGCTGTGTTCATTACACTTAAACATAGTGCAGGAGTTTTTACAGAGTAGAGTCTCCTTACTAATTTCCGCATTTCAGAGTGGCGTATTGCTAACATTCTTAATTGATGAAAAGTACTTTGGCACACTTTTCCTGAAAGACAAGCCAGAGAATGGCCTTGCTAGTTAGTATATTTTCTTATTTTACATGGATCGAGTCCTTGTAACATCTTCATCTTCTGTTTTACACTTTTTTTGCATATTCTCGTAAAAGGAATTGTAATATGTCATTAGATGCCTGTCAAATACTGCAAATACTGCTACATCCCACATATATACAGGAGCTTGTGTTCGCTTCCCTTGAACTTCTTTAGCTATTACTTCTTCCACATTTCTAACAACCATTTTTTCTTTTGGAATGGGATAACGATCATTCATCTCATAGCATCGACCACTAGTATCAACTACATGTACTAATGTGTTCTGTTGAAAATATCTTTCTTTATTAAAGAAAGGCTCAGTACTAGAAGTGTGCTTCCATGCACCAGTAAAGGCTTTACAAAAGTTACTTCTATTAACAAGTTTTTTTCTTTTGCTTTTCTCTTTCATAAACACCATTGTTTTATTCAAAGTTCGCACTCTCTTCAATACTAATATAAAGAATTTTTGCTTCAATTCAAAAGCACAATCTATTACATTTTCAATGTGTTGCTTCTTATAGGCTGCTAGTCTTTTTAAATACTTTTTACAATCTTTTAATACATTTTTAATTACTCTACTTCTAAACATTCTTAAACGTATCTCTTTAAATAGATTTTGCCTTCTTATAGTATGTGTTGTTTTTCCAAAAACAAATGTTTTATTACTATTACAATTCTTCTTTTCCTTCTACTTTGTTATAAAACTTTTTTTTCCTTTCATTATTATTGACTTCATTTAATCTCTCTGCAACTGTTTTAAGAAAATGTTTAGTGCTCTTACCAGAAGAGATTTTATCCTGAGTGACCGTTCGAATCAAATGTCCCACTGCCCTGTCCCTCATGACGTATACTGTGTTGTGTTAGCATTCATGTAGCTATTTTATACTGATCACTTTTGCAAATGCGCATATGTCCAGCTTTTAGTAAAGTTGTTCAGGCTAAAGTTAGCATCTGAGAAGCCATTTTCCTGTCTGTAGTCGCCATGTTATGCTGTACGAAGAACTTGGCCTCAGTGCCCCCGCTCTCTGCTTGCCTCAGCAGAATCCGCTGTTCAGAAAATTCCCTTATCTCATCCAAGGTTGGAACTCAGAGGCCCGAAGAGAATAGTTTATTCAGCTTTGCATGCCTATCCCTGTACACAGTTATGCTCCCACGCTAGAGAGAGAGGAGACCGAGTACGAGGGACTTGGGAGCCTGATAACGTGTACCCATTCTGCAGGTGGTAGCTCATCCCTCAGTGCCTTCCTTGTTCAGCTTTCTGCCCAAGCAGTATTTTTTCCATTAGGACAGGGTTTTGAGAGATGTTGGAAGGCTTAATTTGTGTTACCAAGTGTTCTGGGGCCAGTCCCTCGACCGCTATCCCATGAGGCTGGTCAGACCGGGATCCGCTGCAGTGTATTTACCAATAAAGGTGTTAGATTGTATTCTCCACTGTTATCCCAACTCTTTATCTTTGGGAAGGCCGAGAGGTGGTCGCGAGTGACCCGGGTGGTCCATTTCGGGTCACTTACTTCAGTAAGATTTTGGTCTTTTTCTAATGCACTCTTTTTAATTTTCTTTAAGTAGTACTGTTTTCTTTGTTCTCTTCTATTTTCATGTTTTCCTGCCATCTTCAATTTGTGATCCAAATAAAATAATTTTCTAAAAAACAGAGAACATTTTCAATAGTTTGTTACACCAATTAACAATTTTAAATTAATTACATGTCAATATTTATAATAACCACTAAGCAATTACTTACAATTACATTGCTATTCTCTTTATAACAAACAAAAAAACAAATGTAGAAACAAGCATGAGGACTGCAGAAAGAGGAAAATATGTGCTGAAAGAGAAAGAAAAAACGTTTTAGAAACAGCGAAAAGAAATGCACAAAGAACAACACAGCTACAGAAAAATGTGAGAAGTGCAGAAATGGGAAACAGAGGTGCAGAAAGAGACAAAATGTGGGGAACAAAGAAACAACCGTGGTGCACAAACAAGCAAGAGAACTGCACCAAGAGAGATGCAGAAAGAGGCAGGAGAAGTGCAAAACAGACAAGACAGGTGCAGAAAAAGGCAAGAGGGGTGCTGAAAGAAGCTTGGGAGGTGCAGAAGAAAACAAGGCAAGTGTATAAAGAAGCAACTAATGTTCAAAAATAAGCAAGAGTAGTGCAGAAAGAGGCAAGACAACTGCAGAAAGAGGAAGAAATTTGCGGAAAGATGCAGAAAAAGGCAAGAGAGGTGCAGAAAGAGGTAACAGAAGTACAAAGTGAGGGAAGAAGGGAGAAGAAAGATGCAAGAGGAGTACAGAAAGAAGCAACAGAGTTGCACAAAAAGGCAACAGAGGTGCAGAAAGAGGGACAGAAAAAGGCAAGACAGGTTTAGAAAGTGATAAGAGACATGCATAAAATTGACAAGAGAGGTGCAGAAACAGGTGAGTGAGGTGCAGAAATAGGGAAGGAGGGTTCAGAAAGAGGCAAGAGGGGTCTAGAAAGAGCCAACAGAGGTGCACAAACAGGCAAGAGAGGAGCAGAAACAGGCAAGAAGAGTGCAGATATAGGCAAGAGGACAGCAGAAAGAAGCAACAGAGGTGCAGAAAAAGGCAACAGAGGTGCAGAAAGAGGTTAGGGAGATCCAGAAAGAGGGAACAGATGTACAAAAAGAAGGAAGAAGAGTGTACAAAGAAGCGACAGAGGTACAAAAAAGGCAAGAGAGGTGTAAAATCAGATAAGAGATATGCAGAAAGAAGCAAGTGACATGCAGAAATTGACGAGAGGTACATAAAGAGGTAAGGGAGGTGCAGAAAGAGGCAAAAGAAGTGTACCAAGAAGTAAGAGAAATACAGAAAGGATCAAGTGAACTGCAGAAACAACCAAATGAGGTGCAGAAAGAACCAAGAGAGGTGGAAAAAAATTGGCAAGACAGGTGCTGAAAGAGGTATGCGGAGATGCAGAAAGACGCGAGAGGTGCATAAAAAAAAAAGAAGAGGGGTGCAGAAAGAGGCTAGAGAAGTGCAGAAAGAGGGAAGAGGGGCGCAGTAGAGGCAAGAGGATAGCAGAAAGAAGCAAGAGAGGTGCAGAAAGAAGCAAGATAAGTGCAGAAAGAGGCAAGAAAGGTGCAGAAAGAGGGAAGAGGGGTGCAGAAAGTAGCAAGAGAGGTGCAGAAAGTAACAGGTGCAGAAAATAGCAAGAGAAGCGCAGAAAGATGCAAGAGAGGTGCCGAAAGAAGAAAGAGGTGCAGAAAGAAGCAAGAGAGGTGCAGAAAGTAGCAAGAGAAGTGCAGAAAGATGCAAGAGAGGTGCCAAAAGAAGAAAGAGGTGCAGAAAGAGGCAAGAGGGGTGCAGAAAGAGGCAAGAGATGTGCAGACAGAGGCAAGAGAAGTGCAGAAAGAGGCAAGAGAAGTGCAGAAAGAGGCAAGATGGGTGCAGAAAGAGGCAAGAGAGGTGCAGAAAGAGGCAAGAGAGGTGCAGAAAGAGGCGAGAGAGGTGCAGAAAGAGGAAAGAAAGGTACAGAAAGAGGAAAGAAAGGTACAGAAAGAGGGGTACAGAAAGAGGCAAGAGAGGTACAGAAAGTAGCAAGAGAGGTGCAGAAAATAGCAAGAGAAGTGCAGAAAGAAGCAACAGAAGTACAGAAAGAAGCAACAGAAGTGCAGAAAGAGGCAAGAGGGGTGCAGAAAGAGGCAAGAGGTGCCAAAAGAAGAAAGAAGTGAAGAAAGACGCAAGAGAAGGGCAGAAACACGCATGAGAGGTGCAGAAGGAGGTAAGAGAGTTACAGAAAGAGGGTAGAGGGGTGCAGAAAGAAGAAAGAGAGATGCAGAAAGAAACAAGAGAGATGCAGAAAGCGACAAGAGAACTCCACAAATTTAAAACAGCAATGCTTCCCATGTTTCTGTTGTAAGTCTCACCATGATCTTGAAAACATGCATGCGTCTGTGCCTTTTACTAGTGGCATCATATGTAAAAGAAACAAACAAATAGATGTATATCTGCCTTTCACATGTCTAGCATCTTTAGATGCATAACACATGTAAGAATACATGTACAAGTAGAGACATGCCTGAGTCACAAGACCATGCAGACCTTTAAACTTGACAAGCTGCAATTCTCATTTCAGGCAGACACCTACAGTTATACAGCGTACTTCAAGTGTACCTTTCCAGAGAATCATTCAAAATAGCCAATTCACTAATCCCTCTATCAACATGTGTTAAAACTCACTTTTCTGTTGCACCTTCATTTTTCACCGACAGCTCAGAATGTTACAGCTACCAAATTTAAAACAGCAATCCATCCCTTGTTACTACTGTAAGTCTCACCATATCCCTGAAAGCGTGCATGCATGTGTCTGTGCCTTTTGCTAGTGCCATCATACATAAAAGAAACATTCTATACCTGTGTTTCACACGTCTAGCATCTTCAGATGCATAACACGTGAGAATACATGTACAAGTAGAGACATACCTCAGTCACAAGACCATGCAGTCCTTTAAACTTGACAGACTGAGCTTCCCATTTCAAGCAGACACCTAAATTTATACGGTGTACTTCTAAAGACTCATACAAAGTACCCTAATCACTAAAACCTCTGCCAACATGTCTTAAAGCTCGCTTTTCTTTTGCAGCTTCAGTTTTCACCTACTCCCGAGAAATGTTGGGCATACCAAAATTTTAAACAGCAATTCTTCCCACCTCACTGTTGTAGGTCTCACCACATTTCTGGCTGTATGCATGCGTATGTCTCTATCTTTTGCTAGTGACATCATACATAAAAAGAAACATAAAAATACTTGAATATCTGTATTTCAGACCACATACTCTGTAAACTTATGTAGAAGAAAGTGTATGTATTCCTTTCTGATCATAATACAGGGAACACAGGTATAGAGTTATATAGACTGCAATATAGTTCAATACATCTGTCACTATAAATTAAAACATCAGTTTTCTATACTACTTTCATTAGAGACTCAGAAACCATACATATATTACTATGCACAACCTATTTCAATCTTCACTTCAGTACAATAAAACAAACTACTATAAATACACTTTCATACATTTCGTAACATATTTCAAACATCACTTCTCTAATAATTTGCAAACTTAAAAATAATGCCTTTCAAGGTTAAAAATATCACTACAAAGACTGAAGCACTATTACACAACACATAACACACCTTAAAAATGTGTAACTCACCTCTCAGATAGTATTGCAGAACATCAAATATGAGAAACTCATAAAAACATTCTTTTTCACACAATAAATGTAATGCATCACTCTCAACAAAGTAAAACCAGTAATGGCAAACTTTCTCTCTCTTTCTGGACACAAATAAATGTAAGTAACAAATCAAAATGATTCCTTCATTATTTCAAATTCCCTAAAACACATTTCTATTGGTTAGACATATTAACCCTTTCTTGGTCTCTTCTAAAAGTGCCCAAACTGGTTCTATAATTTACTGGAGTCGCGACTCCACCGCGGTGCCGCAGTGTAGCATCGCGATGGAGCCGCAAACCCTTACGGGAGTTCAAAAACCTATTTCCAATAATACTAGGATTATTTTTTAACAACACACTACTTCTAAACATACTAATGATTTGGGAAAACTTACTTTAGTAGCACATCACTTATATATATATATGTTAGCATTTCATATTTTAAAACCACAGTTAAATTTCAATACTTGCCCCGTTCTATTTAATCCTAGTTTCTATAGTAACACTTTCTGCAACATTCAACTGTACCAGAAGGTCGCAAGTTCCCCATATTATCAAATTCAGCACACTAGCTTACAAATGCAAATAGTAGGTGTGTTTGACGTTTGTAAATTATTACTTTATCCTATCAACAGTACCTTTCAAACATTTTTCAATAACAAATCAGAAACATGCTTCTTCAGTAAAGTAAAATGCATCCTATTTTTCAACTACACAATGTTTATGACCAACCAATCAGTTATCTGATTTTTCTAAAACAGCACCCTCTCCACTAATTTAGATAGCTCTCATTCCAGCATCTGACTTACTCAGCTATGGATGTCTTTTGATTCCTTCCACATATTCCTTCAAAATGCTTACAGTATGGATTATAGGACACAGCTATGTTTTCTGGGGCAAAAGGTATGCTGAACGCAAAGGTATTGACACACACCTAGGTTTGCAAAATGTGGATATTAAAGGGTTTGCACAGAGAGGATTAAAGTGGCACCAATGGATGCATTTGGTTAAAACCTTTTTGGATCTCCAACCCTCTGACCTGATGATTGTGCACTGTGGTGGCAATGACCTAGGCACATTGACTGGTTTAGGGCTGGAAATCCTAATTAAGGAAACCTTTGCACATTGATCTTGCGTTTCCCTCAAACTGTCTTTGTAAACTCTAATATAGGCCAAAGACAGAAATGGAAGTGGTCGAATCAAATCTGTCAACAGATTAAGAAGGCTAGGAAGAATGTCAATAAAGCAGTTTCTGCTTACCTCAGAGACCATAGGATGGGTTCCATCTATAACAACAATGTACGTTTTGATATGCATGACATCTACAGAAGTGATGGAGTTCATTTCACAGATGAAGGAAACAGAGTGTTTCTCAAAAACCTTAAGCTGTGAATCCGCACTTGCATGTAGCTCCAACAAAGTCATAATGAAAACACCTGCTCTTTTTAGAGCCATCCTATAAACCATTAGTAAAACTTATTTATTTTATAACATACATACTCTTTTAAAATATTTTATGGATTCGTGAACCCATCACCAATTCGCAAAACAAAAGCACAAATTCAATGTACTACAACACAATACACTTTTCAAGTTTAACTTCTAATTTTTATTATTCATAATTTTTCTAACACTATCAAATTTAATGTGCTTATTAACTTCAACCTTACTAGCTCTATAAAAAAAGTTCACAAATGCAACACTACCTTCTGAATTATATACTATTTAATTATTTATTAAGGTGCATCCGCGAATCCACTGCGACGTTGCACTGGGGTCCACGCCGAGAGCTGCGAAAGGGTTGCAACTCCTATCACGAGAGAAAAAAAAAAGTATTCCCCCCCCCCCCCCCTCCCCAGTTCCATTGCCTGATATCGGCCGCAGGGCCCCCATCCCCCAGGGCCCAGCCATTTAAAAAACAAGCATTTGCAATGCAATAGGTCTCGCATTTGCGAAGGCTTCAACTATTGGCATTGTAAATGACAATGTCTTTTTTATGTGTTGTTTTTAAAACAGATAAATTAAAGGCATTGTTATTTACTATGTCAATAGCTTAAACTCTCGCAAATGCGAGACTTGTTGCATTGGAAATGTTGGATCTGCGCCCCATGCAGCTTGCGATGTGGTCACGACCATGAAACCAATGAAAGTTAGAAGAAAATAAAACTAGTTATGCACTGCTACAATTAAGACGTTAGTAGTGAATGTCTTAATTATAGCAGTGCATAATTATAGTTTTCTTTTCTCCCAACTTTCACAAAGCCTTGAAATACCAAGAGGATTGGGGTGGGGAGGGGGGAAGGCAGCTGCCGCACTGGTATGCAGAACCAAACAAAATCGGACGGCTGCCACATTTATGCAACGACGGGGTGGGGAGATAATGAGCCAAGCATTGCAGCATGTCCGGAGTCCTCCGGGGCCCTGCGGACTGCTGTTAAAATCACAATTAAGTAAATCACTTGAAATTTAAGCAGGAACTACATGAGTGGGATGGAGATGAGGGGCTGCGATCAGTGTTAATTTCAGCAGCTGCGCATAAAAGAAATGAGCAGCTGCCATTCTCGAACCTGAAGGTGCCTCAAGCAGGAAAGCATTGTGTGTCTGCAGTACGACAAAATAATTAAAGAAAATAGTGCTCACACACTAAATAAACATACCGTGTAATACAACAAGTAAAAGGTTAAGTCCTCATGGGAAGTTACAGATACAGACAAGGCGTTACTAAGGAGGGACTAAGAAGCCTATTAACGAATCAGAAGGAACCATTTAGAAACAACAGTAACAGGAGCTAATTGAAAAGATGTGCAGAGCTTAAAGTCCCTTCCTGAATATAGCATGCCTCGCAGAGCAGCACATGCGCTGCCCAGGCTCGACCTATAAACTGTCATATTGAAAAGGTCTGGGTCATCACATCAGTGCCTGCAAACAGACGGTTATTTACTTAGGCAAGGGGTGGGCAGTGCCAGACACAGAATTAACTTGAACATTCACAATGTCACAGGATAGGCATTAAGATTCTGCAGGCTACCGGGGGTGGGGAAGATGGCACGCATTTCGCCTCCAGTTCCAATCAGCAAGGTTTGCATGTTGGCTCAGTGATACACCAGTCTTCATGGACCTCACTGCCATTTGTGGAGGAAGTGATAGGCGGGTTTAAGGGGGATAGAGAGGACATCTCCCTGTGTCTTCAAATACTTTTGAGCAGCGTAAGAAGCACTCTACTTAGGACTACACCAGTGACTTCCTTTTTATAATGCAGAACATACTTGTCATATATGTGAGAATCACAGAGACAGTACACAGATGTGTGGGTAATGGGCATGGGGTGCCCAGGTTCAGCTGGCAGAATAGTGGTGCGACACAAGAACGCTGGTTAGGAGAAAGGTCAAAGGCATGAAGCGGCTCGATGGCCGAGGTTGACAGGGTGCAGAGACAGGAGGTGGGTGAAGGGCCATAAAAACAATACAACATAATAAGAAAATGACATTCAGAGTAATGTTACTAGCATTAAGATGTCTGTCAGGAAGTGGGTGAAAGGACACATACGTGGCAGGCAGGAGGGAGATCCGCACAATGATAACAGTTTGGAGAGTGAGGAAGACCAAAAGAAGCACCCAGAAAAAGGACATTTATGCACAGGCTCACAGCAGAAAATGATGAGAACCGTGAGGATTTACCAGAAAACAAGTTGGGGAAGGCGACAGGACAGTTGAATTGGTGGTGGAAGGGGTTAGATTCCTGAATGGGAGAAAAGAATTGGAAGAGCAAGTGAGTGAAGACCAGAGAGCAGGTTAGGAAGAACTGAATAGAAGAGCTTAAGTTCGGATGATGAGACAAATGGTCTGTTGAGGGCCGTCTCTTACTTCAAAGTGGATCAACAGAATGTCCCAAGGTAAGTCTGGGTCATGGACATTGCCCAAGCAGACAGATACACCTAGACTGGAGACGGCTACGAGATCTCAACATTGGACACAATGCTCATTTCAAGTATGTTGGACACATACTCCTTGCATCAGCCCTGTATGTGTGATCCAAAGAGATACCCGACTTCCCTAAAATGCTTTCAATGGGGAAGGCTGGAGATAGAAGTATCCTAAATTAAATATCTTCAGTGCTTTCAGAAGTTATGGCACTATGTGAAGGTTAAATCTGATGCTTTTGCCAACTCCAATTTGCTTTAAGTATTCGAGAGAGATAGAGAGACAAAGGTTTTAACAACAGTCACTTGCTCTGTTTAAGGTTGTTAATAGCAGGAAGGGAGTGATCAGAATCCATCAACTTGCTTTCTGAAACATTGATCAAATGGGCATTATGTACGATATAGAAGTCCAAATTACTGAATTACAAGCAAGATCAGTGTAGGAATGACTGTGTCATCCACAAAAGAGTACTGGCAGCAGAGTCAGCAACTTTAAGATAACAAGCACTGGCAAGGGCAATAGGTCTTGGCTACGCAAGGACTATTGGCTTTGCTAATGTTTTTTTGCCATGTTGTACAGCAATGTGGCTGAGTTATGTGTGTGGTCTAGAGAGACCTAGAGTAGAGTGAAGTGGAGTGGCCTACAGTGGTGTGGCATGGCACAGAGTGGAGTGGCGTGGCATGGCACAGTAGGTGTGGAGTGTAGTGGCTTAGAAGGGATTACAGTGGCATAGAGTGTCGTAGCATGGCATAGAGGAGAGTGGAATGGAGTGGGGTAGACTGGAGTGGCATAGAGTGGAGTGGTGTGGAGTCAAATGGCAGCAGTGAAAGAAATCGTACCTGAAACAGAGAGCGATCATCAGACGAAAACTAATTAAGTTGAACCATTCTGTACTTGGTCCATACTCCATAGAAAGAAAAGAAAGGGACATGTGCTGACCAATTAAAAGTCAGCATAGATGAGTGATAATGTATTTTATTTATAAAGTTTTATATAGCGGGAACATGACCCAAGAGGATATCAGAGCACTTTACATATAGTCAGGGAAAGGAAACAAGTGGACCAAAAATAAGCAACACATTCAAGAATGATACTGGAAGTTGCAAAGTCAAGGAGTGGGGAAAAAGCCACCCTGAAGAACAAAGCAGATAACTAAAGCCAATGAATTATAGGCAACCGGTGGGCTCCAAGCCCCTTATAGTGAACAATACCCTTCGAAAGCGCAGCACGTGCTGCGCAAGACGGATCCAAAAAAAGCTAATAATGGGCCAAAACGACAACTCTGACTGATACCATTATTTCTGTTATCCGTGCCTTGGGCCAAGGGGGAAGAGAAAAGCACGTTATTTGCATACAATGTTTGCATAGCTCTAAAGACGCCCCTGGAATCTTCACTGCCAATAGTTTCTGAACAAGCAGGACCCCCAAGACCTTGTCAAAGACAACTGATAAATCCATAAAAGTAGGAACAAACTATCCCTCTAGTTAACACAATGTTTCATCCACTAAAGGCAGCCAGGATAAAGAATAATCAGCAGCTCTAATTTGAGTTGCAGTAGTTACATTTGTAAAACACAGGCATCTCATTCTTGCACAAGCTCCATACATAACTCCAAAGATAAGTTAACCATCACATGACATCTATATTGTTCCTCGCGTGACAAATTGCTGCTATTCTCTACAATACTTATGTATTATAAAAAAAGTTTTACATGTGACAACATACATATAAATGCACTTAAGTCATTTTTCAAATGGTTAATTTTGGAAAATACATTCTAGCAATAATAGTCATTATCGATGTTTTTCCCACAGCTCTAAAGGAGGGCCTAAAATCCTTACCTATTGAATGCAAACGAAGATATGGTGAAGAGATCTATTGGGATGATGGTTGGAAGAAAGTTTAAGGCCATCAAAAGGGGCTAAACACTTGCATAAGAATACAGCTCTTCGAAAACTGACGAATGTTAAGTGAACGGATCAACAGAACTGCAACAAACTGGAAAAATTACACTCAGCTCCGATAGCAAGAGAAACACACTGTAACAATTGTTATTTGGACGCATCTAGTTCAATCACAAGCTTGTGATTGCCTAGGGCTGTAAAAGCTCACGAGGATGAAGACCACTAAGCAGCTCGGCAAAGTAGGTGGGACCAGAAATATGAATATAACATCGCTCCTGTCTTATTGCAACCTCTGCTTGTTTACGAACTAGAAATCTAAAAGTGTTGTCTATGAGTTCTCAACCCCAAGAAGAGTTTAGATTGCAAAAATCACACATGTAACAGGGAACAGCCATACGATGTCAGATTAGTATACAATACCTTACAAATGCTTTTCCTAGCCAATATTCTGTAAGTATTCTAATTTTAGTCTCAGAATATTTAGGGGGGAGATCTTGAAAACAGGTTTACACAAATTTGAGAATATGGGTGCGTGTACTGATATGTAAACGTGTGGCAAAGTTGGACATCATTGAACTACAGGCAAAAATATTCAGAACACCTATTTGAAACAGGAGCACATGTATCCAATACAGAGTAAGATTGCTACTTCCTGATAATCTTTGTTTAAGGAGACGACCCTTGTGCACTATAAACAGGTCATCAATATTCAGAGGTCATTTTGGAAATGGCATGTTTGGGACAAACTTAGCAATGGGAAAACCACAACGGCCAAAGCAGATGTTACGCACAGTTGTGGGGACGTTGTGCTATACCTCCGTTCCATTATACAGTTGATTTAAATGAAACTATTTCTAAATAATACGATACTAGCTTCCCTTCCTATCTAAACATCGGGCCTAGTGAAATGAAATTGTTGTCGTCCATGAGCCAAAGCACACTTTTCAGACTAACCCACACCATGGACGTCATTTTGGGATTGCAGGTGCGACCCCTGGCTTGCCCTTTGCTACTTACTTTGCGACCCCTGGCCTCAGAGGTGGCAAATTCAGTGCCAGGAAGAAAGGGGCAGTTGGGGCTCCACTCTCTCCATTTTCTGTCATTTTTTAAATTTCACTAATGGTGAATAAATAAAATATATTATGCACTAATAGTGAAATTAAAAAAAATGGACAATAAGCTGGAATATGCTCTTCCATGGCAGCTGGGGTAAGTACAACATGCTTTAAATGCATGGTGTGTGGGGGCTTGCAGGTGATAGTGTTTATGTGTGAGAGAGTATATATGTGCAAATTTGTGTGTATGTGTATGTGTGTGTGTGTGTGTGTGTGTGTGTGTGTGTGTGTGTGTGTGTGTGTGTGTGTGTATGTGTGTGTGTGTGAGAGAGTGGAGGTCAAAGGGCGTGTGATCTCACTACCGCTACCCCTGGCATTTCGGTGAATTGACGTTCATGACCCACACATTTAGCAGCAGCTACCCGCCCATATCCAGCATGGCATAGCACAAAAGACCAACATTTTTTTTTTACACACACACAACAAAGCTAACCGACCTTATTTCACTGATTTTTTTCCACCCATGGATCATTATCAACTATGTCATATATGAGCGGGTTTGCTTTCCTCAAACGTAACAGCAGCCTATTTTAAGATGAGTATATATTTGGATACTACTATTCAGGCACTAAGAGAGCTACAACAGCAGTGTTACAACTTCCCCACGTGCGGAAATCAGTAAACACAACCAGCAAAGTTCTGTCAATCAGCACTAACTTTACTGACATATCACTTTTGTGATGGTGTTAGCCATGGATAAACAAACAGAATTTTTCACTGGCAGTGTATACTAATACTATGTTTCCCAAAAAAAGTCGATACTTTGTGTCCAATTTAAATTTGTAACATGGCCGAGGAGAACTACCAGACAGAGAAGCATAGTGCGGGAAACAACCTTTACAACGCAACTTTTACAACGTAATGCTATTACAACGCATTTTTTTCAACGCAAAAGCTTTTACAACGCATGCATTTACAACGCATGCTGTTATATGGTAAGTACTTTTACAACGCATATACCATTACAACGCATTTTTTAAATTTTTTTTATTTATGATGTTTGCAAAATAATTAATTAATATTTTATTATTTATATAAAATACTATAATAGAAAAATATGAAAGAGTAATTATTGAGCATGTTTTCAAAATAATTAAATAATATTTTATTATTTATATTAAATACTATAATAGAAAAATATGAAAGAGTAATTATAGAGTATTAATTATTTAAAATTTAAGAAAAATGTAAAAATATGAGTAGTACTTTAAAAGATTAATACTGGAGTACTTTTAAAATTAGAAAGAGTATTTTAAAAAAGGAATTAAAAATGAGTAGTAATATGAATGATTAATACTTGAGTATTTTAAACCAACAAAATTAAAATGTAATTAATGTAAAAAAAAAAATGTAAAAAGAAAGAGTAACAAAACATTTTTAAAAAAAAAGAGTACCTTTGGAGTATGTTAAAAATAAATATTATGAACTTAGAGTAGTATTGGATACTCCTACACCATCCCTTAGTTTCCCTACTGCTGCACCTTCCTGGACTTAGAATAGTAATTGTTACCCCTGCACCATCAAACGCTTTCTCTACTGCTGTACCTTAGTGCAGTAATATTAGTAATTGTTACCCCTGCACCATCGCACAATTTCGTTTATGATGCTGCGTCAATGTTGAAAAAAAAATAATTTTTACCCCTATACCATACAACACTTTTGCTAATGCTAAAAATATATTTTTAATTTTAAAGAATTTTTTAAAAAAAATTAAATCTTTTACCTTCACAATAGCAAAGGTGAGTCGATTACGTTGAGGTCATGGAAAATTAGGCAAACGTTATCTTGCTTTTGATAGAAAAGCAACTTTCTGTTTTAGGAAAAAAAAATAGATGTTTTAAGTTGGTATATATTAAAGTTACTTCAGAGAATTTTTTTTTGAAACAGTACATTTTATAAATTCATAAAATTATTTTTAAAGCACATTTTGTATGGAAATAAAACATGATTTTGGACAAAACAAGGTGTTAAAATATATTAGTAACTTACTAGTAGTTGGAAAGTAACAATGCTTCTCCAAAGGATTGCAGTGTTCTCTCAGTCGAGGTCACAGTCTAGGTGTCAGAGGGTCAGGTTTTTGCGTCTGGTCTCTCTGGTAGTTGATAATCAACTGATTGCAAAATGGTGTCTTGCTGGTATTTATAAGTTTTAGTCAGTGTCACTATTAATTTTTTTAAAAACAGCGTTCGTTGTGTTTTTTAGTATATTTTATTTTGCTGTGGAAAATGATAATTTAAAAAATCATTAACAGATGTATTGTTTTCATTTATTTGCTCCGTTTTGGCATCCATTTTGGAACATGTCTTTTGCTACTGTTTTCATAGAACGTGTTGTAGGACAAGTTTTAGAAGTGAGATGGATAAAATGGCGACTATGTGTATGTGTCTTCTGTTTTAATCCGTTTATTTTTTTTAAGATATAATCATGATTTAAATGTATATGAACTGTTGTTTGATTAGTCGTTATTTGTTTAAAATTTTTAAATGTGCTTACACGGATTTTTTGTAACAAATAGGAGTATTAATTTTAATACTCTAGTATTAATTTTAATACTCGCGCAGTAATTTGGTAAAGCATTTCAGTAGATTTACGTTCAGTTTTGCTCCACATTTTAATACACTTCCCCACCCTAAAACCCCTAATTTCCCTGCATCCCGTGCCAGATTTTATTGAACTTTTTAATAAAAAATATATTTTTTGGCGTTGTAATGGTATGCGTTGTAATGGTTTTCGTTGTAAAAGCACTTTTAAGTATTTTAATAAGTTTGGCGTTGTAACAGTATTCGTTGTAAAGTATTGCGTTGTAGTAGTGTTTGCGTTGGAAAAAATGCGTTGTAAAGGTAGGCGTTGTAATAGCATGCGTTGTAACGTCATACATCCGCATAGTGCATATCTACACAAGACACTGTAAAAAGCAGGCACAGAGCCTTAACCGAGACTTTCGCCCCTCCTTCCTAGCAGCAGGCTGTCAGCTGTCACAGGATCCATATCCCCGAGGGGCCGGACCCTCGCACTCGTGCGGCAACACCCTCTACTTTACTCTCGCTCAGTGATTTCAGACTTTTCAATCCAAGAGGAGGTTACTGCCACTGGACATGGGGGAAGTTAGGACAGGAGGGCAGCCCATGAACTACTAATGGAGACCATGGTCCGAACGATTCATCCATAGCAGAGTGGCCGTCCGAGAGGAGGGGCAGGGCTCCAGGGCGGGAGCTTTGTTGACAGCCAGAATAGAGATGCGCAGCTTCGGCCTGCAACGTGATGGAGCGGGTGAAGAAGTTCCGTAAAGCATCATTGCAGCCTGATTCAGAGAAGATGAGCAAAGCCTTTACTAGTTCTGCTCCACAAGCCACGAATACCTATCCTCTACGGAGAAACCGTCGCCCAGGGGAGTCCGTCTCTGAAGCTGCTCTTGACTGAAACGGTGGGAGGCATAAACGATGCCCCAGTCCACTTTCACTTGACCCAAGTGTGCCTCTCGTCCTGCGGCCGCTACTGACTTACTTGCACTGCACGGGTGAGCAGGGTGCCGGTGCCGGACGCCAGCTTCTTGAAGTCCATGGTGCTGGAGTGTGTATGCCGCTGGCTGGGAGGCGGCTCTTCCTGCCGTGGCAGTGACTAGTTCCCATTAGAGGAAGGAACACTAGCAACGACGATGAACAGCGTGACAAGCACGTTAAGTCACATCCTACTTCCGTACGTCAAACCGTGAGCGAGTTACTTCGGGGAGTGAGGCATTGGATAGCTGTGTCTCCTAGGCACGCAGGCGAACGTGTTTTCTTGTTCAAGCGGATTTCAATCTTAGTAATCTTCGTGGTTGTACTTCGGTTTTATCGCGTGTGGCATCACAGGACTTGACTTCACAGAAAGCGGCGAGTAATGACATCACAGGAAGTCATGTCACAACAAGCTGTCTCCGTGGAGCAAGTCAGCAACGAGGTGTGTGCGCGCGCATTAGGCGTGTGTGCGCGCGCGTGTGTCTGTGCGTCTGCGCGTCCACAGACCCCGATCGCTGCGCGTACCCCGGTCTGTCTCCCTTGAGAGGCATCACGGTGACAATAGTTCTCGTTGGCGGCAGCGCTTCGCGCTGCAACGCCAGCGAGACCTAAAAAAGGGGGGGAGAAGAGGCAGCTTGGCCCTCTTCCGGGCCATTTTTGGCCCTGGGGACTCCATCACCCGCGGCTTGGCCAATCCTTTATTTTTATTTATTTTAAAATGGGTAGGGGGCCTGCGCAGCCCCCATACCTGGGCCATTTTGGGCCCGGGGGACCCCCAACCCCTCGGGGCTTGGCCTCTGGATTGGAACCGCGGGGTAGCCCCAGTGCCCCAGCGGTCCCAGCCGGCTCCCCACCTCCTGTGGGACCGCCCTTGCTTTCGGGCAAAGGGAGCTGCAAACATTTATCTCCCATTGCCCAAAAGCAATTCTGCTTCGCTTCATGGAAACGAGAAAAGTGTTCCTGCTCTCGCTTCCATGAAGCAAAGCAGAGTTCGCTATGGCATGGCGGAAGCACTGCTTCCACCATGCCATAGCAAACTGCAGTGACCCGGGGTGGGCACCCCTGGACATTGCTGGAACCGGCCCTGGGGTGTGGTGGTCCCCATGGCCAAGGAGGGCTCCAGGAGGGGGGGCCGCACTGCCCCCTCCCAACAGGTTTAAAGCCCCAAGGAGGTGGTGATCCCCAGGGCTGTGTGTGGGGGCTTTTTTTTTTTTTAAAGCCCAGGGCAGGTGGCGGTTCACATGCTGCGGACGCCACGTGGCCCCCCACATTTCATGAATATAGCCCCGGGGAGGTGGCGGTCCCCAGGGCTGCGTGGAGCAGGCAGAACCCCTGCCCACAAATTTATTTTTTTTAAAGCCCCATGGCTCTGTGGAGGGGCTCAAGCCCGCCCCCTCACTTTCATTTGTTTTAAAAGCCCAGGGGGTGGTACCCGGGGCTACGGGGGCCTGCGTGGCCCCCGCATATCATTTACACAGCCTCGGGGAGGTGGCGCTCCCCGGGGCTGTGGGGGCCCCCACATCTATTAACATATTTGGCCTACCCGGGGGTCTAATTAACCAAAGCACGGGAGACCGCGCTTATTTTTTTTGGGCTGGATTCGTGGGCCCAACTTGACTCCCGTCAAATTTTTTTTTGCTGCTTTTTGGGACCCCCCTGAGCAGGCCTTGGGGGTCAGGGTATTTCTACCCTGCCCCCTCTTCACATTTTTTCACCTTTTTTCTAGTGACTCTGTCAACCGTTCAAGAGTAGGAAAGGCGTTGGAATTTGGAGGTGTAAAATTCACAATTCCCACTCCAGTCTGTGCAACAGTAGGGAAAGAGTTGGACTTCAGAGGGGCAACATTTACTATTCCCTCACCAGTTAGCACAACAGTATGGAAAGTACTTTATTTGAAACACCTAACACACACACATACACACACACATATAAACAATTGGCATGAATATTAAACAATTTAATAATTAGCAATTTTAAAAATGTCATTCATGTATTACCTAATTAACTTACCACTCTATACCCCTATTAGGTTTTATCAGCCCACGCTTAAAATATAACAAATTTAAAAAATGAATAATCAATTAAATAATGAATTAATAATTTACTTACCACCCTTTACCCCTACAAACCCAGCAACCCACACCTAATATAAAACACAAAAACTATAATTATTACATAATTTACATAATTAATAATTGATTAAATAATTAATCATAAATTCATAATAAATTGTTAATATTACTTAACTTCCCACCTATACCCTTACAAACCCAACTGACTGCACCCAATATACAACTTCAAAAATAGGATTACACAATTTACATATTTAATAATCAATTCAATAATTAAGAATAAATTATGTAATAATTAGTCAACAATTATTTATTAATTTACTTTTCATCCTATATCCCTTCAAACCCAGCAGCCCGCACTTGATATAGAACTTTAAAAATATAATTATTACACAATGAGCATAATTAATAATCAATCATAAGATGAATCATAAATTCTTGATTAAGTATACTTAACTAACTTCCCACCCTACACCCCAACAAACCAAGCACCACCTAAGACAATATAAATCAGTTATCATTTAAATTAAAAATCATAAATCATTCAAAATTACAAACTATATTCACAAATATTATAAGCAATTATGCAAATAATACTAACACAAAATTAATATATGAACTAACACACATGAAGAATTAAAAAAACAATCATTTTACAACTATATCATTGGAAACAATATCAACAACATTCTTGAAAATTATATAACTTTCCTGAAAAATCGATATTCCTGACAACGTTATTTCTGCATCATGATATTTTTGTATAACAATATATTTTTTCACGATATTTCTACAACTTGATAGTTTGTCCAAATACCTTAAATACAAGGCAGGTGCTAAGAGCATTGGCACCATCCTGCAAATTTATAAACAAAAAGCAGTAGCAGCAGCACGTTACAGGGCCGAGCTTTGGGAGTATGGGAACTTGCACTCACTGCAAGTAGCCGAGAACAATTCTCTTAGAGCTCTGCTAAGATTGGGTCAGGGCACTCCCATGTTAGCACTTTATGCAGAACTCAGGGCCTCATTACTCTCGTCCGACCGCCATCGCAGCGGGATTAAGACCGCCTGACAAGTAGTCGTGGTGCCACCCACCATACTTTGATAAGATTGGTGTGTAAGTGGTCGGAAACTACATGTTTCTACTGCGGCCAGGAAAAGGGCCGCAGTACAAATCGCAGTAGGAAAAGGCATGCTTTCAAACATTCAGGCACTGTGTGCCAGGCACCTGCTTGGGGCCCCCAAAATCCCTTTCTGCCTGCCTTTACATGGCGGTGGGAAGGCCATGTAAAGGCTGAGGGAAAGAGACTTCTTAATACCTATGGTGGTGACTGCGCAGGCACTGCCTCCATTGTAGGGATTACAATCTGACCGCCGCCCCGATGGGATCCTTGATCATGTCGGAGTAGGTGGTCTTTCCCCCCCAACCAGTGCGCTCCGACCACCAGTATTGTAATACGGCAGTCGGAATGCTGCCGTGGATGTCGGGCGGACCGCCTCCGAAAGCCTGTTTGTGGGCGTGCGTCTAACATGGTAATGAGGGCCTCGGTCTCACGCCAATAGGGGAACTAGTAGCCCTAAAAACCAGTGTTATGCTGGGGCAGAGTGGTGAGGAAACCAAAGACAGTCATTTGACGCAGATTATGATAGTGGTCACAGTAGGAATACATGGTAGACCTACATAAAACAAATATTAAATGAACTGCAGCGGGGGTTCCTATGGTCTGACCTGAGCACAGTAAGGCACAATGCTGTTGACCTGGTCAAGGAGCGCTTCCCCGGGTACAAGCAGGAGAAGAAGCTCTCCTCGATAAGGCAAAGATCTATACTGGGGATGTATTTCAGCAGTTATCACAGCCCTCCCAATATGTTTTACCTCGAATTAATCTACCCTGAACAAAAACGTACACTATATGTTACATTTAGATTTGGTATCTTGCCGATCAGGGAATACCTAGTCAGATGCTCCAGGTTCAATGTAGATGATGAATATATGTAATTGTAAGTTCGGGGGAAGGATAATCTATTGATCTTTTTGCTGTTTTGCACAAACTATGACCTAGTACATAGGAGATGGACTCTGCCCCTTTTCAGATTATAAGAGATTAAATGCGTTAAATCGATAATGCTGTTCTGTTTCATAACAGATGACGAATAGGTTCTTAATTCCACCAACTCGTAACCATGGGCAATCTGACACAGCTTGAAGGAGCTGCCAGTCGCCTTGAGAATCTGACTTGGATTTAGCAGGAATACTTTATTATTGGGGCGTCTTACGGCGTTTATTTTTTTTCTTATAGTCTTATGCACTTAAACTTTTGCTAGGATGCTGACTTGCAGTTACTGATCATTGATCATCGAAGTACCATTGCTTATATGTAATTGGCTGAGATGCCAAATATTGACTGACATTTTATATATTTGTATATATCTATGTATTAGGTATGGATGTATAAATTATTTGATGTTTTTACCCATTGTATGGCTAAAAGCGGAAACAATAAATAAACAAATTGAATTGAATTGATATGCAATATTAGATCACTTGTTGTTCTATATTCTATGAAAATTTAAAGCACAGGTCGTCTAGTTTTGGGCACAATATGCAGATTGAAATGCAACTGCTGATACCTTGAGGTCTGATAACCCGGGCAAATGTAAACACCAAGTGGCAAAGCATGGGAGCTTGGTTAAGGCAAAAATAGTTTTCACTTGCCCTGATTAAGTGACATTAATTATTAAGACGCGAAACGTGTTGGCTTCAGATTTAGTTTTTGTCTTCAGTTGAGGGAACCTCTCCTGAAACAAGTTTAGCCATTTCTCTGCTACCCTCCAAACAAACTATTGTTTTTGCTCACAGCATTCAAAACTATTCTGAAAAAGCAGATAAAGGCACCGTCAAGGTCAAGCGACCCTGTCAAATAGTAAAAGACACCGATACTAGAAGCACTAGCAAGCTTGTATAATCATCTTCTCAGTTTGAGGCTGCAACCCTGCCTTCACTGCTCAATTGGGCTAGCCTGCCTCAAACAAATCAGATTGCAAGGATGATGGGTCTTCAAATAAAAGAAACAAACCTAAATTGGCTGACCCATTCCAAAATCGTGAAGTACAGGATTTGTGGCAATAAACAGAGTCTTTTAACTACCTATTATGCTGCTGCCCGAAGCTGCTCCATGCCAGGTGCACTTTGTTAAAGCCACTTTTGCTATGTCACAGCATAAGAACCTGTAACAAGGCTAGGAATCTTATTCTCACTACAATAGAGCAAACTGAACTGGCTAAATTTGGTAAATATATTACAGTGGTACAGGACCTCCTCAAAGACCTCGACAAGACTGCCCAAACAAAAATTTGGAAAAAACTAAATCCAACCTCAGTAAGCTTCAAGTGGCATGCAGCCTCGAGTGTTTATCATGTGCAATACCATGGACATTACTTTAACACTGTCTAGCACTTACGCAACATCATTCACAGCGCTAGAACACTGTTATTACCATTGTTTTTCCTTGCCATTGGCGTCATAGGTTAAATCTCGCTGCTATGCACCAAGGTCCCTCTTCTAAAACATTATGCACTTTACAGTCACTTCTACTGTAATGCACTTTAATGCTGGCTGTTACCCTCAAGCTTTTTACATTATTCCAATATTTTTGATACTATTGCCTTCTCATGTTTTTCAGCTATTACTAAATATGGTGCTATTCATTATGGTCTTAAAACACCCCTATTTAAGAAATGATACACTTTTAGCCACTTTAGCAACTGCGGGGCACTACTGTGTTTGTTGCCAACCTCACAAAAAAAGACAGAGGAAAGGTTTTCATTTTAATGCATTTTAACTTTTTTTTTATGTGTTTAATTCATATACTGCTTTTTAATCCATGTTTTATACACTACTCCTGTTCAAAGAACGTATATTGATATTGTAAAGATTTCTAATAATTATACAATAAAAGCTATTGACTTCCCTATGGGCAGCCTGGCACTGCTTGAATGAACTGCCAGTCGCCTTGGGGATCTGACCTGGTTTTAGAAGGAATATTTATTATTGGGGGACTATCGCTGTTTATGTTTTTTCTTATACTCTTATGGACTTACACTTTTGCTAGGATGCTGAGTTGCAGTTAATGGTCATCTAAGTACCATTGCTTGTACATAATTGCTTGGTATGCGAGATATTGGCGGGCACTTTATATATTTGTATGCATTTATGTATTAGGTACTGATGTATTTATTATTTGGGTTTTTTACCCATTTTATGGTTGAAAGCTGAAACAATAAATGAATACATTGAAATGCAATATGAGTTCACTCGTTCTATATTCTACAAGAAGCACAGGTCGTCTGGTTTTAGGAACAATGTGCAGATTGAAATGCAACTACTAATACCTTGAGGCTTGATAACCCTGGCAAAAGTAAACACCAAGTGGCAAAGCTTGAGAGCTCGGTTAAGGCAAAGATAGTTTTATCTTTCCCTGATTAAGTGATATTAATTATTAAGACGCTAAACGTGCTGGCTTCGGATTCAGTTTTTGTCTTCAGTGGAGGGAATCTCTCCTGAAATATGTTTCTCTTAGCTTCAATAAATACTACTTCATCTCCAAAATGTGTTATGTGCCAGGCTTTTTCACTGTGCATTAGAATCTCCATGAAACTAGGGATCATAGATGTGTTTTGTTCCATACGCTGAATAAGGTCAATGCTATACAATCAACCCTGGACAGCGCAGAGAATTTAGTTTAAAAGACCAATGTATAAGCACTATAAGGATGCTTTAAGTGTTCTTTAAACAACCCAGGGTGAAATTTTCTTCATAGAACAAAACCGCAAATCAGCAGGAGGAATGGTTGTGGCTCGTATAAGCCATACTAAAGCTACACGCTGGGCTGAGTCGAAAGTCCACCATGAGATCACCTCTGAACACCGATCAAGGAAAGCAGGCACTAGGACATAGGGAGAATAGCAAAGCAATACTTTATTGACTGCATCATCCAAAATGGGAGCAAGAAATCTGCCCCTTACTGATTCTTTGGTGACTGAGCCTGTTACTGACATCCCCAGCATCGCTGTCAGCTTGGATTTATGAATGCTAGCTTGGATTTATGAATTACTTCAAGCCCTCGCCCCTTTTTGAGCCTTCCCAGTTTATTTTTATAGACTAACCCTCAGGAAATTAAACATCCAAATGGCAGATGCAATCGTCTCTCAATCATGTTCTGGTAATGAAGAGGCAAGGAGGTAGAAAGCCATTAATAAAATCTGCCAAAAATATCTGGTACTGATGAAGCGCAATTCACCTGAAAAATAACTTTACAAAACGTAATCACTAGGAAGAGTCACCAGGAAAAGCAAACCAGGCTATTTTTTATTTTTATGGCGTGGTAAGGTGGTACTTTAATGTGTATTTAATTTTTTAATTTATTACAGCAAATAGAACCACATGATCAGCCGCTGTACTGAATATGGATATTGCTACTTTGTGTAATTAAAAACCTATTAGTAAATAAATAAATAATTAAGCTACCCAGGTATAAATACATCAGAATATAGATCTGAGCATCTGGTTGGGCACTACTGTGATTCCTTGGTGCGACCATCCACATATTTAAGTCTGTTGTGAGCTATTCCCATTAACTTGGTTAGTTTCCCCATATGACCATTTTTTTTTTAGAGAGAAACATGCCCTTGTTGCTTCTTTTATTGTTCTAAGTGAAAGCTTCATAAAGTGTGGTAACAAGTATTTCCTTCTCATGTCTCTCAGGCCTGAACAAAAACATAAAATGTGCTCTAAGGTTTTGTTGAAACTGTTGCACAGCCTACCCTCAAACTTTTTCGGGGGTTATAAAGGAGACGGAACCTTAAGAAAGCAAGTTCGATTACAGTTTCCAGGTCTGAGTTGATTTAGCACTGCCTCTGCAAATATTAAGATTCCAAAAGGGACCCTGCTGAATTTTATCTTATCATGTTAATAAGATGGTTCATATGAAGCGATTCTTGTAAACCTTTTCTGATGACATTTTTGAGATAAAATTTCATAATTTTCAATAAATCTTCAATAGGTGACAAACTATGTTCTTTTGGTAAGACAACAAGGTCTTAGAAAGTCTAGGAATTTTGCATTATCTCTTGATAAATAGAACCTTTCATTGAGTAGTGGCTTGAAGAAGCACATTTGCAAAAGTAACTAATTTTTTGAGACACATGGAGTGAATTAATAGATGGAAATTTTAACTGGAGGCAGATAATAGTATGAGTGGCTGATTCTTGGAGAGTGAATAGCGATTCTACATTTTGGCTAAAAATAATGTTGATCATGTCTATGTTCTTCACACTGAGCGCTAACAATACTAAAACAGAACATGAACAAGTTTGGAGTTTAAAGCATTAGTTGTTGCTCTAAAAGCACAGCCACTTTATAATTGGGCTAATCTTTTCATGGCTTTGGTTACAACGGCAGATCTTGACTTTCATTTTCTCAATAGTTGCAACGCGGAGAGCTTTGTGTCTAAAGTAAAGCCCAAATAATCATAGATATCTGCGGTTTCAACTGACTGTTGGCTGAGTTCACAGTTAAATATACTTGTCCACTTTCCAAAGGAAAGAATTTTGGTATTTGTAATGTTGACGGACAAGGCATTCAACTGGTTAAATTCATTCAGAACAGTAAGCTGACTCTGTGGGCCTATTAGAATTTGTGAACAAAATGTTGAAATCATCGAAATATGCTAGGTCAAAGGATTACCCAATTTTAGGACATGAAAGTTGGGATAGTGGATATATAGACCTATGTCCGATATGTAAAGGGAGAACAGAAGTGGAGCTAGGATACAGCCTTGTTTGAGTCATATTTGCTGTAATATTTCCAAAAGTTTGAACAGTCTGCGTCTCAATTTGTTCTTCCTCAAACTGGGCCCCTTAAATTAATCAAAGCTGCGTGGGTCAGATGCAAAAGTTCCTTGGGTGTGTGCACTTTTACATGAAACACAACGTTTCTTCATTAACCCCTTGTGTGCCCCGCCCTTTCCCCGCCCTGTGCCGGGCGTTGAATTAGCGGGCGGGGTTCATGACGAGATAGTCTCGTCATGGGCACAGCGCAACCGCGGCCCATGACGAGACTATCTCGTCATGGGCACTCAAGGGGTTAAATATCATAAGAATTTTCAAAAACATTCATAGACTTCTTCTCAGGTTATTCCATGAATGTATTCATTCATCAAATGTACTTCATTAGCAATTAAATTCCTTGGTTCATTGCTCTTGACTTCATCAAAAACGCTCTTTTAAGACACCCAATGCATTTCGGGTCATTTGTCGACCGTTCAACAGGGGTCTTCCTCATCTCCTCTGTTGCAGATGTCGGAGTCACAGCATGTTCTACTGACCCGGTACAACACCAACGAGTTGTGTAAGGAGAACTCGCTTCCACAGGCGGCTTTTTCTGAAGCATTCAGATAGTCCTTGAATGCAGTTAGAACAACATTGTTCAGGTATCTTCAAGCAATACTCTCCTGACGTCACTCACTGCATAAAGGGCTGGAGAACAACACACTTGGGGGTAACGTTGTTCTAACTGCATTCAAGGACTGTCTGAATGCTTCAGAAAAAGCCGCCTGTGGAAGCGAGTTCTCCTTACACAACTTATTGATGTTGTACTGGGTCAGTAGAACATGCTGTGACTCCGACATCTGCAACAGAGGAGATGTTGAAGACCCCTGATGAAGGGTTGACAAATGACCCGAAATGCATTGGGTGTGTTAAAAGAGCGTTTTTGATTAAGTCGAGAGCAATGAACCAATGAATTTAATTGCTAATGAAGTACATTTGATAAATGAATAAATTCATGGAATTTTGCCCTGGGTTTTGGGTAGGGGAGTGGCTTGAGGAACATGGCGGCAGGCTAACGCTGGCCGTGAGAGGCTTCATTCTCATCGGAGGTCTACCCGGTTTAATGGATAGTCGTGTGCCTCGTATGGAGCTCCTCACCCAAGATGAAATGGTGAGGAATTGAATACCTTCGTACTGCTCTTCTAAATATTATGTTTATCGGGATTTATCTTCTTCCCTTCTCTCATATCACACTATGGCGGACAAAAGGAAGAGACTTCGGCGAGCACTTGGACCCAGGGGAGAAAATAGCGGATGACAGTATACGGATCACTACGTCCTACGCAGCTGGAGCAGAGCGGTAGGAGACGCGGAGAGGCTTCGGGAGCAATCCGATGCAGGAGTCACTGTAGAAGCTTCGCAGGGGAGTGGAGGAGGATAACGGCAGCGTCTGCACGGGTCTACCCCCCTTCTACCCTTGGCGCAGTATATTATTGTTGCCCCAATGTTGATCAGCGTACACGGCCGGTAAGGCAAAGGAGGGGAGGGGTATTACTGCCTCAGACCTGTAACAGAATCGTAACAGCCACAGGTGAGAACTCTCTGACTGCTATAAATACCTTTTCTACTTTTTTCTCACGCTGTTATCAGAACCTGTGCAATGCCCTATTTGATGAGTGTGTATATCCGTGACCTACCATTCAAAGTATAGGGATGGACTCTGCTGTTATAGAGTCTACCCCCGACATTATATTTGCAGATCCTAAGAAATTGAAAAACGGGGGGGAGGGGGAATTAATAGCCCCGTCTAGCAACTCCTTAACGGAAGGGAGGACGGAGAAAGAGGTTGGAAATCAAAGGAAAGGGGCCGCTTTGGCTCCTAGAAACAGATACCTATTACGCTCACTACCTGAGAAGGAACTGTCTTCACAGGACCAAGAACCTACTGTGGTGCCTATGACACCCAGGCAAAAGAAAAAAGACAGGAGGGAGAAGAATAAGACGGGCGACGCCAGAAAAGGTGGGCATAGTGTTGTAAAAGCGACTCCATCATTGAAATCTTATTTTAAGATAATGGAGAAGGAGGCTTCTCTGGGTTCTATACCTTTCAGTAGTTCTACAAAAGGCTCAGAACCCCCTAAACAACCTAGTCAGGATCATATTTCTCCACAAACCTCACAGAATTTTTCAACGACGCCCTATGCGGAAACCATTCTCCTAGCAAATAAGTTTAACATCCTAGGGGCGACAATCAGCTAAGGAACCTTCTTTCTTCTCTCCGTGAAGATCTGTTCGCGAAATTCCTCCCTAGGTTTGAAATTTCCGAAGGGAATCAGAAGGCAATTTCAGAGAAATGTACAGGCCTAGAGTCAAAATTGGATGACATCTGTACCAGAACAGAGGTACTCGAAAACAAAGTTGTCAATCTAGCAAAAAGCTCTCAAAGTCATTCGGATACCATCTCTGTCTTACAGACGCAGAATCGGGCTCTACAAGCTGTTATCGAAAGATTAGAGATCCATGCCAGAAGGAATAATTTAAAATTGTTGAAGATCCCAGAAGGAACAGAGAACGGTGATGTGAAGTCCCTGATATGCAAATTATTGAGAGAGGGGGTGCTAAAAGATAGACCAGATATCGACCTTGAAAAAGAGATCCAGCGAGCCCATAGAGATCCGTTTAGACAGCATCCGGACAGGAAGGCTCCAAGGAAGATTCTGGTTAATTTTCTCTCGTTCTCAGTGAAGGAGCTGATTCTGGGTCAAGCTTTGAAAGATACATCACTGCACATCAACTCCATTAAATATCTTATACGTTCTGATGTGGGTAGTGCTACGGCCCAAAGACAGTGGGAATTGGGCTCTCGGATGTCCGACTTAAGAAGCCTGGGAGCACAGGTGATGATGAAATTCCCCGCAGCATTAAGAGTGGTATGGAGAAACAAGACGCATAACTTCTCCTCCATTCAGGAGGTTGACACTTTTATATCTCATATGAAGGAGGTCTAACAGGGATTATCCCACTAACGGTGACAATAGCGGCATATCATAATAATAATACTAACACTAACTGGTGATACACGCAGGGCATGTGGGGAAAAAAAATATATATAAAGTATAAAATAAATTTTTTAAAAATGTGTGGGGTTGTAAAGTATTATATAATGGTAGTAAGGCTATTGGGTCACTGGCAGCGGAAAGTATACACAATAGTGAGAGGTGACCTCCGAGTGGGGAGCGGGGCCTCTTAAAGGCGGTTCTTCATCGCCAAGGCTTTCGAGGGGGGGTTCCTCAGGGTGGGTGGTGAGTGGTGGTGGTGGGGGGGGGGGATAAGGCGGCAGGTAAAAGAAAAAATATTTTCTCATAGAGCCAGCAGGATGAGTAGTATAAGTAGCATGAGTAGCACGAGCAAACCTTTCAACACACTGTTAGTATCTAAGTTGGATCTGGATAAGTTTTTCAATGGATATCGTATGGTGTATAGAAAACCCTATTCTCTGGTATGATGAATTCTTTAAATAAAACCAAAATAATCAGCTGGAACATGAATCGATTGAGAGATGGTAGGAAATTTAACAGAGTCTGTGAATTCTTGAAAAAATCAGGGGCTCATATTTGTCTCCTGCAAGAGACCCATTTGGAATTTCAAGAATGCAAGACTGCCTTCGAGAAACAAAGCTGGGTTCAGGATCTCCTGTGTTCTCACCAAAGTGGAAGTACAAGAGGGGTCGCGATATTAATCCGAGGAAACAGTAAAATCAGAATTGAAAAGCATGTTACAGACACGTCAGGTAGATGATGGTTGTCCGCCTTGTTAACGGTAGATAGTCTTCCCTTGTCATGTGCCGTTTATTATGGTCCTAACCAGGATTGTTCAGAACATCTGGTCAGGTTAAAGTCATCTCTTTTCAATCTAAATGCCCCCATTATTTTGGGAGGTGACTTTAATTTGGTTTTTGATAAAAACTTGGATAGGACTTCTAGGACCACTATTACTTCTCTACCTAAAATGAAATTAGAACTTAAGAACATAATGAAAGATTTTAATCTACTTGATATTTGGAGGACTAGAAATACTAATTATAGAGATTATTCTTACTATAGCCATAGATACAGACATCACTCCCGGATTGACTTTTTCTTGATAGATCAGACGCTACTTCCCCAAGTAGTTTCTTCCACCTATATCCCCGCTCCGCTCTCTGATCATTCGTTAGTAGAATTAACAGTCAATCTTGTAAAAAAAGTACAACTGAGAAGGTGAACCCTTGATAGGTAGTTACTACAAATAGATGAAATAAAAACACAATTATCATCACAGATGGAAGAGTATTTTAGGTTTAACTGTGGGTCAGCGGGTGTTCAGATTGTATGGGAGGCCTTTAAGTCCTACCTGAGGGGAATAGTAACCTCACTTACGATTAAGAGAAATAGGGATAAAAGGAAAGCAGAAGCAGACTTTCTTATAAAAATTAAGTTGAAAGAACAACAATTTCAACTCGCTTCCCTTAAACAATATTCCAATGCTGATGTAATATTAAACGAGTTAAACTCTTTGAAGGCAGAATATCAGGCTCAACTTGACAAAGCCATTAAGGAGAGATGGGACGCGAGCAGATTACGTAATTTTTCTTATGGGGAGAAGTGTAGTCGTCTCCTGGCCTGGAAGGCCAGAACAGATAGAGCTAAGAATCAAATTGTGAGTTTAACTACACAAGACACAGGAATTTTGACTTACGACAACTCCGAGATCTCAAAGGAAGTTCAAAAATATATGTCCAAGATGTATGCAGACCGAGGGGATTTTTCCTCGGGAAAAGCTGAGGAGTGGCTTAACCAACTAGTCCTACCACATCTCACAGAAGCAGATAGGGCTTTTTTAAGCTCACCAATCAAAGAGGGAGAAGTATATAACCAACTAAAGAACATGGCAAAAGGTAAAGCAGCGGGACCCGACGGCCTTCCAGTAGAGATATATCAAATCAATCCAGAATCAATTGTACCAATCCTTACAATTTTATTTAATAAAATACATCTTTTTGGCGAGGCTGTGCCACAAACATGGGCTGAAGCAACAGTGACTCTAATATTAAAACCCAATAAAGACCCTCAGACCGTAGAATCCTATCGGCCGATATCGCTGTTGAATACTGACTATAAAATTTTTGCAGGTGTATTGGCAGCGAGATTGGCTAAGGTTATTAAATCAGTGATTCACAGCGATCAAAGAGGCTTCATGCCGGGAAGGCAGTTGAACGAGCTTACATTCCAGGCTATTGCTGCCATAGATGTTGCGACTAATGAAATGTCTCCCTTGACCATTGTGGCCATTGATGCCGCAAAGGCTTTTGACCAAGTTAGTTGGTCCTATCTTTGGGAAACATTAGCCGCATTTGGTATGCCAGTGAACTTTATAGCCTCAATTCGATCCCTATATTCCAGTCCTAAAGCTAAAATCTTAGTAAATGGTTCTCTCACCGATTGGGTACACATATTTCGTGGCACCAGACAGGGATGTCCCCTTTCTCCCCTTTTGTTTAATTTATATATTGAGCCTTTTGTTATTAAGTTGAGATCAGATCCGTCCTTCAAACCTTTTAAGATCGCAAGTTTGGAGCTAAAGTTTGCTCTCTATGCGGATGATCTCTTAATGTTTACTTTGAATCCAGAAGAGGCCGTCCCTAGACTTTTCGCGTGGGCAGAAGACTTTGGGACAATCTCTGGCTATAAAATAAATAGAGAAAAGACCGAGCTCACGCAGTGGAACCCGGTTAAGGAGTATCCGGCCGCTAAACCTAAGATGAGATATTTGGGAATCTATTTAGTTTAAGATATAAATCAGACATCTAAAATAAATTTTGATAGAGTTTATAAGGAAATCTGTCATCTTTTACAACGCTGGTCCGGTCTCTCGCTTAACATATTTGGCAGAGTGAACCTCATAAAAATGACTATTTTACCGAAAATCACCTTCTTATTTAACTCTATTCCGTTAACCTTCAACCCGAAAGACATAGCGCAGGTAAGCGCTAGTGTAGGCGAAGCATCCTCTGACTCCCTGCTGCTGTGCTTGCTATTTCATGATTACTGCCATTTACTTGCCTATAATTAATTCCAATCGTGGATCTTGAAATTGATTTTTAAATTGTACCACATGCTCGGCGCTTGAAGCGCGGTTCTGTGCGTTTTATTTTTAGCGCGTTTTAAATGCAAAATTCATTTCTGGCTTGGCTTGGCTGCAATTAGGGGGCTTCTTAGGACATACCTGCATCTAAAATTTGTTGTAATCTGCACCGCTGTTTGGCGGCCCGTTAGCTGGACTGGGGGTTAGGCGCCATCTTGGGAGGGGAAGTGCCGGCAAGAGACGCCATCTTTGTTGGCGCTCTAGCTGCTGCTGCAGACATAGCACGATTGGGTGCTATTTAAGTCGACTGAAACAGGCGCTTGCTCTGTTCAGGTAAGCGCTAGTGTAGGCGAAGCATTCTCTGACTCCCTGCTGCTGTGCTTGCTATTTCATGATTACTGCCATTTACTTGCCTATAATTAATTCCAATCGTGGATCTTGAAATTGATTTTTAAATTGTACCACATGCTCGGCGCTTGAAGCGCGGTTCTGTGCGTTTTATTTTTAGCGCGTTTTAAATGCAAAATTCATTTCTGGCTTGGCTTGGCTGCAATTAGGGGGCTTCTTAGGACATACCTGCATCTAAAATTTGTTGTAATCTGCACCGCTGTTTGGCGGCCCGTTAGCTGGACTGGGGGTTAGGCGCCATCTTGGGAGGGGAAGTGCCGGCAAGAGACGCCATCTTTGTTGGCGCTCTAGCTGCTGCTGCAGACATAGCACGATTGGGTGCTATTTAAACGCCCCCATGATGACGCGCAGCGGTGACGCGCAGCGGGCGCGCCATAGGCGCGCCGGAGGCGAGCCCATCTTTGCCCATCAGTGACCATCCGGGACCCGGGGCCAGAACCCCTGGTCCAAATTTGCCCTACTCCAGAGGTGAACTATTGGCGCTGAATATGGGTAAGTCCCGTCTTGATCAGGACTGTATACATCTGCTGGCTCGGGAGGGCCTGCTGTTTTCACCCAAGAGCACAAGAGCGCGGCAGCGCGACTCTAATACTCATACTCTAAACTATGGCCTGCTGAACACGCGCTCTTTGCAGGGCCATAAGTTGGAGGTCTTTTCACTTCTGGAAGACGGGGAGCTAGATGCCCTTGCGCTCACCGAAACATGGCTGGAGGATTGCTCGGCGCCGGACTTAGTGGCGGCCCTACCAGATAATTATCTGGCTCTCCATTTCAATAGGGGGGGAGCTAAGAAAGGAGGTGGAGTAGCTCTCCTCTATCAGGCACGTCTCCGCGCCGAAAGGTTTCTTTCCGAAACCCTAGGGGGAGCAGAGGTTATGGGGGTAAAGCTCAGGCGGGGGGCGGTATGTGTGGTGTTTTTGGTGGTGTACCGACCGCCTTGGGCGTCGCCTGATTTTCCGGTTCTTTTTACTAGATTGGTTCAGGATCTGCGCTCGAGATATGACAAAATGGTTGTTGTTGGGGACTTTAACTACTATTGGGAAAAATCCCCCAAAGAGGGACAAGCACTACAGATCGAGGAGGCTATCTCCTCCTTGAATTTCACCCAACAGGTGAAGAGACCGACACATGAGAAGGGACATATGCTTGATCTAGTCTGGACCACCATGCCAGCCCAGGGTTCTACAGAGATCTTGCCTTGTGCCTGGTCTGACCACTCTTTAATAAAGGGTAGAATTTTATTGAGTGGCCATTTGTCCAAACCTGGGGAAGGTTGGAAAATGGCCCGGAAGTGGAGAAACTTTGATGGGGAAAAAATGGTCTACCTCCTGGAACAGTCTCCTTCAGTAAAGGAGCAGGATGCTAACATTGATGCCCTCTGTGGTCACCTTCAGCATAAACTGGGGAGCGCCATTGATTTGGTGGCACCCCTTCGTAGGGTGAAGAAGGTGGAGAGAGGAGCTGGGGCCCCTTGGTACAATGACTCCCTACGGGATATGAAACGGGGGGTGAGGAAGAAAGAACGGGCATGGCGCAAAGAGTATGACGCCATTGCCAAGAAAGAATACATTTCATCCTTAGCGAATTACAAACTAGCCATCCAAACTAGGAAGGCTGCTTTCTTTGAGGAAAGAATAGTTGCAGCTAGAAATCCACAGAAGGAAATCTTCCGGGTCCTGGCGGAGCTCAGGATAAATAAAGAGCAAAGTACTGAGTTCACCCAGGAGGATTGCCAGAGGTTCCAGGATTTCTTCGTGAATAAGATCTCCGATATTCTGTGAGAAATTGCTGCAACTACACCCCTCGAATGTCCTTACCCACCGGACCTCACTGTCCCGCCAGATATTTCACCACTAGTTGAGTTCTCCCCAATTTCAAAACAAGAACTATTTACGATCATGGACCGAGTGAAATCGGGTTCCCTGGTGGATCCATGCCCTCCTGATGTGTTCAAGTTGGCATTGCCAGGAATTGAGGATGAGGTTTTGCATTTGCTGAACACCTCCCTTCACACAGGACAGGTCCCTCTAGCTTTTAAAGAGGCTCGCCTGATTCCTCTACTAAAAAAACCTGGATCGGACACGAAGTGTTTGAAGAACTTTCGACCCATCTCCCAGTTGCCTTTCCTGGCTAAGGTGATTGAGCAGCATGTGTTAACATTACTCTCAGGTCATCTAGAGAGCAACAACCTGCTGGAGTCCAATCAGGCAGGGTTCCGTGCTAACCATAGCACGGAATTAGTCATGCTATCAATCCTGGATGAATTGAGAACTCGGGTTGATGTAAAAACACCGAGCGCCCTGGTACTACTGGATCTCTCCGCGGCTTTTGATACCGTGTGTCATGAACAGCTTTTGTCGCGGTTGAGATCTTTTGGTATCAGGGGTACAGCACATGCGTGGCTTACATCATTCCTGCAGGGCAGGACACAAAGAGTACAGTTGGGGGACTTACTTTCCACCTCTGCTCCCATCACCTGCGGGGTTCCACAGGGATCTGCCCTGTCACCCCTACTCTTTAATATTTACCTGCAGCCATTAATCGCACTCCTGAATAGGATGGACTGCCTAGTATACAACTACGCCGATGATACCCAGATAATCATCCAGCTGGATGATGGCCCGGGAGCGTCCACCAGGTTACAGGACATACTCAAAGCCACGGTTAACTGGATGTCCGAGAACTCCTTAAAAATCAACCCGGATAAGACGGAAGTGTTGCCCATTTCCATCTCGGGCAACCCCTGGAGCGAGAAATTTTGGCCTGTGGAGCTGGGTGTGCCACTGAAACCGGCGACTGCAGTCAAAAGTCTGGGCCTATATGTGGATGACAAACTATCCATGAAAAAACAAGTCACTACGGTAGTGGGTACTTGTATAGGCCTGATACGACAATTAAGGAAGATCTCTGCATTACTCCCATTCTCTACTTTGAGACACGTGGTCTCAGCCACAATCCTGGCTAGGCTGGACTACGGGAACTCCCTGTATATAGGTTTACCCCAGCGGTTGCTGGATAAACTACAGGGGGTTATGAATGATGCAGCCAGGTTGATCTATAAGAAACCCAGGACTGCCCACTCTTCCCCCCTGATGCAGGAGCTACATTGGCTCCCGATTCGGCAGAGGGTTGTATTTAAAGGTTTGTGCATCGTACACAAGGCGCTGTATGGTAAAGCACCAAGATATTTGAAATCCCGCCTACTCCCATATATACCGGGCAGGACTTTGCGCTCGTCGGACGCTACCCTCTTGTCCCAATCCCGTTTCAAACTGGCCACGGTGGGGGGACGTGCTTTCTCCAACACACTCCCAGCTTTGTGGAACAAACTGGCCCCAGAACTTAGGAAGGAATGCAATTTGCTATCCTTCAGGAAAAAGTTAAAAACTGTACTTTTTAAGCAAGCATGGAGCAGACCCTAGGCGCATTGCTGAGATCAAGTGAATGCCATACCTCAATACGTAATCTGGACAAACAGCGCTTAGAGACCCCGGTGGTTATAACGCGCTATACAAGTTAAATAAATAAATAAATAAATAGCCAAATTACAGGGGAAAATAGGTTCATTTATTTGGAACACTAAGTCTCCAAGAATATCATGGAAAAAATTGACGAGGAAATTAAAAATTGGGGGTCTTGCCCTCCCAGATCTACTCATCTACTGTCATTCGTTCCAATTAAAAAACTTTAGACGAATGGCCGATAAGACAGATACTACCGTTTTAGGCTCTCTATTTCAGGCGTTGTTACATAGTCTACCCCAGGGTCAGGAATACTTTCTGTTTAAATTCGGAGATCCCAGGTTCTATAAAAAAGTCAGATGAAAGATTCTAATAGCTGCCCAAAAAAATTGGGTTTTTTTCAAGAAAAAGTTGGGAGTTCCCTATTATGCTCCTCAGGCCCCGATCTGGGATTCCCCAGGGACCCCTGAGTGTTTAAAGAATCAGCTAGCTCGCCCCCTGAGGTCGGCCGGTATAACACACTGGGGAGATCTTTTAAAAGACACGCAGCTTATTGATTGGGATTCTCTCTATATATTGACTGAGGGTACACTTACCAGGTTTAAATATTATCAACTATCAGGTTGGTGGACAGCCCTCGCGCCGGAATCTTGTTTATCTAATCCAAGGTTTGATTTAGTAAATAGGAAAGGTACCTGGAAAGGAGAGCTGGCATTTTGGTATTGGGCCATGATGGGAGAAGAAGGAGTACCGGAGGTCGAACTCTTAAAAATATGGGGTGAGCAGGTTGACTTAGATCACAACAATCTTCAGAAGCTGTGGGTAGATTCCTTCACAATATTACATACTGTGGTTAAGCCAGCTACACTTAAAAGGAATCATCTGTTTACCCTGTATAGAGTATATATCTCGCCCAAGAAACTAGCAAGAATCACCAACCTTGAACATCGATGCCCTCGTTGTAGGTTCCCCGCCGCTGATGACACGCATATGTTTGTGGATTGTCCATCTCTAGCGAACTATTGGGCTAAAATAGGCGAATTTATCGCGGCAGTATTAAATATACAATTTACTATCACTCCAAGGATAGTGTTGTTTGGGTTAGCTAAGGATTATCGACTTGGTGCCATGGACTCTAAATTTATTTTTTATGTAATGTTGTTAGCTAGGCGAGAAATATGCAGGGGGTGGAAAAACGAGAAGGCACCCACTTTTTCAGACTGTTTGAAACATATTATCTTTACATGTGAGTCCGATATCGCTTGCGATCCCTCAAGTGATGTAAAGGTATGGGCAGCTTTAATAGCTTGGCGGAACAGATGAAAGTATTCCGATGATTTCACCTGGGCACTGTTGGGGCTCAATCTCTAACATCGTCAAGGGGCCTCTCAGTGAGAGAAGGTTGGAGTGGACAGAGCAAACAGTAAAATGCTAGTGGGGCTAGACTCTTCTCTTTCTCCCCCAGGGTCTCAACACCGGAACCGTATTCCACTTATTGGGGGTAGAGGTGAGGAGGCTCCCCATCTAGATTGCCCTTCCCATCTGGTGGCATATGAGGAATAAAAAACAAAAAAAAGAAGAACAACATTGTTCAGGTATCTTCAAGCAATACTCTCCTGACGTCACTCACTGCATAAAGGGCTGGAGAACAACACACTTGGGGGTAACGTTGTTCTAACTGCATTCAAGGACTGTCTGTGGAAGCGAGTTCTCCTTACACAACTTGTTGATGTTGTACTGGGTCAGTAGAACATGCTGTGACTCCAACATCTGCAACAGAGGAGATGTGGAAGACCCCTGATGAAGGGTCGACAAATGACCCGAAATGCATTGGGTGTGTTAAAAGAGCGTTTTTGATTAAGTCAAGAGCAATGAACCAATGGATTTAATTGCTAATGAAGTACATTTGATAAATGAATAAATTAATGGAATAACCTGAGAAGAAGTCTATGAATGTTTTTGAAAATTCTTATGATATTTAATGAAGAAACGTTGTGTTTCATGTAAAAGGGCACGCATCCAAGGGACTGATTTGTCTGACCCACGCAGCTTTGATTATTGATGAGCACTGCCAGACACAGTGCTAGGTTGGAGTAGCACACAACGAACTGTTCATAAAATCTTTTGGATAGTTGTGATATCAGAGTGCACGAAAAACTGAACTGCTGCCCCTTAAATTAATCCCAGTAATAGCGTTTGATAAAGTACCTCCCTTACATATTTTGGCAAAATCAGCAAGCATCAACTAGACATTCTAACCACATTACCACAATATATTCTCACCTTAACAGCAGAGTGGCATCAGGTCCTGTATCGGGGCATTGGGCGTGGATGGGTGCGCGGATGCAATGCAACTGATCTTATGGTCAAAATAAACAGGGGCAGAAGGTATGTGTCGAAAAAAGAGGTTGTTTACTCCCTTCTGCGGCATAGGTCTCACGTCAAACTGCAGATATGTTCTCTTCTTTTCCTCGGGACGGCTTATTCTCCGACAAAGGCTCTCAGTGTGATAAGGATAGGGTATGTTGTGAGAGTCCAGTCCTGCAGTACATCACAGTCTGGGCCAAATAGGCTATGCAGGGAACATAGAGGCCTAGTACGGTTGGTGATTCATGCTTCGGGAGTCCCGAGACTCATGCTAAGCCTTCATTCCTATTTTAGGGGTCCGACTCACTATGAATCTTATAATCAGGGTACTCAACGATCTGTTTTTTTCCGAATTTCCAAATAACGTTCTATATCTTCCTCCTTAGATTATTGTAGCCTAGCTTTTGGTCCCTTCGGGTTTTGTATTCTTCTTTCAAAACTCAGAAAACGGAGTTGCAGAGCAAGCTGAACTCTATTACCTTGCACATACTCGTGAAAATTGCCCTTTGTATGCTCTGGTTTGAAAATATGAACTAAAGTGTTGAGCCTGTCCCCGAGTTCCGTTTCGGGTGCTGGGTTACTTGCTTTTCTGGGTCTAAAGTTCTAGGCACGTCTGGAGACTTTGCCTCCGGTTCTCATGCGATGGACCAGTTTCCCTCTCTCATGGTAGAGATGTAATTTTGGGACATTAGCACCAAGTTGTTGAATCTTCGACAAGTTCTCGAGTTATAAACCCATCCAGAGTTTTGCTCCCTTTCTGAGGTTTTGTCGTTGGCTCTCCGATTCTGGGATCTAGCTCGGCTCTTGTGGACGGTTTCGTTCATCTAGTCGTACCCTGATTCTTAAAAGTTAATTCTGCACTCGGTTTTTATGTCATGTTCTGAGTTCAAAGTCAAAACATCTTGTTTTCGCACTGGATCCAGATGTCTAGTTCCTTTACCTTAAATTCTGCCTCTGATTCTACTGTGCCACTCTTGCTGCACTTAATGGGTCATGATGCAAGCAGATGGCATAATCGATCCTTACCTTCTGGTACGGGTTCTCATGTTCTTGTCAGAGCTCCAATTCTTAAATTCTGGCACCGGCGTTGATTCTTAGGTTCAGACACTTCACTTCAGTTTATGGTTCTGGCACCGATATTCTGTTTCTGTGACCTTTTCCAGTAGCTCTGAGTCAGGTGAATGTAGTTGTTTCAGACTAGCTGCCGTTCGCGCTGTGATCTGACTCAACTTCTTTACTGACAAGCTCTAATTCAATATTATGCACCGAGTCCCGCCGCTTCTTTAGTTACCAAAGCAACCAACAAGCAGAACCACAGTGCGCCTGCGCCATTTACTGCCGGTTCCGGTCGCATGACTCCTATCAACTTCACTTCCGGTCGAAAGAACGTCTCTGAACCCAGTAAATAGAACAGAGGTCGATACTACTAGAACACCAACTCTACAGTTACTGTGGCAGGATTCGGCGCCAGCTTTGCTTTGTCTGTGACAGCTTAAGTTTAGAATACCTAATTTCACTACAGAGGAATCGTTCTTCAGAACAGGAACGATACTTGCTGCTGCTACTGTTTTACCTCCCCGCCGTTTTATGTAGCTCAAACTCGAGGCGGCTGCTCTGGAGCACGATACATGCATATATGCCAATAGACCACCGATTTTTCCAGCCAAAAATGGCTTTATTTTAGCTGTCTCCCGCCTGAAATTGCATTGTCTGCAATAGAAGTCAATGGGGAATTTTCATTCTCCCGATTTTTTATTTTAGATCTCCCACGTCCCTGTCATAAAATGTTGACATGTATGTACATTAGCACCAGATTACGTTAAACAAGAGAAATTCTTTCAGGCATATCAACTCCTTATCAATGGTAGAACGTGCTACAGAAACGCAATTTCTGTTACTGATTTGCCCAGAATCACGGTATGTTGTGGCGACGCCGAAACTTGAACCTTTATCCCCAGTCCCAAAGTCGGCAACTCTGCCGATTGGGCCTGGTCTCCTCTATAGAAGTATGGGTGGGCGTTTGTGGGTCCAAATATATTTATTATTTCGTAGTTTATCATAAACATGTAAATTGCGAAAGGTCTGTAAACAAACAGAGTAATTACATTTTACAACTTGTGGCCAGTGGCACTTTTATTACATGGAGGAAGCTGTTCTGAATCGAAAGACGCATCTTGCTTCCCCTTTTGTCATCAACAAACACATTAACCCTCTCGTTCTATGTCAAAACTCTGTAGTAATCAGTCGACCAATTTAAAGCTTTCGCAACATATGGGTAACGCCATGGTGGTTGCATTTAACATGGCTGTGCTGGGTGGTAAATGGCAGAAACCTCCATTCAACATGGCGCAGAAGAGCTCGCCAACCATAGGCGACAAGTGCACTATTTTCCATGTAAAACCCAACATGGCGACTAAAACCAAACAGTGGGTGGCACCGCCTGTCACGCGTTGTAAGCGCCATGGGCGGAGCAAAGCAGTCGCCCCCTAATTTGTTGAAGGGCTAAACGACCAGCCGTGATTCAAGGAGGTGTGGTTGAGATCAGTTGGCGATGGAAAGCACCAATGGTTACTGAAATACAATATAGTGGGCGGCGCATGTAACGACGCCTTCGAGCTGGTTCAGGTGGCGCTCTCATTATACAGCCTAAGGTTCGGGGGCGTGTGGTAGCAGTAGCAGGTGAGTGTTTGCGGGGCTAGAAGCGAGTGAGCTATCACTAACCTTCGGCCGATATGTCTTTATAGTTGATACTATTTATTCCAAAATGATGGCAGAGTGGGTTATTTTGCTGCACAATGGAGACTACATCCCTGTTGGAAAGCAGTTTGGAGGAGGGCTTTATTCTCTTGAAAGGAGAGGCATATCTGAGCGGTTCCGTTCTCAGGCTGTTGACGACCAGTTTGTTTCTGATTAATCTTCCCAGCGTTGTTCCTGTTACCCATATGTTATGATCCCTCTTTAGGTCTTTAAAATAATTGCTTGTTGTTTCTGAAGAGTTTAGAAGATTCATCAAATACTTACCATTGACCATCATGAATGTCTTGGTGAAGCTGCACCTCATTAATACTAACTGAACACCATAATAAAGCAATTAGCAACTGTTAACCATTGCAAGCAGTTACCAATGTGTGCAACCACTGATTGCGCTTTAGTAACATGTTATCTGTTTGGAGTGGAAGCGATGTTTTTGTTGAGATCTACAAAGTATGCCATGGGTGGTGGATTTCGTGGCAAATCCATTATTTTGCAGAGCATGCAGTAGTCCCAGAATCGCTGAATTCCAATGGCCCAGCCGCTATGTAGCATTATTGGTCAATAAGTGAAGAACTGGCACCGTTCCTCTTTCTTTTCATCAGATATATAACTGGAGATGCCAAAACACTGCAAAGTTTTAAATTGACACAAATAAAAAGTTGCCCACATGTCCCATATAAACACAACTAGATTCATGTTGTTACTGACCGCATTAGAAGCTCAGGTAGACTAACATTTGTCAGTAGGAGCCAGTGATTCAAAGACTGTGAAAGAGAATGTGTTAGACCTGGCATCCTTGATGTGGTTGTCACCTGTATTTTTGCCTCTGCCTCCTGTGTTTTTGCTGTGTGCTGGACTTCGTTTTTTGCTGGTCTAGATGCTTTGGGCACTTTGCCACTGCTGATCAGTGCCAAAGTGCAAGTGCACCCTCTGTAAATTGTGAATATGGATTGGTGCTTCCATGATTGGCTTGTTTGACTTACTGCTAAGTCCCTAGTCCAGTGAGGTGTGTGTGCCGGGCCTGTAAGTCAAATGCTACCAGTGAGCTTGCAGCACTGATTGTGCCACCCACACAAGCAGCCTTGCAAAATATTCTCAGACCTGCTACTGCAGTGTCTGTGCGCAGTCTGGAACTGCCATGTCGACCTGGCAAGTGCACCCACTTGCCAGGTCCTAACCTCCCCTTTTCTTACATGCGAGTCACCCCTAAGGTAGGCCCAAGGTACCCTCGTGGGCAGGGTGCAGTGGATGTGAAAGGTAAGACATGTCCTGGTGTGTGTAACATGTCCTGATAGTGAACTACAGTGAATTTCGTTTTTCACTATTGAAAGGCTATCTGTCCCATAGGATAACATGGGAGTTTATTTATAACCTCTTATAAGTATAACTTCCCATTGGGACAAGATAGAAAAATGGAAGTTTAGTATGCCTTAACTCAGAATATAAAAATGCATCTTTTAGTAAAGATGATTTTTATATTATGTTTTTGAAAATACCACTTTTAGAAAGTGGGTATTTTCTTGCTTAGCCATCCTGTGTGCCTCTGCAGGTTTTTGGATTGACTGTCTGGCTTTAGAGTGGCAGGGGCTGGGGATGTGCATTCACTGTAGAAAGCCACGGGGGGATTATGGTTGCAGTGTGTCCTGCATCCTGGATGAGTCAGGGCTGGGCTGCATTTAGAGTAGGGGAAGGAGATTTCCTTTCACCTGAATGGCCTGGTCTGCCTTACATAGTGCTGTTCGACCACCTGCCGGGAAGCTGGACCAGAGAGGACAGAACTGGGGTTGACTGAGCACAGAGCCTCTCTGTTACCAGAGAACAAAGGAAAATGCTGTATAAATTGTGGCCCTAGAACTTTAGCATACTTCTGGACTCAAGAGGAACCTCTGCCAAGGAGAAGAGCTGGGAGAGCTGAAGGAGAAGTACTGCCCCTTTGCTGTGTGCTGGCCTGCAGTGGCTGTTTCTGCCAAGGAGAGGGTAAAGACTTTGCTGTGTATCCTGCTTGAAGAAGATTCCCAAGGGCTTGAAGTAGAGGTTGCCCCCTGTTCCTAAGTCTCAGGGACACAAAGGGCCTCATGTAGGTAGCATACCAGTTACCACTTCTAAAATACCGAACGATACCGAATCGGTATTTTAGAAGTGGTAACTGGTATGTAGGTAATGAGTCGGTATTTTTTACCGAATCGTTACTAGTCGGTAATTACCGAATCGGTATTTACCGATTCGGTAATGAGGCATACCTTCCCATTGAGGGGAAGGTATGCCTCATTACCGAATCGGTAAATACCGATTCGGTAATGGGGGGAACACATACAAGGGTGGCAGGGTGTCACATTGACACCCTGTTGCACCCCTGATCCGGCCATGTGTGCACATGTGGCACACATACATGCCCTAAGGGCATGTATGTATGCCACATTGCACACTGCTACGCGCGTAAAAATGCATTTACACATACATTCATTATTTACCACCAACTATAAGTTGGTGGTAAATACCGACTCTTAAACACACACACACACTCCCCCTACATCTCGATTTTGCTTTCAGAATTTACCGAATCGGTAAAATTACCGATTCGGAAAAGTTACCGATTCGGTAACATTACCGAATCGGTATTTTTACCGAATCGGTATTTTTACCGAATCGGTAAATTCCGAAAGCAAAATTTGTACCCCTACATACCAATGGCCAAAATACCGGTCGGTAACGGTATAATTACCGAAAATCGGCCGTTACCGACCGGTATTTGGCTACCTACATGAGGCCCAAAGACTTTACTGACTCCCATGAACTTCCTTGGTTTGAGTTCTGACCTGCCAAGAGGTGCCTGTTGCTGTGTTGGGCCTCTGGAGTTTGTTCCTGCCGTTGGGAGCTGGAAAAGAGGTGCAACTAAGAGAAGTGCGACATATCTGCACCAGTTTCCTACGCATCACTGCTGTGCCACTGAAGAAACGGACGTAGTGCCTGCCTGCGGCTGGAGAAATCGCTGAATCCTGTGCACCGAAGTCAGAGATTACTGCACAGATTCCGACGCAAGCCCTGCTATGTGGCTGCAAGAACCAACACATCGTGGGACCGTGGCTGGAGAGACCAATACAGCGCCCTTGCTGCCACATCGAGAACAGGCGCATCCCTGATCCCAATCAAGTTTACGAGAACGGCGGGGCCGCAGTAAGGAACTGACACTTTACCTCCCCTGCGTGGCCGCAAGGAACTGACACTTTACCTCCCCTGCATGGCCGCAAGGAACTGACACTTTACCTCCCCTGCGTGGCCGCAAGGAACTGACACTTTACCTCCCCTGCGTGGCCGCAAGGAACTGACACTTTACCTCCCCTGCGTGGCCGCAAGGAACTGACACTTTACCTCCCCTGCGTGGCCGCAAGGAACTGACACTTTACCTCCCCTGCGTGGCCGCAAGGAACTGACACTTTACCTCCCCTGCGTGGCCGCAAGGAACTGACACTTTACCTCCCCTGCGTGGCCGCAAGGAACTGACACTTTACCTCCCCTGCGTGGCCGCAAGGAACTGACACTTCACCTTCCCTGGGCATGAGGAACTGACACTTCACCTTCCCTGGGCATGAGGAACTGACACTTCACCTTCCCTGGGCATGAGGAACTGACACTTCACCTTCCCTGGGCATGAGGAACTGACGCATCACCTTCCCTGGGCATGAGGAACTGACGCATCACCTTCCCTGGGCATGAGGAACTGACGCATCACCTTCCCTGGGCATGAGGAACTGACGCATCACCTTCCCTGCAGCTGTTTTTGTTTATGATATTGACGCATCCAAAGTACTTTGTGTTGAGTGTCGCATCTATAGTTTGCTATGGCCATAATTGTTTTTACCTTCTAAAAGTCATATTTGGATTATTGTATGTTGGATTTTGTCGTTTTTTTCTTGTTTGGTTTAGATAAAGATCACCTATTTTTCTAAACTTATGTGGTGTCTATTTGTAGTGTTTTCTCTGTATTACTGTATGTGTGCACAAATGCTTTACACACTGCCTCTGAGATAAGCCTGTCTGCTCGTGCCCTAGCTACCATGGGGGTGAGCAGGGTTTATTTTAGATGTTTATTCCCCTTACTCTAACTAGGAAGAAAGGTCCCAACTTGGACAAAGGTGCAAACCATTGCCAACTAGAGACCTCCCATTTCTAACAGAATGTATTAATGATAAGCCAGTATTGCTCAAACTATAGTAATTTGTAATTGCAGAATATCCCCATAACTAAAAGACCACACCACTTATGAGGCTACATTCTCACCAGTGGAGCGTCTTGGTCAGCAAAAGGATACAGGAAAATAGGTTTCCAGAACTTGCTAGAATGGCCCAGAACATTTGCACAGATGCAAGAACTAACTAACGAGCAATACTCCAAAGCATGGTGGAAGTTTTAACAATTGTGTAAGGCCCAATGTCTGACCCAGGAAAAAAACCCAACATATATTGAAATACTCCAAAAAATTGAAGAAACTGGTGAATACAGTCCCAGTGGCATCCACCTACTCCACATTCAGACAAGTAGGAAACAAAGCAAGACAACAGAAAGCTTGAGGTTGCTTTGACAGTCCACTACAGAGTTTTAAGAACCTACGGCCAAGTGGTAACTCTAAAAGTCAGCTATTGGAACAATGTTGACAATTGTTTATGCAGAATTTCTTAGGAAATAAATAAAATAAAAAAATTCACAATAATAACAAGGTACGGTAGTGAGCATTCAAGAACCATGCAAGATACTCCCAGGTTACCAATCAACCAGAGTATGCATAGTATGACCATTCCAAGCTAAAATTTATAGGACCTGGGAGTGCAAAAAGAAAAGGCCAGACTCCTCATAGATGTCAGTCCATTCATTCTTGAGTGTTGCTAATAAAGCTTTGGCAAATTATGCATCTTTTGTTCTTAGACGAGTACTGCAGTAGTTAAGTCTGATGTAGCCAAGCTCTCTAGATTTTCTTCTTCACTATGAAACTGCCAAACATATTCCATAAGGAGTGTATAGTTTTATTTCAATTGTTTGTTTTACTGCACAATGTAGAAAAAAGATAAAGATTTCTTTGAATTTTATCAACTGTCCTTCATAGATCATTGTGACGGCAGGAGCAACTATACTTTGGACTCCCCATACAATCATATAAACACACAATTGCACTTAAAAAATCACTGAAGCCCTGAATCCGGTTGGGTACATGAAATCTTTAATTTGCTTGCAAATATGGAAATTGTGAGAAGTTGGCCTGGCATATGCTGGTCACTAGTTATAGTGGCCACCTTGCACCAGTCCAATTCAACTCTTATGGTAGATAGGTTTAAGACAACCTTTTAAAGAAAGCTATCCTAGTGGTAGCTGTGGAGAGCAGCCTTCAGGCTAAGTCTCAGAGGAATGTAAAGCAGCTTGTTTTACCTTATAATCTCTTGAATTACCAAATGAAATGACACCACACAGGTGTATATATATCAGATATATATGTATTTATTACTAGACACACTCTACTAATCTCTTTATGAGATTAGAAACCAGGTACACATTAAAATGTCAACGTTTCACAATAAATTAAGCACAAATATGGCTGGAGCCCTAGGGGCGTACCAGACCATATACTAAGAAAGTGGTATAAGGATGTCGACTTGCAAAATAACAAGGCCTAGGGAATCCCTGGAGCTTCACTACTGCAGTGTTAGCAGGTGAGTAACAGGCCCACGGGAGACGCGTGCAGTGTGTGAACACAGCCGCGGGTTTCCTATTGGTTTTAATGGTGCAAGTCGCGGTTAGATTTTTACAGTTCTAGGGTACTTCGAGGAGGACTACAAGCAAGCCACTTACAAGGTAAGTATTTCGAGGGCCAACACACACTTGGGCACCGGAGTGCACAAGTTACCTCACCCAGGGAAGCCGGGTGCATAGGTGTCTTTTGGTGTCTGGTCGGGTCGCTGTTTTCTATGGAGACCAAAGAAGACTTGCTGCTTGCGTCGTCTGAAGAAGTGTGCGGTGGAATCCGAAGGTGGGTTCAAGATGGAGGAGACCTGAAAATTGAGGGGACGGTGTTCAAAGTCACTTGCCAGTGACCGGTGGCCAGCAAGATGGATGACCACAGATGTCGCGTCGATTCAGGTCGTCGATGGTGTTTTGACTCTTCGCTCACGAGGTCCAGGAGAGATCGACAATGACCAGCAGCTGGATTTGGAGTGTCCCATGACGTCTGCAGCTGATGGCGGTGTCGGCAACCGGATTGGAGCCAACAAGCCTTGGAACTGTAAGTCTCGTGTAGACTGAAGAAAGTCGATGGTGCAGACCAGCAAGGTCTGATGGACTCACCCAGCGAGCGTAAGTGAGGGCAGGCCTGGAGCAACCAGGAGAGCCCTTTGAGTCATTGAGAAAGTCTTCCGGGGGACCCACTAGCCAACGGGCAAGTGATCGTGAAGACGCCGCCACAGGAAATGCTTCACGGTCACTCGGGACGGGGTAGGCCGCTAATTTTTGGTGCAAGACCTGCTGGGGGCTTGGGCCACAAATGGTCCAAAGCACAAGTTCGTAGAACGTTGTTTAGGGTTTGCACTCAAATAGTGCACGGTTCCCAGGTATTGCAGTTCCTCGTCACTCGTGGGGTCCAGACGCCACAGCTTCGCTGGGGACTCAAAATGGCCGTCGAGAGGTCAGGAAATCCGCTTCTGGGGTCGCAGGGACTTCGGACTCCAGCGGGAGCGGGAAAGTTTGCAACCGTTGATTAAGGTTTTTGGTGCCTGCCAAGCAGGGGAGTCACTCCTTGACTCCAAGGGAGATTCTTCTGTCTTCCAAAGGTAGTGGAATATCGAAGGGCCAGGATTCTTCTTTGTAGAGCGTCATCCAGGGTTATCTGATTTGTAAAGGCAATTCTTGCTATCTTATAGTGAAGATAGGGGAGGGACTAGCTCTATGACCACTCCTCTAGGAGGGTCAGGGGAGGGGGTGGTTACACCCACTTCCCTTTGTCCAGTTCCGCGCCAGAGCAGGGACAGGTAGTCCCTGAACCGGTTTGAGCTGGCATATGCACAGAGGAGCCTACTGCTCCCCCAGTGCAGGACTTCAAAGCACTCTAGGAGTGCACCCACCCAGCTCCAACACACTAAGCCCTGCCTGGAAGGTGGTGCACCTCCCTGTGACAGGATGCCTCTTGTTGGGCCTCCTTCACTGCGAGTTTCAGTCAGCAGCAGAATGGCAGCCCAGTGTCTGTGCTGGTGGCATCCATTTTGTGATGCCAGGGCTCTATAGGATTTCTATCGTTTTACATGTCGTCCCCTCTAGAAGGGTGGGATCATGCTCCCACATCATGGACTGATGTGGGGGTATGATTCCAAGTTGTTTGACACCAAACACGACATGTTTTGATGCAGTCATTCCAAAGTTAGCATTTTAATGCACCTAAGAGTATATGGTTTAACCGCATCCACAAACAGCCATAGAGAATAGACTCTGGTAGCTGCAGAGGGGCCCTGCTTAGGCAGAGGCACCCCCTCACGTAAACCAAGCACCCTGCCCTCAGGATTGATAGGGCCTGCCATAGGGGTGGCTGATAGGTTTATATGTGTGTGTATGGTGAGTTATAGGAACCTATATCTCAGTGAGGAGTGCTAACACTACCTCACACGGGCTGCAGTAGCAGGCCTGTGGTGTCAGATTGAGTCTGCTTCCCAGGGGTGGCATAATACATGCTTCAGCCCCTGGTAGGCCTGTGAAGTACCAATGCCCTAGGTACCTAAGGTACCATATACTAGGGGCTCATAGGGTACCACAGCATCCAATCACTAGTGCATCTAATATGCACACCAAGTCGTTTAGAGAGAACAGAGAGACTGGGGCCCTGATTAGCAGGGACCCAGCCAGACTATAGCCAGAAACCAGTGTATACATCAGAAAAAAAGTGGGGGCAACATAAGTGCAGATCCTGCTCTCCTATAGAAATGGATGCCAAGTATGACTAAAATAACAATATTGGTCGTGAACTGTATGAGGAATCTTCTCACATAAAAATATATTTAGGAATTTTCCCAAACGGGTAAAAATAATGGAAGTATGTGTATGTAAATCACTCAGCAGAGCATGCAAAATAAAAAAGAGTTCATGGCACCTGAACTGGTAAATAGTGATGACAACTGAAAACATACAGCACAAGCAGACCGGGTGTGACAATTACCATATTGCAGCGCAAAGTGCAACAGTGAATGATCTGACCTTACTCTGCCCAAATCCTGGACTTCAGCGATAAATTACATACTATGACTGTCTTTCAGCAAAATATTCAGCTTGGAGTTATGTATTACGTACCTGTGTATGGTGTTAGTACTCTTGGATTTATGGATTATGTACCCTTCACACATTTACTTTTCCTGTCCATTCACTTTGAAGCATACAGTTAAAATGTTCCAACCAGAACATTGGATAACCCAGGTTGGAGGCCTTGCATTAAACTAGGACAGGATATCTGAATTTGAGGCATCGGTTCCAACAATTCTTTCCCTTCCGTTCAACAGCCCACTTAGCAATACATATCAGCCGTCTGTGAATTGTTTCCTGACTATGAAAGGAACGTCTGGGGGGCCACCCATATTCCCACCCTCTTGAATGTGAACTGTAGCTAGCATAAAAGTGACCCTTCCGTTTCCTGTTTATCTTATCTGTTCCCTCTGTCCGCAGATAGATCCCTTCTACACAGGTAATTTGAATTTTATATCTCTGAATATGTTTTCCCACCCATTTATGATTAACACAGTTGATTAATTCTCTGTCGTGTCAGGAAGGAAATTGTGCTCTCCAGTGACTTACTGTTGTAAATTACCTCTTCCTTGGATTATTCTCCTTCCCTTCTTTGGTTGCATCATAGAACTATTGATGTAATGACCATTGTCCCTGAAAGGTTCCAAATGTCATTTCCATTTTACTGGATTTTGTGATGTTGACAATAAACAACGCAATTTATTTCTCTGGTGTGAAGATACTTTTACCTACCTACCTTTTGGCTTCTACCAACACTTCTCTCACTATTCTCCACCTGTCTCTTTCTTTATGACACCCTCAGTGACCTGGCATCTAACCTGACAATTCGTAACACTATAGTCTAACAGTGGGGTCAGAACGATCCGGCCCATGAGCATTCTGCTGCCAGCGTTCGGCTCTGTGCTCCATGCATGTTGCATCCTGTTCCCAATGATTTTAACAAGTTTTAGCCACATTTTGTTCTAACCAACTTTTCTTTCCTGTACTGTGCCACTGCTTGTGTCACGGTCTCTGAGTTTAGCGAGTCATTTTTCGCCACATTGTTTCTGCCCTGAATAACTTTTCCTTTCCCGTATCTTTTTCCCCCTGTACCCACAACAGCCCGCACCTTTCCCACTCGTTTCGCTGCTCCTGCCACCCAGCACTCCTCCTCCCAGGGCCTACTCCTCCTCCCAGGGCCTACTTAATAGAGGTCGCAGTGCAGCCGTGCAACAGGCGTGCCCAAGACCAGCTGGCCTTCACTGAAACCGCGCCCAGCAACCCTGTCTCTTCCACCCAGCGCAGCTACACCGCGGCACACCTCAGAGCCCTGGACCCCGGCTGCATAGACAACAAGCACTGCCACTGCTCTCACAAACCACCAGAGAACCATTCCCCTGCAAGCACTGCGGCTTCACCTGCATCACAGAAGCAACCCACAACGCGAGAAACACCGCAAACATGACTGTACCACGACGCCGAATGAGACTGGCACGGCACAGATCCAGTGCGTTCTGCTCAATGTACGATCACTGAGCAAACACACCATGGAGATCTGAGACACGATCTCGTCTCTCACCCTGGATGTCTTTTTTTTTTTCTTCAGAGATCTGGCTGAACCCTTCCTCCGCACTAGACATTGCCTCCACCACAGTCGAAGGCTACAAGATAACACACCTGGACTGAACAAACAAACACAGAGGTGGAATTGCCATCATCCACAAGGACACCACCTGCTGCACAACCTCCGCAGACAACTCAACCCCAACAATAGAGCATCGCAACTCCATCCCAGACCAAAGAGCTTCTCCCAGTGGATCACAGAATGCGCCGACACAATTGCCCCCGCCAAGCCAGCCAAACCCAAAGGACCTTCCAAAAGAACCAGCTCGTTCACTGCAGAGCTGAAATCCACCAAACGCAACTGCTGGCAACTGGAAAGAAAGTGGCGCACCAGCAAAACGACAGGAGACCACACCAACTTTAAGACAGCGCTCAACTAGTATCGCCGCCTCCTGAAAGAAACCAAGAAGAATGCCCTAGCAGACCGCTTAGAGGACAGCACAAACCGCAGCAAGGAGCTTTTCGCCACCGCGAAGGAGTTCTCCAACCGTGCAGCCACAAAGAACGACACCCCCTCTTGCAAGAACAGTGTGCACAAGATCTCACCAATGTACAAAAACTTCAACGCCCCACCAATAAAAGCATCCGCCTGCTCACACCCACAAACACAAACCCTGAACGCCAGCTCACCCATTAGGACCCTCTCAGCATGCAAACCACAATTGCCATTATAAACTCAGTACACTCGGGAGCACGCACGGACCCCTGTTCCCACCACATTCTCCACCTTGCAGGCAAGACAATTGGCAACTAACTTAAAGTCCTGAACGCCTCCAATCACCGTTTCCTCCTTCCCTGAGGACCAAAAACATACTGGAGTAAGGCCCCCTCCTGAGGAAACCATCCGCCAACCCAGCAGAGCCTTAGAACCTACCAGCCCATCTCCCTGCTTGCCTTCCCAGCGAAAGTTCTCAAAAAGGCAATCCATCAGCAACTCGCCAAACACCTGGAACACAACAAAGTCCTGGACCCCTCTCTATTTGGATTTTGTGCCAACCATAGCACCGAGACAGCCCTAATCGCAGCCACTGACGACATCAGGACCGTAGTGAAATGGCAGCTCTCATCCTCCTGGATCTGTCAGCTGCAACAACACCGCCTCAACCCAAGAAGATCTGTGGTTTTCCCCCAAGGATTGTCCCTCAGCTCCACACTCTTCAACACGTACATAACCACCCCAGCCAACACTCTCAGATCACAGGGACGCAACATCATCTTCTACACCCAGCTCATCCTCCCGCTGTCAAAAGCCCCTCCACCACTAGAGCCAACTTCCACAGATGTATGATGAACGTCGTCAAATGAATGAAGGATGACTGTCTCAAGCTCAACACAGACAAGACTGAAGTCCTCCTACTTGGAAACAGCATCTCGCCATTGAACGACGCAGGGTGGCCTGCTGAACTCTGCCCACCCCCCTGCCCCTACAGATCATGCCCACAACCTAAACATCATCTTGGACAACAAGCTGTATATAAAGAAACAGATAAACACAGTCTCATCTGCCTTCTTCCACAGTCTTCGCATGACCCTCAAGATCTTCAGGTGGCTTCCAGTCAACACCAGGAGGACTGTGGTGCAGGCCCTCTAAAATGGCAGGCTGGACTACGGGAACACTAGCTACATAGGAATCTGCACACGCCTCATGAAGAGACTACAGACAATACTAAACTCCGCTGCTAGACTCTGCCTCGACCTCCCCAGGTGGACCCACATTACACCCCACCATAAGGAGCTACATTGGCTCTAGAGGAGAGGCCAGTTTAAGATATTGATCCAAGTACACAAGGCCCTGCACTACATGGTACCAGCACACATCAACAACCGCATGACCTTCCACCAATCGACCATACACCAATGATCTTCCTCCTACTTCCTCGCAGACGCCCTCTGGATCCACTGAGCCAATGGCGCAGGGCGCTCCTTCTCTCTCCTGACGGCCAGCGCCTGGAACAACCTCTCCCCACCCTTCCTACACCTGAGGACCACTTCACTCCGGGAATTAAGGAAGGGACTCCAGACCTGGCTGTACGACTGAACAGTGCACTTTGAAGCAACTAGTAACTGCTATGCCTCAAGACCCTCACGGGTGATTTGCTGTGCTTTAGAAGTCCTGATTGATTGATTGCAGTCATGCAAGGTGTCTCCTGTGAAAGTGATTCTACCACACATTGGATCCAATTGTAGATATATTCATTTAACCCAACTTAAATATTTAATAACAAATATATAATTTGTTGCACTCAAATGTGTTTTCGCTCATCCAGAATAGGAGTCTGGTTCCGCGTGGGTGTTACACCCAGCAAACTGCACTCCCGGCAGAGCAGGTCTAGTGCAGTTGTAGGGAGGTTGGTTTGGCTGTTGTTCTCGCATTGTTTTTCTTTTCCGTTTAGCAGTAATCACAAACTGGATACCCCTGGACTGTCTTGATTGCTGTCACAAGTCAGTCGATCCCCGCAGCATGAAACACAGTTTCCAGCAGCATATCACCACCCACAACTAGAGATGGTCTGTGAGAGTTGGGTTGTGCGTCCTTGTCTTACCCCTGCTTCACTTACTGGTAATCTGGACCAATTCTGTGCCTTTCCTTTTCTTTTTTCCCAGGGTCTCTAGCCAGTCCCACAATTGCTCCGTAGATTTCAAGAAGTGTGCTTTATTCATGTGTATGATTTTGGTCACCTCAAAATAACAGAATTTCTTTTGAACTTACTGTGCGCATTCTAGGAACATCAGCTTTTTACCTTTCGATCTTGCTGCCTGTAAAAGCACATCTATAGCCTTAAAGATGAGAAGGTGAAATATAGTAGCGTATTGCAAAGCCTTCAGCAGCAGCACTGGGGACTTGGAATACCTCAGTAATAATAAATATTGTCAGTCTGCTAGGTTGTAACAGTGCAGCACAACTTACCTGCCAGTCGCCACCTCTCCTCCATCCTGCCTCTATTCCTGGCTCCCGGCAGCACCCAGGCTCCCCCTAAGTCAATCATGACGCTGCTGTCACCAGCAGGACCGCAGCATCGTGATTTCCGCCCAGGCAGTGGCCTGGGACAGTTCTCCACACAGCAACACAGCCAGGTGAAAAAATGCTTAGTGCTCATGACTGTTTGGCCGGCCTAGAGAGTGCCCACCACTCCTCCTCCCCACTCTGACGAGCCCAGTCCCGCCCTAACCTGGCTCCATACTAAAAATAAAATGATAATAACGTTGTGCTGTCATTTTATTTTTCCTTTGTGCTGCTCCGAGAGCAGTGGGGCTACGCTCCTCCTCCTTAGCCAAGGAGCTGCCACTGCTGTCTGGTACCTTTTGGTCCCGGGCTTAATGCTCCTGAGTCCTTAGCTCACGAGCCATCCTGAGCATCCCTTAACAGAAGTGGTTGTCTGAGATTTATGTTTTTTTAAACAGTGCTCTAAGTCAAAATGGCGAGATATCCGAGTGGCCGCACAACCTAACACAGGACAGAGTAGGCTTATGGTAGGAGCAAGAATGTTTGGCACCTTACAATCTGAGACTGTGAGCGAAATTGGTGCACACGCATCTGCGCCTACATCAAATCACTGACAATTTGCAACATAAATACCAAAAAATGTTTTTAATCCACAGTTTGTATCTTATGTTAGGTGATGTACTTCAAAGCTGCCACAGACACTTTTGCAACAATGCTTCCACTTCAGTTCTAATTCATCCCAGTGGCAATTGTCATCTGGCTCCCAAACTCCAGTGATGCTTACCCAGAGGAGGACATTAAGGGTGTGGGCAGGGCTCCAGGTAATCTTTTCAGTTTGAGTATTTTACTCCTTGCTGTTAGGAGTATGATTCCTTAGGGAGTTAACAATAAAGCTCCTTTCTAAAACAAATACTTAAGTTAAAAAAATATATATATTTCTAGTCCTTTTTTTGCTTCTTTTTTTCTTTAAATTCTTTTTGAATCAAAGATCTCAAAATATATTAAGATGAAACATCACCTCCATGCCTTTATTCCCATGTGGTTTAACGGCAATTTTTGATGGTCTTTTTGCTACATATTGTCTGTTTATGTAACCTTAGATTACAGTATTGAGTTCTTCACACAGTGAACTATGGGAGAGGAGGAGGGAGTGAAAAAAGTTTGGTTCCAGAGACTGGGGGTGGGTTAGCTGGACGTTAAAGGCGCAAAACATACATACACAAACAATGGCACACTGGGAGTCACCTAAAACGAAGAGTTCTCATTACTCCCACAGGAACATACATTTCATTCACGAGGATCAGGCAGAAGCTCCAAGCATATTAACGCTCCATCCCTTTCTCATTCTTGTACTAAATGATTGTACACCTTCAAACTTGATGTGCTCCAGGACTGTGCACTACTTCAGCCTGGGTGAACATTTAAGTTGTATCCTCTTATAGGACCTTCGGGCAGGCCGAGTAATAGGGAGAAGATGTAATGTCCAAGTTAATTAACTTTCTTCACATCATGGACTCTCTCCTCACCAGAGTTGCAGCACTGACATCAGGTTATACTTTCTTTAAAATTGGGCCCTGATAATCTGGATTGCAGGAAGTTATTACGATGGTGCCACTGCTCTAACCATTCCCTGGGCAAGGGCTCCTGCACTGGCAGCTTGTAAGCTCTTTTTCCAAGTCTTCTACAACACCACCTTCAGGTGTTTTTCCAAAACCTTTTGTCTGGCTTTGAACATTGTAGTTTTCTTATAAACAGCAGGGAGCTCCGAAATTCTTGTTTTCTGCTTATGGTACACTTTTAAACCTGTTGACTCTAGCGTCCAATGAAAACAGCACCTCAGTTGCCCTGCCCTGACAATTCCTGTGTTCATGCACATTCTTATCTAAGCGGTCCATCCTGGGCACAGGAACTGTGCTTCTGGGTCAAAAGATACTAGAACCGCTTCCATCCCTGCCTCTACCTTCTCCATTCTTTCTAGGCATGCTTGATACACCCCTGATGTTTTTCACCCATTTCTTCTGTTCACCTATGCCCCCCTTCTTACTTCTCACAGACAGACAAAAGTCAGAGCTCTTCATTTGGTTGAGTTGATCTGTTATGATTCACAGTAATGTTTTTCCACCCCTCCTCTGAGCCTCAGGTCAGCATTCTGTTAGTAATCGCTTCTTTCAGGTAGCACCTTCTTTCAGACTGTAAGTGTCAGCTTTAATACACCTACATTCCCATGTTCTACCCTGGAGTTTCTGAAAGAGAACAAATAGTCACAACAGGGTAGAGAGTGAAGTCTGAGGTGGGCAGGGGATTTTTTTCTGCATGGGATTTTCATTAGGGCAAAAAGCAATACGGCTTCAAATTCCACAGACTTTTCAAAGTATATCCAGGGCAACCTACTAGTGGTACTATATACAGGTATCATCCTGCAGAAGAAATAACTTGATTCAGTATCTAGAACATCCCTCCATGATGATGTAAATCAGCATCATTCTGGAAAGCAATCACATTTTGTTTCAGATATACATGTCTGTAGGACCGCGGCTACACCATTCAAAGATGGCTGCCTCTCCGTGTAGACACTAATCTGTAGCTTGGGTGTACGACCAAATAATTAGCCTAACCACAATCCAGTTCCTTAGTGTACCTCCATTATACAACATTACCCATGCAGACCAATGTCATGCACGTATCTACTCAATCTTACACACTCAAATGCCAGTCATAGGAGTTGTAACTACACATTTCACTTTCAGATTGAGCTTTTCCCCCACACCATTTATTCATTCCGATATGACAGCTGCCTCTCACGGACAAACAGTACCTCATTGCTTGTTATAAGCATGACCTCTTAAATGTCCCATCCTCGCCATCTGTGACCAGAGCTTCCATTCCACACATGGCTCCAGCTGCGTGGCCCTCTACACTGTTACGGACCTCTGAGACTACTTCCCCGACCTCACTTAAGACAAAGGCTCATTCACAACTTTCAGGTATGCATCCCATTCTACATTACCCGTACAGTCATTAAGGCACTCTCCATCTTCGCACCCTCACAGGGGAGGAAGAGCAGCATACCAGTAACCCCCTGTCTCTTCCGCTCCATACACCCCTGATTACAACTGTTCCCAAGGTATGCTTGCAGTTTTTCCCCTTTTTTTTTGTCATCCCTCCTCTGTGGCCATACAGCTTCCTCCCCATGACTCATTTTTTTGACGCAGTCATGTCCTACATTACTTGCTCTTAATTCTGCAAGCTACTTTGAGTCTTTCTCCATGGTACGTCCTGTATGTCATTGCCCTGGTGCCCCATTGGCCTACTATTTCTTGGCCTTACTTTTACCCCATAGTAACTATTACATCCATCTCCAACGTGACTCGTGCCCTTGATTCCTCCTGTCTCTGCATTGTGTGTAATTAGTCCTCTTCCCTGAGGGTTCTGTTTACCCTATACCGGTTGCTAATCTGAGGCTTTTTTGCCTTAATGAATACCCCACATCGAAAGACTACCCTCATATTTCTTTTATTTTATTGATTTTTTTCCCCAACCAAACAACAGTAGAGTATCAACCCCTCCCTCAAATAGATCCGGAGAGTGAGGCAGTACTCTACAAACATGTTGTGCTAAAAGCCTGGACATGGCACTCTGGCAACATAAACAGGCTGTGTGCAGCACACACACCCTCCTATCCTTTCTGCATATTCACTTTTCATTCATCTCCAAAATCTACTCCCTGCTCCACAACAGATTTCTCAATTTCTTGTAAACGGACCTCGAGAAGGCCCCACTCCATTCTAGCCCCTAGTCAGTGCCGCTGTACACCAATCTGTGTCTCACCCCGCATTCCGTTCGTGCCCGTTACACTAGTTCCCACAACCATTGTTACCTCTGACAATCTATATTAGAAATTCACTACCCACAGCTTCTGTTAACTCAACCTAAAGCAGCCTGTCACCCGGTACTCAGACAGTAGATTCCAGTTCTTTTCCTGTCTTCCATATTATGTCAAGTGCTCCACATGACCATACTTCTCATTTTCCTGTAAGACGCCATATCAAAGACCCCTTTGAACAAATACCAAATGGAACACAACTTCAACTCTCGGTATCTGACTATATCTACTTGTGCCCCCTTCTCAGACCCGAGTTTTAAGATCCCTGCATAATAACATTACTACAAGGCACTGAACTAACTTACTTACTATGTCCATACCACCTGGATTCTAACCCTAGCATGTAGCTGTGATTGTCACCTTCATTCACACTTTTTAAGATTTGCACGCTTGCTGTATCTCACAGTGGACCTCACCTAGTGTGCTCACATTTTTGAAGTGAGTAAAACTAAGAAATAAAATCAAACATTCAACATAATTTTGCTATGAACCTACACTAATCTGTGCTTTGTCATCTATTTTATTCCAGGCTTAAAAAAGCCCAAGATCTGCATGCCACTAGGGGGTGAGAGACATGCTGGCTGCAAATCACAAGACATTGACTGATCCGACTGAACAAGAAGAAATAAACTTCACTTTCTACCCTGTTGTATCTGTGTTTGTTCTCTCTCGGTAACTCCTAAAGACAGATCATACAATCATGTATATGTATTAATGTTGCCATTTCCAAATCCTTACAAATGCTGCTGTCCTCTTGGTGGGCCTTACCCACAGTTTAAAAATACATTAACTTGTGCTAATGTAGAGCAGCACATTGAAGTACTGTAGGCTGCATAGGTCTTTTACTCTACACAGCATCTTTTTGCATGCGCCTTCGATCACCATTGGTGAAGGGTGAGTCATGGTCCCTTGCTTTGTAATACTAATGATCTTTTTTTGTTTTTTTAACTAGGTAGTTGTTGAGTTTCACATGCATATCCTACAATTCCCAGTGTTTCTTCAAATATGTGATTGCAACATTTAGCATCCTGCATTGCATAGTAATTCCTCAGTCTCCCCTTACATTCTATATCTTTTGTTAGAAAATTATAAACATTCTAACAAAAAAAAGGAAATGCATCAACACTGGGGGGAAAACAACCAAAAATGTCTCTTAATTACAAAGCAGTTACGTAATAGTGCAGGGTACTCAAAGTTCGATCTTAGTTGAAAATAGATTTTACCCTGAGCCCCCTCAATGCCAGAGTTATCTTGTACATGCACTCAATGCACCCCAAAATTCTCGGATATCAAAAGTGAAATATGTTCCGGGCTGTCAGTCTGGGTAGACAGAAAATTCTTTGGACCCCCTTCTCCAAAAACTCTAACAATGGGCCACATATGCTTTCAAATTGAAATAAAAAATTATCTGACAATAAGGAGTGACATATCGTTTCCATAGCTCGAACATTGCATAACATAAGATTACATAATGAAATTTGCGGGTCGAGGGAGTGTCTTCCCTTTTCCACCAACCTGCCAATGTGCCTGAACAGTTCCATAGTAATATATGCTTGCCTTTGATTTGTTGTTGTAGAAAGGAGTGGCCGCCATATCATATGGTATTGTATAGCCCAGTATTTGTTTTCAAATTACATAGGACTTCTCTCCACAATGGTCTCATCCAAATGGAAAGCACTTCACATTCATCAAAAGTTCCTCATCCTTGTAGAAGTCAGAAATAACGAAATAATTTCCAAGTCTCCATTGCTCAAAAGGTCCGTGCTCCATAGCTGGAGAAAAGGACTGTTTACCATGAATGGTGGTGTATCGGAAAGGGAAAGTAGTCAAGCCTTGTAGTTTTATGACTGTATCCCAGACCCTCAGTCCTGCCTCTGGGGTTTTTAACATGGGTGTTTAATGGTCTGTCTTAAATAAACTTGCAAATAAGGTCCCATGTGGTTTTGCCAACCACTTCCCAATCGATATGTACCCATAGCCTATCCGTTTTCCCCCCAGGACCAGCTGGCATGGACTTGAAGAAGCACTGCTCACTAGTAAGTCAAAAAGTCTGGTAGTCATGCCATCCCTCTCCCTAGGAAGGCAGAGGATCCTATACACCAGTCTGGCATTTTTCTTTCCCCAGACAAACTGTAAGACAAGCTGCTTGATGTGTACAAAAAACATTGTTCTATATTTGTGGGAGAACAGTCTTAATTTTTTTTTTTTAATCCTATTTATTCTCCCCAGCTATGATAAAGGGAAGACCAACTCCGAAAGTCTCCACTTAAGGTAGATAACAAGGTAGGGAAGTTTGCTTTACAAAAGTCATATAGACTTAGTGTAATTTGTTCCCCATGGTTTTTAATTGATTTTTGACTTCTATCTGAAAGGAAATCTAACTGCAAGCCTTGTTGCCTGTTGTGCTGCTAGTGGTGGGTTGAGAATTTCTGACTTTGAGTAGTTTATTTCAAAGCCTGCACCCATTTTACAGGTAGTGAGTTGATATTGTATTGCATCTAGCAACTTATCTAGCGAGGACAGGGTAAACATGATGTCGTAGGTCAACATTATTATTTTATGATAATGAGGTCCAAAGGGAGTACCGTCTATGGAATTGTCCTCTCTTAATTGCCAATGGCTCAATGCTCCACACAAAAAAAGAGAGGAGACACTACTGTCTGGTCCCCCAACCTCAGTGAAAGACCCTGAAAGACTGACCATTCATTTAAAACATCAGATCTGGGTCTTCTATATCTATCTAATGCCATATCCGCAAACCTAGGGCCAAATCCAAAAGCTTGTACTCTCTTAGCCAGGAACCTCCAATCTACTGAATCGGAGGTCTTCTTTGCATCAACAGACGCTAATATAGCTTCAAACTTTTCTTTTGAATTTCTTCTGTTATGTTGATGATTTCATAAAGATTATCTTTTGTTTGTCTGCCCTAATGGAATCAGCCTGTTCTGGGTGTATAAGGGATGGAAGAGGATTCTCCAGCCTGTTTGCCAAAATGTGTGTGTACTATTTAGCATCTATGTTCATCAAAGCAATAGGCCTGCATGGTTGGTAATACCGTGTATCTTTACCCAGTTTCATTATAGGAGTTATAAGTGCATCGTCCAACCTTCCCTCAGCCGCAGTAGCATTAAAGAGGCGAGTGAGGGGTCAAGACAGATGTAAAGGAATTATAAAATAGTCCTGTGAACCCATCAGGTCCCAGGGATGTATGTATCTTTAGCTGCTTGATGGCCACTAGGATCTCCTCTTTAGTAATGGGAATCTTCAACAGTCAAGGATTTTAAGTACCTATCTTGATCAGCCTCCCTTGTATCATCAGCTATGTAAAGTGATTGGTAGAAATGACAGAAGATCCCTAACCTTTCTTCCTCCATGCTAACCAAATAGCCCAGTGGGTGGTATATATGTTGAAGCTGTGTCACTAAATGGGTGCCCACTTTACCTCTCTGATCATCAGATCTCTGTTGAAATAACAACAGCATATGCTCTGCTTTGTTGGGAGAGATGGCATTATGTTTGCCCTACAACTGCACAACCTGCCTTTGAAGTGTTAGATAGGTTAGCTTCATGTGCCTTCTTTGTTTTCCCTAATTCCTCCTCTAGCTTAACCTGTTCTTATTCCAAAGCATTTTAAGAGCAATCAAAGCTTCTATTCACTTTCCTCTTATCACTACCTTAAAGGCATCCCATAAACATGCTGGGATTACCCCTTCAGTTGTGTTAATTTGAAAATACTCAATGTTTTGAGTTCTCTCTTAAGAACTGGCTCTTAAGTAAGAAAGATTTGAAAGATCCATCTACCTCGTACAATTCTCTTTCCATCCCAAGCGAAGAGAAAGCTCAATTGGGCTATGATCTGAGAGTGCTATCTTAACCCCTTCTACTTTTGTTAATAAAGCATCATTCACTAGCATATAGACATTCCTGGAGTAGGATCTATGCACATGAGAGGAATAAGTGTAGTCTATTCGATGAGAGTTGAATGCTCTCAGCCCCAAAGACTTCAATGTTTGTTTAGGGGTTTCTGCATTTGTGGTATGGGAGGTCTGTTCTACTCCACTGTGCCACAGCAAAGGCTAGTCACCCTGTTTTTTTGCACCTGGTTTTTGGGAGGCATGAGAGGTGGTGAGGGAAAAGGGTTAGTAAAGTGTTACCTGGGCTCCTTCTTGCTTTCACTAATTGGTTCCTTCTTTTATCAGATCCAGTAATCAGGTGGCCTGTATGTTGCTTTTTAGTGCCAGCAGTGTGTCTCCTTGGAGAAGCAGGCCCCTCTGGGAAGCTGCTTAACCACCAACCCCCCTCCATTCTTAGCCCCCCATTATTGGGGTAAGGATTGCCTGCACTGCCACACCTCATTCCCCAGCAGACATGGTCCATTTTGCGTGTTTTTGATAACCGTGGCCTGTAAATTATTTATACCCTGCCTCCCCTTTCAGCAGAGCGCCCAGTTTGTTGCCATGCAGACCATGCTGCATTTCATAAAATTAATACCCCCATCCTTCCTAGCTGCCTACACTTAGATAGTGAGGAAGCACTTGTGTGTCGGGGTGGCAAGCCTGAAGCCTGTTTCTGCGACTGCTGTCTTCAAGCTCCCTGCTGGCGGTCTTCTCTCCACTTAGTAGACCACTGTCTGTGCCCGGAGCTCCCGAGTCATGTTTTCTCCTACCTCTGTGCGTTCGTGGGCCGGACACTGTCTGCTGTAAGTCTTCTTTCTTGTCTGCCGCTCCTTTTCACTGGCAGATCGATTATTCCCTCTGCTTTCACTGGTCTTGTCACTGGGCTCAGTGCCATGCACGTTTCTTTTTTCAGCTCCATGTTACCCAAGAGGACCCTTACGCCGCGCTTCAATTTACTGAAATCTGTTCTCACCTGCTGCCACCTCCAAGCTGTCTCCTCCTGTTCCTATGGCCAGTTCCTTCTGAATATTAACATTTAGGGGCCTTTTTATTACTTTTAGCGTGTGTTCCCAGGAGCTATCAGAAATTACGTGCCATCAGCTACCTTCGCAGGCCCGGCCTCCTTTTCTTATTTAAAGTGCATGCATTAACAACTTCAAGTCTGACCATGTACATATTGAAATAATACTTGGATTTTAGTATACAAAACCTGCTTTATTATGAAACGTGGTTTTATACAGTGTTCAGTGTGTTTTAATAAATGTGATTTAGTTGTGTACAAAGTAAAACAAGGAGATAAAGGACGTAGCGCTGAAATGTTTCAGACACTTACCCCCTGTCACAAATCTGGGTTGAATCCATCATCGTTCTTTAGCTCACTTAGCCACCCCAGTTCAGACCCAGCTATATGCAAATCAGTCTTGACCCTGTGCCTCATGGGAACAGTCCAGCCTGAATTGCCAAGCCAGGTCTTCCCTGGACCTGAAACAAGCATCCTGGGACTGGTTTTGGGGTAACACCCCTCATCAACCAGGCTAGCTTAAATCCAGTGGCAAAGTGAGCAAGGGACCCACGTCTGGGCATACCCTCCCAATTTAGGGCGAATAAAGCAAACACAAGGAGATTATGGACGGAGTGCTGAAACCTTTCAGACACTCACCCCCAGTCACAGATCTGGGTTGAATCCATCATCGTTCTTTAGCTCACTTCGCCACCGCAGTTCAGACTCAGCTATATGAAAATCTGTTTTGACCCTGTGCCTCATGAGAACAGTCCAGCCCGAATTGCCAAGCCAGGTCTTCCCTGGACCGGAAACAAGCATCATGGGACCAGTTTCGGGGTAACACCCCTCATCAGCCAGGCTGAAATGAGTGTGGTTAATAAAAATGAGAAAGCAGTTTGCAAAATAAACAGTATCTTTACAAAGTAATAACAGTATAACGTAGTGCTAATCTGCAAGGAAAATCTTTTTCGAGTTGAGTATAATTTATAGTGCTAGTAAGAAGTGGTATATATTTATAATTCTATGTCAGGACCGGAGGCGAGGATTATGTTTTACTCTCTTCGTTTTAATTACACAGCAGCCATTTCAAAGATACAAGAAACTACAATCCCCAAGAACCCTTGGGAATAACTTTAACAGACAATAAGGGTCAAGTCAATGACTCAGCCAATCAGGAGCCCCTCTTAGCCATATAGTCCTCCACACGTCTTTCCCCTCTTTCTTGGCTGCTCGCAGTTGAAGTAAAATGATTCTACCTTATTCTTGTTATTGCTGTGTGCACGTTGTTGTTTGATCCTTAGAGTGTCACTGTATTTGATTGTATTCTATTGTGCTTTTTATTTCCCTGGCCACTGGACACACTGTGTTTCCTTCGCAGCCGTGTTGTTGGTGTGGCTCCGCAGTTCTTTCCTCCGCTCGCCAGGTGCCACCGTTCCAGCACGTCTAAAGCTGTGATGCGCAGCCTTCATTTCCCTCCGAATCGAGAGTGAAGTTGCGTGCCAGAATTGCAGGAGCCAGTCCCGCCTGGAGAGATACACTCCGGTGGGGTCTGTAGCCTGTATTGGGTCCCTGTTATATTTATTGCATTATGCCCCGTGCCTCGGGGGTCTGTATTGACTGCGCATGATGCGGAAGGGGGCTGTATTCTTCCCGCTTTCTCTGCAGCGTGACCTACTCAGCATGACGAATGTGGCCTATCCTGTGGCCGTTTACTTGCCACTGCACTGCTGATTTGCCCATCCCCTTAATACAGGGGTGGCTTGTGTGCAGTTGTGGAGACACTCTCTCAGGCTGAAGTTCCCCATATTATCATGCACCAAGGGGGAGAGTGTCTTGGGCTTTGGACCCATTGCTGTTAGGCTCCACCCTCTTAAACTCTGTGGATGACACCTAGTCCTCCTACTGCTGAGTCTGCAGACTGCATTGCCTGTGGGCATTTTCCCATTTAGAATAAACTGTTTTATTTCCTGTTTGCATGTATGGAGCCATTTGAGGATACCCAGGGGAGGCGGATCCACCATGCCTTCCTCCCCTGGGATGATGACTTTTATGAGGCAGTGGACGCCTCAATATACAGGGCTGTTAGGAAGGCCATGGCACCTATGGAGTTGCGGCTCACAACAAATTGTGCGCGAATGCGCAAAGATTGCACAGGCATCCCGGCCTGTCCCTACTCCTCAAGCACCCGGAGACCACCCCAGGCCATCTGATTCAGAGGAGGTACTGGCTGGGCGCCGTTGTCAGGAGGGAGCAGACCACTACACTTTTGAGTGGCTACAGCACACATTCCTAAACCAAGACCCTTCCACCGTCTCACCAGGGGATCATGCTGATCCGAGTTCTCACCTTTAGGCTGATACAGACGAAGAACATGCTCTGTCAAGGCCTTGGCTTCCTTCCTTCCTCCCTTCCTCCCTCCGCCCCTGACGCCCCTAAGCTTCCCTGACCTTCCAGATCCTTCACCCCAGTTCAGCAGAATGTGTGCCATCTTTGAAGGTGGCAAATTATGTAGCTGCACACATTTGCAAACATCTTGAAAAGGAGGCTCGTACCTGCCTTCGGGCAGAATGTCCCCGCCCTTGGCTGGCAAGGTGACCCTAATGCCTGAAGTGGTCCCTACCATGGCCAGATTTATGAAGGACCCCAAAAAAGGGAATAAATAGGTCCTGACACCTTTGCCAGGACAAGCTGTTGGACCTTTCCCGCCCACTGACAAGGATACTCGACATGGCTTCGGGTGCCAAAGCTTCGGGTGCACTAATTTCTCCGGATGGGTGCAACGTGGCATACATTTTCTTGGAAATGCGAATTGCGCCCTGTCTGCCAAGCTTCGCTTCTCCTTCCTAATAAAGTTGGACCCAAAGCTCAGTGACCTGGTCTCCGAGGCAGGCGCTGTAGCGCAAGGGGGCCTCTGTTTGGAGAGCCCTTCATAAGGGAACTAGGCAAATTCAATACCTACACACCGCTAGACCAGGCCCAGTCCTCCATCCAAAACATTTTCCACACCAGGGATTTGGAGGGGGGACCAGTCGAGGTAGGGGCCACTCGGCCATCCGCGCATATGCTCAATATACTCCAAATGGACAAGGCTCTACGCGAGGTGCCTATCAAGATCACTCCAGTTTCGCCAACATTTACTCCACAAGAGGACAGCGGTTCTGTGGCAGAGGGAAAGGATACCACGCTGCTTCCCAGTCCGGTGAGTGTCCTTTCTTCTTCACATCTAAAGGTAGGGGGCCGCCTTGCAAATTTCGCGCATGTTTGGCGCACTATTACCTCCGATGCTTGGGTGTTTGACTTTTCGGGGTTTTCAAATAGAGTTTTATGGTTCCCCTCATCTAGGTGAACCCCGATGGCCCATTCAGTTCTCCTCTCAGAAAGCCTCTCTGTTAGACGCAGAGGTGACCTCCCTGTTGGAAAAAGGGGCTATCTGCCACACCTGTGGTCATCCTCGGGGTTTTATCAGCAACCTCTTTCCCGTCGACAAGGAAGATGGGGGGGTGGGTCAGAGACTGGTTATAAATCCCCCGCAAATTCGACGAGTGACTGGTATACTGTCACTTCAAAATGGAGAGTATTCACCTTCTGCTGAAAGTCTTACGACTCACAGATTGGATGGTACGCCTTGACTTGAAGGACGCATACCACACTATCGATTTTTATTTTCTCCCTCCACACCAGAGATTTCTGCAGTTCACTTGGCGAAACCTATTTTTATCCTGGCAGCCCAATAGATTTCTGTTGTGGAAGCAACTATCAGCCAAATTGGCCATGCTCTTCTTTCTGATTTCTTGCAGACGAGTGTCCGATGTCCGGGCCTTAGACATAGAAAACAGGCTTTTTTATTTTTTCTCTCCATCGGTTGTATCTTTCACAGCCACAGAACTAAATGTCACACAAGGACCATCACCTACCCTTCTTTCCCAGAGATGCTGAAGCTGTGTGGTGCAGTGTCTTAAAGCTTATGAAGCGATGTCAGGAGAGTTTCATCCTCCAGGGAAGTATCAGCTCCTGGTTGCTCGTAAGCCATGCATGCCAGCTTCCTCGCCTACAATTGCCCGCTGGTTATAGTGGATAATACAAGAGGCTGGCATTGATCTGAAGATTTATGGGGCACATTTGGCCAGGGGTGCAATGGCCTCGAATGTATTCACCTTGGGTGCTTGGCTGGAGAATATCATGAATGTAGCCGACTGGTCTTCGGACTCTAACGTTAAGAGGTTATGTTTCAAGCCGGTGCTTGATATGGCCCACAATGGTGGTGGGCAAGCTTTAAATGAGAATAATCCTCGCCTCCGATCTTGACATAGAATGTCAAATATCCTAGCTATCGTAACGGAAAGTTTCAATTCTATTTAGGACGTGGAGACGAGGATTATTCCCACAGAGAATTTATGACCTGTTCCTGCCCCGTGACTAGTAAGTACAATATTTTTGTTGTTCTTCTTGATGGAAAGTGTTGATCTTCTGGTTTTGCTACTGTTCAGTGTGCATTGTTAGATGTGCTATATTTCAATAGTTCGTCTCAACCAGTGGCTATGCAATGCCGGATTTTGCTAACCTGTCTGTAGCTTGCTATTGGGAGGATGAATTGGTCTCATTGCTTTCTTCCTGGGAATGGAGTCAAGTAAACGAGAGGCATAACTTCAGAAACTCGGCGAGACTAATGCGTCGAAAGAGTAAGTGGAAAGACGTGTTCGGCTGAGTCATGGACTTGACCCTTATTATGTTGAACTTGTTATTCCCAAGGGTTCTTGGGGATTGTAGTTTTTCTTTTATCTTTGAAATGGCTGCTGTGTTATTGAAGTGAGGAGAGTAAAGCATAATCCTTGCCTCCGCGTCCTTAATAGAATTGAAACTTTCTGTTACGCTAGTTAGAAAATTTTACATTCTCTTAATTTCCAATATGTACCCCCTAATAAGTTTGGTTGATACATCATCGTCAGTGTAGTTATTTTGCTGGTAAGACATGGCGTAGAGCTAGTATACTAAGAGCTAAATGTGTAGTATTATTCTTTTTACACATGTAGATATAACATGAAAGGGGCGGTTTACAAAGTTTGCTATGGCATTCTCAGTAGGGTTAAAATGTTTGTGAAGGAAGAGTGAACCTACCCCATTACTTGAATTTTCTGTGGAAACAGAATAAAAAAAGAGGAAGACGTATAGATTAATAAACTATTGTATTTCTTTATACTTTTGCATTTGCTTTAAGGAGAAGCAGTAAACATACCTTTTAGTGCAGTTTACCTTCATAGTACTTTAATGCGATGGTAGTCTTCTGAGCAGGTGCGAGGTTAGTGCTGAGCCAGGGAGCTCACAATTTGTGACCTTTTTTTTGCACCATCCAGGTGCACAGCGCAGTTCCTTATCTGTGCATAGTTGGTCTTCATACTTGTTGTACAACGAAGCATATTTGGGCTATGTACACCTAATTTGCCAGAGGAGTGCTTATTTATAGCAGAATACCTATTGTCGTGTCCCCTATAATTAGTGATGCTTGGTGTCGTGAAAAACTGGGGATTTATATTTACTTGCTTTTTCTGGAAGCATAAAGATATCAAACAACTTCTTCAGGAGCAGCCATGAATAGAGTTGGAATACCAACTGTTTCACTGAATGTTCTTGCATTTGTGAAAAAGAATTCGTATCTACAACAAGGTCAATGATCGAGGCCTTATTTTTAATAAATATTTCGCATTCATGCTTAATTTTAAATGGCCTAAGAGGTGAAATTCCATGGTAATTTTAGTCTGTGGAGACATGAAATGGATAGAGAAACGTTATTTACATGCTCGGAGACCGTCCCTAAGTGTCTTTCTTGCTAGGTCTCTTGTCGTTTTGGGGCATATCTGCTTTCAAGCATTGTAGGAGAGTAGGGTCTGCTATCCTATGGTCACCCCAAATTTTTGCTTTTTGCTTCACTGGTTTTTGACATATTGAGGCTGTGGGCCTGCCAATCAGACCCCCAGCCTGCTGTTCTCTCTACTAAATTTACACTATGCACCCTAGGTGCATAACGAATTGGAAGTGGATCACCCTGTGAGCCCCTGTACCAGTGTACACTAGGTACCCAGGGCATTGGTGTATCTAAGGCCTACCAGGGGCTGAAGCATGTATTGTGCCACCCCTGGCCTGGCCTAACAAATTTGACACAACTGGCTGATCACTCAGCTGGGGTAAGTTGGTGTAACCACCTCTTACTTAGGTGTAGTATACCTATACCTAACCTTAAATGGGACACATGTTAACCTATAAGTCACTCCTATGGCAGGCCTTAACAATCCTGAAGGCAGAGTGCTTGGTTCCATGTGAGATGGTGCTCTGGCATGAGCTGAGCCTGTCTGCAGTGGTCGGAACAACTCCCTTCTACTGTTTCCAGATATCGTCATACCATATACTCTTAAGTGCATTATGAACCTCGCGGTTAAATGCTATCTTTGGTTTGGCTTTATCAAAACATGTCGAGTAAGGTGTCATACGAATTGGAATACTAACCCCTCGCCAATTCTGGCGACGGGGTTAGCATTCCACCCTTCTAGAGGGACACGACATGTACAGTACCTGAAACCCGGGTAAAATCAGACATAGCCTCAGCTCCACAAAATGGATGCTGCCACCACAGACACCAGTCTGCCCTCCTGCTGCTGGGAGTCCTTCCAGCTTGGGAGGTGTGGACAAAGGGTTTCCTGCCAGGGGAGGTGCGTGCACCACCCCAGACAGGATTTTATGTATTGGTCAGGTACGGCTTGAAAGAAACCAGACATGCCTGAGGCTCACAAGGAGCCTCGGTGCATATGCCAGTTCAAACCGGTCCTGGGGCACACCAGCCCTGGACCTGGGGGGAGCTGGACAAAGGATTGGTGGTGTAACCACCCCCCTTCCTGGTCCCACCCTTAGGGAGGGACCTAGCAGGTAGTCCGGCCCCTAGAATCCGAATAAAGGTAGGAGCTGTGTCCTAAGACTTTAGACATCCTGGAATCAACTTGAAACTAAGAAGAAGACGGGAACTTCGACGCTCTGCCGCACAGAGGACTGAAGCTAATCTCCCCTGTGGTCAGGGAGTGACCACCTTGCTAACGCAAGCACCATCCAGCGAATCAACGTCTGCTTTGCCGACGCCTCCCGCCGGAGCCCGAGCCCAGAGACTGACAAGACCTGGACCTCCAGACCTCTCACTGCCCGATCCACAGTCCCTGAAAAAGAGAGACCCGTGGAGGCAACGAGACACGTGGAGCCAGCCATCTTGAAACGACCGCGACAAGCTGCAAGTGCAACAACTGAGGCTCCCTCCAAGTTGTGCTTTGGGATCTGAGAAGCCCAACCCTCGAGCAGCATCTGCACCAAAGGTGAGCCCTCCAGCATCTCCACGATCTGCGTGGGGCCCTTCTGCATTTTGCCACTCGACGCGCCTAACCGGTTGCTGGCCCGCTGGCTAGTGGCCATCTTGGCGACGAACTTCAAGAAATACACCGCTGGTCTGGTTGCTCCAGACTGGCCCTTGCTCCCCTCCAAAGGAGCAATCCCTCTGACCTTGCTGGTCAGAACCATCAGCTTATTTAATTTTCCACAACAATTGCTTTTGCCAAGGCTTGTTTGCTTCGATCAAGTCGCCGACACCGCCGACAGCGAGAGCCTGCGTGGGACAGCTCGTGAACCGACTCCTGGACGTCGTCGACCTTCAGGGACCACGTGGCTGCAGAGACAAGCTACACCTTTCTTCCTGTTTGCACCCGACATCGCCTGGTACCCACCTGGTGCCACGCTGGTCACTGGCTAGTGACTGTGAACACTGTCCCCTCTGCTTACAGGTCTTCTACAACTCCGATCCACTCTTGGATCCACCGCATCTCTTCCGGACCGACCGCCTGCAGCATCTTTGTCCACAGGCTCCACTGAACAGATAGAAGAAACCCGACGCACTTCGAGGCCTATGCACCCGCTTCCTGTGGGTGAGGTAAAGCTGGCACTCCGGTGCCCAAGTGTAGAGAATCATCTCTAGTGTCTGTGTTTCCAATCTTGAGTTCATAGTCCATCCGGAAGATCCTTTTTGCAGTAACTGTGTAACTTTTACGCACCCATTGAAAACCTATGGGAGCACGCGTGTGACTATTTGCTCTGCATACGCAACCCGTGGACCTCCTGGTCACTAACTAAAGTTAGCTCCTTGTAGGCCCAGCGATTCTAGAGGCCCTAGGCCTTTTCCCTTTTCTGTTCGTGGTACTTATACCACTATTTTAGTATATGGTTTGAGCGGCCACCAGGGCCTATCCATATAAAGTGCAACTTCTGTGTATTCTACTGTAATCTTGTTTAACGATTTGTGCTCCTGTGCTCATAAAGAGTCTAGGGGATACTTTGAGACATAAATACATATATATTTTCAATATATATCTGTGTGGTGTCCTTTCATTGGTATAAAAGGGGGTTACATTTGGTAAAACAGCCTGCTTAACACGCTTCACGAGTTTAGCCTCAAAGACTGCTTAGCCTACGCTACCACTAGGGCAGCTAGTCCGAAAAGGTTGACTTACAACCACACCATAAGGGTTGCTTGGCATGGTACAAGGTGGTCACTTTAACTAGTGAACATCATATACCAGGCCAACTTCTCACAAGCATTGTTTGGAATTTGTTGCCTGCCTACTAAAATTGCAGGCTTGAGTGTACATTTGCACTGTACATTTCACAGCAGTCTAGGTGGTGAGCAAGCCATGGTAAATGTATTGATTTAATTAAAATCCTAATCCAGTACAACAATTGCACATTTCCGTGATAAAAACCATTGGACATATAAAACACATGAAAGTAATAAATCCCTCGATGGGTAACTGCAGACTAAATTTTCTTGCAAACAAAATTTGACGAGTAGCCTTTTGAAAAATAAAACCACGTCAGAAATAGTGCTTATAGTGGGCCTCAAATATTGTCAGCATTTCTTTTTATGTTGTACAAGAGAAGACTCTTATGCCCCCCCATCTCCCGAGCTTGGCCTCAAGTACACCTTTGCTTCCTGGTGCGGCTATGTCATTTCTTAGGCACACGTGTATGTCATCCTGTATGTACACACCTAGAGAATCACATGGCTGTCAACAGAAGTGACAGCAACCACATCAACATGCCTTTTTTGCCCCCATCACTTATTTTTATTTTTAACTTTTGCTGATGCTGCACAGCAGCAGCAAAAATCATTAGCAACATCAGTAGTCCAATAACGCAACACTTATTTATTGGCTTTGCCTACCTTTTTTAATTTGCTTTCTACTTGCATGTCACCAATGCCGTAGGAGTCTACTAAGTTGAGAATGGCTGTGCTGATCAGCCTGGGTCAAGAGCATCATAATTTGAGTTTTGGTTGTTCTCCTGCAAATCATTTTTAATGTCTAGATACTGTAGCATGGCTTGAACAAGGATCTGAGCAGGGTATAGGTGAACAAGGCAGAATTGCAAGCAATAGCAGTTTCACTGGCTCTGTGAGGATTGTAGTGAATTTTGTAGATCTGAATAGCTTTGTGACCTGACCCATACAACCTTAGTGGCCTGACACACCACACATTTTGATATTTTATCCCCTTTTCTTTCCTATCAGATCCTTTCTTGCACTCCCCTCAATCCCCAGAGAAAGATGAGTCGTTTCCTGAATGTGCTTCGTAGCTGGCTGCTCATGGTATCCATCATCGCTGTGGGGAACACAGTGCAGAGCTTCCGCGACCACAGCTTCCTCTCTGATAAACTCTATACTGGCAAACCAAATCTGGGTAAGGACAGTTTATGGGTCGGTGGGTAGACAACCCCTTTACAAGTAGTATGGGAGGGTATACAAGCAAATAGGGTTTTAGGATCTTTGAATGAGTGGTATCCTGGTCAGGGGCATGTGGGTGAGCTTGTCAGTACCTGGGTGAGTCAGATGGGAGCTATAGAGCCAAAGTGTATGAAGTGTATGTGGACATGAAGGGTACATATTTTCTAGAAGAGTCCATTGGTCCCTCTTAAACAACACCCAATTGTTTTCCAACACATCTCCCCCTCCCATTTTTTTTTAAAGTCCTCCATACTAGAATGGTCCTTATTGTTAACTTATAATGCTGACTCTAGCTCTGTGTAGAAGATCAAGTCTCTTGCCTTTTTATAAAATGCTTTGAAATAAATGTTGGATAACCTACCCAGAGGAATTTTATTTTTGAGAATATATTGGGCTGTGCAAGTGGGAATAATTATAATCTGATGTTCTAATAATTTGCAGCATGGACGTTTGAGTGTATTTGCTACACTTGTAACATAACCATTCAACACTCCTGTGCAGAATAAATGCTTCTCATTTATTGGATACTGCTTGTAGTTTGAGATTGGGAGAAAGGAATTCTATTGTCCCCTAGTTGCTATCTTCCCTGTTAGGCACACATTAGATTCTTGATGCAACACATGCTACAAGGGTCATTTGCACTCACAGGAATGTCTTCTTTCTGACAGTGAATGGCCTGCAAGCTCGCACCTTTGGGATCTGGACTCTTCTATCTTCGGTCATCCGCTGTGCATGTGCCATCGACATCCGAAACAAGACGTATGTGAGGCTTGTCACTGGCATGCTTGGTGGGGCATCTAATGGAGGCATGGGTGGTCTGTTCTTAGGTGGGGACCAACTTATGTTAACGGGACCAAGGAGAACACTTGCTGGTACAGGAGCAGAGGTGAACTGTCCTTCGTGATGGCATGGGATGATGGACATCACTGGGTAAAAGGGTGAATCTTGTCAGTTTTATGGAGGGTTAAGGAGATGTGACACTGGTCAAGATATCTTACTTTCGACGATAAAAAGCATGTGTTTGGATATGGACTTATTGGTTCCTTTGAATTTGATTTAAATCTGTCTCTCCCAAAGGTCAATATTTACAAAGAATTAGAATTTCTGTTCAGTATCCCATGCAATAGGCAATAGTTTGCAGGGTTGTCCCATATGATGGATAATGTGTTTCCCCTGTATGAGTCGATGATTCCAGAAGTACCAAACAGCACCTGAGTCAAGACAAAAAATGGTCAGTAAAATTCCCAAATATAATGATACTGTTATCAGTGATGGGTTGGTGACCCTTAGTCCTACATGTTTTCAGAGTTTATCCTTACTTGTGATTAAAAACTCTTTCTAGAGGTTATGCTTTGTTGGTCTTGTCAAGGTGACAGGAATGTGTTGCTCAAGCAGTTGGGTTTATTTTTATGAAATGCTTCCTTTGGCATTCAAGCACGGAACCAAATCAAACTGGTTCTCTTCCCTATTACCGCGGCCTCCAAAGAAATCAGCCTTATTCTTCACTTGATATCTCCATCCATTGCAGTTTCTTGGACCTTCCCAATTGGACTTTTTGTCCCTTTTTCTCAGCCAGGTGACAAACTTCCCAAGCATTATTCCTGGCTTTGTATCTCTCAATTGTGTTTCAAAACAATGCATCATTAGATTTTTTTAACAGATTTTATTCAGTTTTTCGTTGGAAAGATGGGCGAGGGCCCTTCGATGACCTGTAGAAGAAAATGACTAAAGATCACTAATTACAACATTTTGACCAGAATCCAACACCTGTCCTACATGCACGGGGTAACAACTCAAACAGAGTGCAGACAGTGCTAAATCTCCGGACGTGCATACATGTTAAAAATATCATAAGGCTTATTTACCATCTTATACACGGTGTTCCAAACCGTATACATTAGAAAACAAGGCACCATTCAGGGGTTGATGAGCGGCCGGGGGAAGCTCGATTCCTCGATATGTTGGCCAACGGGTCCAGATTTTTCTATGTTTAGCAGAGCAACCCCGAGCAAGGAACACTGCCATTTCAGCCCCCATACATCTGTCCATTTCGGTCTTCTATTTACCCATCGTCAGAGCATCATTAGATTTTTACCTTCCTTTTTAATTCCCACCAATTGACATTGGCCCAGAGGATCGGGAGAATATACCGCAACTCTCTTAAGAGTGTTCTTTTCTAATGGAAATGGTACAATGCCTAGCCCTTGAGCAGTATTAAGGCCTCCCACATAGTAATGTCAGAGTCGACAGCCCTACATGTTCCTCAAAGTATTGGGGGCACGTAGGAATTCTACAGTCTTTTTTAAATCCTTCCTTCATTTCCCATGCGTTCATTTGCCACATAGGTTTGGCACCCATTTCCTCCTGCCTTGGGTCATAGACAATGGAAAGTGATCAGAGATTCTCCTATTTCACATTCACGTTGCAGGGATAATTATTTTTCACAAGTATCAAAGTACCTTGTGATCACCTTTTTGAATTGCTAAGTTTGTATAACCACTGTCCTACTAATTGACATGCATGGTGCATTAAATGGGTTTCCTGAAGGAGTACCACATTAAGTTAATGATTGTGCTGCCACTGGGATGCCCTTCTTAATCGTGTCGCTAAGAACCTTAACATTCCATGTCATGAGATTCCCTCTCACTACTCTACCCCCAACCCATTGCACATTTCTCATCATTACTGCAACTATCTGCTCCAACCCATACCATTAGGCCTGCAGGTACCCCCAATCAACACAAGTACGACATCTAAAAAAGAATCTAAAGAACAACACACCCCACATAACTGCACACCCCAGACCTCCACATACACTTTAATAAAGCTAAGTCCTAAACTCTCGCCTCTACAATGCAAGTGCATACAAACAAAACAACTAACAAGCTTACAGCATGTAGCAGTAGGTGAGTGGACTCTGTCTCTCAACCCCTCCCCTGAGCTCTATAAATTTTTGCAAGCTCAGGACTCTTGAAATGGCTCTGTGCACCCTCCACTTCCATTGCACCATTGTGTGGAAACCTCCATGATTGATCCACCATGGACTCATGGATGATTGAGAAGCCACTCCAATCTGTTGTGAGGAAAAATGTGTCTTGATGCTGATGCAAACATTATTAAGGCCACCCACCCCTGCCCCACTAGGCCAGGAATTACTAACGTCCCATGCACAATCCTGAGTGTTACTTTTTCAGCTAGAGGGAATCATGCCTAGAAGGATCCAGGGCAAGTTGTTTTTTTATGTCAGAGTGTACTAATACTACGTTTCTCCAGTGGGCCCAGCAACACTTGCCCAAGCTAAGCCACATGGGTAACCACCCTTCATGACCGTCCCTCACTGAATCCCTTGCCAAATATCTCTGGTTGCCCCTGCTGAATCTGATGTGCAACAGCCTACTACCCACTGAAAGCCTCCCCCATTGTCACTGTTGTTTCTGCAGGCCTCCAATTTCTCAAGCTACCTCTGGTTCAGTGAAGTAAAGAAACTCATCCCTGATCACTTTGTCTTGCAGGGAACAACGTTTATTTAAGGCAGCATTTCAAAGTTTTCTCTTTGCTCAGACTATTTTCTTGATATTTGAGCTCCTTGAGTACAGTCCAAGATAATGCAAACTTGAAAACTGAGTTCTTGTGGCGGATGGTTCCAAATTTCCCAGAAACATGAAGTATAGCATCAGTCTCAATAGTTCAGCAAGCTGGTAACACCTGATCACAAGTGGGGTAGGAGGGTTAAAATTTGGGTAAGAGATGGGTGGAATCGCAGGTGGAGATCACGGTTATCTTACATTCATCCCCCATTTTGTTGTTGAAGCAGAGTCTGTTGTTGAGTCTTAAACTTCCCGCTCTATCCAACAGCATCAACTATCCCCAATCTACTGCTTACGACTCTCAACCCTCACTCCACTGTCCTTCAAACCAACCCAAGTCACGGTCTCCCTCCCAACACCCCTAAGCCGTACTTCACTTTTAAAGCTTTTGCCAACCAAATTAAATACTAATCAAACCACAAATTCAATAAGGATAGAAAACTACCCGGATTTCTAGAGGTTTTGTAGTCCATACCTATTTGCAGGAGTAATTGTTGATGCTCAAGTCTTTTGTTCTTACAGTCCCTGCCATGACTTTCCCTTCCAAAACTATATGAACCCCTCCTACCCCTAAATGTTTGGTAGTTATTGCACCAAGGTGTTTGGCTGCCTGCACCTCTGTGTCACTTTCCTGTTAGCTTTCTTTACAACTTGCCCAGTTACTTTCGCCACCTGCTAACTCTTTATTTTCTTTTTTCTGTCTTTATGCCCCTTATTTTTTATGTCATAGATATTGTTGCTTGGAGGTGGCTTGTCTTTTGTGTTTTCTCTGCAACCGTTCCTTGGTCTCATCTGCAGACCTGATGTGCACTTGCCTGTGCTCTAATACCTTTAACCTCTTCAGTACCATGCCCTTTCCACGCCCTGGGCCGGGCGTTGCATTAGCGGGCGGGGTTCATGACGAGATAGTCTCGTCATGGGCACAGCGCAACCGCGCTCCATGACGAGACTATCTCGTCATGGGCACTGAAGGGGTTAAGTCTTGAAGGAAACACCAACCTCCACTCTGTCTGCATGTTTGTTTTCATTTGAATGTCTTTACTTTATGGATCTGCAGTGTGTATTCGAGAAGTATTAAAATTGTGCTGTTGCCAGTTCTTTTTAAATAAGTGTTTATAGCTCGGGATAGAGCCAATGTTCCACAAGAACTTGATTGCTTCACTTGGTCCAGCCAGCTCGTTATCCATGCTTTCAAAGTGTTCCACATTCTTGCCCTTATCTTGGGTCCACCTACCACCCTGATCCACTTTATTCTGAACTGTCCTTTGGAATCATCTGCATGTGCTTCGAAGTATCTTGGTGGTTTTCATTTACTTATCTCTGTAGTGTAATTTACATCCTCTGCTTTAGTAGCCTGTTCTACATGCCTTGTCTGATCACTGCCACGTCTTCGAAAGACCTGATGCACGACTCCAGCGCAATCATGTTCTTGAGGAGCTCGCGGGAAAGGAATATTTCTTTTACTACCTAGTGTTCCCCTTTGCATCCTCCCCACGTCTCTTTTGCATCCTCTCCACTTCTATTTTATGCATATCAATTTTCTCCTGTTGTGACGTTGATATCTCTTTCCTTATGATTTTAATTTTGAAAATACTACACTTGGTTGATACACCAGGTGTAAAGAAGACATAACAGTTGCTGCTGTTTGCTACTACTTTGCTATATAAAAGTTGTGTGATTTGCATACATTTAATTTCCTTACTTTATTTGGGTGCACTCACAACACATTTTAGGTCTTCGTTTTGCATGGTCAACTGACATTCATAACGACTAAATCAATAATGTGGTCTTGCTCGAGGTAACTTATTTTATTTGTTGTAATTTAAATTGTATTACCATTTTCCATCAAGTTCTATAGCAAGCCCTTGTAGCCAATTCCTTGTTTTTAGGTCGAGCCTGGACAGCGCATGCGCTGCTCTGCAAGGCATGCAGTATTGTGGTATGGAATAGGAACGCCATCCATTTCCCACCCATCTTTTCAATTGGCTCCTGTTACTGTCTTTTCTAAATGGTTGCTTTGGATTTGTGAATAGGCTTAGAAGTCCCGCCTTAGTACCACCTTGTCTCCTTTTGGAACTTCCCATAAGGACTTTTACTCATGTTGTTACTCCTGTGTTTCATTTAGGTCTGTGAGTACTACTTTTTTTTAATTGACTTTCTCTTATTAGGCAGGCGACCGCTTATCAGCTCTCTGCTCCTCATGACCAGGACGCCGTGCTTAAGGTTTCAGCACAGCGCAAGCTTTAATGTAAACAACACGGGCAATACAAACCATGGTGGCCGCAGCTTTATTTTCACAGCCTCGCATAACTCGTTGTTTTATTTTTAATTTACATTAAATAATGTAGGCCGCGCGTCCTCTTATTTATTTACATTTTTTTTATTCACAGTTTTACCATGCCGAGACTCGAACCGCCTAATCCAGGTCCAAAGTCGGCAGCTCTAAAGGTCATGCCACAGCATCTCCTCCACTTCTGCTGGGCATGGGTGTCAGTCTATTTAGCTGCGATTTCCCTAATTTATGTTCTTCCCTGTGAAGTGAGGTGCCAGCAGCAAAGCCTGTTTCTGGGGCTGTCTTCGTTACCATTGTGACGCGCTCTCACCCACCCATTCAAACCAAGCTGTAGCTTCCTGATAGGCCCTGGGGGCGGGGCCATCCGCCAAAGAATGTAAATTCTTTGATTTTTTTTGTTTTGTTTGATTAGTCTCTATTTCTGTTCATCTACTTTATTTTGTAAAATAATCTGTATTACTTGGGACAGTTGTGAAATGTGTATGTGCAAAATTCTTTGCCTAGTTTTTACTAGGATTGAGGCACAGTTAGGAAAGGTCACCCAGTGTCTGCATTCAAGCTGTGGTGTCTGAATTCCACACATGCTTATCATGTACAATGCATGGTTTCGCCCTTCACTCCTCGTTTTGAGATGGCTTCATCATATGTAATTTTAACGTGCCTTTTGCATTGAGCTACAGGCGACCGAGACCACGTTGTCCCTCTGAGCAGCCCCCAAGTGATAATATGTCTGCCTGGATTATTACTTAAAATTGCTCCATCCTGTGCAGCTTTCGAAATTGGACCCCCCTCGAGTTTTATTTTAGAGAGTATATCTTTTCTATGGCGGCCGCACAGACCACTCTGGGGACGCTGCTTTAGAAATGGCAGCAGCTCTTTTATTTTCAGTGCGCCATGCGCACTTTGGTGAAGTGAACAATGAACAGCTGGTATGCACTCAATTTTACAAATGATACTGCGAATTCAAAAATAATGTCAATGCTAATTAGATTTGGTGTGCACCTGCAGAGGAGGTACAGCCCACCCCATACTCAAAAGTGTGTATACGCTAGGTCTATGGTCATAGCCTCCAGGTACACTACACTCAAACACTCCGAAGGAGTAAATCACATTATACTATAGTAATCAGATATAACAAATAAGTACATATACAGTAAAACTTTGACAAAAACCCGTACAAAGAATATTTTCCAAAATGAATATCAAGAAATATAATGCTAGTTGCTCAAAAAATTCTTCTTTTATTGAGCAGACTTAATACGTCTCCTTAGGGAGAACTTCATTCAATGATACAACATATCAGTTGCGAGCTTCTTGCAGATTATGAAGGAATCCCAATGCATTTCGGGCATGAAAATCTGCCCTTCTTCAGGGGAGAATCTACAAGTAAATAAACATAGAGTCTAGATTTTTTTAAAATAATGCAACACGGTTATAACAGTACGAACATAGAGACAGCACTGGTCCATTAACAAATGGATTGTGGGAAAAAGTAACCAATTGTAGATGTAGAACTCGCAGGTCTTAAGATAAAGTATGGAGAAATGAAAAAACAGGGAAGAAAACCACCACTGAGTCTGACAAAACGTGATACATGATGACACAACTAGGCAAATCTAGTGATATTCAATGATAAGTATCTAAAGATAGGCTGTGCAGCTGCAGATCAATAAAATGCCAAGTAACACCACACGTGTGGATTAGCATGCGGCGTAGGTAAAATGAGTCATGCCTATAATCGCCATTACCTTGAAGCTCTGACGCAATTCAAGTAGAACAAAGTGTGTCTCATCCACTCTATGAGAGGAAAAGAACAAATGTCAACATTAATGCTTGTATGGACTTGAATGTGACTAGTGCAAAGGTCTCACAAAACAGAAAACAAACTCCCCATCAGTTTAGGTACGAGACTCGGTATCTCCTGATCAATGGTAGCAAAGAGAGGCTAATTGACAAGTAATCAAATGACGAGACCTCGACACAAAGAAATCGAAATAAGCGCTTGTGCGTAACGCAACCCGATATGTAAAACATACTGGTACACTTAAAAAGTGCCCGGTTCCTACAATTCTTACCGGTACAATCATGCGCACCTCCAAACTTCAAGCCAAGACCCAAAGTAACGCCAACCCGCGGCTGTGTTCAGTACGCGCTTATGATGAATCTTTAATGCTGAAACATGACACGGAAGTGATGTCGGCAACCGGCACAGTGCTGGTGACTTGCCGTACGTAAGCCAAAGTCTCTCAATAAAGTTGCCATAAGGCAGTGCAAACTTAAAACAAGCATTGGCATAGCCAATAGGTCTCGCCTTTGGGACCTTATAAGTGTTTAGCCATGCAACAGTTGATGTTGTTGCACAAAGGATATAGTGCTGCATAACTAAATAATTAAAGGTCCCAAAAGCGAGACCTATTGGCTATGCGAATGCTTGTTACAGTGGTTTTCAGCACATTCTTCCTGACACCGTGTGATATCGGCTCCTTACCGGTGACTGTGTGATGGGAGCCGATATCCTGTGTCATACAGAGGCACCATGTGAGTTGGCAGGTGCTGTCACCCCTGGGGAGTGTAGGTGCTTTAAATGGGCCGGTACGGAGTCCCTGCACTTCTTGGTTTTGGGAAGGAGAGTTCCTGCACTTCTCAGCAGACGTGCAATACTTTTAATTGCGGAGTACAGGCACTTTTCAGAAGCAAGTAGCTACATGGTACCTGCACTTCCATTTATCCGTTTCAAGTACTGAGGAGGGCACGTCCAGTGGTGGGCACTAAGGCTTCCTCGTGCCTCCCCCGCAGCACAGAGTGGTATAAGAGAATAATGCAGCCTCAGGGCTGGGCTCGGACAGGGTGCTATGAAAGAACCATGCCTGGGGCATGATGCAGGCACGCCGGAGGCTGCATCACTTGGCAGAGATGAAAAGATTCACTTGTCTTTATTTCTTTGAAACTTGAACAGCCAGCCTGCACCCCCTAACCCTTTCAGATCTCTTACAGACAGCTTTTAGTTTTCCAAGTACTATTATGCACAATATGGATAAGCACATGGGGTGTACGATTAGCCTGTTGATTACCATTAGTTGAATTTATTGTCAATCTTATTTGTCGTTTTATGCTTTTCATCTCTTCTTGTGTTTTTACCTTCCCTGGAGCATACTGTCATTACCATCCTTTTAATTGGATGCCTTGTTTCCTTCCACTGCTTACATTAAGGGAACTACTTTTAGGTCAAGCCTCAGTTGCAAGACACTATTGTTTACAATAAAGGGCTTAGAGCCTGCCCATTCCTTACCATTTGTTAGCTTCACTGCCACTCTTCTTTGCATCCTCCTAATTGGCCAGCGCAGATGAGGTCAAGGGTGGTGCCTAAAATGCATTGTGATGTGACAATTGTATTGGTCACAGTAGGGGCAGGGGGCCTCCTCACTAAATGAGGTGTAAATCACACTGTAGCAGCACGGCCACCAAAGGTAGCCGTTTGTGCGTGTGATTGCTCCTACAGTGCAAATGGCTCCTATAGTGTTGCTTTGCAGGCCCCTGCCCCCAGATACAAAGGGGAAGGGGGAGGAGAGTGTGGCAACTGCAGATCCCTTCCTTAATGTGCAACACACAGGGCTGGACGATCACGCAATATTTTTTTTATTTCGGACCATTCCTGCCGTCCTGGGACGCATTTTTAAAATAAAGAAGTAGGAGAATGGCCTGAGTCAAATGTAAAAAGTAGGGGCACACCATGCCCTTCCGATCCCGCCCACTTCCATCAATGGTTTTACCATGAACTCGTATGAAGCGCTCTACCTCATGGGGAGGCTAAGATGGTGTTCTGTCCACCATTAATGTAAATGTGTATTTTCTATTTGTTATCAATACGGTCTGCTGAATTGTAAAGCACTCTGATGGCTACAGCCCAAGTCTACGATATATAAAAGTAGTAGAAAAAACAAAGAAGCTATAGCACCCATAACCATGGAAGTCACCATTACTTGTTCAAGTTCGGAGAGCTACTACTGTTTTGGTCCTTTGGGATCTCCGACCCTGCTGCCTCTCCCCCAGTACCTGCGGGAGTCGTTCCTGTCCGTTGCGAAGCCATAACCTGTCTTGAGCCAGTGCCGCACCCCCACAGTACTTGCAGCCATTACAACCCCACTAGCAAGCTAGACAAGTGAGGAAATACGCAGCGTTCGAGAAAGGTACGCTTAGAAGTATAACACCCCAACCAGGCAAGTCAGTGGCAGTGACAGTTAAAGGAATTAGAACAGTGAAGCGCCAGCTAGCTCTAGTGTGCTCTTCTTCTTAGTCAGTATACAAGGAGAGACTTGACGACCTTAAGAACATGACTATAGAAACAAGGCTGTTGGTTATTGAAATAGAAGACGGCCGGCTGCATACCGCACGGTGTATTATGGGATGGCCATATTAAGTAGGAAAGAATTTAGGAGTAAGCGAGCCGCCTGAGACATCGGCTGTGACTGGAGCATGAAGGAGGGGTTTAAACGCATGTTAAGAAGGTGGGCACGTGACAAAGTATTGTAATCCTTGAATATATATTTATCCATCATTCTACACTTCCACAACATTATATTGATTGCAAATTATTCAATGACACTTAGTAAAAAGTGAAGCTTTGGGAATACGTGTGCAATTTAGTCGTGGCAGTAAGCCATCGCGGTGCTGTATTACTATTTGCGGGAGTGGTGGATGTTTGACGAGAATGTACAGAACCAACCAATCCAATATGACTCCCCGGGCACCTTCTAAAACGCCAACGAGTCTTGTGTCGCTTTCATCCACTATCCAGTGCTTATGATTCGCAGCCATCTTCGAATAGGTCTCCTTTTGTCGCATGTTATAGTAGTGGTTCCTGCTTAATACGCGATCTCCCTCGTTTTGACGCTGTACTTTGTGATAGCAGTTATAGTTGGAATGAAAGAAGAAACGGATCAATTGGCCTGAGCCCTCTTGCATGCAAGTGCCACTCGTTGAGGCAGGCAAGATTGATTCAAGAAAGGCTGCGCCCAAAAGTTATTCCGGCTAGACTTGTATAAACATCCCAAAATATAAATAAAGTGAGCGCGGTGTCCCTTCCGGGTGCCGCACTCATTAAAGTAATTTAAACAAGCATTGAAAGCGTGCGTCATCGCGATCGCTCTGAAAGCGAAAGTGATCGCGATGACGCACACGAGTTTTCAAAGTGCTGCTGGTGGACGGCTGCGCGCGTGCACGATCGCGTGAACGCAAGCGTTAGGCCAGCCAGCAGCACTTTGAAAATCCCACATACAAAATGTCTCTTCGAGCCAGCGCAAGCGCTGGGGCTCACCGAGACCTAAAAAGAAAGCAATATGACGCAGTCAACTATGGCTGGGTCGGAACGTGTGTTTCTTTCTCAACTTTAAGCCAAATTGCACAGCAGCCGGCGCTGCAGTGTATTCTGTCTTAAAACATTGACAAAGCCAATAATCTTGCATAGGCAAGACCTAGTGGCTCTGTCAATGCTGGTTTCTTTTTATTTCTGCACTGCACGTGAGTGCATGTCTTTTTCTTGCATTCCCGCAGCCTGTCTGTAGATTCACCCAGCCCTCCCCGTCCAGCTTTTCTGGATCTAATTTTATATTTAAACACTCCCCAAGCTCCTCTGAATATCCGTTCCGTACACCCCCTCCCCTTCTGCTCCCCCCCCCCAGCATTGTCTTCTCTCCCCGTCGTCTTCATTAAACCCCAGTTTCTGCTCCTCCCCTTTTTAAAAGGTTTTTTGGAGGGCCTGGGTGCTCCATTTTGCTAAGGAGCGCGCGTGCGTGCGTGTGTGTGTGTGTGTGTGTGTGTGTGTGTGTGCGTGTGCGTGCGTGTGTTTCTCTTTCTTCCCCCAAGATTAGCGTGTGAGGACTTGGAACGATACATTAAAAAGATAAAGGCCGCCACTTTATGACACGCATGCGTGGTGACTCATGTGCTGCACATACGTCATCATGCTGTGACGGATTACCTTTGTTTTTGCGTATGGTCTTCCGCATCAGCAAACAAACATTTTTTGTTTGTTTTTGTTTTAGCCAAGGCGGAACAGCATTGGCGCAACACCCTGGCAAAGCCACAATGTTGGGTAACACCATTGAAATGCGAGATCTCTGGCCTTGCCAATGCTTGTTCTGAAGGGTCTCCCTCATATTTAACTTCCATGTTTAAGTTTCACATGTGCAGCTCTCTATATCGATCCTAAAAATCCTTACTCCCTTTTGTCTGCCTCTACCGTATCTGTTTTTATCCCATCCCCGGGGCCCCTGCTTTGTCTTTCTAGTTTCAATCAACTCGCCCGTGTTTCACCTCAGCGCCTTGAAGCAGGCTAATGTGTATGAGGTGAGTAATTCAAGTTTTGCCGGAAGTGCTAAAAAAGCGATGTCTAGAGTTTCAGTACTTGACTGGGCACGGCGCTGGGGGGGTCTCCTGGTAAAGCACTCTGATACCTTCGGGTCAAGTTCTCGCTATATAAAACTCAGAGGAAAGAAATTATGTGGGGGGCAGCATAAGATAGGGCAGAGCTCTGTGAGGATCTCAGTACTTTGATTCTGGGGACAGTGCAGAATCAGTTTGAGGGGCCTCGGCAGAGCAGGGTGTGCAGTGCTTGAACTGTTAGAGGGATGTGCATTGGCAGGGGTTTGCTGTGGTTCTGGCCATAAGCTGCAAGTGCTTCTAGCGATGGATTGCACATCTATTTTATGTCTTGCCAAACCTCCAGTATCCAGTAATGGTGCAGGGCAGGGTTATGGTGCACCACAGAGGAGTGGGGGGGGAGGGGGGAGTGCGGCAGCTAGGAGAACGCGTGCTGCTGCGCGTGCTGGCCACCGACGGGAATGGGCATTGCAAAGGCGGAACATGCGCCCGCCTTTGTCCAATCGTGTGCCTTTAAAAAAAATACGCGAAAGCCCACTGGCGGGCGGCGAAAGCCTGATCATACGCAGGAGCGTGTGAGCAGCTTTCAGAAACCCCCTTACAAGAGGTCTTGTGCTCCGCACTGCAACGCTAGGCGCGAGACCTAAAAATGACCAAATCAGTGTTAACATGCAAACCGAAAGAAGAAAAAAAATGAGAGGTAGTGTAGTTCATGTTAATGGGCCAGTGCTCTCTCTATGTTCATACTGTTATAACAGTGTTGCATTATTTTTCAAGAATCTAGACTCTATTTTTATTTACTTGTAGATTACCCCTGAAGAAGGGCAGGTTTTCATGCCCGAAATGCATTGGGATTCCTTTTTTTTTTTTTTATTTGTTAGTTTTTTAAACCATAAAACATTCATGATACATGAATTCCACAGGCAGTTAAATGCTTATACATTGTAAGTAGAAACAGCTGAGAGAGAAGTATATTAGACAGTAGTCCGAGTAGCATGTAGCAGGAGGTCCATGAGACCGCATTTCTACACATTGGTTATTCGTAATATTAAAATGAAAAGACATGAAATAAGAGTGTTACATTCAGGACCATGCAAGCTCCCTCCCTTGATTCCCGGATTTTATTTGTGCGAGGGCCATGTCCAAATAGTATACATTAACATATCCACGTAGGACTTGTGGTGTCAATTGGGTGTGTAAGGAGATATGTTTTGAGGGGATCCCATATGTCCCTGGGTCTCGAGGCCAATGGTAACAGTTCCGCATATGTGAGTGTTTGATCCTGCCAGAACAGCATGTCTTTAATCCAGTCCTTGAATTTAGGAGCCCTGCCTCGTCTCCACCTGCACGCTACTTTCCGCTTGGCCAGTAGTAACCCTAAGTGAATCGTCGGTATCCAACCTCTATAGCCTCTGTGTAGCTCAGGAGGGCAGTATACATTGGGATTCCTTCATATTCTGCAAGAAGCTCGCAACTGGTATTTTGTATCATTGAATGAAGTTCTCCCTAACGAGACGTATTAAGTCTGCTCAATAAAAGAAGAATTTTTTGAGCAACTTGCTTTATTGTTCTTGATTATTCATTTTGGAAAAAATTCTTTGTACTGGCTTCTGTTCAAAGTTTTACTGTATATGTACTTATTTGTTATATCGGATTACTATAGTGCTTGAGTGTAGTGCACCTGGAGGCTATGAACATAGGCCTAGCGTATACACACTTTGGGGAAGTGGCATGTATTTTTGGGTGGTGAAAACCTAAACACATCAGTTGTTAGGTGACTGAGAACTAATCGCTCCACATGGAATGAGTGAAAAGGCGATGTTTATTCTATAATGTACTCTCCTTGCTGCAATAAGGAATTTTCAGTCACATGTTGAAAGGTTTGAAGTGTCAGTTATCACCCTGAAGAACAATCAATGCTCCGTTAGTGATATTAATGTCCCTCCTGCAGGTCAAGCAGAAGGGAGGGGGTCCACAACTGGGAGGGCGTAGTACCTGGAAAGATCTTTCTCCACCGGTGTGCCTCAAGCAGGGAACTTGAAGCAGAAAGAGAGCGCTGGACCTCTGGGTTTTGTCAGGAGCATAAGGCATCAAATGTGAATCAAAAAACATGGGCATGTCTGATAAATAGCATGGTGACCTATGCAGACCGCCTTTAACTGGCCCTTCTGCTTCATCGGAAGCCAGTTCAGGCACTGACTAGTACCAGGAACATGGTCAAATTTATAAATATTATTTGGCAATAATTCTGCCTATATGAGCAGTTCTTAACTTGGGGTCCTTGGACTATTTATTAATCTGTAACTCTGATTTGGCTTTCTAAAGGGGTTGTATATACATAAATCTAACCTTTTTTTACAATTTTTTTAATGCTCTGTAAATGTAAAATTGAAAGTTAAAAAGTTGGTATTCTTGTTGTGGAAGCAGCATAAGTACAGCAAACAGTATTCAAATGTCCAATTAAAACTTTGATTTTTGTATTTTTTTTGTGAATTAAGTAAAATATTTCATTTTGTGTATTTGTTTGTATACTTGTCTCTGTATTTTTGTATATTGTTGTGAGGTTCAAATTGTAAAAATTGCTTAGACTGAGGTCCCTGGATTCCAGTAGTGATTCAGTGGGGGTCAGAAGTCCAAAGTTCAATAACCTTTGTCCTAGGTTGTGCTGGGTACTCCTCCATCTGACACGAAAGATGTTGCATGAGTTAATAAAATGGCGCATCAGAGCATTATGCTGCAGCACCCATGAAATTCAACAAAATAACATCTGGTACCAGTTAAGCCGCATACTAAGGATAAGAATGCTATCCGGGAACACACATTCTTTTCCATATTTGGCGTTTTCAGGTAGGTCTGAAGGGGCTGCATTGCAATAGTCATGACATGGAAGAAAATGTGCCCATGGCAGAAGGACGTTTAGCGAGTGAAATGAAAAGCACAAGCATTGGCATAGCCAATAGGTCTCGCCTTTGGGACCTTATAAGTGTTTAGCCATGCAACAGTTGCATAACTAAATACTTATAAGGTCCCAAAAGCGAGACCTATTGGCTATGCAAAGCGGCCGTGAAAGTGCAAGTAATCGTGGTAAAGCGCGGCGCACGCGCCCGCGCACATGCACTGTAGCTCTAGGCTGGTCTGGTAGCACTTTTTGGAGCCCTCTCAATAAGTCTCACCAGACCAGCGCATGCGCTGGGTCAGGCGAGACCTAAAAATCTCCTCTGAAGTTTAAGCTGCAGGAAGGCAGAGGCACACACCTTTTTGCATTTGGTTGCTAAAGGAGAGGTTTTGATTAAAGATTAACAGAATGCCTGCTATTTTTTGCAGTAGTAACCAGTGTAGGAAGTGGGCCAAGTTGGGAGGGCACAAGTCCGCTGTCCAAGCGATAAAATCCTTCCCTCCTCTCCCATCATCCCATTCTCTGTTCCCAATAAGAAAAATCTATTAAGTAAAAAAAAAAAAATGGAGGCCATTCAAATCTGATTACTAAGTAAATAAGCTTTAAATTGACCAATATAGCTAGTCCTTGCGGAGTCTGGAGAACTGAGTTTTTCAAATGTTTTGCAATCTTGGTTGCATATTACAAAGTAACTTTAACGATTTCTTCCGGCACAGACTGTTATCAGGATTGAGTCTCCCTGCATTTCTGGGGTGATTTTAAAATTGCCCAGCCTCCTCTTTAAGATAGTAATCCCTTAGTTTGCCATGAGTATTTGTCTATGGTTCATGTGTGTTAGCACCGAGTAATGCCTCCTAGCAGTTTTGACCCCTCCTCTAGTTCAGTCAAGACTGAACCCCTCGTGTAATGTAGCTGGTATTCACTATTCTAGTCTAAACGTCTCTTGTAGGTATTGGGACTCCCCAAGAATTTTAAACTTCCCGGTAATGCAGCCATGACTAGGTTCATTAACAGTCTTGACCCATTGTGAAAAGCGGCTGTAGTTCGGATGCCTGCTAATTTTGCGTCTGGTTGCATGAGGGACAGGTTACAGAGGCAGCCAGTGATGCGGTCTGCTTGCTCCAGCCTCTTGGTTTCTTGCTGGTTGCAGCTGAGATGTAGCATGGAAGTCCCATTGGTGAAGAGGAGAGGTCTATGTTAAGCCCATAACTCTTGTCCTTGGGGGTCTGGGGGATGGAGGGATGAAGAGAAGTGCATTTATTAACAGATATCCACTTACATCATCCTGCAGCTCAGCAGTCGAATGTGGTTTTCAACCTGGTTGGTAGGGAAAAGTAAGGTGAGGCTAAGCAGTGTTGAGCTACAGTGGGGAAGTTTCTGCCCAAAAAGCAGAGAGGAGCATAGGGAGATTCTTCTACCCGAAAAGATGCCCTGTCTGAAGCAACCGAGGCAGTAACTATTTATGTGAGAACTGTGAAAATGTATTAAGTGGAGGATGGTGAAGCATGTGACTGGTTATGGCATTCGGAGTGCTGGAGTTTTGAGGCTGGTGGTGAGAATGGTGTGTACGGCGGTGCTATGGTCTTTACACCTCGCTCTTTTCTTTTCTCAGTCCCCTGTCGCCTGTCTCCTGCGTCACAGCTTCTTGCCCCCTTAACGTCTGGCCGTTGTAATCCAGGACCACTTCAGCCTTTTACTGCCTGTAGCTCACTTTTTAGTGACTTTTAGAAAGCCACTCCATCATATATTGGATCTACCTCCATATTTACCAGAACTTGAGGACATCAGTATAATGAGAAACCAACTGGGCTGAACACATTGTTATAAAAGGCAAGTGCAATGAGGTTGCACTGAGATTGTTCTAATGAGGAAGAGGTTCAGATGCTTTGTTGTGACATTGTCTGCTTTAATGTATTTAGTGCAGCTAGAAGCAGCTATCTGGTCTGTGGAAATTCCCTGTTGCTTCCCTGCTGACCCACTCCTTAACTCCCTTTCAGCACTGCTTCCTTTGTGAAGGCTCACTTGTCCCTGACAGGGTCAGATGAAAGCAGATGCCAATTCCATCCTGTCATACTTCTTGGCTGCATGGTACATGCCATTCAGCCCCCCTACTAACCATCCCAGTTGCCTATTACCGAGCTATGAAAAGCAGGTTGATTTTCAGCTACACACCCCTGGAATTGTTTAGAGGATGAGACGTAGTACTCGTAAATAGTGTGTCGGTTGGACTTTGATCAGGGCAACCCAAAAGTGTACATTGCTGCAAAAACTCTTAAGTCCTAAAAAGAAGGAAACCATTTGAGTTCAAAATAAATGTTCAAGGAGGCACCTCATGGAATGGACATTTCACACCACAGATACCTTAAGTCGCGGACATGGGTTTCTCGTCATACGTGCTCTCTCCCAAGTGTTGTGGGAGGCCTGTTGATGCCAGGGCATGTTGTATTGTCATTACCACGCTTGCAGATCAAACTCTGGGTACACCTAAACGAGGCTTGCCAGTAACTGGCCTTCACACTAAGACTACCTATAAAGGAAATTAGTGTTTTCAAGCAAAGGAGAAAAATATAGAATCGCTCCTAAGCCCTTACTAGCGAAAAGTATCAAACCTGACCTTCATCCTTTGTCTGGCCTCTTTCTCCATTCTTTGCCTGGCTTAAAATCCCCATTAATGTTACATTCATCTATATCACATCACGGACTAACAAACTTTGCCTTTTTCTCTACCACCAATACCACCTGAAGCTTTTTTTGCTCTCCTTGCACTGGCCAGCCATCCTAAAGAAGGCCCCTTGAAAACAAAGCTATATACGATCTCACCTGTTATCACGCAGTAGAGTGTAAAGAAGCTTTCGGAACCTAAAAATAATTAAACCAAAACCTATTTTGCATACCCATGTTAGTACAACCTTAGAAACACAGGTAAAGTAATGTAACCAGTTCTTTGTTGTTCACAGTAGCACCCTTTTCGAAGTTGCTTTTTCCTCTGTAAATGCTGTGATGTATCCCAAAAGGCATGAAGCACCTTTTGGATTACATTCATTATGAACTGAAGCTCTTACCCTTTTAAACGAACCTGTCTTAACATGCAGTAATGGCTCTCTGTTCCCATTTGTCTCACTTTGAAAGCCTCTTAGTATGGCCTATAATTCCCCCCTACCCCACCCCAAATCGTAATTTCTTGCAAATTGGTGAACTTCTACCATGTCCTCGTTCCACAGCGTGTTTATTTGAGAGATCTAATGTAATGAGATCACATACTCTTTTGCACACACACCTATCAAAAGCAGTGGCTGTCCTAGCACCAGTGCATATCAGGAGGCTAAATCTTGATTTGCACCCTCCTATCAAATAAACGTTTAGAAGGGCTTGCAACACCTTTGAGTTACACTGGCATAAATCTAGGTGACGAGGAATATGCAGTCCATAAGAATCTCATGATTGGATATTGCAGAAGAGTGAAATTGACCAGCTTTATTGTACCATACCTAGTCTTTCACAATGTCTGGTGAACCCCAGGGCACAGTTTTTGTTTTTGGGGAAATTTCCAGGATACAATTGATGGGTGAACACTTGTCAACGGTGGTGGGTACACCTCATGTCCATAATCATGGACGCGGGGTGTACATTCCACCGCTGACAGGCTCCTTACACAGAAGCGAGGATTGTGACATAAAGATGTGAGTGACTGTTTGAAATATCGACTCCCAGATTTGTCCTACTCCTGGACTTTGGGGGATTGTGAATATTTGTAAAGCAGTGATACTGATAACGTGATAGCGTATGGGTTGGAATTACCACCATAAGCAAAGTACAACATACTAATCTATGAGCCCTGAAGAAGTCCCGGGACTTGACACCCAAATATCGACGAAACACGTATTGTCTGAGACTGGTGTATTTACAAAACAAGAAGAATAAAAGAAATAGATATTTCTGTCAACACAGACGTATGATTTACTATGTGAAAGACATTAAGTGTGTGCTGGGGAATTGGATGTCTTAACTGGGTGGTCTAGGCCACATAATAGGGAGTTGGGTGGTTCTCCCTACCTTACGAGCACCGCTAGATACTGAATAATAGGATAAGAGGCGCCCCTGACACTAATCCACCCCACAATCGGGGGTTGCTGAAGGACCCTGCTTTTCAGTACTTTGGTCTCTGAGTTTGCTGTGGGTACAGGGACTGCCTAAAACTGAATTTTAGTTTCAGAAGATGGCCACTAACAAAACCATGGTATAATCCCCACTCACACTTCCAGTGCCTAAGTTTTGTATAACCGAAGACCCTCGTTGTTTTGGATTTAACCTGGCACATTACATTTTAGGGCTGTTTGCAGTAAAGCATATGGGAATTACTGAAAAAAGCAGGTAGGCCTGGTTCTGGGAACAGTTACTTAATTGGTTAGAGACTAGGCTGGTGAACCCTTCAAAGCTGTGCCCTCACCCTTTCTTCCTCGGAACTCCGCTGGACTTGCAAAAGAATACCAGGTGGTTCACCTGGTATCTGTGATTTGGCTGAAGGATATGAGGATGTTGGACCCACTTCAATGTGAAATCCAAGGACCAAAACATATCCAAGCATCATAAGGCTGATCCCACTGAGTGGTACCAGCAACATAAAACAGCCTAAGAGGACATCTCTGTGTACAATCCCAGTTGACCAGTGGTAAAGAGACTGGACTTGGTTTTGATGTTGCACTCTACCTGTCTCACTGAGTGTCTGTAAGTGCTCCCCCTGAGGTCATGGGGGGCACAGGAAGTGTAGCCGTGTGGTTGTTTGGGCACCAAATGAAGTTTGGGAACTTTTTCAAACATTTGCTCCAGAATTTCAAGGGGATTGACTGTGAAAAGTATCTAACCAGTAGTCTAATTGAATGTTATGTTTGCTTCATGTGGAGAAGAGAGTTTTTCATATGAAAAAATGACAAGTCCCATGTCCTATTGGGACTTGAAAACTTTCTTGAACTTCTCAACTTCTAGTCCTACCTGTCATTCGATTCATCATTGTCTGCCTCAAATCGAGCCTAGGTTCCAAGACCATTGCACACCACTGTCACTTTGCTCTTTTTGGAACTATTTTCACTTAACTCTTTAAATTATTATCACCAGTTCCCGGTATTGGATTTTTGTCATTTTGTTAATTACATTTTACTCTATTTTTTTATAAACAATTGGGCTGGGATTTTAATTATGTTGTGTTTAACTGTTCTGGTACTTCTAAATGCTTTACACATTATTGTTAAGTTAAGGTTTTCTGCTCTGTTCTATAACTACCGGGGTGGGGGGGGGGGGGAGGCTTAGATTTAAATTATTTAAACCTTTGATTAGACCTAAAAAGATGGTGACAGCAATTAATATTTCTCCTCTCACTGAAGGCATAATTCTGCTCTATGAAATAATGTATTTATTGAAAGCGCAGCATCTTGTTCAATATAAATTACAATGTAGAATATTTCCTTGCCATAAATGAGTCTTTGATCACTTCTGGCTAATGTGGACGTTAGTTCAACTACTAGCACCACAACAGCTTCACCAGTGTGATGCTAATCAGTTTTGCCCAGCAGTGGTAATAGTACTAGCATACATACAGGGCCTGACCCAAGTAGTTCAAATAGCAGTAGTACTGGCATCCTCTCTGACTACTACTGTTAATGTTTCTGTTGGTACCATTACACCAGGTCCTATTATTTATTGTACTGCTGCAGGTAATAATATTAGTACAACAACTGGTACTACTTTTATGAATGTTTATTACTACTAGCAGTATTGGCAGATATGCTTCTACTGTTGCAAGTAGTCAAACTACTAATCTGTTTACTTTTGAGTATGACATGAAGGACTAAAGTAACTATAGTAGGATTGGTGGCACTACTACTACAGTTACTTCTACCAATAATAGTACAACAACGTTTCAACAAGTGCCACCCAGACTGCGCTTACTACCATGAAATGTTATGTTGACTTGTTCACTTTTCTCCACATGGTACCTAAAATGCAACTTGAATAAGCAACTTAATACTTAGTTTGCTTTCTGAAATTGACTTAATGAACTTGAGACTACAAAATGCACAATGTTATCTTATTATAGGTCACTTGCTTCTCCCGAGTTAGCTTTCTCTCTTTCACTTGATCTGGTGCATTGAGAGAAATCTCTGCTTTTCCGCTTTAGGTCTAGTACTGTATGGCGGCTATTGTGCTTTGTCAGCCCTGTGATTATACTTCAGAGCAGTCTTTTGTTGCATTATGTTTTTTGTGTTTATCGAGAGATTTTAGAAATTGCTTACGTGCATGGTTAAAATAAACACCATTGGTTATCGCTGGTGGAAAGCTCTGTACCACCTGCTATTCTTGAACGCCCAAACATGTTCTTTCCTGAAAGAGGCCACTAAAACTAGGAGAACCATGGAGGGTTAAAATATTTCCGATGGGATAGAGTGTATTTATTCCTCATTGTAGATAAATTTGCTTTGCCTAGCTTTTAATTATTTATTGTTCTATAAATTGGAATTTTAATTAATTTATTTCAATGATTTGTATATATCGATTTAGTATTTTAGGTATTTATTTTTTACTGAGTGTTGTTGATGATTGATTTATGCAGTATTTTATTTTTTGCAACTGGGGAGTTTTAACAAATTTGGATTGTTTGTGATTGTTTTTTTGGCCGGATTAGCCGAATAAAGATCTTTTGAAGTTTGTGAACTTGAACTTAACGAGCTGACTCACTTATGAAAATCTGGCTCTTGACCCCTCTGCCTGAACCCTTCTTACAATGCACCAGTATCTTCTGTCCTCAGAGTGTTCACACTGTGCCATAATACACCTGTGGCTCCCTGTTTCTAGCACTCTGCAGACACAGCCTGAATCGGTTGTTGCATAGTTTAAAATATATCCATAATGGTAGTCAATGTGGAATAGTGGCTAGAGTTTGAGACTTTGGAACATCTGGAATCTGGTTTGAATCCCTGCTTCAGCTCAAAATCCTGTGATTCTGGGCAAATCACTTGATCTCCTGGTGCCTAAAAAGATTGTAAAAAAGAGTGTGTGATGTAAACGGGTCTTGTTGTACAGTGTCTAATGCCCTTAAGACCGGGTTAGTACTATAATAAACTGCAAAATAAAAAGAATATATGCGCACTTGATCATATTTATCTCTCTCCTCCCCTCTCCCCTGACTATTCTCTATTGACTCTGTTCCTTGTCATTTCCCCTCTCTGGTTGCCACTCTATCATTACCCCTCCATCCCTTGTTGTCTCCCTAACCCTCCCACGCATCTTGTACCCTCTGGTGCTGTCCTTACACTCTCCATCTTGTGGCCTCTCTGAATCTGTCTGTTGTTTTGGCCACTTTTTCTCCTTCATTTGTCTTTCTTTCCCACGACTGTGCAGGCTGTACCACATCACCCTCTGGTCCTTCGTCTTGGCAGTGGCTCATTTCCTGTCAGAGGTCTTCATTTATAAGACAGCCCCTATGACAATCGGTGTCATGGCCCCCTTGATGGTTGGAAGTAAGTACCCAAAACACGAAGGAGAGTATATTCTGCCCTGCCCAGAAATACCATAATGAAATGATCCATTATAGAAAGAGTTGCATGGCAAAAATAAATTACTCTTATGGAGATTGAGATTCTTATGTCTTTGCGTTGCCTCCTTCACTTGGGTAACTATGAAGTGCATATCTCCTATCATGTGCCGGCACTAGGCTCCTTTATCTAACCATTGCCATCAAGTGTTGCACCAGTCTCCCAGTTCTTAAAAACAGAAAGGAGGCAATGAGGTATATACTATGTTAAAGAAAGGGTTTTTGGAAAGAGAGAGGAATACTAAGAGAACCTTATTTGCCTGAGGTACGTATTTTCTGTCTTACTCCGTGATCTGTCCTTCCCAGCATAGTTAGGACAAACTTCTTAGAATATTTGGGAGGTTGAGACTATGTCTCAGAAGCAGGTTATAAGTGAAAAGAGTTTGTGAAGTCTCCTGGCTGCCTGGAGGTTCCCATTAGCTGGAAACCTTCAGAGGAATGTCTGCTATTTGTGGAGAGGCCCACTTGGCTGCCCAGGACCTTCCTTTTAAAGGCCAAAATTGTGCCCAAAGTCTCTCTGGTTCAAGAATTCTGCAGATTTCATAGATCTAGAAATAATGCTGGCTGTGCTGTAGATTGTGTGTTACCGGGGTTAAACCACGATGCAGGACAATATGCCTGGTTTCGTGAAAGGTAGTCCATTCAGAGTAACATTTGATAGCCCTTACTGCATATGCTTACGGCAAATCCCTTCATTAGAATGTGTAGCCTAGGCTGTAAGATTGGAAGGAATATTTCCTAGTTTAAACACAATTCTGATGTTCACATAGACATAAAGACAGTATTGATATAAGCCCCACAAAACAATTATTATAAGGTTACATGAACGAGTTTGCATTACGTTGATCCGCATGGATAAAGTCGAGCACCATTTGGAAGCCTGTTCTGAAAGGACGGAGGTCACAAGAAGTCATAGCTTGTACATTCTCAGAACAAGGTTACAATCCTACTGGATGCAAAATCTTCATATGGAGGACGGAGTTATAAAGAAGTTCTTAATGTCTTATGACCACTTTTGTCAATACGTTTTGAAACAATAAATTGAGAAGCTGAAATCTGGGAAATCTACCGTTTCCAGGAGTTGATGTACCTGCCAGAAACGGAAGGTCAGAAGGAGGACCTCTTCAACTTATCCCCAAAAAACAAATTGTTCTTCTGTGAAATCCAGTTGCAGGACATTAGCTGTTTGTTTCCATTTTTCTGGCAGTGCACATTTATTTTATTTATAAAGTTTTATAAAGCGCCAACATGACCAAAAGTTTGGTGTCGAAGCGCTGTACAACCTAATAAATAGCATCAAATATACAAGGAGCAAAATATAGACTATACAGCATGAAAAGATAATACAAAGAGACATAGTGAAAACACCAGCAAAGAAATCAAATGGGCATGGATAGTCGCCTCAGATAGGAAGGAGATTTTTCAGCAGTCTTATTTTAACATTTTTTTTTAAAAGAACGAATGAAGGGATGGTCCTGATCTCTGGAGGGGAAGAGAGTTCCAAATTCTTGGGGCAATTCCAGAGAAAGATCTCTTACAGGTTTTCTTTTTGTGAAATCTTTGGGGTTTCAGCAGTAGGGAGCATGTAGTACGAGAAGCTCTATTCCTACCAGTCAGGTAGCAAGGAGTGTTATGGTGGATGACTTTGTATGTCATGCATGCTATTTTTAGGTGGATCCTAGATTCATAAGGTAGCCAGTTCAGAGGGTGGAGGGCTGGGGTGATGTGATCATTTTTCTTTACCCCTGTGATGAGCCATGCAGCCGCATGGAGGGTAGCCCTCAGCGGTGCTAGTTTTATTTTCGGTAGGCCAAAAAGGGAAGCATTCCCATAGTCAAGTTTGGAGATCACGAAAGCCTGAACCGCCATCTTGAGATCTGCATTGGGCAGGAAATGCTTTAGTTTTCTTAAGATGTGGAGATGGAAATTGGCCCCTATGGTTGTGGAGCTGATGTGATTGATCATGGAGAGGTGGTTGTCTGGTGTTATTCCTAGGGATTTTGCTGAATCAATGATATGTGGGGCACAGTTCAAGGTGGTGAGTAGTGGGAGCCAGTCTTTGATGTTAGAGGTGGGGTTGGGAAGAGAGATTAATGAGAATTCGGTTTTGAGGGCGTTACGTTTGAGATGGTTAAGTGTTAACCAGTGTTGAGTTTTGTTCAAGATGTTATTGAGAGTGCTGATGTTGTTAGGGGAGGTAATTTTCATGTACAATTGCGTACATATGATAGGAGATGTTGGAGTGTTTGAGTATTTCAGTCAGGGGTTCCATGTAAAGATTAAAGAGGGTGGGCGAAAGTGAAGAACCTTGGGGAACGCCAATAGTGACCGGTGTCCGATTGGATAAGTCATGATTGATTAGGACTTGTTGAGATCGGTTTTGTAGGAATGTGCAGAACCATTTTAAGATGGTACCAGAGAGACCCATCCTAAGTTCTAAGAGGTTCAGGAGGGTTTCATGTTTGACTGTGTCAAACACTGCTGATAGGTCAAGAAGGATTAAAAGACAGGATTTATTATGATCAAGAAAGCGTAAAGCATCGTCGACAATGTGGACCATGGCGGTTTCAGTACTGTGACCTGGTCTGAAACCAGATTGGCAGTGGTCGAGGAGTTGGTGCTGGTCAATGAGATTGCAGCGTTGTCGATGAACACATTTTTCCAGGAGCTTGGCTAAGTTTGGGATGCTCGAAATGGGGCAAAAATTGTTGGGATGAGAGAGGTTCGCGTCTGGCTTTTTTAGGATAGGTGTAACTTGTCCACATTTTAGACAGTCTGGCATGGTGCCTTGCATAAGAGAGGCGTTGATAATTCTGGTCCATAGGGGTATCCGGAGGTGTGAAGTTTCCTTGAGGAATTTGGAGGGTAGAGGGTCATTGAAGTGGTTGGAAAGTTTAGTGGAAGGCAGTAGTTTTGAGATGTCTGCGTCCTCAAATGTCTGACAGATGGACCACGAGGCACTGTTTTTAGGTTTAAAGAGAAGGCTGCTAGGACAAATTTCCTGCGAGGTTGAGGTGCATTGTGACTGGGTTTCAGGCGGTAAACAATTCACAGCAATGCGGAGCTCATTGTCAATTGACTTTTTTCTCAGAAAAGAATGAGGAAAATGTTTGACAGGCAGGGATGTAGTGTCAGATGTGGAGGATTTACGTTTCCCATTCGGTGGTTGTTTAACCAGTTCAAAGAGTTTTTGGGGACGGTGGAAGGCAGTATCCAGTTGCTGACGGAAAAATGACGATTTGGCACTTCTGATGCACCTATTGTAGTGCCTTCTTTTTTTACGCAACAGTTTAAGGTTTGAAAGAGATATGGTCTGTCGCCACACTCTTTCTGCATGTCTAAGGACACGGCGTTCCTCGTTAAGGCTACAGTTGAATCAGGTATTGGTTCTTCTTATTGGGACTCTCTTCAGTCGTTTGGGGGCAGAGCAGTCCATGATTTTAGACATAGAGCTAAGGTAGTGCTTAGTGAGGTCTTGAGCATCAACCATATCAATTGAATGAAAGGACGAGGAACCTGCTTAACCTACAAGGGATATTTGCTCCTTCAGACCAGAAATAAACCCCCTCCCACCCGTCTCCCAACAAGTACTCATTATAACTTTTTTTATTTTATTTATTAAATAAAACTACCTTACTGGTAGAGGATGTTTTCAGACAAAGTATGTTTCTTTGACTGTCCACAAAGGCTTTGCAAGCTAGACACACTTTTCCGGTTATGCTCCTGTTATTGCAAATTAAGAGAACATTGTCTGAATTTGCTTTATGCTTGTTCTTCACTCTTTCTTTCCTGCAGGTTTTTCAGTCCTGGGGATGCTGATTGGCTTCCAGTATCTGGAGGTGCCGCAGGAGCAGCCTGTCTCGCGCAACAAGAAGACAAACTAAAGTTAATTTACCACTTGCCGTAAACCACTGTTCTTCCTGTTGACTGTGTCTAGCAGAACACCTCTTTCATTTGAGTGGGCTCTTCTTTCCTCTGATGGTGCACCTATTATCCACTCTCCTCTATTCGCTATAGAATGTTTTTATTTCTCTGTAACACAAGTCCTCTTCTATCTTCTGTGAGGCAGTTTCTATCTCCCCTGATAGCAGTCCTGTGTCTGGTGTCCAGGTCTGGTGGCTTAGTGGACTAACGCATCCACTGTAGGGGCATGTGTTAGACCTCATGGTCACAGGTTAAAATCCTGGCAGTTCCACTCAGCCTTTCATCCTTTTGAGGTCGATAAAATGAGTACTTTGAGTTGGGTTACAATAAACATCTGTTATTCAGCGCCAAGATACCCTTGGGTGAACGTGCGCTTTATAAGTACACATATTATGTTCTCTGACACATGATCTCCTTTTCTTGACAGAGCTGGTCTCTCCTGTATATAAAAATAAAAAACTACCTGTCCTCCGATAGTTCCTTAGCTCAACCTAAACCCATGGTTTTAGTCCACAATGCTCCTTTCACATTTCCTTTTTATTCATTCAACATAACCCTTATTTTCCAATGTACACTTGTTTTTCTTTTTTATTCTTCTTATGAGCTCCCTGCAAAATCAGCCTTTTCAAAAGCTTCTTTTTGTTACTTTAAGATAGCTCTTCACGTGTGCCTCTAACACAGCAGACCTGCTAAAGTCTACGGAGCTTGAAGGAATTTTGGGTCCAGCTTCTGTTAATAATTCACTGAACTATGAAGTTGTTACCTGTAATCTTATTTCATTATTGGTATTCCCTCAAAATTCCTAAATGGTAGCATATCCGCACATGGTCTCCATCCTGGAACCCAGCATTTAAATATGTATTTTCCAAATGTAAATTAATTTGAACAAAAAGAACATGCCTTTAGGAGGCCCCACCTTAGAGCTAGGAGTTTAAAATGGAATAATTAAAACACTGTTTTATACTGAAAAAAGAGGAATCTGTGTATCTAGACCAAGACTGTTACTGGAGAAGGCTTCACCAGCGAGTAGCTCGTGAGCAACTGGTTGCTTTCAAGCTCCTTGCAAGTAGCCCTCAATTGTGCAGCCCAGCCTACTAAATTAGAAGCTTTTGCTTGGTTCATTTAATGTATGTATCCCAAAATTGAAAAGGTGATACTTGATTGTTCAATCGTGCATCATTGGGGAGACTTACTACTATTATTACATTGGTATCAGGGGCATTGTAGCTATGGCAGTCCTGTATTAACCATAAATAGACATTCCAAAGTTATAAACCCTTTTCACATTACTGCTAACAACCCTGCATGATGCAGTGAGGTGATCGCTGCTGTAATCTCGCTTGGGGTGCAAATAATGTAATCTTGTCTGACGTGGTCAGTTACCACACTAATAATATTAGTTGCTCTGGATTATTTCTATCTACCATGAATAGGTCTCATTACAGAAAAGGTTGAAGACCCCTGTATTAGAGTGAACACTGCCTGTCGAGCATTCCAGAAGATAAGTACCCCAGCATTCCCTGCAGAGCTACGCAGTACGTTTTTCCTACACATACAGTTTAGAAATCTAAGCATTCATGTTGTAGAGGCAGGTCGGTTGTTAAAGAATTCAGAGAGAATATTGACAACGAAAGTTTACTGTTGCTGAGCTCCTTCCTTTTTTTTTTTTACTTTCAGAATGTACTTTAACCAAATGGCTAATAATGTACCATTAGAGACTCCAGACTTGGTCAATAACACTCTATTGGTCCTCACTTCACTTGATGGGCCCCTATGAAACGCAATTAGACTCCCAAGTTCAGTAATGCTACTAGTATGGGACGTTTTTCATACTGTTACCTCGTGCCTCTATCTTTCTTAAACAGTTACCCCAGTGCTCACTGTCAGAGCTCCAAACGAGTTGTGGGAGAGATTCCAGAACTGTCCACTACCAGCAACCACGGGATCCATTCCAAGGACTGTGATTGGCTGCCTCAGTACCACCATTCCAAGGACTGTGATTGGCTGCCTCAGTACCACCATTCCAAGGACTGATATTGCTTTTCTTCTGAAGTTCTGCCTATTGACCACACTGTGCCATTGTGAGTTTTGATTTATTGATGCCGGTACAATTTTAACTGTGAGTGTAAATAGTTCTTGCCATAGACATAAATACCTCACTATGCTGTCCGTTGGGCAGCTCCCTGGCGCAAGGTGCACAACTGCCCAGCTCAGACTTTCTCCAAGTTCTGAGAAAGTGTCATAGATGGAAGGACTCTACAGTTACAGCTACTCTTCCTTGCGCTGGGGAGGGAAATGTGTGTTCCTGATGGAAATAGGTTTGTGTTTTTGATGGAAATATGTATGTGTTTTGTAATAAATTATGTATAAAGCTTAGTGTTGTGGTGTTTTTCTGTCTGGGATCTGTACTGCAGCCACGTGTTAGCCTTTACATGTCTAAAAGTGCTTAGAAACCTACTGCCCGTTCACCTTAAAAGGCACCTACATTTCAGACTGACTTTCATATAGTTTTTTAGGCATTATAAATAACAAATCTTCGGAAGACTTTTTACTTCTGCTTCATTAAGTAATTAACCCTATTTTTAACTGATTGCTCATTAAAGTGGTTACCCATAACAGAATGAGGTCACAGGTCGAGGAAATTAATGCTTGATCAAATATTATGTGGTATGTGATAGTATCATCAGAGGCATAGAGACACCATTTCAAAGTTAAACATGTTGTATTAGTATTCAAAATATTCACCTAAAATAGATGAGGCTTAATATTAAAAAAATGTTCCAAAGCCCACCGTTTATGCAACAATCGGGCACTTCCTTTGGCAGCACTAGTTTAGTCTCTAGAATGATCTGGAGGTACTAAAGGGGCACCACCCCCTTCCTTGAATACATTCTGCTCAGGGGCCAATGGGTACATCAAGAAAAGATTGTCCCCCATAGTCTCTCACTGAAAACTATAGGACTTGAAACCAGGGGGGAAAGGGCCGAGAAGGTAACTGGGGAACGGATTCCCACTGGACTTGCAGGAGCTTCCTTATGCATGTTCAGTATACAAGTGGGGAGACTGCAAGGTCCATAGGCACACTGCTCTAGTGGTAAACTGCAGCCGAAGTGCGAGCTTCAAGATTCGGACTTCCAGGCTCCGTTTCCCAGACAGATGAGGCTTCGACCACTCACTAGTCTGCTGCTGTTTCTCTCTAATCCATTCACCCCTTAACCAGGCACAGATGTCCTCTGGATACCCTGCAAATCCCCAGCCAACCCATGATAGGTGGCTTTGGGCATAGCGCGTCATGGCCAGGGGCAGGTGACCTCTGGGAACTTCCTTCACCATTAGTAAGTAGCCCTTAGGCATAGCATCTGCCCTGCAGCAACTCCAAGGTGTTTGCTTACTATATAGACTCCTAGAAAGAAACTCACCGCTCTTTTCTGTGGTAAATTTGTAAGACTATTTACCCCAGTAGCCAGATGCTGGTAACTATAGGGGTTCCATGCACTCAATTGCCACTTCATGGTGAGGCAGTGCCTTTCTGCTGAGATTAAAAGTTCATGAAATGCAAACAAAAATTGCATTTTGAAATGGCAATGAGTTTATTAATGTTAAATAGTATTAAGTAATGCCTTGAACACTATTTCACAGAGCCTTGCTTGACCTACGTAAGCCTACTTTTATAGTAAAAACCCAGTGGAGCATGGTACAGAGTCCAAAACAATGTCCGCGTGTTACCGGAAGATCGCTGGTTTGTCGGATAGTACTGCTTCGAGGTGTAGAATTCTTTAAAGGGGCGCGAGTACTTAACGCTCCTGAATTTTAGAACGGTTGGGGCAGTCCTCATGGATAGAGGGACATTGTTCCAGGAAATAGGTGTTCCTTTATTAGGTCACGCCTAACAGCACAGAAGCGCTGTTGCTGCGAGGGGTATTGTATAAATTAAAGGGATTGAGCCCGCCATTACTTACCATTGGCTGGCTTGATTGTCCTTTTTAGGTGCCTCCTAATTGGCCACCATATGCCTCATGTCACTTCCTTTTATTTCTCCAGAGCATGGACCAAATACTGATTGATTTCATTTGATAAGTGTCCTTCCGCTGCTCGCACTGATTCAGGGTACTTATTTAAAAAAAGTTTCTGTCCATCATTTCCACTTCCATGCTGCACCACTTGTTGCTTTTTAATATCCTTCCTACAAGTTGATTTGTTGTGGTCTTCATTTGTTTTGGAGTTTTACCACCCCAAACAAATAGCATGCAATATTAAAGCAGTTTGTGACTTTTACAGTTTGACGCTTCCTTTTATAGCACCAAACAAATAGCACGGAATGGTGACTTTTAAAAGCACCTCAATTTTGGGCAGCGCTGCAGTGAATCCATTTCTCCTTAAAACCTTGGTCCTCAGACTTGCAGGTTGCCCCTTCTCTGTGCATACAAATTACGTGCCTGTCTAAAGCGCTTCAGTTTAGTGCATTGCAGCAACTACTACATTTCTCTTTAAAAACCTGTGTCTAAGTTTTCATTCTCATAAGTATTCCACCAAAAACGCTTATTTGCACCCTATATTTATTTGCATTTAGGTGCAAGAGATGTAGCCTAACGGCCACAGCTACACTCCAATCTAACCCACTCTATCCCAATCCATTCCATACAAATCTAGTCTACTCCACTCCAGTTCACCTACTCTACTACTCCACAATTTACCCCATTCCACTAACTTTTAGACATGTTGAGCAGCAGCAACACTGGCGTACAACTTGGCTAAAACACATTGCCAAAGCTAATGGCTCTTGCATAGGTGAAACATTTTTTTTCACCAGAGTCGGAGGTGTGGTGCCAGTTTCTAAGTCATTGTAAGTAGGCAGCTAGTTTTGGAGGAGAGGTGGTGGAGCAGGGCCTTGCTACCAAGTAGGTTCCAGCAGTATGCTGTTAAAAAAAATTAGATTTAGAGTTTTGGGATGGGTACAGGTAAGGTTTGTTTTAGGATATAGGGGTGAGTAGAGGTAAGTGTGATTTTAGGGTTTGGGGTACATGGAGGTGAAAGAGTGATTTCAGAGTTTGGGTGGGTAGAAGTAAAGTGAGATGAGGGTTATTTTATGGTCCAGGGGTGAATAGAGGTAAAGGAAGGTAAGGCTTATGTTACGGTTCAGGGATGGGTAACGGGTAATTTTAGGGTTCAGGAGTGGGTAGAGGGAGCAAAGGGTGATTTTAGGATGAAGTAAAGGGAGGTAAGGGTGACTTTAGGTTTCGGGTAGGTAGAGGTAAAAAGGGAATTAAAGGTGATTTTAGGGGGTTGGGGTGGATTGAGGTAAGGGTGAGTTTAGGGGTCGGTAGAGGTAAGGTTGCTACAAAGCTTTTGAAAACACCTCTTGTTTGTTGACAAATAAAACATCCTCAAAATTCTAAGAGGTGAACAACAAATAAGTAAATCTGATTAAGCGGCAAACGTTTATTCAGAAGAACACATACTGCATGGCAACAGCCTTAAATGAAGGGAGTATGTCTACAACGTCATCAAAGCGACAAGCAGCCAAAAGTTATGTTTTGGAAACTGGTCACATATGACAAAGTTTAGTTATTGCTAGTTGTTTGTGCTAAGCTCTTGGAAATACCAGGATGTTTAGTTATTGCTAGTTGTTTGTGCTAAGCTCTTGGAAATACCAGGATGTGAGAGCTTCAACTTTCTTAGTTTCAAGTTGTCTTACAAGCAAAAATAAACAACCTACCACAATCTTGGCGCAAGCTGTGCAAAAGAAAGCTGATCCAGAAATCAATCAGTACTTGGTACAGGCTCCAGGGAAGAATAAACCGAGTGAAACTGAGGTACTCACCAATGAAAAGGAAGAAAATAAGAGCAACAAAGAAACCAACCAATGGTAAGTAATGGACAGGCTAAAAGTCCCTTTTAGAGGTTGATTTTTTTTTGTTTAAAGAAACCGTAGATCATTACAAGCGACCGCGCTGTCAGCCGGGACCTAGAAATGCAGAGTTTTAAAACTTGCGCCACGGTTACGCCTGCCTTGAGGAAGTTTCATTTCTTGGAGCAAATACCTGTTACCACACATTATGGAGGGTTTCCAAATCTAGTGCAAAGTGTTAGTTCCGGAGTAGATTGCTACCCGCCAAAAAGCGCTTCAGCACCTTATCAGGGTAGCAAGGGGTATGTAAATGCAAACCCTGCCCTCTTCTATCCCTCCACTATCCTTTTTCAATACAAATAAACTTGCATGTCCACCACTCAAATTCATTTCATATTTCCTTATACTAACTCGCTACTAATCCTTTTTGGGTTCCGGAGTAGCGTGCTACTTGGTGAAAAACACGTCCATGCCTCACCAGGGGTAGCAAGCGCTATATATATATTCAATTGCAATGCAATAAATCTAGGCCTTGGTTTGTCATTTTTATATGCATGTTCAATTTCTTTCAAAAACAATTTAAAACCTAATGAGTTTCATAGTGTTAGCAACAGTGTCCACTAGGTGGGAGCAATGTGCAAGCGAATCAACCTAAAAGAATATACAGATGACAGTGTTGTTAGTTATCCAAGTTAACTCTTTTGTGACTTTCGAGTGTAAGCTGGCACTGCAGTGGTGTAGCTTTCAAATCTTCAGGTCTGGGTCCAGATTCATCAATATTTGACACAGTGCAACGTAGCAAGATAACTTGCTGCAAAGAGTCAAATTGAAAGGACAGGAAAGTGCCATATTTACTAATATATGGTGTATTCCTGCTCTCTCACTGTGCTGGCGCACTATGTGCTGACTAGAGCCAACATAAGCACCCTTGTGCCATGGTGCCTAAGTTGCAGGCAGGATTGTTTTCGTGCAGGAATGGACACTTTACTGAACGAAAACAATCCTCCTAGGTGTTTTCCTGTTTTTCCAGTGTGTTGCAGCACACGTAGAAAGAGGAGAAATAAAGATATTTCTCCTTGTTGCGCCTCTATCGGGAAAGCATACAGTTTTGACGCATTCCCAGGTTTACTTGTCTTGGTAAATCTGGGAATGTGCCACAATACATGTGTGAATGCATGGGTACTCCACCCCTTTGACGCCTGTCTGGCCCAGAGTAAGGCAAGTTAGTGACTTAGGTTTACTCCAGATATACCAAGTCATGTAGGGACACACAATGTGGCCTTGCATGGCTTGGTAAATTTGATTTGAGGATTGGGTTGCCCTTGCGTCATGCTGCTTGACATAAGGGCAAGGCAATGCTTTGATAACTCTGGGACCTGGCTCTTAGTAACAGAGTCTTCTTAATTGAAATTGTTAGATGATTCCCTCCACTGAAACCCAGTTCGCAAAGTCCTCCCAGATATTTCTCCCAGCACCTGTAGACTTCCTCTGTTGGAGATCTTTGTTTTCCATTAATTGTATATTCCACATATTGACTCCATTTTATTTTTTACCAATCCATCTGCAAAAAGTACATAAAGGCACCTGCGTAGGGTGACCAGACATCCCGGACAGTGCCAGTGTCCCGACACTTTCATTCGTTTTAAATACATGTCCCGGTTTTTGAGACAAAGGTCAAGTCAGGCTGCAAAGGAGAATTAAAAGGTATGCTTGCGTTAAATAATATATTTGTTTCAGGCAGCAGCAGGTTGCCCTCGGCTGCAGCAGACAAGGGACGGCGAGGAGGGTAGGGTTAGTCAGGGTAGAGGCTAGAATTCTTGCCATAGCTAATGTTATGTGAATGTATTACGTGCGTGCGGTTTGAAGAAAAAAAAGAAGGGTTGATGGCTTTAGTTCTACTTTTATCTCTGGCCTGTGCCGGTTTTTGCTTCTCAAAATTTGGTCACCCTACACCTGCATCACATCTCCAAAATGAATGACATAGCCCAAGCATCACACCTCTTTTGCCTCTACGTTTGTTCATGCTGTACAAAACTAGCACTTTTGCCTATGCTACACACCACTGTTTTTGAAACTGTGGGTCGTGACCCACTTGTGTTTGGTTGGTCAAGAAAGTCCAAGCAATAAGTAAAGATGCCTTTAAATTCTGTATTTATCTTGTCACATTTCCTGCGCTTTAAAGACATAGATCAAATGTCTTCTGACAAACTGCTGCTTTTTTTAAACATGGGAATTGATGTTGGCGTTCACAAACCTCTCTCACTTTGCAGTCCGAAAGAATAGTTGTGTGCCAATCTTGCTTTGGTATAGGAAATGTGAAAGGAAAGGCTGTAGGATGTCATTGTTTTGTGACACCCAACAAAATGTAAATGAACTATACAAGTCATTATTTGGAAAAGCAAAAATTATCACATTTTATTTTTTTAATTCTCGAAGTGTGATGGAATGAAAGGTTTTACTAGAATGAAAACAAATCAAGACACTTTACTTGGTGATGCACAAATGATAAATACTCACTGAAACCCGGTTTTCACGCATTATCATTTGCGTGCAATGTCATTTTATTAGTAAAACTGTAGGTCTGTGCAAATTTAGTGGCCATTTCAATTGAAAATGTGTTGTCTGTAAATGACAGTGTGCTACCACACAATGCTTTAGTTACATTAAAGAAAAACAATTCCCACCTCATGCCCATCAAAGCTAGGTGGGTCGCTCAAGTTTGTCATTCCAAAAATTGGCAGTGGTTCTAAATAGTTTGAAAAGCACTGATGTACAGCATGAAAAAATGTCACTGGCAGACCCAATATTTCTAATAGGTTAGATCTACTTACTGGCTTTGTCAATGCTAGTTATCAAATTGAAGTGGTCACAGTGAAAATGAACTCAAACTATAATCCAACATTACCTTTAGTAAATCAAATTCAACAGTTTCTTCATTTTTGTAGAGCAAAATGTTATTCATATTCAAATAGCTGCACTAAGTCTATATAATTAGGTAAAGGTGTCCAAGGAGGGAAAGCGGCGGAGTGCTCAAAGGGTGTGTATTGGTGAGGGTTGGCGTATTGGTGAGGGTTGGCAAACAGACATTCGTTTGACCTTCGAGCATGGAGATCGCTTTTGATTTTAGTCCTGTTTGGAGAGTTTGATTAATTCTGCATCTCCATTTTCGGTCATGTGTGAGAACAGATATTGACACGTACAGAATCATGCATCCAATAACAACGCCTGTCTCTACAACATAGGAACCTACTGGTCCATCTTCCGAGCACTCCACCAGATTTATCTAGGTGAATTGAAGGGTGTCTCCCGCAGTCCTGATGAAGACACCCCTCCCCCCCGTAAGGATTCACAGTCCCTGCACACATCATTGTGGTCAAAACATCAACGATTTTTAGTTGCTTTCACGTACAGTCAACAGTGATTGATTTACTGTGACACTAAAACACTGTGGTCTTTCATGTATATTTTGCCTTCATAATGAATGAACCACGCATTCCATTTTCAACGCAAGTTGTTACAATGAATTACCCGGGGGGGGGGGGGGGTGCTGGAGTTTGGAATAGTATAATTTACTATTCCAGCTCCAGTCCCCGCAACAGTAGGGAAAGCATTGGACTTTACCGAACACATATCGTCGTAACGCTGCGTTGTAAATGGAATGCGTGGTCCAGACCCATTCATGGTTCCGCCCACATTGCAAAAGCAACACGTTGTTCGGCAGTCGTGGTATTTGCTGGTTCCCATCCTGGATGGTTCGAGCCAGGTTAGCAAGATAATCCTCAGGGACTGCCAGCATGATCTCAACAACCATAGCCCATAAAGCAGGAGTATATCTCCCAAGCAAACAGCTGGCATTTTTTGACCATAAGACTAGACTGGCCAAGTAAAACATCTTCCCAAATGTCTCAATTCCTTTTGACTCTGTCAGGAGTCATCATGGGGAAATATTTGGTGTTCATCCTACTGGTGGAAGGCTAAGCCACCAAACCTTCTGGTGTAAAGTGCTAAATCAAATCAGGGTTGCCTGGCACCGGTCTGTAGCGTCTGGCAACCTGCTCGTTCAAGGGCGGACATCTGCAGGGCTTAGATCAGGTGCCCATAAGGGTGTCGTCCAGGGATTCATTAAATAGAAGTAATGGTTCTGATGAATCTTGTCCCATTTGTAAAACTTCTTAGAAAACTAGATTTAACTTCCATAGTAGGCTGTAAATCCACTATGTGCACATCTCATTACCATGGCAGAGGAATCACTCTTTTCCATTGTGGTCTAAGGGAGAGAATAACCCAGTGTTCGAAATGTCCAACCAAAAGGTCCCCTGCAAGTCCAAGTAGAAATTGTCACCATCATAATGTTGGGGAGAATAATCCCCCTAGTCTCCACTGAGCAGAGCCAGCCAGCCAGCCTTTGAAATGACAGAGTCTAAACCAGTGGCGCACTGGGGTGCAACTGAGGCAAAGGCATGGTTCTGTCTAAGTCCGATAGAACTAGGGCTGGGTAGGTGAGTACAGCTTGGGAAGGCGACCTTGGCCACAGCTGAGAAATTTAGCTCAGAGTGGGATAAAACATTGATACTAGATAGCTTCACACCATTAGAGACACAGGACTCGGTTGAACTGTTGATGTCGATCCGATCAGGATCCGTGTTGGATCCCTGTCCGGTATCCGTGATCAAACAAACCCCTGAGATTATTGGGACAGCACTTACCCCCCCTGTTCAATACCATCTTCAACTCGGGTCAGTTTCCTAAACAATGGAAAATGGGATCTATTCTCCCTCTGCTTAAAAAAATCAAACCTGGATCCGAGGGATTTGAATAGTTATAGACCCATCTCACACCTCCCCTTACCAGCACAAATGAGAAAGCGTTGAATGCCCAACTCAGCCTATTTCTTCAGACTAACAATATACTGGACCCAACACAATACCGCTTTTGAGCTGAACACAGCACAGAGCTGGCCTTGATTAAATCAACTGAGGAGGCAAGAGAGGCCTTGGACCAGGGAGGCGCTGCAGTTCTGATTATGTTGGATCTTTCAGCAGCCTTCGATACAGTTAATCATAAGGTTTCGATGGACCGTTTATCAGAAGGTGGGGTACAAGGCACGGCCTGGAACCTCCAGAAATCCTTTCTTACTGACAGATCACAAACGGTGGATTTGGAGAAAGATGGGTCAAAGCCTTTTTCCCTTTCTTGCGGGGTACCTCAGGGATCCTCCCTTAGTCCTACACTTTTTAATGTATACGTGTCCCCACTGCCGGCCCTGATGAGATCATTCGGGTTCCAATTGACATCTTATGCGGACAACACGCAAATAGTGCTGTCCCCCCAGCGTGGCCAAGAAGCGGAAACAGGATCAAGATGTCACGACTGCATGAAATACAACGAGCTGGTTGGGCTCTTAAATAAAGCAATGAGTGTTTCGTGAGACAAAATCAATCTGATATTAAAATAAAACCCTCACTCACCAACATAGTTGGTGACATGCTTCATCATGGGGTTTTGCCAGTGGTGCCTTGTGCACCTCTGGTGTGCTTCGACGCTTTTAGTATGGCGGAGCAGCTATATTCAGATTAGAAAGTTTAATGTGTGGTGATTAGAAAGTGAGTTAAAACGTCATATGGCGTCTGTCAGAAAACTTAAATGATGGCGTCATATGAACGGGTTAAAAAGGTGGTGGATATCAGTTCCTGACTTTAAGTTGGTCAGGCCAATCCCGCTTAAATGGTCAACATGTTTCAGCTTATATTTGTCTTTCACCAAGCTTTCATCAGGACCTAATCATGAGAACAAACACCTTGGCGGTATAAGCACGCTAAGGCTTATCCAAACCAAAGGTGTAATTGAACCGATACACTCACGGTTACTTCAGGGGTCTTCCACTCGTATCGAGGGCAACCTCGTTTGTGTAAATGAGGGCGAGGAAGTGCTCCTTGGGCAAACAAACGGGTGGCGGGACTACAGAACAAATCATCCAAGTCCTCTGCCAGGCAATTTCACCTACAAATGACCGCCGAGCCCGGTCCGGGCTCGGCGGTCATTTGTAGGTGAAATTGCCTGGCAGAGGACTTGGATGATTTGTTCTGTAGTCCCGCCACCCGTTTGTTTGCCCAAGGAGCACTTCCTCGCCCTCATTTACACAAACGAGGTTGCCCTCGATACGAGTGGAAGACCCCTGAAGTAACCGTGAGTGTATCGGTTCAATTACACCTTTGGTTTGGATAAGCCTTAGCGTGCTTATACCGCCAAGGTGTTTGTTCTCATGATTAGGTCCTGATGAAAGCTTGGTGAAAGACAAATATAAGCTGAAACATGTTGACCATTTAAGCGGGATTGGCCTGACCAACTTAAAGTCAGGAACTGATATCCACCACCTTTTTAACCCGTTCATATGACGCCATCATTTAAGTTTTCTGACAGACGCCATATGACGTTTTAACTCACTTTCTAATCACCACACATTAAACTTTCTAATCTGAATATAGCTGCTCCGCCATACTAAAAGCGTCGAAGCACACCAGAGGTGCACAAGGCACCACTGGCAAAACCCCATGATGAAGCATGTCACCAACTATGTTGGTGAGTGAGGGTTTTATTTTAATATCAGATTGATTTTGTCTCACGAAACACTCATTGCTTTATTTAAGAGCCCAACCAGCTCGTTGTATTTCTTTCCATATACACTCTTTTGTTGTTTTTTGTACTTGATTTCGGGGGAATAAGAGTGTAACTCGACCCTCTCTCTCTTGTTGTTTCTAACGACTGCATGAAAGCCATCTCGGGGTGGATGTCTGTTAGACGGACCGGGAGGGTCGGCCGAGGACAAGGGGAGAGGTCTCCGGGGAGAGCCGTCTCCAGCCATCGTACAGATGCGTAACTTCCCCCCCACAGATATACACCACACAAGGATAGGATTTAACGTTCTTTATAAGCGATTTCTTAAGGTACGATGGAATGGTACAAGGAGGTCTGGACTCAGGGGTCCCCTCGATTCTAGTCTCTTGGTTTGGGAAAGGGGGTAGCGGGACAGTCTGGTTACCAATCTGGTAGCTGAGATGGTCTGATGGATAGCTCACAATCCTCGAGCTCGATGTTCTAGCTTTGGACGGGCCGCGGCAGCGCCAGCAGGTCCCGGTGAAGGTGGTCGTTACACGGTCCGCGGCAGCGCCAGCAGGTCCCGATGAAGGTGGTCGTTACACGGTCCGCGGCAGCGCCAGCAGGTCCCGACGAGGATGGAGAAGGCCGCGGCAGCGCCAGCAGGCAGGACGATAGTTCACAAGGCAGGGCTACGGCAGCGCCGGTAGTCCGTCAAGGCTGAGTTCTTCTCGGTGTCTCTCGACTCCAGGATACAACTGCCTTCCTGCTCTGGAGCTGCCCTAGTTATAGGTCTGGCGCCCTTTGATGTCCGGACCCTCGCGCTTGGAGGTCGGAAGGTCCGGGATGAGGGAGTCCAGACAACCAGCAGGGGGGTGGAGCCAGCGCCCGGGGGAGCTGGAGGGCGATCGGCACCTGGCGGGGGAGAGCCATCGACATCTCTTTCTCCCATTGACCTGCCAAGTGGTCCGTTCACCTCCTGGGTGGATGGTGGTGCCGGGATGTCGGGGCCTGGCCAGGCCCAGGGTTAGGGTCGAGCTGAGGCCACGCGGCCTCGTGGTGCAGTGTCCAAGATGGCGGCTGATCCGGCCGGGGGAGCCGGTAGGGGTTCGGCCCCATGATACATGGATGTCCGGGGGCAGGAGTTCCGTCGGGAGACGGGGTGCGGGTTGCTCTTGTGGGTAACACCTGGGGGTCCGGGGCTTGGGCCCTGTCATGCGGGGAGGGAGCAAGCCCTTCATGTGGCCTGTCCAACATGCGTCCCCCCCAGCTGAAGGCGGGGAGAGTCACCCATCCTCTTGGGGACTCTCCTCGTCGAGGCGGAAAAAGCGTGACAGGCCATCTGCGTTGGCGTGGTCTTGGCCCGGTCGATGTTCCACAGTGAAGTCCATCCCCTGCAGGGAGATGGACCAGCGCAATAGTTTTGGGTTTTCCCCCCGCATCTGCATTAGCCACTGCAGGGGTCGATGATCGGTTTGCACCCGGAAGTGGGTACCGAAGAGATAGGGCCGGAGCTTTTTGAGGGCCCACACCACTGCGAAGGCCTCCCTCTCGATTGTGCTCCAGCGCTGTTCTCGGGCCAGGAGGCGTCTGCTGATGAAGGCCACCGGCTGGTCAAGACCCTCGGGGTTCAGCTGGGAGAGAACCGCCCCGATGCCGTGGTCGGAGGCGTCCGTTTGCACAATGAATTCCCGACTGTAATCGGGGGCCTGGAGCACAGGGGCAGTGCACAGGGCGGCTTTCAGCTTCTCGAAGGCCGCTTGACAGTCGGGGGTCCAGTTAATCTTCTTCGGGTGGTTTTTGGACGTGAGACCCGTGAGGGGCCCCACAATGCTGCCATAGTCCCTCACGAACCGCCGGTAGTAGCCGGTGAGTCCCAAGAAGGCTCGGACCTCGGTCTGCGTGACTGGGGGTTGCCAGGACTGGATGGCAGCGATTTTGAGTTGCAGAGGGGCCACCAGACCGCTTCCCACCTGGTGTCCGAGGTAGGTCACGGACCCCTGACCAATTTGGCACTTGCCGGCCTTGATTGTGAGGCCGGCCCGCTGGAGGGCCTGCAGGACCTCTCGGAGGTGGTGGAGGTGGTCGGACCAGTGGCGGCTGTACACAGCGATATCGTCCAGGTAGGCGGCGCTGAACTCTTCGAGCCCCGCCAAGACCTGGTTCACTAGTCGCTGAAAAGTAGCTGGGGCATTCTTCATGCCGAAGGGCATGACCTTGAAGTGGTAGTGGCCATCGGGGGTAGAAAAGGCGGACCGTTCTTGGGCTCGGGATGTGAGACCGATCTGCCAGTAGCCCGCTGTCAGGTCGAAGATGCTGAGGTAGCGGGCAGCCCCCATGCGGTCGATCAATTCATCCGCTCGGGGGATGGGATGAGCGTCGGTCCTGGTGACAGCATTCAAGCCCCGATAGTCGACGCAGAATCGGAGTTCAGGAGTGGTGCCGGGGGCAGCAGCTTTGGGGACCAGCACGACCGGGCTGGCCCAGGGGCTGTCCGAGGGCTCGATGACCCCGAGCGTGAGCATCTTGGACACTTCCTCTTGGATGCAGGCCCGCACCCGATCTGGTACGCGGTATGCCCGGTGTCTGATAGGGGGACAGTCCCCAGTGTCCACGTCGTGCAAGCACCAGGGGGTGACCCCTGGGGTGAGGGAAAACAAGGTAGCAAACTGCAGCAGGAGGTCCCGGCAGCCTTGGCGCTGCTCTGGGGTGAGGGCCTCGGAGAGCCGGACCCCGTCCACGGAACCATCTTTCTCCTGAGTCTTCAGGAGATCAGGGAGAGGCTCGGAGTCTTCTTCCGCCCCACTGTCTGTAGCCATCAGGAGGCTGAGTTCCGAGCGCACAAAGTGGGGTTTGAGTCTGTTGGTGTGGAGGACCCGGAGGGGGTTCCGGGGAGACTCCATATCGATGAGATAGGTGACGGGGCTCTTGCGTTCGACCACTTTGAAGGGCCCCGTCCACTTGTCCTGCAAGGCACATGGTTCGGTGGGGGACATCACCCACACTTGTTGACCAGGTTCGAATTCGACGGAGGAGGCATTTTGATCGTACCATTTTTTCATGTCCTCCTGACTGGCCTCAAGATTCGCTTTTGCCATTTCCCTGAATCGCCGGGTCTGATTGCGTAGTGCCAGGAGGTACTTGAAGACGTCTGGAGGGGTCTTTAGGGGGGCCATCTCCCAACCTTCTTTGACTAGGCTGAGGGGCCCTCGCACAGGGTGCCCGTACAAGAGTTCGAAAGGGCTAAAACCGAGGGACTTCTGGGGAACTTCTCGATAGGCGAAGAGGAGGCACGGAAGTAGTACATCCCACTGGCGACGGAGGGGCTCTTCCAATCCCCCAATCATTCCCTTGAGCGTGCGGTTGAATCGCTCAACTAGTCCGTTTCCTTGAGGATGATAGGGGGTCGTGAATCGGTAGGTGACCCCGCACTGTTGCCAGAGGGACTTCATATATTTCGAAATAAAGTTTGTGCCTCGGTCGCTGACGACTTCTCGGGGGAAGCCCACCCGGGAGAAGATCCCCATTAAGGCCCGGCCGACCACCGGAGCTGTTACAGTTCGCAGGGGCACAGCCTCGGGGTAGCGGGTGGCGTGGTCCACCAGTACCAGGATGAACCGATGTCCTTGTGCTGTGCGGGGGTCCAGGGGCCCCACAATGTCTATTCCCACCCTCTCGAACGGGGTGGTGACAACTGGGAAGGGTTGCAGAGGTGCTTTGAGCTTGCGGCCGCTCTTCCCGCTGGCCTGGCACGTGGGGCAGGACCGGCAGTGGTTGAGGACGTCGTTTCGCATCCTCGGCCAGAAAAAGTGGGTCACCAGGCGACTGTAGGTTTTGTCCTGGCCCAGGTGTCCAGCCAGAGGGACATCGTGGGTCAAATTTAGCAGGAAGTCTCTGAAACGGAGGGGCACCACCAGCACTCGACCGGCCCCTAACTCCGCGATTCTCTGTTCACTGTATAACAGGTCGTTATCCCAATAGACCCAATGGGCTCTGGTGGAGTCCCCTGCGCTCTGGGCGATGGCTTGCTGGCGGAGTCCCTCGAGGGAGGGACAGGTCTTCTGCTCTTGGCGGAACTGTTCCTGGGTGGGCCCCCCTTCTTGACGCCACTGAGCCAGGCCGGGAAGGTCCTGGGGCTGGGCGACCCCTTCGGGGGTTTGCTCTGGGGGGTCGGTATAGTCGGTGTCCTCTACTGGAGCGATCGGGGGAGGAGGTGCTGGCCATTCTGGTTCTTCTGGTCGGGGGATGGCACGGGCGGCCATGGACCGGGTGGTTACGCACGCCCAGTCCGGGAGGCCCAGCATCCCCAGGTGCTCTCTCCTTTCGACGGCGGCCCACGGGGAACTCTCAAGATCATTCCCCAGGAGACAGTCCACGGGGGCATCATCCCGGACCGTCACCTTCAACATGCCGGAGACCCCTCCCCATTCGAAGGGGACGCAGGCCATCCGACATAGACTCTCGGAATTGTCGGCTGAGCGGACGGGGCAGAGAATGTTCGGCAGGATCTGCTCTGGTTTTACCAGGTGACAGCGGACGGCCGTCACACTGGCCCCTGTGTCACGTAGGGCTTCGGCCCGGCGCCCATTAATGTTCACCCACTGGCTATATTTTCTGGTGTTGGCGGGTAGGGGGGCCCGCGGGACCATGTCTTTTCCCCCTAGGCACGCTAGAACCATGGCGGCCGGTTCCCACTCTTGTTGTGCCTGCTCGTATTCTTCTTGTTCTTCGGAGATTTGTTCTCCCCCCAGGGCGGCGGCAGCTACCTGGCGGGGTTTTGGAGTTTGGTTCTGTGGACAGTTCGGGTCATTGGCGTAGTGGCCGACTCGCTGGCATCGGTGACACGTGACGTTGGCTCGGAACCCCGGGCGCATCGGGGGGTTCCCCGGCTGGCCGGGGGCGGGGTGCTGGCAGTGGGAGCGGCCGGGACGATGTCTCTCCCTCGCCCCTGGCCTCCTCCTCCTCCTCGGGGACGGTGCTGACCTTGGTTGTTCCGGTTCTGCTCGTGTGGCCCTCTCCGGCCCACTCGGGTGCTTTCCCACCGGTCAGCTTCGGCGGCGAGTTGCCGAGGGTCAGTCAATTTACTGTCGAGGAGGTGCTGCCTGAGCTCGACGAAGCAGTTGTTAGATAGGTGCTCCCACACCATGAGATTAAAAAGTTGCTCGTAGGTCGTTACGTGGCTTCCCTTGATCCAACCCTCGAAGGCTCGGCTGAAATAGTTGACATATTCCACCCAAGTTGTACCCGGGATCCGGGTGCAGTCCCGAAACCTCTGGCGGTACATTTCGGGTGTGAGCCCATATCGGGTGAGGAGGGCAGCCTTCATGTGGTCATAGGATGACATCTGGTGGTCTGGGAGCTGTAGCAGGGCATCGCGGCCTTCGTTGACGAACCTCCCCCATAGGCCGGCTCCCCAGTCACTTCGATCGATCCGGTGGGAGGTCATGGCGATCTCGTAGGCCTTGAACCACTGTTGTATGTTGTCCTCTCGGACATACTCTCGGACGACATCCTTGGGGATGTGGACTTTCTTTTCTGTCGCTCCCGGGGTGCGCGGTCGCTCGGGCACCTCCGGTTCTTTGTTCTGCTTCCGTAGTTCTATTTCTGCCAGTTTGCGCTCGTGTTCGTATGTTAATCTTTTTTCTTCGAGCTCTCTCTGCCTCTGTTTTTCTTCCCGTTCTTCTCGGAGCCGCAGATGTTCTAGGTTCAGTTTTTGCTCGGCTAATTTTAGTTCACCGTCCATTTTGAGTCGTGCCATTTCTAACTCATGTAGTCTGTTTTTTTCTCTTTCTTGGATCTCTTCCTGCGAGAGGCCCGTTCCTCGCTCCTCGGGAGCCGTGGCGTTCCTCTCCGATGCTGCACCGTTTCGGTCTGGGGATCTGGCGACCCCGGTTTCTGCCCATGACTCAATGGCGTGCTTAAAATCGTCTTTGGTACTCAGGCCGGTGGTAGCAATGCCTAGTTCCATGCAGAATTGTTTCAATTCACGATGGCTGTACTCTTCCAATTTATCCATCTGGAATTTCTCGGTGGATCCGCTCTCTTTGGTTGACATCGTGGTTTTTGTCGTGGGGTGAGCTACTCTCTGTACGATTACGCGTTGATTCGGATCGCGCCGCTGGCCACCAATGTTAGACGGACCGGGAGGGTCGGCCGAGGACAAGGGGAGAGGTCTCCGGGGAGAGCCGTCTCCAGCGATCGTACAGATGCGTAACTTCCCCCCCACAGATATACACCACACAAGGATAGGATTTAACGTTCTTTATAAGCGATTTCTTAAGGTACGATGGAATGGTACAAGGAGGTCTGGACTCAGGGGTCCCCTCGATTCTAGTCTCTTGGTTTGGGAAAGGGGGTAGCGGGACAGTCTGGTTACCAATCTGGTAGCTGAGATGGTCTGATGGATAGCTCACAATCCTCGAGCTCGTTGTTCTAGCTTTGGACGGGCCGCGGCAGCGCCAGCAGGTCCCGGTGAAGGTGGTCGTTACACGGTCCGCGGCAGCGCCAGCAGGTCCCGATGAAGGTGGTCGTTACACAGTCCGCGGCAGCGCCAGCAGGTCCCGACGAGGATGGAGGATGCAGAAGGCCGCGGCAGCGCCAGCAGGCAGGACGATAGTTCACAAGGCAGGGCTACGGCAGCGCCGGTAGTCCGTCAAGGCTGAGTTCTTCTCGGTGTCTCTCGACTCCAGGATACAACTGCCTTCCTGCTCTGGAGCTGCCCTAGTTATAGGTCTGGCGCCCTTTGATGTCCGGACCCTCGCGCTTGGAGGTCGGAAGGTCCGGGATGAGGGAGTCCAGACACCCAGCAGGGGGGTGGAGCCAGCGCCCGGGGGAGCTGGAGGGCGATCGGCACCTGGCGAGGAGAGCCATCGACATCTCTTTCTCCCATTGACCTGCCAAGTGGTCCGTTCCCCTCCTGGGTGGATGGTGGTGCCGGGATGTCGGGGCCTGGCCAGGCCCAGGGTTAGGGTCGAGCTGAGGCCACGCGGCCTCGTGGTGCAGTGTCCAAGATGGCGGCTGATCCGGCCGGGGGAGCCGGTAGGGGTTCGGCCCCATGATACATGGATGTCCGGGGGCAGGAGTTCCGTCGGGAGACGGGGTGCGGGTTGCTCTTGTGGGTAACACCTGGGGGTCCGGGGCTTGGGCCCTGTCATGCGGGGAGGGAGCAAGCCCTTCATGTGGCCTGTCCAACAATGTCCTTGAACTGCTTGAAACTTAACTCATGAAAAACAGAGGTTATTATATTTGGGAATCATTTGACTGGTGGCCGGAAGAACTGGGAATTCTCCCGGAACCGACTAAGAAAGTGAAGAATCTGGGGGTTATTGTGGATAACAGTCTCCCTTTCGGGGATCAGATTAGTGGGGTTGCTTCCACATGTTTTTTCCTCCTCAGAATCCTGAGGAAAATAAAGTTCCTTCTTTCGGAAGACAGCCTTAGGACAGCGGTTACAGCACTCATGTCACGCTGGACTACTGTAATAGTCTCTACTTGAGCATCCAAAAGAGACATATAAACAGACTCAAAATCGTGCAAAATGCAGCAGCCAGGTTGTGGACGGGTACTCTCAAATTTGTCTCGGTCAGGAAGGAACTACGATCTCTCCATTGACTCCCAGTTAAACATCAGATGAAGTTTAAAACCCTTTGCACGGTTTACAGGGCTCTAAAGGAAACTGGCCTTGACTGTTTGAGACAACGGTTTCAATGGTACGTTCCCAGTAGAATTTTGCGCTCTGGGACAGCAAGGCAAGTGACTGTTCCTTCAGTAAAAAAAACCCAGCTGGGGTGGTAGGAGTTTTACTTTGTCTGCCGCAAAAGCTTGGATCAATTTACTATTTCACCTCAGAAATGTGCAACCGATCTCCTCTCCTTTAGGAAAGGGCTGAAAACCTGGTTATTTATGCTATAGCCACTTACTCAACAGCAAACATTTAGGCAAGTGCTCAGCGCCAGGACATCCTAGGGGGTGACAGTCGCGCTTTAGAAGCTACATTAACATAAGATAACTATGGGAACGGGGGTCCTCAATTGCTGCCCGTGATGCAGCCAAAGGGACCAGTGTGGGTTTCGGTGCCAGATTGTAAGTCAGCTCTGGCATTGGAGAGGAGCCAGAGGTGCATTAGGAGTTGCAAAGGGCAAGCCTGCCAGCAGTAACCCGACTGAGACTTCTGCAGATCCTTGGGGCCTGAAGGCGCATCACAGGGAGCCAGAAGAGTTCCGAAAGTTCATAACCTAGCCTCATGAAATGGCTCAATCTATTACACAGTTGCCAAATGGACCCAGAAACTGGGAGTGCATTGGAATCACCTGTGGGATTGGCTCCTGGGTGGGGGACTGGGAGTGAGACCGCAAGGCACTCTGATGCACTTGTGACTTCTTACGTCGATGGTGGTGGGACTAGGACAAATCCCACTTGGTGTTTGTGTGTTTTCGCTTAGACTTACAGGGAGACATTGACCATGTCTAGGACCTGTTGTGAGAATAGCCCTGGCAGCGGGAACAGGTTTGCACATTTATCTTTGAGCAGAGCTTGATTTCTGAAAATTGTTTGGGTGTTCATTGATGTACAACTTTGTGTTTCTGCATAGGCAATGCCTTTGGGTTTATCACGGTATACTCCTTGCAGGACTTAGAGTTGTGCAGCAAACCCAGACAACAGAGGCACACCTCATGGAGGTTTGTCACAGGCAATCCTTTGCAACAGTCCCTACAAGGTTTAAATCCTGTAGTTTTAGGAGAGGACATAGTTCCCTTGCAAACTGGAAAAATTAATTTTACAATGAAATACTTATCCGTAACTAGGAAAAAGTTGGGAGCAAGCCATGTCAAAGTACAAAGTCAAAGTAAGAAAGGAACTGATGTTGACGCACAGGGGAGGCACTTATATGCCACTCCACTGTCACTTCTAGGGCCATGCAAAGTGGGTGAGGAGGCAAATGGTGCCACCTACTGGCACATGGGAGCATTGCTGCTGTTAAATTCTACTGGGTTCAGTCTGGCACCTGACAATATTCTAATCTACTGTTTGAAATATCCATCAGAAATAAAGGAATTATTCTCACTTAAGAGTAAGTCTCTTTTAGAGGATGGTGCATCTCATAGATAACATAATCGTGTGCAAATCCAAAGGGAAGGAATACAAAAAAAAACTAGCAAAAAAGGGTCTTTTTGAGCGAACGGTATATCATAGCATGGTCATGAGAAGCAACTTGGGTGCAGAGCACGAGCCCTCACCCAACAAATGGTGGCATGCGTCTTCAGGGGGTAATGCTTCTTGTTGGGCTGGAGTGGTAATGCCCAACAGGCCCCACAAGGGGGGCTCTTTGCAGTAGTTCTTTTTCCCAGTAGTCAATGAGTTGGATTTGTCCGACCCAATATTACTACAAAGTAGATTAGCCAAGAATTTAGGGAAGAATAAAGAAATTAACTAAAGCACCCCTGACGAGAATTCCTTAATAAGATGGAGCCTTTGTTAAGATTAAAAACACGATTGATTTGAAGGGAGTTAATTTTCCGAATGGTCTGGAAAATAGGTATACAGGATTCTTGCCTTGTGTAGTATCCTACAGGATCAGTGGCAATTTGTCAGGACTATGAGTGTTTTCCTAATCTACATGAGCGGTTTTCTTAATCAGTATATTTGTAAAAAAAAAAAAAATCCTGGTCGCATTGACCCTAGACAGGTGTCAACATTGCTCAAACAAATTGTAAAATATCCTTTAGTTGTCACCCCTATTCAGGAAATCAGTATTGGTGCCACAATTGACCTATGATTAAAAATAAACAAGACATACCACCTAAAAAATATATACAAAATAGAATTTAGCATCCGCTATCTGTCGGACATGCAGGCAGGCACACTGACGTATAAACACCTGCACGATGCTGTATTGTTTCTTTCAGAAAATGTCTGTGATACAGTATCCAAAACGTGGTTCTACCACAATCATGCTCAATATGCCAAAATAGTTCAAGTTGATGTTATCCATTAGCTCTTCCCCTCTTCTTCATATCTTTTGTTAATAAATAATTTTATTGATGTTTTAGATGGTACAACTCGGTCAGGATGACCAGTCACATACATCGAATTATAGCATTTTACAGAGTGGTACTCCTATTTCAAAATGTCAACAAAGAAATGAAGGGGGAAAAAAAGCTAACAAACAATCTCTGGCACAGGCTGTGCACCATTCCCCACCCCACAAAGGATATTTATCAAGCTTGTTCAGGTAGCAATGTCTGCTAGCCGCGTGTGTGACCGTAGCCATACAATTGTACCACTTGCTCAACAAAGGATTCTAGGGATTGTGCAGGAGGTAGGTCTATACTCGTGTATTCAGCCCAGCACGACCAGATCTTATTATGTTTCAGTGGGCAACCCTGTGCCTTAAACACTGCTATTTCCATCCCCATACATTTGTCCATAGCGCGTTTCCAACCACCCACCAATGGTGGAGAGGTCCCCTTCCCTTGTTGGGCAATGTCCCGTTTGGCCAGTGTGTGCCCCAGGAACAGGAGGTGTTGTTTTTATCTATTTCCCCCAATCCCATCTGTGCTATGTAAGAAAAACAACTTGGGATCTTGGTCTAGCCGCCAGGACAGGACTTGTTCTAGACAGGAGCTTACATTATGCCAAAAGGGCTGAAGTGCCCTGTAGCTCCATACCTTGTGTAAGAAAGTCCCTTCCTCCTCCCGGCATCCGAGGCAAGTAGGGGACGGAATGACACCCATATGCCAACGGCAGGACCTCATGTAGTACGCTCTATGCACATATTTAAATTGAAAAGAACAAATGATGGTTTAGCACTCTTTCTTCATTTGTTCTTTATTAAATATCTTCTCAAAATAGAAATACATCAATGAGATAAAATACAGTAACCGATGCGTTTCGTCCACAGAGGACTTCTTCAGGGCTCTGATGTATTTAAAGTGGATTAGGTGGTATGTGTTGCAATGGTAGCACTCCGGAGACTTGCCAGAGCCTCTATTCAATCATCGTCTGTGAGATCTGGAATGTCTCCTTTCCACGTTGTTCGCAGCTTGTCAAGCGAGGTTTGGTTATGGGTGATTAGTGTTTGATAGATTTGTCTTATATTGTGGGGACCCAGGTCTCCCATCAAGAAACGCCCCTCCTGAGGGTGGAATTCCAGCAGGTCTGTCAGGGAGCAGATGTGTGGTGTTAGTACATGTCTAAGCTGTAAGTATCTGTAGAATTGACTGCGGTGGAGACAATATTCTGCTTGTAGCTTTTGAAAGGACTTAAGTACCATCCCTTGCATTATGTCCCCTACTGTAGAGAGCCCGATAAGGTCCCATGCGCTGAACCCTGGCAGTATGATGACCTGTCGGAGATGGGTTCCGTGCCAGAATGAGGTTGTCTGCATCAGTCGCCCTCCCCAGCCCATCATTTTGACTGTGCGGCGCCATAATTGTATTACCACTTTACATGCTGGAGGAAGTGGTCCAGGTGTGTCCGACTATATAAGGGGTCTAACAAAGTCTGGGAGCCCATTGCTCATCTCTGGACTGCAAACGCGGGGTCCATCAACGCACTGTACTACCACTTGTTTATTTTAAGTGAGAGGCAGAGTAGTAGGCATATACGTCTGCTGTGGCGATTTCCCCCCCCCCCAATAGGTGGACTGCGTGCAAGTCCAGAGAGCCACCCTGACTGCACCCCACCCCTTCCCACAGGAAGTTATTAAGGATTGCATTACCTTGCTAGAACCATGACTGTGGGATATTGTAGGGGAAATATTTTTGAGTCGATACAGCATCCGCGGTAGGGAGACCATTTTGAAGATGGCGGACTGCCCGAGTAAAGATGAGGGTAGGGGCGACCACACCTTCATCTCTTCTCGAAGGCGTGGTAATAGCGGCTGAATATTATGTGACCAGGAGCTGAACAGGCAAGGCGAAATAAATACCCCTCAGATACTGAAACCCTCCCGAAGCATGGGTTAGTTGGGTCGCCCACTTGCCCCTCCCCTGGTTTCCACAAACCGGGAATAATACCGACTTCGCTGGATTAGTGCACAGTCTGGAGGTTTCCCCAAACACCAGACGTTTCTGTAAAATTCACGGGCCAGAAAACCCAGGGTCTGTAAGAAAGAATAAGACATCGGCCGTGTATAATGCAATCTGATCGGACAACCCTGCAGACCATTCATAACCCCGTACCAAGAGGTTCTGTCTCACCCAGGTAGCCAGATGCTTAAATGCAAGTGCGAATAAGAGCGGGGAAAGCGGGCACTTCTGTCTCGTGGGGCCGAAGGATTCGGAATCAGGCTGATTGTACCCCAGCCACCCGCACTGAAGCAGAGGTCAATGTAGAGGAGACAAATGTATGACAGGAATCTTAGGCCAAAGTTGAGAGTTTATAGGCGGAGGAATAAGTAGCCCCAGCTAAGTGAGTCGAATCCCTTGTCGATATCGGCTAATAAGAGGGCTGCAAGACGGCAGAGCTCTGAGGCCTTTGCAAGGGCATTATGCACTTGCCTGATATTATGTCATGTGGATCTTTGCGGCATAAGACCTGCCTGGTCAGATAGACAAGCTCGTGAATGTGTGTGCGAAGACTATCAGCTAAAACCTTACTCCGATTCAAAATTCAGTAGTGAGAAAGGGCGGCATGAGGACGGTTCCTCTGGGGAATGCCCAGACTTGAGGAACACAACAATTGCTGTGTGCCACCAGTCGGAGGGAAGGATCTTTTGTCACATGGAGGGCGGCCCACCCATTGTCACGCATAGAGGGGCGGCTGCCGGCCACCCGCTGTCTCGCAAGGGGCGGTAGGCCCCCTGTGGTCTTGCGGTGTCAGCCCCCCCCCCCCGGTCATGCGGAGGGCGGCAGTGGTGGCCGCCCCCCCTAATCACGCTGATGGAGGCAGTGGTGGCCAACCTCCCGTGGTCATGCGGAGGGCGGCAGCAACAGCCCCTCGTGGTTACACAGAGGGTCGGCGGCTGCTCCTTTGTGCTCACGCACAGGGTGGTGGCTGCCGCCTCGTGGTCAGGCGGGAGGGGACGGCTGCCCCTGCCGCCCTCGTGCTCACGTGGGAGGTGACAGCTGCCACCCCGTGGTCACGTGGGAGCCCCTTCTGGGTGATGTAGGCTGAATCGGCCTCAGGCACGATCTGGGCGCTGGTGGGGCAGGCAGAGGAGAACGGGCCGGGTCTCCTTCGCACCTGGGACTGGCCCGCAGACACCGGAGTGAATCCCAGGCTATTTCCTCGCTGGGATGAATGTCGCCTGGCCCGCCCAGTGGGAAATGCTGGTGGATAGTGATGGATTTAGGGCTTGGTGGGCCGGAGCTCGTTCATCTGGTGTCTTCCATGATAGCTTCCCAAGCCACGCCCCCCTCTTCTTCATATCTAATGAGTTTCATCTAACTCAAATCCTCGAGGGAATATGGTCCCTTGGGGAACTCATGGAGTTTGGGGCCTTAATGACTATCCACAAGGGCGAGATCCTCCCCGCTAGATCTTGGTATGACCAGTACTTGACATCAGATGAGATATAATGGGTCCCACTTGAATACCATTATTGGTAGGCTCCCCTAGATTATTTTTTAGGGTTGAGCCTGTGCAAGCGCATGTGTCCCGCTTGCTAGACACTATTATATGCAAAAAAAGCTTGAAGCCTGCCCATTATTTACCATGTGTTTGTTTTAGTGTCCCTCTTCTTTGCAACCTCCTTAATTGGCCAGCGCTAGCCAAACGTTTTTTTACTGTAGCAAGGACCAAGCACAGACTGAGTATAGTTAATCAGTGCCCGTCCGTGGCTCCCGATGTGATTGAGGTACTGTCGTCCCCCCCCCCCCCCCCCCTCCCCCCTCCCCCCTCCGCTCTCTCCAAAGGCTTCCCGCCATCCTTGTTTAAATTATGCTACTACCAAATAGTGGTGGTATAGGAAGTAGCACAGTATGCCTCATGTAGCACACAATGGGAAAGGAACCACTTCTATGTGCTGGGCTTTAGTGAATTTACTTAAAATCATGGGATAAATCGCATGGTAATAGCTTTGAATAACAATCTGCAACACAAAACATGAACGGCGTGATGTTAAGTTTTGTTTTCACTCCACTGGGAAATGCCAAGACATTGTTAACTTATAAATACCGACTGCCAACTTGGTCGATAATAACGTCATATATTTTAACATACAACCCAGTTGTATGCTTTAGGTTGCCTTAAATCTCAGGGCATTCCAGGCAGCACCGTCTGACCGTGGTCAAGCCATGATGGGGACACTGCCACAGTTGACCGAGCACCATCAGATTCATTAGTCCCATTGCCTTGTCCTGAGCTTGCTGAACAATTTGATGTGCTAGCATCTTCGCTGGGTAGTACATGAGGCCTGCAGTTTCAAAAAAGCAGCAAGATTTGCAATCGGACACAAAAGGATGTGGGTTATTGCATCAAAACCGCACATACAGCTGGATGTGGCGAGCAAGTGATCTGCAGTGACAGTAGGTTTCCTTCATCTTGTGATCTTCTAGCCTGAGGGAACTCGCAACTGGGGTGCTGAGAAATAAACAGAGGCTACAGCTGATGACACTGGGCTTGTCCTCCTTTGTTGATGTGACTTAATCCCCTTACCGCACAGACCTGTCTGTAGAGTTGTGTGGAATTATCGAATCATCAGGCTCAGAGCAGACTGAAGTCACAGACCGGCCTTGAGGTTATAGACTAACTTGTGCTGTCAATGAGTGGTCTGTGAGGTCATAGACTAACCAGCATTGTCAATGAGTGGCCTGTGAGGTCATAGACTAACCAGCATTGTCACTGAGTGGCCTGTGAGGTCATAGACTAACCAGCATTGTCACTGAGTGGCCTGTGAGGTCATAGACTAACCAGCATGGTCACTGAGTGGCCTGTGAGGTCATAGACTAACCAGCATTGTCACTGAGTGGCCTGTGAGGTCATAGACTAACCAGCATTGTCACTGAGTGGCCTGTGAGGTCATAGACTAACCAGCATGGTCACTGAGTGGCCTGTGAGGTCATAGACTAACCAGCATGGTCACTGAGTGGCCTGTGAGGTCATAGAGTAACCAGCATGGTCACTGAGTGGCCTGTGAGGTCATAGAGTAACCAGCATGGTCACTGAGTGGCCTGTGAGGTCCTATAACATCTTCTGAGGATATAGAGCAGACTGCGAGGTGCCAGTGACGTCATGAAGTGGCCTTTGCCATCACAGAAAAACATGAGGTCTAGTGCATCCAGTGGGTTGATTAAGTGGCTTATGTCACACCTTGACCATAAGGGCTATTGTATGATTTATATATCCCTAGAGCTGTCTTTGTGGCCCTAATGAAGAAAGCCCACAGGTAAAAACAACAGCCTTTAAAGGCATAGAGCGGTTATTGAGGTCATTAAATAACATATGAAGGCACAGAACAGTTATTGGGGGTAAATGGGCATTCTGTGACATTGAGGAGGATATTGTAACATCAAAGAGCAGCCAGTCAGGTAATCAGGCAGCTCATGAGATCGAGGGACCCCTAGAGTCTAAAAATCAAACCAGGCGCAAACAAGGGACAAGTGGAGTATTGTACGATAGTCCCGCTCCCCATGTGAAATTGCAGATTTTACATGGTTTAGCCTTTGTTGAATGTCATCACAAATGTGCACCAGAAGCTGTACTTGGAGTACAAATCTCACACTAGACACAGATGGCTTGATCTTGCATCGCCGCACAACACAGCACCAGATTAAATAAGCTTTTCATACACAACTGTGGGGGATGACCTAATCAGTGTGCAATTCTTAGCAAATCTACCACTGTTTATTTTTATTTTTTTTACAGGTTTTCACGCAGCACTGTGTTGTGCGAAAGTTAGTAAATCCAGCCCTGTTTCTATTTGTACATGTATAATTGCATGCATTTTTTTCTCCAATGTGCCTCATTCCCACTATTCCTCCTAAATGTAATCCACCCAAGCCGCATTGTTCCCCTGTAAGATTTAAAATTTGGTGGACAAGGCACTCAATCACAAACATGAAGGAGTGCCGTGCCCACCAAACCCTGGGTCCGCCCACTCATATACAAGTCGGGCAGACTGTACTTTTTCCATTGGAGTAGGGCAGTCAGTGCACCACTGCACTCTTTGCCACTGTACTCTGTACCACTCTACTGTATGGCACTTCAGTATACTCTGAAACAATCTCCTCTACCGCACTTCACTCGACGCCACTCTACTCCAGTCTGCAACACTGAACTCTATGCCACTGCACTGTCACTTAAATCTACTCACTCTACACCACTGCAACCTACGATGCGCCAATCCACACCACTTTAATCTACTCTGCAGCACTCTGCTCTGCAACACTGCTCTCTATGCCACTGCACTCAACACCAATCCACTCTACTCTGTACCACACCGCTCTACTTCAATCCACTCTGCACCACTGCACTGTACCCTGCCCCACTGCACTCTACTCTGAAACAATCTACTCTACGCCACTGCAATCTACACTGCACAACTCCACGCCACTGCACTCTGCTGAAAACCAATGCACTCTATGCCACTATACTTTACTCTGCAACACTCTACACCACTGTACTCTATCACTGCACTCTACGCCATTCTATTCTACTCCACCACTGTACTCTATGCCACTCTATGCAAATGCACTCTATTCTACACCACTGCACTCTACACCACTGAACTCTACTCTGCACCACTGCACTGTTGTCTACACTACTCTACACCATTCTGCTCTGCATCATGAAGTGAAAACAGCATTTACTATGCGGGTAGCTACCCAGGGGCATCCCAGCACTGACGCAGTAACCGAGAAAACATCATATCAACACTTAAGGAAAGAGGTAAGGTTTTAGCAGTTTCCGAAAGGCCAGATGGCCGGGCTCCCTCCGTAAGCAGAGAGGGAGGGCATTCCACACCCTAGCAACATTATAAGAGAATAGGCGACCGCCACTTCTGGCCTTCTTAATCCTGAGAACGACGACCAGATGCAGATCGTCTGAGCGCAGTCGTCTATTCGCCAGGTAAGGCTGGACAATGGAATGGTTGATCACTGGTCCATTCCCTGCTAACATCTTGTGGGCGATGCACATAGCCTTTAAGTTAACTCTCTCCCGAACAGGGAGCCAGTGGAGGGACTTCAAGGCGTGTTTTGCAGATTGCCGCTTTGTGGTCCCCACAAGAATCCTCGCTGCGCAGTTTTGCACTGTTTGATGTTTTGCGAAGGTCAAGCCCAGGGCTTCAAGATAAAGGGTGTTCCCGTAGTCCAAGCGGGAAAGAATAAGTGCCTGTACCATAAGCTTTCTTGCCTGGAAGGGGAAAAGTGGAAGCACTTTGCGGAGCATCCTTAGGATGCCATAGCAGGAAGCTGCAACCTTCCGTGCCTGGACCATAAAGCTGAGGTCTTGATCAAGCCAGATGCCCAGACTCTTCATCTGGGTCTTGGTGGCAGGACGGGTCCCATGCAGGCTGGCCACATTACATCTGCTTTAAAGAGAGACGGATTGCCAAGGAGCATCAACTCGGTCTTGTTACCATTCAGTTTTAGATACGAGTGGTTCATCCACTTAGCTACCTCGTCTAGACAGGGACAAAGGCATTTTCAGAGTGGTTCAGTGCTACGACCAGTTGGGTGTCATCAGCATAGGTCACTATGTGAACCCCAAAAGGGAGCACAGTCTCCGCGAGCAGGGTCATATAAACATTAAAAAGGGAGGGACGATCCCTGAGGCACTACGCAATAGACAGGCATAGATTTTGAAATAACATCACCCTCGAAAACCTGGAAGGATCTCTCTTCCAGGAATGATTGCAGCCATGTTAAAGCTACTCCGGTCACCACAAACTTCTAAGACGATGGACCAAAATGTGGTGCTTGACCATGTTGAAGGCTGCGCGGAGGTCAAAGAGGATAACAGCTGTTGAACCTCCGGCATCAAGAATCTTTTTAGATTCTTCGATAACTGCTAACAAAGCAGTTTCTGTTCCTTGACCGGGCGAAATCCGGTTTGAGAGGGGCGGGAGAGGTTGTGGGATTCCAGAAATGTCGAAAGCATTGAGTTGACATGTTTCTCTGCTATTTTACTGATCCCTGGGAGAAGCGAGATAGGACGATAATTACCCAGAAAATCCGGGTCAAGACTAGGTTTTTTAAAAACACTTTAAGCCACTCTACTCGGCAGCACTCCACTCAACACCACTGCAATGCATGCCACTGTACTCTGCACCACACTATGCCACTGCACTCTATGCTATTCTATTCTGCAGCACTCCGCTCTAGGCCACTACACTTAACTCTGCACCCTATGCCACTCTGTTCTGCGCCACCGCACTCTATGCCACTGTACTGTGTGCCACTTTACTCAGCGTCACTGCATTCTATGCCACTGCAAAATTCGGACACTCCACTCTACGTCACTCTCTGTGGTATAAACTTTTCATTAAATATAGGAGTTAAACCATGATGTCATATGCAGAAATCCAGCACATTGACATATATCATGACTACTCGGATAGATTTCGTGCAGTCTTGTCGGCTTGAGAGGTGGAGTGCACTATATAGATATGTACAAGCTTAAACATCACTGCCTGATACCTCTCGTACCTGTGCACATGCTCCACTCCAGTCTCCTTCTGTCAGAGGTTCCTACAGGCCTGCTTCCCACTTGTGTTTAGTTGTCAAAGCTACTTTTGTCCTGTCCTTCATGGAGGCGGGAGACCAAACACCGGGGCAATCTCATGTCTATCAGCATCTCCAAAATGTATGGCTCCCCTAGATTGTTACATGTGACAATCCCCAATTCTATGGGCTGCAGTCCATCGTTTCCAATGGCAGTTGTGTCCTACACCACCGTCCACTGGATAGGATTAACATCAGATGGGAGAGAATAGCTCAGTTCTGAATACATTCAAGACTACCCAACGTTATTACATGCGACCATCCCCGATTCCATGGGCTTGCACTCAAGCTTGAATTCTATAGCAGTAACAACGATGGGGTTATAGTTTCAGACACTCTAATCAAAAAGACTGTATGATATTTAAGGGCTTTATCAGTTCACCCACGACTACATGATTCAAACAAACGTTCTCGTTCTTCTTGATGACACGTGGTAGTTCAATTAGAAAGAGAAGATCGATTTCTTAACCCCTTGGGTACCAAGGACGTGCTGTACACGTCCTCCTCATCGGCGCTCAAGGGCTAAGGACATGTCCAGCACGTCCTATCACCAACCATGCCTGTGGGCTCCCCCCGCCCCTCATGACCCCACTAGGGATGGCAGCATAATTGCCTTCACTGCCACCTCTGACCTCTCCCCGGTGATCTGTTGACATCAGCTCACAAACACTGCACCATCATCAAAGCACGCCAGGATCGCGCTAGAAGCCATTTGCTTCCAGCACGTCATGAGGAAGGTACTTTTTTTTCTCTTTGAAGGGCAGAGAGATACTGGCCGGGAAGGAAAGAGTTTTTCCTTTCCCTGGTGTCTCTGCAGTGCATTCATGTTAATGTTAATGGGATTTATAAAAGTGCACGAATACCCGGAGGTGTCTTGGCGCTAAGAACACAGTAAGCCCACACAACGTCTAGTCCTGGAACAGCCAGGTCTTTAAACTTCTCCTGAAGATGGATAGGGAGCTCGCACTTCTGAGCTCACTTGGAAGAGTATTCCAGAGTTTAGAGGTGTCATAGTGGAAGCTGCGGCCCCCCCCCCGTGCGATGTTCGAATTCTGGGCACTGCCAAGAGTCTGCGGTATCGCACGTGGGATCGTGATCACACAGCAGGAATGCACCCATCAGAGACCAAGGATTTTTATTTTTTGTTGCTTGGAGCAATCCCTCGGCCAAAGGTCACTCCCTATTATTTGCCACATGTTTTGGACGTTTTCTGCCTTCCCTGTGGGCAGATCAGCCATATTTTTAGGCCGCCAAGGGAGGCAGAAAACCACTGGACCCCATTGATTGATAAGGATACATGTTGGGGAGCGACCCCTAAAGCAAGGGTCGCTTTCCATTATTTGCCACATTTTGGCCATTTTGTCATTTTTGGCAGAAAACCACTAAACACCGGGGAATTCGTTTGTGTGTGTATGAACTGGAGTTTGGCTGTCTGCGTGAACTAGCGTTTTTGCTGGTGGTCTGCATGTACTGGCATTTGGGTGGCAGTGCATGTAGGCTGACGTGTGGCTGGCATTAGGCTGGTGTATTTGAACTGGGGATTTTGCTGGTGGTGTGTGTGAACTGGTTTTGGCAGGGGTAAGGGTCACTCCCCTCTAGGGTACCAATTTCTTGCCTTTGCTTTGTGCCCGTCTTGGGGCCAGCTAGAATGTTTGTTATACTGATCTGCCCCCAGGGGCATACTTCATAGTGTTTTATAATGTTAACTGTTTTATTTCTTGTCATCATTTGCATTTGTGATCTTAATGTCTTATTTCTCCTTTTGTGATTTCCTTGGTGGCCACTCCTGCTTGCGGTTTCGGCACTGGTAAATCTACAGGTTGTGTAGTAGCATGTTTGGTAAGAAAACTTTTTAAATATTTACTTCAAATACGGATTATTGCACTGCTTGAATGTTTTGTTTTTAACGGTTGCAATAATTGGAGCATATTTAGGTTATATATTTTTTCATTCAAATTCACGTTTGGATTTGTGCAAGATCAATCTTGTAATTCTTTTTTTTCCTTTCTAGTTGGATATTGTTGGTGCTTGCTGTGTCTGAAGAGTAGGTGCAGTTGATCCTCAGCCTAGCTGTCTGGGGCAAGAGAGGTATCTCTTAGAGTATCAAGTTCATTGTGTGGATTGTATTAATATTTTTTAAAGATTATATGTCAGTAGTTATATTTACTCTGTCAAATTACAACTGAAACTTAGCTCTATCGAAGTGCTGTTTAGTGCGGTCTTGTTTGTTGTGTTAGTTTCACAAGTAAGCATTATGGTGGAGTCAATACAGAGAACTTTTTGCCTATCAATTTCTTTCAACTGTTTATTGATGATGTGTTTTCTGAAGGATAATTTACAGCAGACTAATTTGTATGCAAAACAGTTTTTGAGGGCCAACAGTGCCACACTCCAGAGCTACCTTCTGGACTCCCACAAGTCTCCGTGAGATTAAACAGTTCTGTGGGTTTAACTTTGCTGATGGGATTGATAAGGGAGCCAGCACTGTCTTTATATTGGACTTCTAGTCCCTTGATGGTAACTGCTACATTTCCAGCAACTAAGAGTCAAGATTATTTTCTTCTGTGATGGGTCCTGCATTTTGTGGCTAATGCTATAGCATTGCTACAAGATTACTCCGATTGTGACCATCTCTTCAGGATTTGACTTGCCCTTGACCATTTAGTAGATAGTTTCTCTGAGAGCTACGTTACAGGGAAAGATATATCCATGGATGAGTCTCTGGTCTTCTTCAAGGGGAGTTTGGTTTTCAGACAATTCATTCCCAGCAAGAGAGCAAGTTATGGTATTAAGCTGTATAGGCTGTGTGAAAGTGCCACTGGATATGTGTACAATTTCATTGTGTACACTGGTAGGAAGTCTTCGATTGACCCCTTCGGTTGTCCTTTCACTTTTGGAGTCCATGAGAACATTGTGTGGGAACTTGCCAGATCACTTTTTCACAAAGGTCACAATTTATACGTGGAAAATATCTACACAGATGTGCAATTATTTAAAGAGTTGTTCAGAGCGGGCAATGTGGAATGTGGCACAATCCACTCTAACAGTAAAGGTTACCCTAAAAAGCTTGTATGTAAACAACTTGAAAGGGGACAGAGCAGTGCTTTGCGCAGTAATGAACTCTTTTCTGTGAAATTTTCAGACAGAAGCGATGTCCACAAGCTGGCAACTATGAATGGTGAAATTACTGTGCCTGGGACGGTTTGGGGTCTGGTTGCAGGAGTGCACAAACCAGTGTGCCTTATAGACTACAGCAAGCACATTGGAGGTGTAGATAGAGTAGATCAAATGTTGGAGCCTTACAATGCTGCTCTAAAGTCCTATATCTGGAACAAGAAGTTGGCTGTTCACCTATTTCATTTAGCATCCTTCAATGCTTACATTGTTTTCAAAGATCGTTTTCCAGAATCCAAGATGACTTTTGTACAGTTACAGTAGTCTGTAATATGCAGCCTTGTTGCAGTTGAGCAGCCAAGTGTTCCTAGAGTTAGAGTGGTGGAGGATGTGGCTAGATTGAAAGATTCATTTTTTAAATTTTTATTAATTATCCCAATTGTGTTGATTTTATTCTAAGATGGACGGAGGGTGTCTGGACCGGTTGCACAGTGGAAAAAGGCCCGCACTTCGAACATACCCCTGATGGGTCGGAGCTAGAGAGGGTTTTGAACAATCATGCACTTAGGCACACATTAGATCTAATGGGGCCTAAAGATGGTCATGAAGTTACCCCAACATTCAAGGGAAGAGGGTATTGCTCCATTATAGATTATATAGCAGTTTCTATCCCTTTTTGGGACTGGATAAATAAGGCTGGCATTGAATGGAGCATATTCAGTGACCACAATCCGTTAGTCTTGAGGATTAAGAACTGGGCCCCCTTTAACAATAAGGAAAGTGCTAAGGCAAACAGTACACTGAGGGCAACTGATCAAGGGAGAAGGCTCAGATGGGCCAAGGTGGATGGGGACGCCTTCTATAGATCCTTAATGGAGGACGGTAAAGAAATGATTGGGGTGTGTTTAGATCCCTCATTGGAGGGACCTATGGTGGTCAAAGCCTTTGAGGCAATGGCACACCTCATAGATGGCCTACTAAAATCCCCCGTGAAAGGGTTAGTGAAATGCTCTCCCAGATGGTTCAATAGAGATTGCTCTAGGGCTCACAATGAACTGAAAGAAAGCTTTAAAAAAGTCCCTAGAGACAAGGAGCGCATTGCACATTGTAGGTCAGCATACAAAAAAGCAATTAAACTAAGGAAACTGGCACTTCAATCACAGACATGGGAAAATCTACGGGAGGCTGCAGACAGAAGAGATCCTAGGGCATTCTGGAAAATAATAAATAACCCTTGCTTCCAGGATGCAGTCGCTCCGGAAATTGGTACAACCATTCTCCCGGAGCAATGGTTTGAACATTTTAAAGTACTGTATAACCATGCAAACGAGCAACCGAGGGGGGAGGGGGTAATCTGTCCATGGACGACAAATGTTGAATTTACGGTGGATGAACTGGTAGTGGGGATCAAGGGGCTGACACAAAATAAAGCCCCAGGCCCGGATGGCATTCCTCCGGATCTCTACTTAAGTAAGGTTGATCTTTGGGCACCCATCCTCACAAGAGTAATAAACACGGCGGTCACCACAGGTATGCCAAGATCCTGGTCTGAAGCCACAATAGTGCCAATCTTTAAAAAGGGAAAAAAGGATGACCCTCGGTGTTACCGCCCGATTTCTCTAATTGATGTAACGGCGAAAGTTTTGGGGAGAGTTGTCCTAAACCGCCTTTTAGACTGGGCTGATGAACACCATATAATTACAGACTTGCAATATGGATTCAGAACAGGAAGGTCAACTACAGACCAGTGTCTGAACCTTTATTTATTAACAGCTAAATATACTATTGCAAGTAATCAGTCGGTATATATGGGGTTTATGGACCTCTCATTGGCTTTTGACCATGTCAACAGAGAAAATCTCTGGAATTTGATGATTAAACTAGAGGTAGAAGAGGGCCTAGTAGTTATCTTGAGAGCACTCCACTGGAACACCTCTGCTAAAGTGTGTTACAACCTGGAGGGTGATACCACAGTTCCCTTCCCCTGCACTAGCGGGGTGCACCAGGGATGTATCTTGGCCCCGTTCCTGTTCTCACTATATATAAATGGGTTAGAACAGGCACTATGTAAATTAAATGTAGATACCCCTAGAGTAGGTTCACGATCGGTACCGGTGTTGCTATATGCCGATGACGCGGTACTCTTAGCTCGAACGCCCAAAGGCCTCCAGACTTTGTTGGATGGGTTTGTGAGCTTTATGGCCAGTTTAGATCTATCGGCTAACTTATCCAAGTCATATGTACTGTTGGCAGGTTCTAAACCATGCAAAAAGTTTTGTTATAGAATAGGCACACACATAATGGAAGAGGTTAAAACCTTTTCCTATCTGGGTGTCTTATTTGATGGGCTTTTAAATTTTAAATTTTTAACTGAAGGGCGAAGTGCAAAAGTAGTGGCATCAACAGGGGCCATAATGAATTATGGACGTAGGTTGGGTAGGTGGTCGCCCGAACAGGTCATGCACCTTTACGGCTCAATTTGTTGTCCCAAAGTAACTTATGGGGCCGAAGTTTGGGGCTTTGTAAACACCCAACAAATTCACATCGAGGAAAACAAATTTTTGAGGAAGGTCTTACAAATCCCACAAAGCACGTCAGCTTATATTACCCATGCTGAATTGGGAAGGGTATATATGGAAGACCTGATTAAAGTCAGACCGCTTATGGCCTGGTTAAGAATTTGGACTAATAGTGAGGCTGGTCTGAGTAGGCAAATAATTAGAGATTGTATGGGCAGAGACAAGGGGATGTGTATCCCATGGTTGAGTTATGTAAAGAGTGCCCTGAAGAGGCTAGATCGCAAGAACCTCTTTACTGAACCTACAACAATTACCCCTGAGGATAAAACCAGTATCAAAAGAATCTTTCTGGCAAAAGAGATTACGCGTAGAGCGGCCTCAGAAGAAAGCAAGCCCGCAGTCTGTATCCATAGCACACTAAAGTCAGGAGAAGGCATGGAACCATATCTCGCCTTATTATAGAACGCACAAGACAGATTTTTAATCACTCGTTTTAGGCTCAACCTTTTGCCTCATCTTTTGGCCGATCCGCCTGGTTTTACTGTTACGGTTGAGCAGAAGGGTACCTGCGGCTGCGACAATAGGTCTCCGCTGGATACCCTTCATTTTGTATTCTTTTGCCCTTTTTATTCAGTACCCAGACGCCGCTTTTTAGTAAGGTTCTTAAAACAAATGAAGTTTAGACATGCCAAAGTTGCTCTTTTATATTTACAAAGGGCCGAGAATCCATTGACACTGGCTTGTATTATGAATTTTATTAGAGTTGTAATGAGATTGAGACATACTAGAGGGTTACTTTGAATGCACTGATGTTAAATGGTCTCCCTAAGGTCAATGTAAAATGAAATGTATTGAGATTATGTTTTAACTGCTTATTGTACTTTTATTATATTTTTTAAATATCGAATAAAGGATTTTTTTTTGATTTTTATTCAAATTTAGTTAACATTTTGGAAGCCAAGAGGTAGGTTGTGTGCCCCGAGTCTAGTTTACCATTCTGTAACCAGATATCAATAATTGTTTCACACGCCTGTTCTGGTCATAGCACGCACCAGGGCTCCACACTAAAAATGTTGTTTATGTGTTTGTCTATACATAAAAAAGTGGAGCTTGATTAGTTCTGTTGACATTTGGAATGCATTCTATCGCTTTGTTCATTAGATTCAAAAGTCAGCACTTTCCCGAATACATTCCTCCAACACCCAAATAAAACTTTCCTTGTAGGAGATGTGGAGTCTGTGTCTGAAGATAAGTACAAAAGGAGAGCTATTTGTACTGCCCAGAGGGTTCTTCTAATCCTGCGCTATGTGTGCCCACATGTTTTAAATGGTACCATACACAACTCATGCACTGGGAACAACCTTGACAGCAAAAGGGAACTTACTGTGGTCTGGATTGCTATATATTTTCTGTTTAGATGGCTGGTTGGCAGTAGTTGATGTGCTTAGTTACACCTGTTGTGTATGCAGTCATAGTTGTTATTTCATATTCTACCAATAGTTTGGTTCTTCTATTTGAAAATAATGTGCTCTTTTTCGGTGGATGTTTTTTTTCCCTCCTATCTGCATGCCTGTGGTGCATGTTATCTGGTAATTGTGGAATTGTTTTAGAAATGAAATTGGTGTGGCGCTTCATGGTGATGTCTGAGTAGCGTTTGTCTGCGGATGTGTGTCTGGTGCTGTTTGTTGATGTGAGTGTTATGTGCTGGTGATGTGAATGGATTGTGTGTGGGATGCATGAAAGATGTGTGAATGGCCTGTAAAGCGGTTGCGGTCTTGTCGTGGCTGTACACTTTACAAGCTGAGTCACTGGTTCTGTGTTACATATTTAACTTATTAACTGTTATTTCCACATTTTAATTTGTGAAATCTTTTGTAAATGAAATTTACATTTTGAACTTTTCACTCTACCATGTGCCAAATCCAACCAGCATATGAGTGAACTTCAGTAGTAGTTAGTCGTGCACTGATATGTCTTTTCTGTCTTTCTCTGCCAGGGTGTACATTGTTTCTAGGCAAAATTTACCAACGCCAGATATTTTTATAAACTAAAATCCAGGGGTGTGTCTTGCATAGATAGATCCCACAAGGTTTTCTTACCCAGAAGCCCTAGTAATCCTCAAACATAGGCTAAAAACATACCTTTTCTTCATATTTCTGTGACTCGAAGTACTGAAATCTGCGGGAACCCGCACATTTCCTGCCCCCAAGAGTTCTCACTTGTCTCCTGATAAATATGGTGGTATCTGAGTGGGTTGGCCTTGCACACGCAAAAGTGCGGGGGTCCAAGAGGCAATGTGGTAACATTAACAAAAGGGGTAGCTGCAGTTTCTGGTCCTGGGCTCGACTGCCACCCTGGGAAACCTTCCAAACCCTGGCATTTCTGAAAAATAGACACCCAGGGGAGTACAGGGGGGTATGCTTCTTGTGGATCCAACAAAGGTTAATTTCCCCTGCAAACCTCAAAATATGCCTAAAATCACACTTTTTCCCTAGCATTTGTGATGTATTTTTCAAGAATCAGAAACAATCCACTAAATTCCTACCACCCAGCATTCTCCTACTTGTCCTGATAAAAATGCTGCCCCACTTGTGTGGCTGGGCCTAGTGCCCATCACAGGACCAGATCAAGAGTCCTCGCAAGGGGACAATCATTGACCTTGGTTTGATCTGTTTCTGTTGTGGACACTTGGCCCAGCCACATAAGTAAGGTACTGTTTTAATCGGGAGACTCGGGGAAATATTAAATGGTAGGAAATGTGTTGCTCCCAGCAAAATCCAGAGCTTTCCATCACAGAAATATAAGAACAATTAATTTTTTAGTCAAAGGGTTAGGTTTGCAAGGGCTTCTGGGTAAGAAAATCTGATGAGAACCATGCAAGTTACGCCACCCTGGATTGCCCCGGGTGTCTAGTTTACAAAAGTGTGCAGATTTGGTAGGTGTTCCCTAGATGCCTATAAGTAGGCTTTCCTGTTTTCAGTTTCTATTTTTGGTAAATTCTGGTGGTGTTTTTTCAGTGTTTTCCAGTGATTTCAATACCTCGAAAAAACAGTGCTTTTCAGTGGTTACTAATTTTCGCGCCATAAAAAACAACTGAAACGGTGTTTTACCGGTGTTTATGGGACGCTTTGCTTTTATTATTGTTTGCTTTCTTAATTGGTGCATGGAATATAGACAGTCTATGTACAGTGTATATGAGGTTAAAATACAATTTATTGTAGTACACCATACAATATTTCTTCAGTGAATCTTTGGTCATTCGCGCTCTTCCTTTCAAACCCATGTGCACTTTTATTTGGGAAAAGGCCCTCTCGACATTGGCACTTGAGACTGGCAACGCCAAAACAGACAGTACACAATTTGCCAACTCTGGCCACTGACGTAGCTTTCCATGCCAATACTGGTGCACCTCAAGGTTGACATTGTCTGGGCCAGGTTCTGAAACATATGAGTTGAACTGGGTGCATAGGCCCTCAGAGGTGTTAAAGCGGTCAAAAATGAAGCTGTACTTCGCAAAGTCTGGAGAAAATTCCCCTTTACGGAAGGGATCTAACACTTGCGCAGAGTACCGAAGTGAGGCTTCATTGGCTTCAAACGCCATGGTTGGTGAAGAGACATTTCTATGCATCATAGCTAGCCATTTCTCATGCATTCAGGGAGTTGCGACTGGGGGAGACTTGTCTCCATATTTACAATACAAACACTGGAGATTAGTATCTCCACACTAACTTCAGTCTCTTGCATTGTCAATCCCAACACCGGGCACTGCTGCCTTAAAACATTATTTCACAATGTGGTCTCCAAGCAACACGCTCTAATGCTGATTCAACATTGGGGGTATAAGACCACAAACCCATTACAAATTATTTCACAAAAGGAGATGCTGCACTCAGGGCCGGCTTTAGGGCGGTGCCACCGGTGCCACCGCACCGGGTGCTGGCTTCCTGGGGGCGCCGTGTTTGAAAGTTTATTAAGCTTTTGAAGCACCTGCTGCAGCTTTCTTTACGCCGGCAATTACCAGGCCTCACATAAATGTCAAGAAAACTCGTGTGATTAATTATCTTCCTGGAGGGAGATCAGCATTTTGTATAGTTGAGGTTTTGACTTAGGCGAAGTTAGTGCAGAGGGTTAATATGCCTGCTGCACCAAGTAGATTACAGAGTGGGTATGATGTAACAGATCAGCAGGTTACAGCTTTCAAAAGAGACATCCTTTTGTTACTTGCAATTTATAACTTAAAGTCCTAATATAGAATAGTGAGCTATTAACTTTCATCCCAGAACTGCATACACACTGCAAAGTATACATTATTAGAACATTGATTAATGTTGCAAAAAGGGTTAATTTGGCTAGAAATAGATTCTTATTATTAAAGAAAACTCCCAACTATGCTGTTTCTGCTTCTCCACACCAAGCACTCTTAAGCTATACTGCCTACCTGTATGGATGACATGTCACTCCTACACTTCCAGTCCTTTGGCTTATGTAACATTTCTTATACACTGATTTACACACGTATGATTGATTGTCTCTGTGTAATGTGTGTGTGATGCAAAGTGCTCGGACACCCTACACTGGTATGAGTGGCGCTATATAACTAATTCAATGCATCTGAGAGAGTGTGGTTATGGTGACTTGGTCACTGCTAAAGGGTGCTAGTGAGAGAATCCGTGGTGGAGGTGGTTATTGGGGGGCACCAACAAACATTGTCGCACAGGGCGCCACCAGCACTAAAGCCGGCCCTGGCTGCACTCCCAGGGACTTTTGCAAAATCCATTTATTCGATCAACAGTCTTGAAGCTAAAACCCTACGATGCGTGTCGACCGCTGTCATCTTCAAGTAAGTGGGGTTTATAGTAAGATCAACTTTCATGCTAATAACTTTTAACAGGCATTATTGGAAATGTGTCTTTACAGTTCCAGCGCATTGCTGTGCTATTTTAAACCTTTTCAGTTGTTTCCTTTATAGTAAAATCCTATAATAGACCACATCAATGTCTTTGGTGCAAAGGACTGGTGCTCTCCATATTGCTCGTCAGATAAGGGTGAAGTTGCACTAGGTATATTTAGGGAATTACGACCGCGGAACACTGACTCATACATGCCAACATTTCAGAAGAGCAAAGAGGGAGATTTTTTAGAAAAAATCGGGAGAATGGGGCCTTGAATCGGGTTACTCTCATGTATGGGCTTTGGAAGTGTGCTGCTGCAGGATCGGACATTTGAAACGCAAATGCATGTTTTTTTCTTCATGGAGCGCAATGGCAGGCAGAGAGAGGGTGATGTAAGTATTGTAAACTGGCCTGGCAGGTTGCTGGCAGTGCATACACCCCCAGGCACGCACACAGCCGCCCCCGAGTACTTCACAGGTCTTTAAAAGACCATTTGCTTGTTAATGAGGCTTTGTTGGGTTTTCACACCATCTAGAGCCCCTGCAGCGCCACTCTGACTATTGCTGGAAGAATTAGCACGTTACACAATACCAATACCTGCTCCTTAAAAACATCCGACTATTTCATGTCTTGTGAAACGAAATTTGAATACGTGCTCTTGATTTACTGTTTCTTTAAAGTCGCATAAAACCTTAAAGTTTCGAGATGTAGGCAGGGACAGACTTTATACCGCCGTTTGTTAAATAACTCCGCATTTATGACACCAGTTCCTACTCCAAGCACAACTACATAAAGCCCTTTCCACCGACGAGGTGCACTCATTCGCAGTACGCCAGACCCAAGCGTGAATGCACTACAGTGTTTATTCAAGCGAGAGTTTTACTGTACACTGCGACGGACATTAGAGGGCCTAGGCAGACGCATTTTCTGTTTTGGTTTAGATAGCCGCGCGGGGACGGGGGGGACAGGCATGTTTTTTTTTTTAACCTGGAGCAGCTAAAAATAACAGAAATGATAAAACTGCATTAAGCCTTTAAAAATGCATTTGTTGTAAAAGCCGAGACGTACTGTGGCTTCGGCCAATAGGTCTCGCTTTTGGGACCCCGAGTTCTCTGCTGTTCTTATTAGAATGGATGCGCTGCTATCCCATGGACTATTTCTCCCAAAGCAATAACGGGGTGCATCAATGTCTTCGGTGCAAGGGACTAGTTCTCTCCATACTGCATGAAAAGATCGTCCCTGGAGGATTAAGTCGTATTAGGCGCATTTAGGGAGTTGCAACCGCAGGCCACTTACTTGTCTCCCTGTGTACAGTACACGCTACAGTATCTAACGCTTTGGCTCCATCAAGTGGCCAAGTGGTGCAACAGCAACGAAAATCAGTGACACTCGGTTTAAACCGAGTCCGCTGATTTTCATCCGGTAGGGTACTGTCGGTCAGATTCGGTTAAAACCGAATTCCGGACAGCCTACCTATAAGCTAGGGCCCAAAATCTGGAGCTAGCCACATTGCAAAAAAAACCAACTACGTTTTCAGGGAAAAATATGATGTGGCCCCATTGCACTTTGGGCATTTTCTTATTGCAGGCCCTAGCCCTACCCACATAAGTGGGGGTACCATTTTTATCTGAAGGCTTGGGGGAACACAGTAGAACAAGTGCTATTACCAATTGTATTTCTCTGCATTTGTGCCTTTCAAATCAGCCAGTGTGTAGGAAGACATTTTAAGGAAAGCCCCTTAATTCACATGGGTACCTACAAATTCAGAGATGTGCAAATAACCACTACTTCTTAATGCCACATCTTGTGCCCATTTCAGAAGCACATAGGTTTCCTTGATACCTATTTTTCACTCTTTGTTTTACCATATGAATTGCTCTACACCTGGTACACAATGAGAAGACCACTGCAAGGTGCAACTCGGTTACCCGCTCTGAGTACATCGAGTTATTGGAAAACCCACAAACCCTACGTATCCGTGCAACCAGAAGGGTCTAGCAGATGTAATGGTATATTGCTTTTGTAAACGGGCCATTGAGACGAGAAGTTACAAATGAAAACGTTGTCACACAAATAGAATTTCAACAGTTGGTTTCTTTCGGAAAACCCCGATGCATCTACACAAACAACCCCTTGCTGAATTCGGAATTTTGTCTACTTTTCAAAAATCTATAGCTTCCTGGATCACCCATGGGTTTCATAGCCGTTTCTACCACAAACAGGAAGTAGGTTGAAAGCACAAAAGGAAATGGGCTACCTCATTGAAAAATGCCAAAACGGTGGTTAAAAAAATAATGTTTTAGGGAATCAGCTCTGCATGTTCCTTAAAGTTGTGAAATTGTGACTTTAGCACAGCAAATAGTTTGTCGATGCCATTTTCAGGAGAAAAAAACTTTTTCACAGAGCACTTTTTCCTATTTTCCCCAAAAATCTCAAAATGTAGCTATATTTTGCCTAATTTCTCAGTCCCATCCAGGGGAATCCACAATGCCTAGGTACCTTTAGAACCCCATGAATGTGTGTGGGGGGAGAAAGGACACAAAAGTGGCGTGGATACATCATTATGTGGGGAAAAAAGTTATGGGTGCCTAAGTGCTACCACCACAAATAGCCAAAAAGGACTTCGCATTGTAAGGGGAAAAGGCTTAGCACTCATGGGATTAACCTCACTCATCAGAAATAATAGCCAAGCCACGCAGTTTATGAGTAGCTCAGTTCATTATTTCCCATCCCTGCTATTTGTGTGGCCTCGTAGAGCTCTTACAGTCTGTAGTCGCCTATTGGCACTGCTCTAGTCTCTCACTTATTTTCAGGTTTAGTGATACAATGGCAGTGCTTAGCACTGACTTTTAAAGGGGTTAACAAAGGACTCCTGTGTAGCCCTCATGTGCCGGAGTTCACATATAGCAACACAAAAAGATGAGGGATGGAATGATGTACATTGTTAAGACACTCAACCCTGGTCACAGATCTAGTTAAATCCATCGTTTTTTGCTCACCATGCCACCCCAGATAGGACCCAGCCATATGCAAATCAGTCTTGATGCTGCTCCCCATGGCAACAGTCCAGCCCGAACTGCCAAGCCAGATCCTCTTTGGACCGGAAACAAGCATCCACATACAGTCATGAGTTGTGGTAATGAGGAACACAGCATGTTAAACATGCACAACAGCTAGGTAGCTGGCCATCACAAGCCGCCCTCTTCCCCACTGGTTAAAAATCACAGAGGCATCTCTTAAAGATAAATTACAGATCAGCATTTCTCAAATGCGATGAACAATCACAAGCAGGTTGTCCCATTGTTGTTCATCAATAACATACCAGCATCTCTCCAAGACGTGATCTGGGGAAACCGGCTCGGTACCAATTTTTGTCTTAACATGTCCATCGGGAGGTAGAGGTGCCTGTTCAAAGAGGGCGAGCTTCTCTCATCCTGGTGGGTGACAGAAGCTGGCTATGTGCAATTTCCTAGGAGTCGAGGAGTTTATGGTAGTCGAACTTCCTGCGGGAGTCAACAAATGCAACACACACCAAAATGTCCATCCAAAAAAATGGTGTCACTGAAAATAATTCATTTACAATTTATTGGTATTTTCGGTGCAGCTTTTACGACAACGAGTATTTTCAATCACATGAATTCGCAATATAAAACTATGAAGAAATTACATGATTCACTTACAAGCGGACACAGTTATTTTCACGAGGAAAGGCAGCGTTTCCTGGCTTGGCAGGACCGCTCGCCTCTCCACATCTATGGAATCAGCCCAACTTCACAGCAGCTTTTACGTCATTCAGATTTGGTTCATGCAGACAAGTTAAACGTTGGAAATAAACCCTGTGGACCAATAACGTCACGGAGACGCTTGATGGTGCAGTTTCTTACAGTGCAGGGCAGAAATGTGCGTTTGAGGGTTCCATTTTTCAGGGTGAAATCAGTGCTTTAAATGGGCCAGTACTGTCTGGTACCGAGTACCGGCACTTTTTTTATTTTGAGAGGGAGAGTACCAGCACTTCTCAAGAGTGACGTAATACTTTTAAATGGAGAGTACCGGCACTTCTCAGAAACAAGCATTCTTGCACTTCAATGTTTCCATTTCAAGCACTGGGTGAAGTCCTCTCTGGAGTTCACAGGGGTTTGGCGCTTTGGTACAGCAGATGGGGAGGGGGGTGAGGGGGGGGGGGGGTGGGTCAGCACAGGCACTGCCGTACTGTATCGGTCTGGTCGCTTGTCTCCCTAACCAGTACTGGAGGATACCACATGCATCTTCTCGGGCAGTCATATGGTCAAAGCAAAACAGAACTAGCTCAACCCCTAAATGGGTATAAAATCCCTTAGGGATGTCTGGTGTCGCAGTAAATAAAGGACACCTTATCACTTAAGGGGGAGAAGCGCTCTAAAGAAACATTGCTTGCTCTTCACTGCTACTTGTTTTGCTGATTTAAACGTGTTTGTGAGAGCTATAGCGACAATGGGACTACACCTACCCCAGAGGATAATATCCCCCGAGAAGTGGACAGTGCTGGATACCTGCTCTAACAGAAGAGAATTTCAGATTCAACAGAAACCTTGGAAGATGCCCTAAGATTCTGGGCTATTTCACTTAAATGGCAGAAGTAAATAAAAGGTTAACAATGTGTCTGAGCTGTTGACCAAACCATTGGGTGATCTACGGAGGGGATTTACCAAAAGAGTTTGCTGTTGCTCTCTCACAAATACTTTCTAAAGAGTTGCTCATGTTGGGCCTCAGTTGTTCTGGTCAGCACAAAAATTTGTAAGCATAAATATATATTTGAAACAACTACAATCAGCAAGCTGATCATAATCCGAAGTAATACTGAAACCCTCCCCATGCCGACAACAATCTTGGAGAAAAGGAGGTAAGAAGGCGCTGAGCAGGTGTTTGCAGAGTTCATCAATCCTTGAGTCCTCCAGATGCTGAACTGACAGGGAGTGCCTGCCAACGTACACCCACAGGTATCTTTGGATCCGCAGAGGCGCCGTCCAGAGGCAGGACACAAGAAGGTGTCAGAGTCTGCTGTACACAGCAGTTGGGACGGCTTCACAGTTTTGATTCCAGAAGGGGTGTCGGAGAATGGTGCCCATCAGCCAAGCTTGCCGCCATTTTCTATAGTTCACAGAAATAGAAGTCGGAGTTAGCAAATTTAGAAATGATGTTAAGCTTTCTTCTGGGAGAAGGTCCCTTCTGCCCAGGAGACTAAGTATATTTTACCCAAAACTATCACCACTCCAAAAGCTGCACTGGAAGCCAGCCACGCTAGAAAGGATTACAACAAGCTATTATCCAAGTGCACTGCAGATACGCATGTTCAGCCGCCGCCATTTTTAACACTGGGTATAGGCTACTTCCATCACTTGGACAATTCTGGATACTTGCGCAAAAGGAGCAATCATTAAGTATAGCAATATATCTGCAGCCTCTCGAGCATCTCCAGTCACTCGTGCATCTCGTCACTTAATTTTATTATTGACCAAGACATGCTGGTTCCAGAAATTATATGCAGTAAAGAGATCCCATACTGTTATGCCAGGTACAAAATGTAATTTACAAATACTGTGTACTGCAATAACTCATTTACAAAAAGTAGCAGGCTATCTTTAAAATAGCAGAATACGTTTTTGTGTCAAATCCGTGATTTTAGTGGTCTTCTGCACATGTTAAGGCCACTTCCTGTTCCTCCACCTACCAGGCCCCTCCTACTCCAAAATAAAGATGGTGACGACAATTCGAGAAAGATTTATACATGCTGCTGAATTACTCTCATACAATACATGGTTTTTATAACCATATTCTCTTTTTTTTTTTTAGGTCTCGCCTAAGGCAGCACATACGCTGCCTGCTGTGAGACATTTTGTGAGCTAACAGTGGGCTCAAAGCCCGCCCATTCTTTACAACTGGTTGGCCTGATTGTCACTCATTTGCTTGCTTCTTATTTGATAGCTTTTGTGGACTTTACTTCCCCACAGTGAGTTTGTCCCGCCTCTGGAGCATGGACAAATTACTGTGTTCTTACACTGCTTGTTTGTTTTGGTGCGACTTTTTTCTTTTTAGGTAAGCACTTTGACAGTGCATGTGTTTTACAGCTGTCTCCCTCGTGTGCTTCTCTGCCCATCTCAGTGTTGCACTATCTTGCATGTGCTTCTCTGCTCCTCCCGCCCCACCACATCTACATGTTGCTCTGTCTTGTGACGTGCTTCTGTGCTCCCCACAAGGCAAAACCTTGTCGTTTTCCTAGTGCTTGTTCCTGTCGTTTGTGGCCACATGAGGCAGGCAGTAAGGCTGTAGAGAAGGCAAGCATTATTCAAAGTAACAGCGCAGGTTAGACAAGAGCAACATTTTGAAAGGGAAAGAGGCAAGCGGTGAACAGTTAATAAATTAACATTAGAGCAACAAGAAATATGGAGTTATCTAAAAGTCATCATCAGGACTTTTTTTTATTGTGGATTACATTAGAAAAAGTTATTTTAATAAACTTCATTTTTTTAAATTTACATTGCACTATATTGTAAGTTATTTATTTTATATATTTTTTGTTCTTTATTGTGATAGGAGTGGAAGTGGAGGCCACCATTACCTCCCTATTTCCTTCATTGCTCTGGACGCACCTTTTAGAAGGTGCGCCCAGCGCAATGAATGAAAATGCGCTGCATGTATAATGCGGCCCAAGAAGTCCACATTTATAAATGACCCTCTTAATAGTCCTTCTCTTAGTTCCAATGAAGTCGTTCTAATACAAAGTGCCAGCCGAAACACATTACTATCCTATTCCAGATATCAGACTCCCAGGAGTCAACAGCAATACTAACATAAAAAGTGCTAACTGAACATGTAAACTGTTGCTATCTTCGTTGCCGCCCTCTTCAACTGGCCTGCACACCACTACAAGGATCAAATAAGACCAAAATAGAAAAACATTTTTGTGGTTTGTGCAAAATTAAAACATTGGATCCTACTGAATTTGTAAATACCCATTTTAGTTGGTATATATGTTTTAGATACATGATTTATAATCGCAAAATACACGTCTGCAAAGGTTTGAAAAAACATTTAAAAATCACCCCCCAAAAACATTTCACTATTTAAAAAGTCTTAAATTGGTTTCATTTTATCGCTTGTAAGACTGATTACAAAAAATATAACTTGTACAAATATACTTACTTTTAGGAATGTGACTAATAAATGTCATCTTATGAAATGAAAACCTCTTTCCCCATCAAGACCTGCGATGCATACTAAACACTTCGAGTTATGATAAGAAGGGAGGGATTGCGGATAAATTAAGATTCAACCCACAAATCTGTAACCCAAGGAAGCATGTCGTTGATCTTTTAGATTAGTTGGAGCTCCGAAAACCAGAAATGTTGAGGGAAAACTGGGGCCTCAGTATCATTTCTTCATTGTTGTTTTGAGGAATTGGGTGGCGTATCATACAGGCATGTTCAGCTTTTTACAGGGCACTTTCTCAGGCTAGGATGAATAACCATTTTCTAGGGTTATTTCATTAACAGCCCCCACACTGAAGAGAAGATGTTACTTGAGGATTAGGTCACAGTCCACAGGCTTGGTCACAAATTCTGAAGGGTAAAATGTCAGGCTCTAATTTACCCCCGTCTGAGCTATTGGAAACCTGGGGAGGCTTTGGACGAGTTCAAGTTATTACTAATGACTTTAGACTGATTATGGGTACCCGGTTTTAACAACGGAATATAATCATAAGTGATTTGGAGATTTAGCACCTGAGTAATTACTGGCTGCAATAAAGTTTTCAGCCTGGATTCATTTTGGCAGGTCAAAACTAGTTAAATCTAAGAGGAAGAGAAGGTCCTAGAAAATATTAGGACATTCAGATTTTGGTTAATTAAGCACCAAAATCAGCATTTTATTCCATGTAAAGGGAAAAACTCTTAATTATCGCACCCCGAAAATACAGAAACCCAGGATATCCGTTTTCGCAAGGTGAATTATTGTATAATCATCTGGAACACCCGTAGCCAGGGCTTTAGTGCCTAAAATATGTGGAGGAGCACCTAACAGATTTATTCCTTTAGGATAACAATGCTGCCAATTTAGAAAATGGGGATGGGCAATCAACTTAAATGTCCGTTACAACCAGCTTTTTTTGAGCTACATAAGTTAATATGTAGAAGCAACAAAGCAGACACCGCCCAAGATCTTTTATAGAAATGTGAATGACCGAGGGAAAGGTTTGCCAAATCAGTTGATCTATACGGTCTCTCAGCTGGTTATCTGTACTGATTAGTCCAATCTTGGCTAAAGAACCAGGATGTGGATAACAAGGGAATTGATGGGGATGAAGGTGTATATTAACATTTTTTAGGAGGCAGCAGTGCTACAGGGTTACCATAGTAAACTTCTGTACTTTCATAGCATATAAATGGGCAACCCAGACATTTAGGGTAAATCAACAGTTCAACGCAGAAGACCCCAAGATGGATTGGCACATTTCTTAGGGAAGTTGTCCAGATCGACAAACTGGTATGTTATGTGATGTAGGGGTAGGTGCAACCCTTGCTCCGCAAAAGCGTGAGGTGTGTGAGTAGGACTACGGTTGAGAGGAGGCATCAGGCAGATTTGTGGAATCTGACGCAGCTCTTTGAGGTACGCTGGTCCTGTGCTGTGTAGGCTTTTGAAGGTGCCACATGACATTAGAATAAAAACAAATATATGTGATATTACAGAGGTTAAAAAATCCTATACCAGGCCAAGGGAAACACAATGTAAGAAAAAAACCTAATTCCATGAATATCTTCAATTGAAAACCAGGTCTAAATCTTACATACAAGGACAGGTGGTTATATCAGAATATGCCACATTAGACGAGACTAGTCCAGAGACCTATAGTCCTTTGTGAATAGAATTTGTCTGCATATCATGTTACTTACCATGCGTGGGCGACTATGTGGCCTTAATTACTTGAATCATCAAGCATACGCTCACAGATATGTGGGTGTTGCCATTTTCTGTCCTGGAGATGACCCCGGTTTAATATATGAAATCTAAATTCAATTAATAGCCAGACGGCGAGAGAGCATGAGGGGGCAATACCAAAGACGACAAAACCTTCCAAGAGAAAGCATAAGAAAAACGAACTTAAAATAAATAAGCCCACTAAGTCAAAAAAAACTACCCCTACTGGAAAAAAAGGTCCGGGCAAACTTATCTCCAGAGGGATAGAACGAATTGAACAACAGTCAAAAGACGCCTCGTATCCAAGCAGTCCTAATGAGGATAGCCTGCCATTGGAATTGTCGAGCGTTGTTATTCCCCCTACGACGCCTATAAATTTGGAGCCTCTGAAGGCTGACCATAAGCAAACTGAAACCATAAGGGAGCTTTTTAAAATATATCTTACTCCATTGGAAACTAGATTGAAGAAGATTGAGAGGCAACTAACAGATGTGGCTGCTTTATTAAAGATCTCGACTAATATTGAATTACCAAAGGTTCTGGATGAGGGACAAAGACACGCAAAAAATTTAACAGTGGGTTGTTCAACAGTTAAATCGCCAACCTACGCCTTAAAAACAAACAATCTGGCCACTGCTAATATAGAGAACTCTGCAAAAGGAAAAATTAATCATCCACCTGGAAATAAAGATCAAGGGCCAAACACACAGAAAGATTTAATTAAGGGACTTAAACCGGGTAATCCAGTTATAGATTTGCCCCCAGAAGTATCTCCTTATCTGGTGATTCTAACAGGGGTCCCCGAATTGAAAGAGGGAAAAGAAGAACCCTTTGGTTCTTTGAAAAACAAGGTCCAATACTGGCTCAATGTAAATCGACCACTCCCTTCGAATCGGACGAGTAAGATCCTAATGGTCCGTAGAGTTTCCTGGGTGGGGGCAGAAAGAAAAACAACTCAGGGTGACTGTGTCCTGGTTAACTTTGAGGACCCGGAAACAGTTGAGCATATCTGCTCCGGGGGAAATCACTTCGCAAATGAGAGTATTGAAACCAAAAGATTATCTTTTTTTTACCCGCCTAAATCTCATCCCTATCTATTCAATGAGCGTGAATGGATTACTGTAAAATCGCGTGACAGAACAATCGGTACAAGGGATTGGGGAAGGCAAATTAACAGAAATCTAATAGATAGTGATAACTGGAGGGGTTTACCAACCTCCAATCGCTATAGTAGTTTAGAGATGGTGGATTGACGCCAATGGACTGTACCTAGTCTCTCTCAGCATTGTTTTAGCCCGACCATCACGGTCAAAAATTTAAATCTTCTGCTAATTGACCCACAAAGAGTTGCAAATGAAGGGAAGATAAAAAATAACCTGCCAGACCCCCTAATAACATCCAAAGTCTCACTTGATGAACTTGGTAAACAAGGGACTGGAACAATCACATATCCTGGCTTTGGTACAAAAACTTTTTTATCTCCAAAAGTTGACCATCTGAGGGCGCAGCCGGACGTGGAATATATTCCCCCTCTGGCAGAAACACATTTCTCTGTGACTAGCCCATCTAACGAGGAAACAGAAACGGAATATAATACTCCTGTGAAGGAACAAAATCCGCATGTAGACTGCTCCCTTAATAAGGAGCGTCACCGAGATTCCGAAAGGGGAGAGCTGGCTCTTTTATCCTGGAATATAGCAGGCTTAGCAAATAAGGTAAACGATCCTATCTTCTATGATTTAATCGAGAAGAACGACATTGTATGTTTGCAGGAAACCTGGGAACAGGCCGAAATTCATCTTGCAGGGTATCGCACGTTTTCTACCCCCGCAATCCAGTCCAGGAGAGGGAGAAATTCAGGGGGGCTTTGTACTTATATTTCCAACAAGGTCAAGCTGGCAATAACGCAACAGAATACAGAGGGACATAACTCTTACCAGGTCTTTTGCTTAACTGTAGGCAAAAACCGATTTATTTTAATAAATCTATACAACAATATCCCGAAGGAAGATTTGAATAAAGAATTTGAGAATCTAAATAATTTAATAGCCCGCACAATTGGCTTGGAGCCAAATGACGTGTGTATCATTCTGACAGGGGATTTTAATTGCCATTTGTGCCCCTATAATAGCTCTGGTATATGCGGAATGGTCAACCTAACTGGCGATCCATGTACACATTTTGAGCACACTCCACTGGGAAATATGTTTAATAACTTAATTTCTGACTGGGACTTGGGATTTGCAAATGAACTGTGCACGCCTCAGGTTTATTTCCAGCCTACCTTTAATGGTCGCGGTCTTGAATCTGTTATAGATTACACTATGGTTAGCACCATTCATAATCGCAAAGTCCTGTTGTTTAAAACATTAGACATCGCAATGAGCGACCATTTCCCAATCAGCTCAATCTTTGATATTGATAGGGGTGCTAGAACTGCCCAGAGCGTAGTGGAAAATCTTTCCCACTATGCTATTTCTTTGGCAAGACAAAATGGCTATGCCATAAAATGGAAGAAGGTCGATCCATCAAACTTTCTTCAGAACTTGGTTCTGGATCAACACGAAAATATAAGGATCTGTCTAGAGATCAATCCAGATCCTAGTTTGATTATTAGTGCCTTTGACCAGATTTCTTCATTTATTTCCAAAAAGTTAACTGGAACTCTACGAGATAAGGCTAATCAAAAAACCATCGGGTGGTTCAACTCGGATTGTTCCAAAGCACACTCTAACTTAAAGCAGATCTTAAAGAAAAAACCTAGGAATAGGTTGGAAGTTGGAGCTGCCAGGGCAGTTTATAAAATATCGTTAAAAAAACGGAAACAAGAACTCAAGGAGAATGCGTGGAACGCACTGGTAAAGGCAAGCTCCTTGAGAGATAACACTGCATTCTGGAAAGCAGTAAATGCCCCCTTCTTCGCAGAAAGAAATTCTGATAAGCTGGAACCTGCGATAGAAGAATCAATCTGGGTGGATCACTTTACCGAGCTTTACAAAAAAGATATTTCGCTCGCTACAGCCTCTAAACCATTAATCCAGCAGGCTGATATTGAACCCATTGCACCTGTTTCATTTCCCCTGGGGATTGTCTTTTCTGTCTCAGAAGTAGAATTGGCCCTACAGGAAAGTGCCAGAAACAAAGCCCCTGGGCCTGACGGGGTCCCCACAGATATATATAAAGATACTCTCCCTTTATGGGCCCCTTTGTTGACTAATGTGTTAAACAGTTTTAATATTAAGGGGTTCCCATTAACCTGGCAGGAAGCCATTGTGGTGCCCATTTTTAAAAAGGGAGATCGAACTGATCCCAAATGTTACAGGCCTATCTCCCTACTCGACTCATTGATGAAAGTGGCAGGCAGAATTATTTTAAACAGATTACACATCTGGGCAGAGGAATACGACGTTATATCTAAGTTCCAGTATGGCTTCAAGGCTGGCTTAGGTATTATCGAACAAGGGCTCAACCTGGCCTTAATAACTGGCAAATACACACTGGCAAAAAAGGGTAACCTTTTCATGACCTTTGTTGACCTTAGCTCAGCATTTGATTGCCTGGACCACGACGTACTTTGGGATTCTTTAATAGGCTTGGGCATAGATTTAAATATTATTAATTTTATCAAAGCATTGTATAGAGACGCAGGGGCCAAGGTGCGTTTTGGCAACAAAGGGGAGTGTTCTGCTAAGTTTCCTATTATGAAAGGTGTCAGACAGGGTTGTATTTTGGCACCTTTCCTTTTTAACCTGTATATTAATGAAGTGGCAGAATTTTTAATTAAACAAGAGTTAGATTATCCTCAAATTGACGGCACCCCAGTTCCCATTTTATTATATGCTGCCGATGCTGTTATCATGGCCAGAACTCAGCTGGGTCTTCAAAAGGCTCTGACCAGCTTTTCTTTTTTTATGAGTTCTAGGGGTTTAAAAATAAACATAGGGAAAACCTTTACTATGTGCTGCTCGTCAAAGAATAAACTCTCTTGTAAGACTTTTATTGACAAGTCTAAGATAGAACTCACTAGCTTTTTTTCATATCTGGGGATTGTTTTTAATCAAAAAGGTACTTGGAAAGCAGCAATTAGGGCCAGGAGTCTTGCATTTGCCCGTTCGTTAGGAGCAATCAGACAGTTTGCTAATAAATTAGGAGGCAGACCCGTACGTATTTTACTAGACATCTATAAGGCCAAATGCACATCAACTGCTTTATACGGATCTGGCATATGGGGCATCGCAGATTCACAGGAAATCCAAGTAAAAGAAAACACTTTCCTACGCTATCTGCTAGCGGTCCCTAAATCGACCTCCACATATATATGTCACAGGGAATTGGATTTAGTCTATATTTCGGACCTCATTAAAATCAATCCATTACTCCTATGGCACAAGATATGGACCTCAGAAGCAACCGTTTTTAATAGAACCATTTTGAGTGACTGCCTTAAACTGGAGAGATGGAAAGATATTCATTGGATCTCCTATGTAAAGGAGTTCATGACTAACATGGGGCATGAACCTTTTTTTGATAATCCCTCTTCGCTATCTCTGATCTCTAGAAAGGCTTTTAAGATAAGTTGCCTTGCTTTCCTCGAGAACAAAAGATGCCTCGAGGAGAGGACTAAGACATCAGTAACTCAATACAATGCACTTGTTCAGAGCCCCGGCTTACTGCTTTACCTGTCCCCTGATTACCCAGCATATGACAGAATGCTGCTATCGCGATTGAGAACTGGTACTTATCATAGGTTGATAACATTTCCAGCCAGAAATGATTGGTCTTTAAAATTAATTAATTGCCCCTGCGACGACATTGCTCTGCAATCCTCGATACATTGTGTTCTTTTTTGCAAGTATTATGCCTGGGGAAGAAAGAAATACCTGATTCCCCTTCTTAAGCACTGGGGCCTAAGACGCTGCAGACCTGCGTACTTAAACCTACTCCTGTTAGATGACGAACTAACAATTAGTGCTGTATCTAAGTTTCTAAAATTCGCAATTCGATGCAGATCAACCCTGGATTAACTTTTAATGTTTTCTTCTTTTTTATCTCTGCCATTCCTTTTTTTTTTACGATGAATATAACCTGTATGTAATTTGATTGTGTTTTTAACCATGTATCATTAATTGTGCTTTTATGATTTTAATTTTAAAATCGAATAAAGCTATCTTTGACTTGACTTGACTTGACTTGAAATCTAACACACAGGCATATGGGGAAAAACATCCACAATCTAAACTATTCTGCCTGAACTATATGATTGAAGTTGGACTGATATATCAATTGATATACTTGCACAACTGGAGTATACTTCTACTTTTGCAGTCAGGTCACACAATGTAAGCAACTATTTTAGTGTGTTACATTTCACGAGTCACTGTGCATGACGCACCCTGTTTGAGCTATATATTATATTATATATAAAGTGCTAAACTATTATAGACAATATATTCCTTATAAGGATGTGTACAGTGTGTGTGTATAAACTTCTTAAAATGATTGGCTCAACTATGTGAAGACTCTTGTTCAGCCTCCATCAAATATTACAAATGCATAATTACTGGATCCGAAATAACCATTGTTGTATGTATTATAAAATAGCCGAGGCACAATTCTTTTGTTATTTATAATTCCAAGATTATGGATGCGACCTGCAGTGATGCATTTAAAACAAAATGAACTTTTACTTGCAGAAAATCATTTAAAACAAAACACTGGCAAAGCCAGTAGGTCTCGGCAATGCCTAAGCTCCGTGCTATTGACGTAGTCAATGTGAATGTATTTTAGCTGTATTTTGTCCCCTAACTTATGTTACTGTGACAGTGTTGTGACACAAAGAAGAAGACATGTTATAAAGAAACATGTGTGGGGTAAAACATCAAACACAACTGCAAAAATAAAGTCACAGGGAGACACAAATTTTTAGGAGTAAGGGATTGGTCAAGTGAAACTATTTGGTTGAATTACACAGAAAGGCTGGGTTGGGATGAATGAAAGAAGCAACCCTAATGGAGAGCAGATGAAAGGGGACGGAGGACAGTGAAAACACGAGCACTCATGTAGCGTGCTGCTCTACGGGGAACATTACAAATGCCTATAAAATAACAAGCAGCGATGAGGGAAGGGATGGACACCTGGACATTAATTAAAAATTAAAAATCCTCTCACAGAAACACAAGCACTTGTGTGAAGTGCTCTTAACCAAATAAAAAGTAGTTCCTAAAAAAACTGCCTGAAATGGGTGTAGTGCATGAATAGTAGTAATTGGCCCATGCTCTTGGGGATGGCCAATCATAGGAAGAGGCATGACACATGCATGCCATGGACAGATGGGGTGAAAGAACACAAGAGCAATGACTAAGCCAGCAAATGGGAAGCCTAAGGGCGGGCTGAAGACCAAAAAGTAGATTCAACAGTTTCTTTGAGACAAAGCATGCACTGTCTAGCCAAGACCTAGAAAAGCAAGAAGCCCAAGGAAGCAACGGAGGAGCAGATAGGGCGAGTGGACTGGTTAGCAGCAGAAACCGATAAGCTTGAGGCTGATTGAGGAATTAGGTAAAAGAAACATCAGGATGGGAGAAGCAGTAGAGAGGGTCTAGTGGAGAACAGAGGAACAGACTGTACGTAGGGTGGGTATTTTAGGGGAGTTACACAACGCAAAAAGAAAACACGCTGCAGAGTCAAACATAACACTTACACTCACATGAAAGCAAAATAAAAAAATACTTTCTTGAATGTAAGCAGTGGAAGGATACAAGACTTTCAATCATAAGGATGCTAAAGAAGCTATGTTCCATGGGAGGGGCAAACAGAAGAAGAGTAGTGAAAGTCATTGTATAAGAAGAAAGCCAATTAAAGTGACAAGAAAGCCAACCACTTGTAAGTAACAGGCTGCCACACAACCTTCTGTAAGTTTTTGCTCTGGTCCACAAGAGGCCTTTGAGCAGCTAAACGGTGTCTGTAGGTGACACCTACAAAAGACACTGATTTTCCGAGTGATAATGTTTTGCGTTGCTGTGTTCTCAGTTTCTAGCCCACAGAATGTCCCTAAGTTAATCGTGGACTGCTCTGCTTAGTTCCCATTAGAGACAAGTCCTAAAAGGGGCACTTCTTGCTTGACCAGTTCTAGGAGCGCCACCCACGCCCGGGCCATTTCCAGCGATTTCTCACTCCCATTACGCTGGGCCATACATAGCCTATAGTTCCCTTAACTTTCTGCCCATTTCACCAGCTCCTTATTCCAGCGCACCAAACTAGGCTCCTGCCGCGCTTTCCAGTGGGAAGTAGGTTCTCTCTTAGCCAAAACCAAGCGAGCCAGGTATATGATCACTGTTTCTTGTGTGTTGATTGAGTCCATTTGGTTGTTAGCTGTGCACCAAGTGGTGTACAGATTCCATTTTGCAGCATAGCATTGTCTTGTAGTTTGTTTTCTTGCTTCCTTTAGAATTTCCATTGTTTGTTGAGGCAAGTTTAGGTGACCAAACTCTACGTATTCAGGTGCCAGGCTGCTAGGCGTAGCGTTGCTGACTCCGGGTGGAAGATTTGGCACTTTCGCATTTTTAGTAGGTCTTTTTCTGCTTGGAGTTTGATTATTCATCATTTGGACAGTTCTAGCAGACTTGAGTACCATGTTTGCCTGGCCCATTGAGGAGCAATGAGCATTAGGTTTGTTCCTGGTTGTCTTGCTTTTTCCAGAACTCTTTGGATTAGAGGTATTGGTGGAAAAGCATATGCAAATGTCCCTGACCAATCTAGAGACAGGGAATTCCCTCTTTACAGGTGGTGAAGAAACTTCGAGGCAAAGAACTGGCATTTCTTGTTCTGTATTGTAGCAAACAGGTCTATCTTTAGGGTCCCCCAGAGTTTGAAGATGTATTGTATTGTCTTGTGTTTCAATTCCCACTCATGGGAGCAGTTGTTCTGCCTGCTCAGAAGATCTGCTGTTGAGTCGTATATTTCCGGTAGGTGTATTGTATGAAGATTGATTCTTTGAGAAATTGCCCATTGCCAGATCTGTTGTGCTAGTTTACTTAACGGGAATGATTTCGTACCTCCCTGTTTGTTGAGGTAAAACTTTGAGGTTTGTGGTGGTGTTATCGGTTTGAATCAAGACAGTCCTCTTGCGAATGTGTTTCTAGAACTCTTTCAATGCTAGGAATACTATTTTCATTTCCAAGTAATTGATATGTTTTATGGAGTCGAAGTTGTTCCACTGGCCTCATATCCTCATTTGTTGGAAGTGCGCTCCCCATCCGTTGAGGGATGCATCTGTAGTGATTATCACTGAAAGAGCTGGATTTTTGAAAGGTCTGCCTTTAGTTATGTTGTTGGATGCCCACCACTGTAACAACCACTAGATCCTCCCAACACCCTGTGGCCAGCTGTTGGAAAGCCATTCCTGGTAGGGGCGCATAAGTAGGCGGGCATGAGCAATGAGTGGGGTGTAGGACGCCACCATGTCCATGAGCTCCATGACTTTCCTCACTGTCAGAGACTGACCCTTCTGGTAGAGGGACGTTTCTTGTTTGATGGCTTGTAATCTCTTTTGTGTAGGGTAAGCCTGTGCAAGGTTTGAGTTGAATCTTGTAACTAAGAAAGTTTTTTTTCCCTTTCTGGCTTTGTGAAAGATTTCTTGTGATTTATTGAGAATCCTAATCCTTGGAGGGTGTGGATTGCTGTTTGAACATGGCTGAGACATTTTTGTTTTGTGTCTGCTCTTATAAGCCAGTCGTCTAGGTAAGGGTAAACGTGTATTCCATCCTTTTGCAGGTGTGCCGCAACTGCGGCTAGGCACTCGGTGAAGACACGTGGTGCCGATTTTATTCCGAAAGGGAGTACCTTGAACTGGTAGTGTGTTCCCTTGTGTTGGAACCAGAGATATTTTCTGTGGTTTTTCTTCATGGGGATGTGGCAATAGGCGTCCTTGAGATCTAATGTTGCCATGTAATCTCCCTTTTGAATTTGTGGTGTTATTTCTTGGAGTGTTGCCATTTTGAAGTGTTGCGTCAGAATGAATTTGTTTATGAACCTTAGGTCCAGGATTGGTCTTAGTGAGAGGTCCTGTTTGGGGACTAGGAAATACAGTGAGTAGTTTCCTTTGAAAAGTTCTGGCCTTGGTACAAATTCTATTGCATGTTTTTGAAGAAGCCCCGTGATCTTTCACCTCTGTTGTAGGTATTGCGATATCCTGCCTCCCAATGGTGTTGTGTGCGAGTCTTTTCCTTTGCAGGAGCCAATTTGAGCCATTTCCTCTTCCTCGGAGGGTTGGTCTCTGCCTCTTCCTCGAAAGGACTGCTTTGGCTGTTGTTGCCAGCTTTGGTAACCTACTTGTTGGTTGGTTTGTTGACCATTCCCTTGGCCTTCTTGTTGAGGAGACATTTGCTGTCCTTGAACAAAGGCTCCTCTTCCGGTCGGTTTTCTTCCGTTAAACCCTCCTCTTTTGAAGTTATTTCTTTGTTGCAGGGCTCCCATGGCTCTTGCAGTTTTTTTGTCTTTTTTAATCTGCTGGAGAGATTCATCCACTTCCTTTCCAAATAGTGCCTCCCCTGTAAATGGTCTGTAAATGATGGAGGTTTGTACCCCTTGTTTAAAACCATATATTCTAAGCCAGGCATGCCTTCTTAGTGTGGTGCCTGTGCACATCTGTCTGCTGGCAGTATCTGCTGCGACAAGTGCTGATTTAAGGCATGTGTTTGTGATGTTTTTGCGTTCTTGGAAATAGCTTTTGCCTTTTTCTTGTCTTCTTCTAGGAGCTTGTTGATGAGCTCCTCGATGTCATCCCATTGTTGGTGTATGTACCTGTTCAGCAGGGCATTGGAGTTTGCGATGCGCTGTTGCGCCGCTGCCTCCTTTTCCATTTTTCTGCCTACCATATCCATCCGTTTGCTTTCCTTCTCTGGAGGTGGTCCACTGTTAGAAAGGCATTTGCTCTTTTCCTGGCTGTGGTGACAATGATGGAGTCAGGCACTGCATTTCCCTGGATATACTTTGGGTCCTTGGAAGAGGGTTTGTACTTCTTTTCAACCTTTGATGTTACCCCCTTGCTTGAGGCTGGCTCCTTGAAGGCTTCTTTGACTTGATCAACGATTTGCTAAGTAGCATTGGTAGGTATTGTGTCCCCTTGTTGGCTGAGAGTAGTATTTCTAAGAGGAAGCATTTGTCCCCTTTTGCCTCTCCAAGGGAGCCCCGAAAGCGTCAGCTGCTCTATTCACTAGGCCACTATAGAAGGCTATTTCATCTGGCAGGGAAGCCTTCGAGGGATAACAGCATATCTCCTCCTCTGGGATTTCTGTGTCAAGGTCATTCCATTGGCCCTCAATAGTTTCAGAGGCTTCTTCCTCCTCAGTTGCGTTGATGTATTCCTCGAGGTCATCGCGTAGTTCGGGGGTTAGAGGTGACTTGAGGATCTCCTCTTTATCCCCCTCAGTGTTTTCCGTCCCTTCGGCGTAGACATTGTCCGCGCCGGGGATCTTAGGAATATGGAATTCCTAGAGTGAAGCATCAAACGCCTCCTTTTTCTGGAGGAGTGTTGCAATTTCGGCTTTGAGCCGTTTCCTTTTCTTTTCGACTTCGAGGGCTCTCTCGGTTTTGGAGACCGGAGATTTTCTTTTCTTGCTCGCACTTGCCTCTGGCTTTGAGGGCGGCATAGTTCCCTTCGGGGTTTGTGTTCGACCCTTGTTTTCAGTGCCCTGGGCGATCTTCCCTCATCGGCGTACCTTGGTACGGTTCCGTGGGATTCTTTGGATCGCAGCTGGCCTTCAATCGCCTTTTTCTTCGGAATCGGGGCTGCCTTAGGCTGTGCCTTATTATCGTGGCCCTTCGATCTCAACAGATGTGTATGGTGTCTTACCTTATCCGTCTTCTTCTCTGTGTCCTTTGCCATCTTCTTATGGGAGTGTTTTTTTTTTTTGGAGTCTCCATCCAGATTTTCGACCTCTAATCCTTCGTGCGTCAATTCTGCTGGAGCGCTTTGGTACTCCTCGTCGCTGGAGAGGCCTTGGTCCTCCAGGGAAGGATTCACCAGTGACTGGGACATTGTAGCGTAGTGGGCCTCTCTGCTTTCGGCGTGTCCTGAGGGTTTTCGGCAGGAACGCCGCGCAGGCCTCGCAGTCCGTGTCCTTGTGGTCCTTGGGCAGGCAGAGGTTGCACACCTCGTGTGGATCGCGTTGTGCGAATTTGTGGTGGCAATCAGGGCAGAATTTGAAAGGGGTATTTTCCATGGCTCCTACCTTGCCATTTGTCGAACCATGATGTGTTCGGTATTAGGGATGTCATTCTCGGAGTGAAGTTGTGCTCCCTGGTTGCAATGTCAATGTTCAGTGCTGGCTTTCTATTCGAAATATCAAGTTTTTTTCGGGGCTTTTCCTGAAAACATTAGAGCGTACCATCTTGCTTCCAGACCCAAAGGCGGAAAAAAGAATCTAAAGATGGCTACCACGCACAACAATGTCCAGGGCGCCGGTTGATGTCACACAAGGGACTTACCTGGCACCAAATGGTGGTCGATGACACCCAGAAGAAAAAAATAAAAACAAGGGGGAAAAAAAGGACTAGTCTGGACCCAACCATTAGATGGCAGAAAGATGCACAGCATGTGAATCCAGAAAATGATTCACGCTGCAAAACATTTTGAAGTTGAATACATATATAATGGGGGTGATGGTTCTACAGAATCATCCTTAGACATGGACCTCCATTTGGTTGTCACTGGCCCTTGGCCCACGGTACTATGACCAAAAATGTTTGTGTAGTATCACTACTATGTTGCCTTCTGCCCATATGTCAACAAGATCGCTGGAACATTTTACTCTCTTTTGAAGAGCTGAAGGACAATTCTTCCTTGCTCCAAGTTGAAAGGAGAAGGCTAATAATCCAGGCAACTATCTCATTCTGTTTGGATAACAAGAATGCAGTCTTGCTTAGTTTACCTAAATATCTTATCTATCACCTTCAGATTGTGCAAAATGTTCCTGATACATCTTTTATACCAGAGGTAAAAGACTGTTGCCAGGTGAGTGCATGGTGAGTGTTGTGCCAATGAGTGCATGGTGTAGCAAATTAAAGCCACATCTATTTGCTTGACAAATGCTTGTTTAAACACATGGTCATGAAAAAATGGCATCACCAACCATATCTGCAGTGTAATAAGCAATTTTCACTACTGTGAGTCGTGTCCCAGACCCACACTAAATAATGGTAATAAAACTGCACATTACTCTCTGCATATCAGTATACAGACACTCAGTTAGTAAGCCACTGAAATTTATGAATTATGTTTCGACTACACAACCATATCTCACACCCAATGACCAGCTTATGACCTCATATGTCACAGATAACCTCACTAAGGAGATCCGTGACATTTTATCTGATCTCACCTTCAACATCATAAGTGGCAATATCATGGACCTGAAAATAATTGTTTGCGTCTGTGTTATTTACTGATATTGTGTGGTCTTATTTCTTGCTTTCACATAGCACCATATATTTAGCCAAGCACTGAACAGCATCAGCGTAGACCTAATCCAATCAATTTAGGAAAACTGCATCCACCTATAGACATTTTTAGGTGAAGAACATGCCTGTTGTTTAAACAGATATAGACAGGAAGATGAGAATATACTAGTGTAAGGGGGCAACATCAACAGTGTTTTTGGGTGGCAGCACTACAAAGGTGTACAGGCATTAGATAAACTAATCTACAACATTCCTGTCTTACCTGCAGTAGACACTTTACCCATCTTAAGACCCCCAATATAATTCAATATTTAGCCCATACTGATATTCAAAGGCAGCTCGAGAGACTCATTCAACTGAATAAACTGCCTAAAAAGATTGATATGATTTTTTTTCTTAACAAAAAGGGCCCCAAAGTAAGTCAATTTAAGAGAAAGGTCATTTGACGCCCCTCAGAAACCTTACAGCAAGGCCACTCGTTCTTACTGGGGTTTCCCTTGAATGGAGATTAGGACTGATCTTACCTAGACAAGTATCAAGCTAGAGGTATTGTAGTCTAGTATTAGATTATCAGTTTAACATGCACTGGTTACAAGTACACTAGACTGAACGCCATCTTTGTGTGACATATTTCTTAATAGAGACGATATTGTGTTTCCTTAGCGCTTACTTTCAAGTTGGGCGCCACCACTGAGTGACACCACCCACGCTGTAAGTAGGATCAGTGTTTCAATAGAATGGATTTCTGACGGGGAGGACTGAAATGCTTTGGCACAGTTACGCGTCTTATTCAGTATTGCTAGTGCTGGAAAAAACAGGACTTGCTATAAGTCAGCAATAAATTTAACAAAAAGGCATAGATGTATAAGGCTAGTAAAGATGCACAGACAAAGCTTTGTGTGCTCCCACTATAGGGGCAAAACAGGTACAACAGGAGGCAATGAAGTGCCAATCACTGCAGTGTCAGCTTTGAATTTTGTTGTACGTGTCTGGCATTGCTTGAGCTCTACAGGATGCCACTTGCTTGCCAAACATCCACTAGCAGGAAGATGTTGGAAACTGATCCTAACTACTATTGAACATGGTTTTTTTCCACTAAGGGCGGCTGGGTCTTCAATCTACAGGGGGTAATATGAAACCTGCTTCAAAACAATCTGCTGATAATCATCAGGAAACCTGTATTTCAAACATATCCAGCTGCGCCATATCTGCTTCGGAAGCCAAAGCCACGGAGCATGGAAATGAGCGACAAGTACTTGGCCTCACCTTCAGAGGACAACATGGGGATGGAAGCCAAGTGCTAGCTGGATAGTGAGTGGATTTTTCCAGGGATAAGTTAAAAGCATGGAGAACAGAGAGTGTAGCACACACGTTAAGGTAGTGGAAAGCATAGGGATAGATAAGAGGAAAAATGAGAAGCATAGGGATAAGGGAATAAGAGGGGATATTTTCAGGCAGAGACTGGGGCAGGATAAACCATGAAAATCTCTGGCAAACCCTGAAATGGACCCATGTGATTGACAAAAACAGTACACACTACTGATTAGGATGTTCCAATCCACACTACCTCCATGCTACTGGAAGAAAGTGGCAGACAAGGATTCAAACTCAATACAACTGTTGGCATTGAAAGAGGAACGATCTACCCTCGAACTATTCCATAAGACAAGATCACATCTCTCTCCACATGTCTGGGGGCATGAGACAAACCTTCAACCTTGATGGAAGTGTCAAGTTGGCCGTCTGCTTCATTGAGATGATCAGGCCAACCATCAAGAGCAAATGCTCTGCTTTTAAGGAACATTCTGCCCTTTGTGCTCTGCTTCTTCAATAGATGAAAGAATTATTGAACTGTAAAGTAAGGCTACTTCTCTCGTAGGGGATGCCCATATATAGTCATAAGCAGTGAACAGTCCCGCCCACTTGTGGGGACTCCCGAGCATTCTTTCACAATATATTTTCCCAAGTGTAGACGTTCGCCTTTCATCAGGAAGTCCTGCAAAGTCACTTAAAAAAAGAAAAATATTATGCAGCCTTTAGGATAGGTTACAATAGCCCAATTATTCATCTTGTACTTAAAAAGGGGCCAGGAGAATTATATTTCTATATAGTTTCATGATGATGTAATAGAACAGCATAAATCTTTCACAAGCCTACTTTTTTTGATAGAGCACAGAAATATAGAAAAGCAGGACAGAGTAGCCCCATAGGCTGTCATTTAACAAGTTAAACATAGAGGCTGTGCCGTTAAGAACCCAGGGACCACCAATCAATCAATCAATAGCTTTATTCTTTGGTTAGTTAAAACTGTAACAATGTTACATAAAAACGTTTTTTGTGCGCATAGTAAAATACATTAGACACACGTGATCACCAGTATCTCATCATGCTGAGCAGGTGGCAAGTGCTTCAGTTCTCTTTTTCGGTCTCCTGCTGACAGGACCATTTTACTTGATGTTTTTGTTCTCTCCCTGGCCTTTTCTGTTTTTTTCCTAATAGAAAATAGAGGTATTTTGACTGAAAAATACAATTTCTGTTTGACAAAGGCCGAGCTGTGAGAGCAAAAAGGCTCAAACAGACCTTCATGGGGTGTGTATCATCTGCCTCCCAGAAAGTCATGTTCCTGAGTCTCGTCGTCACCGCAGAGAATTTTCAAAACACACCCTGAACGACAGGGAGAAAATTTGTCTCCATGCTACTGAGGAGTGAAGACGACAACAGCTGCAGTCTGAAGGTGGGACCGCAGGGCGAGGAGAGGTTCAGACTTCTACCAGGGCTCTGTCATCTATCTCTGGAGGGTGTGCTAGGAAGAAAACAGAAGAACGCCATTGGACCCGGTTGACGTTGAGCGGATCAACGTCGGGCAGAGGTATGGCACCTACCTGTTCACAGTCAATTTATGGGTCGAGGTCAAGGAACCGCCATATGACAAGACAGTTGGGGTGCAGACCTCGTTCCCGTTCAACATTGAGAAGCCCATTGACTACTAGACTTCCACAACAGTCGCCGTTGAGATCCAGAGCAACATCGAGGCGCCAGCGAAGATCGCGGTCAATATCAATGCAGAGGCCCTGAAAATGATCACTGTTGACAGGAGGGTCGATGTAGAGACCGGTTGCTACGAGAACCCTTTCAACGTCATCAAGGCTGCAGGAGGCAACAAAGAAGAGGAGACACATGTATTCCTCTCCAGATTCGGAGTACTCAAGAACATACTCCCCTTCTTGAAGGGGACCATGTTCTCCTCCACCACCACCTCCGCTGCCAACTCCACTGGCACCAGTCACTTCCACACAGAGGCCCAGATCTCGGTCCAGATCTTACCATCATTCCAGGTGCAACCGTCATAGTCCACGGCGCTCATTTGCATCTTCCAGGCGCTACCGTCATGGTCACCATTCACGACGGTCTCAATCCCAACATACCACGGATGCATCTTTCACTTCTTCTGTACGATAAACTCCAACTCTCATACTCCACGCATCTCACCGGTGGATGAAATCGGATGAAATCGCCACATTTCAAGCGGTCTTGGTGAAGGGAGCTGAAAAACGTAATATTGCGATGTTGACTCGAACACCAACGACATCAGAGATATTTGAAACACTTCAACATAGGTCAGCATCAAGACCTTTGCTGCCACTAGTGCCAGGTCTCTTAGAACCGGCTATTATCCTTTTTCTTAACACTAGCCTCCATTAAAACCAGCTTCATCTAGGCATCAGACGCAATACCAGACGTAGTCATTGGAATGGGTGCAAAGAAATTCCATGCCACTACTCCCACTTTGACTGTGGCTCCTGATAAAGAGAGTCAGAAGTTAGACTCTGTTAGCCATAAGGTTTGAAGTACGGCAGCAAACACGATTAAAGCGGCTAGTGCAACCGCCCTTCTGGGCAGGTATGACAGGGCGCTATAGAATCCATGTAGCAGTTTGTAGAACATCTCCCCAGAGATAAAAGGGAAGACTTTACAAAAATCCTGAATGAAGGATTAATGGTTTCAAACCAAATCATTAGTGCTGCAGCAGACTGTTCTCTACTAGATGCACATGAGTACTGCCAAAACGTCGCTCTCAGAAGCCACTCTTGGCTTTGCCTCATATCTCTCAAGCCAGAGTCTCAGAGAATATTAAACTTTCCATTTGCCAGTACTACTCTCTTCAGAAGCCACACTGATGATGAGATAGCACAAATTAAAGTGGAAATGGAGACTCTGAAGGCAGTCGGCTTAAAGACCTGGAGAGCAGAGAAAATCTTTCTGTCCCGGTCAGTGACGTTTCTATCCGCAGAGGGTTCAAACCAGTCAGTGGTATCTAGGACGCCAACAAGATGGTGGACAGCAACTGCACCAACAACCTTTATCAGTCATACTAAAGGAAGCAGACTAGAGGTAGATCCACCTAGCAGCCAGCTCAATGAGGCAAGCAACCATCAGGCTCAAAGCCCTGAATTACTTCCCCCTCTTCGGTTACCTACTCGGGTGGGGGTAAGCATGTCTCGTTATCTGGCAGAGTGGCAAAACATAACACAAGATGCCTGGATTGTGCATATTGTGCAAAATGGATATTATCTCAGGTTTACCAATCCTTTACTGTCCATACCTCCGAAACCCTCCAGTTTCCAACTCCTCTTGTTCTGGTCGGATGTCAACATCCCCTTACAAAAGCAGACGGTGGAACCCAATCCTCACCAACAACAAGGGACATGCATTTATTCCAGGTACTTTCTGGTGAAAAAGAAAGACAAGAACTAATTCAGACCCATACGTGACCTCAAAACAGCCAACAAGTGTATTCAGCGAGAGACGTTCTGGATGCTGGCATTACATCAAATCTATCCCCTATTACACCAGGGGGTTTGGCTCTGCTCCACAGACCTTTAAGACGCTTACTTTCATATTGCAATCGCTAGAAAGCATCGAAAGGCCTTGAGGTTCATAGTGGGGCAAGACTATCATCAGTACCAAGTACTTACATTTGGTCTGAAATCAGCACCCCGAACATTCTCCAATTGCATAGCAGTGGTTATTGCCTATCTAGGTAAGCATCAAATATTAATCTATCCATACATACATTGTCTAATCAAGGCGTCAACCTCTCAGGAAGCTCAGCTTCATTACAACTGCACTTGCAATCTCCTTCAAAGGTTAGGCCTTCAGGTCAACCTCAAGTCAACTCTGTCCCGAAGCAAACCTTACCATATCTGGGAGGCTCCATTGACAATGCAGGCAAGAGTGTGTCCTTCGTAGGAGAGATGCTTATCGATCCTTCGAAGTGTTACACTCTCATGAAAGCCTCCCATCCAACGTTGAGAACAGTATCCTCTCTCTCTCTCCTCAGCTCGATGGCCTCCTGCATCTTCCTCACACCGAATGCCCATCTCCACATGCGATCTCCGCAGGAATGTCTCGAGGACAGTGGGACCAATTCACAGGCAATTGAGCGGACGGGATATAATTATCCCTTCATGCGAAGCGGTCCCTGAAATGGTGGTGCTCTCCAACAAACCTGCTACGAGGGATGACTTTTCATCCAGGAGGTTCCACCGTAAACAATAGTAATGGATGCCTCACTACTGGGATCAAAAACCCATACAGATCACCTCCAAATTCAGGGCAAGTTGTCACAGAGAGAGACGACACATCAACCTCCTACGCGCAGTCCATCTAGAGCTCAAGGCATTTCACCCATTGTTCAGATACTACTCCCTGCTTGTTTAGACAGACAGTACAACCACCATGTATTACCTCAACAAGCAGGGAGAGATGAGGTCCAGGCCCTTGTCACACGAAGCCCAAACAATCTGGAAATGGTTCACAGCAAGGGACCTAATGATCACAGCAACTCACTTTCCAGATGTCCAAAATGCTCAGTCAGATTCTCAGCAGGCTTCTTCAAGAAAACCACGAGTGGGTCTTACACGACGACATCATACAAAGCATCTTCCAACTGTGGGGTACCACAGCTATAGACTTGTTCGCCACCACAGAAAACGGCGAAGCTTTGCCTCAAGGTACTTTCAACCAGGAATCTTGAGGAATGCCCTAAGGATCAACTGGTCCAGCAGATTTTTCAATGCTTTTCCACCAATTCCCCCGATTCCATCAGTCCTCATCAAGCAGTCCCACTCGAGAGCCAAGATAATCCTAAGAGTGGCCACGTCAATGGTGCTTCCTGCACCTCCTTCACTGGTCCATCCATCCACATCCCAAGCTGCCATGCAGACCAGACCTGCTAACGAAGTTCGGAGGCCAGATGTTACACCCCAATCTCTCCTCTTTGAATCTGGCAGAACAGCTCCTGAGCTAGTGCAGTATGGACACCTGAATCTGCCGCAAGACTTCATGAACATGCTCAAAGAGCTTATGTGGCCTTCAACCCGTTCTACATATGCCTTCAAGTGGAAGAGATTTTGCATTTGGTGTACTTACAAGAACGTGGACCCTACAACATGCCAGGAAGATATCATTCTTCCATGCTTACTTCATTTGGCAAAATCTGGCTTGCAATTCTCCACTATAAAGGTTCACCTGGCAGCTCTTACTGCCTATAGAAAATGTCCTTCACAGTCTTTTTGTCAAAATCGCCGTAATCAATGATTTTCTAGAAGGGTTGAAGAAGGAATTCCCTCCCATTAGGCATCGTCCTCCACCCTAGGGACTTAAGGTAGTCCTTTCGCGGCTAATGCAGGACCCTTTTGAGCCCATACACAAGGCATCTCTACAACATCTGTCATGAGAAAACACTTTTCTTGGGGCCATCACATCAGCCCGCAGGGTTAGCGAGATTCAAACCCTATGCTCTCATGAACCATACACTATTTTTCTCACTAGCAAAGTGGTTATGAGAACTCACCTGAAATTCCTTTCCAAGGTTACTTTGGATTTCCATGTTAATCAGACCATATCATTACCAACATTCTTTCAGAATCCTCTACTCCAGCTGAAAGATCGCTTCATTCTCTAGATGTGGGAAGAGTCTTGAAATGTTATCTTGATAAAACACGTGATATCCGCATTTCGAGGCAATTATCAACTATGGTCTGATTCGTATGGATTAGCCACTTCTAAGCAGCCCAATGGATGTTTTCCTGTCTCTTATTGTACTATCAAAAAGCTGACAAGACACTTTCAGCTAAACCAAAATCGTACTCCACTAGAGGTAAAGCAGCTACTGCTGCTTTATTGAAGAATATTCATAGACAGGATATTTACCAGCAGCCACGTGAAGATCTGTTCATACATTTACCAAGCATTTCTGCCTAGACTGATGCTAGAGCAAACACTCTAGTAGGACAGGCCTCTGTCGGTCTTCTCCACCGCTGTAAGTAGGGATGGGCTTGCTGCTCTATTCACTGCTTAGGACTATACATGGAAATCCCCTATGAGAGAAGGAAAACTTTCTTACCTGCAACTGCAAATCTCTTAAAGGGGAATTTCCATTTACGTTATAAGCAACCCTCCCTCCTCCCTGGTGGAGTGAACAGAAGTAATCATGGATCCTATATATCCTCATGCATCGCCTAAAAAAAACTGAAGCAACTGCCACCTGCTCAGCATGATGGGATACTGGTAGTCCCTGGGTTCTTAAAGGCCCAGTCTCTATTTTTAACTCATAAAATGACATCCTGTGGGGCTTCTGTCCTGCTTTCCTTCATCATTATCCTCTATCAAAAAAAAAGAAAACGGGATTGTGAAAGAGGCTTATGCTGTTATATTACAACATCATGAAATTATACACATATATATTTCTTCTGGCCCCTTTTTTATATACAAGATGAAGAATTGGGACATTGAGTCTAGTCCTAGAGGCTGCATAATATTTTTCATAATTTCTATGTCGTTATCATATTGACTGATATGTATAAAAACCAATAAATACATTAAAAATATAAATGTTTCTTTCTTAAGTGACTCTACAGGCTTTCCTGAAGAAAGGTGAACATCTACACTTAAGAAGATGTATTGTAAAAAAGTGCTTTGGGGTCCCCGCATATGGGATGGACTATACAGTGCTTATGCCTATAATTGAAATTCCACTACGAAAGAACTAGAGTTACAGGTAAGAAACTATTCCTTTCTTGCTATTTTAGGTTTCAATTGTGTATTTTCTCTAAATTCATGAATCCCAGGATACTCCGCATATGTGCATGGATTAGGAAAACATTTGAAATAACCAGGATTAATTTTTGAAAATAATTCCTTAAAGAAACACATTTATAGAATGCATATGCTATGGTCCTGCCCCCTACTATTGCCCTACTGGCGAGTTATAATAGAGACGCTTACGACCTGCACTAACACCCAGATACCAAACACATGGGAGGTCTGTATATTGGGGTTTTATGCCCACAACAAAGCTAACAGGGTGAGCTCTAGATTTCGCGATCTAGGCCTAATAACTGTGAAACGGCTAATTACACAACGGTGGAAGCATAAGGACCCCACCCGAGGCACTCAGCCGGAAAAGGTCACTAGCAGTGTGGGCGCAGGAGGAAAGCACTGCCCTCCACAGGGAAGAAGCCGCGGGGTTGCGTAGTAAATATCCTATAGCGCAATCCTGGGACGACCCCTTCAAAACCCTCACACATCCCTCTGTCACACCACGCGCACCACCCATACAACAGGAAGGTGACACTACTTGAAGTTTCGGCTGGTAGGCATGGCATGTCAGTTATAGCGTTGAATAGCACCGCACCGAACGGGCTTGAATACAACCATGCGGACCTTGGTAACATTCTACAGGTACATATTCAGCTATACGTTACCCTGGCGTCCTCACAACCGTGATTAGTGCGGGCAATGCAGCCTGCACTCATTACGAATAATCTAGCTCAGCTGCTATCCAAATCAGTTGGCTACTACCCTAACGATTTTAAGTCTCATCTAGCACTCGATATCTTTACTAATCATTTTCCCCATTCTCCGTTTCTTCTCCCCCTCCTTATTTTTTTTCTTTCTTTTTTCAGTTGTAGTTCACGTTTTACAAAATTATCAAAATTACAAACAACTAATCTTTAGCATTATTCACTTTTACACGTGCATACCATACAAGAAGTAAATGCGATTTGCGCCTTAGGGAGAGCTGGAAACACTGCAGGTGCCTCCTAACGCACCCACGCGCAGGTGCTTTCCGTTTACATGCTGTTGGACTTGGCACTTTTTGCAGGGTCATCCCTAAACTTTTTGCCTTCCTCCTGCATTTTTTCTGACCTGTTGTTGGCTGTTTTATGACTCTGGGTACTTTACCACTGCTGTTCAGTGCTAAAGTGCATATGATCTCCCTAAGTAAAATGTATATGTTGGTTGGATTCCATGATTGGCTTATTTGGTTTACTATCAGACCCCAGTAAAGTGCACCAGGAGTGCCCGGGGCTTGTAAATACAAATGCTGCTGGTGGGCTTGCAGCACTGGTTGTGCCACCCACAGAAGCGGCCTAGTAAAATGTGTCTAAGGTCTGCCATTGCAGAACCTGCGTGCAGTCTGGTACTGTCATGCTGACTGGGCAAGTGCACCCACTTGCCAGTCCCTAAACCTTCCCTTAACTTCATATTAGTCACCCCTATGGTAGGCCCAAGGGCAGGGTGCACTGTAAGCATAAGGTAGGACAAGCCCTGATGTGTGTGGCATGACCTAATAGTGAATTACAGCCATTTTCGTTTTTCACTATTGTAAGGCTACCTGTTCTCCATAGGCCAGAATGAGCTGTTAGAATGTTTACATCCTATGATCCTAACAGACCCAGGGAACATGGTAGAAAATCGAGTTTAGTATGCCTGAACTCAGAATAATAAAATACATCTTTTAGTAAAGTTTATTTTAATATTCTGTGTTTGCAAATACCACTTTTAGAAAGTTGGTATTTGCTTGCCTAACCATTTCAGCCCGCCTCTGCTATGATGTGTATCTGCCTGTCTGGTTTGTGTGAGTGACAGGGCTGGGAAAACCCAGAGGGGCAGGGCTAGGTAGCCTGGTGGTGAATAGAGAGATTGACATCCAGATGGGTGGAAGGAGTGCACCTGGACTCTGAATAGGGCTGTGCTCTGCCACCACAATGCTGGCTCCACCTCCTGTGGAGCGGCTGATGTCTCTGCCCTGCACCCTGAATAGAAAGGCAGAGTCATGTCAACAAAATGCTCAAGAACTGGTTTGGACTGGGTAAAGGCCCCTCTACCCCAGAGGAACAAAGGAATTAGGGGTATAAGTATTGGGACCCTGCTCCCAAGAAATTAGATCCTGCTTGACCAGAAAAACCTCTGCCTGAGGAGAAGGAACCGGGAAAGCTGTAAGGAGGAGTACTGTCCCTGACCTGGGGGATTGGCCTGCAGTGGTTGCCTTGCTGCTGGAAGGAGAGGAGAAAGACTACAAAGACTTTATTTCATCTTGTGCTTAAAAGATCTCCAAGGGCTTGTGCTGAGCTTGCCCCCTGAACGAAGTCCCAGGACCAGTGGACTTCACCCCGCAGCTCCCCAGAGTTCTTTGGAAGTGCCTGCTGCTGTTGTTGGGCCTTCTGAGGGACTGCGTGTCGCAAGGAGCGCGACTCAAGAAGGAGAAGCGTGCCGCCGTCGGAGCTGTTGTCGTCGCATCTCGCAAAGGGTGTCGCCGCTGCAGCATCGCATCGAGCGGAAGCGTCTCACATCATTCCGGAAGTGTCTCACAACGCTGAAGAAGCATGTCGCCATCGCAGCCATCGTAGCGGACGCATTGCACCGCATCAAGAGAAGAGTCTTGCATCGAGGTAGAAGCGTGTCGCCATCGCAGCCATCGTAGTTGTCGCATTGCACCACATCAAGAAAAGCGCCTCACATCCACGGAGAAGCGTGACACCGTCGGAGCTGCTGTCGTCGCATCGCGTAAAGGGGTGACGCCGCTGCAGCATCGCGCGGAAGCGTCTCGCAAACTTCGGAGAAGAGTGCCGCTGCCAAGGCCGCTGTCTTCGCATCGCATAAAGGGGTGACGCCGCTGCAGCCGATGCATCGAGACGAGTCTTCTCGCAACATCGGAGAAGCGTAACGCATCTGGAAGATCTTCACGTCTTTATTTCTTTGCACCAAAAACTTCATCGCATCAGCATCGTTGCAACACTTTCGTTGCCCTGCATGTCGCATCTAAGGTACATTGACTTAAAGTGTCGCATTTAAGAACTACAGAGAAATAAGCAAACTTCTACCATCTAAAAGTAACAGTATTGTGTATTTTTGTCGTTTAATGGTCTTGTGGTAACTCTATATAAAGAATCCTTATTTTTAATATAAAAAACCTGTGTGGTGTCCATTTGTAGTGTTGTCACTTGGTTACTGTATGTGTTCACAAATGCTTAACCTATAACGCTCTGAGATAAGCCTTGTCTGCTCGCGCCAAGCTACCTAGAGGGTGAGCAGGGGTTATTTTAGGAGTGTAACCCCTTACCCTGACTAGAGGAAAGGTTCCCTGCTTGTCAGAAGTACCTACCTGTGCCAACCAGAGAACCCAGATTCTAACACATGCTATGCACCCAGGGCACGTATATTGAAATGTCAGCAGAGACAACAGAATGTGGACACAGTTAGTACCTATGGTATTTTATATATGTATACTGCTGTGTGTGCTGTAGATACGTGTTCGCTTTGACTGCTTGATGACAACACCCAATTTTCTACACCTGAGCCCACAGAGGCATCTTATTCTCTGTATCCATAACTTACGCGATAATGTGCTGTGAATGTATAATATAAAGACAAAAAGTGCAATAAAGATATTTGAGAAACACGTTTATAGAAGGCAAAATTTACTTTTCAAAATCCAAGACAGTTACAAATATATTCAAGCAGTGTAATATATGTTTAACTGAAAAAACATGCATGCCTTTAACCCCCACCCGCAAACAAATGAAAGAAGGTAATGGTGCCTCCAGGTTTTAGCCTACACTTTTGACGGTCAGCACCATTTAACAATGCAACAGCTCAATGCCAACTATACTTTATAAATAGGGGGTTGGAGAAAAGGTGGCTAGCTTAGATGTCGAATAAAAACATCAATGGTGGTTAAGTCTGTTCTCAAATAACATTTTTAGGTCTCGCGTGGCGTTGCAGGGCAGAGTCCTGCTCCGCCTCCACAAGAGATTTTGTAAGAGAGGACTTTCAGAAGAGGGCTTTAAGCCCCGCCCCTCATTTCCATTGGCTGGTGTCACCGTTTATACTAAACGGTGGCCTGCCATTGGAAATTAGGGTTTTCTGTTCACGCCCTTTCTCTCCGAGCCGGACTGGCTCACCTGCTTTGCTGCTGTCGCAAATCAGTTTCTTATCTTTATGGGGCCAAACAAATGGCCCCATGAGGAAAAGAAATCGATGCTTGTTTTTAGCTGTCCTCGAGCAGCGTTGGCGCTCAGCTGATGGCTGCCTTTCCTTTCTCGTTTTAGATGTACTTGAACAGCGTGATGGCTGCCTTGCCTTCTTTATTGCCTTTCTGTAACTTTAGCTGTACGGAAACGTGCCCCCAGGCCTCTCCATTCTTTGGCGCTCAATGCTCGGCGCACAACTTATTATCTTCCTTCCTTTTGTGAGGGGAAGAGGCGTCTGCGAGCCAAGACCCTGGACGGAGTCTAGAAAGGTGGGGCCGGCATCGGACCGGCCGATAATATGGCGGCCCTCCCGGCCCCCGACGACTCAACGGAGGTGGACCTGTCGCGCACAGTAATGACGCGACAGGCTCGCCATCCCCCCAATGGGTGAACCAGGTCGTGGCCCGGAAGTGGAAGTACTCACTTCCGGGTCACGCATGTCGCCAGCTCCCACCCCCTCTGAGGGGCGCGTACTCGCCCCGAATAAAAGGCTGGGGAGCAGAGGAATCTTCCTCTTTGCCCTCCGCGCTCCCCAGCCTTGTCGTGCAACCTCATTAGGAGGTCGTAGTGTTAATAGTTGTCGTTTCTTTTCTCAGGTGCTGCAGTCAGGTTCCACATCATTGCGTGGTGGATTTTGTGGCGAGGAGGACTGACTCGGTCGATCGACAGGAGGCTGTTGCGGTGCGGCGAGGAGCGTTGCCAACGCTGAAGTGGCTCGGTGCTGGAACGAGAGAGCCTTGGTCCTGGACGATAGCGTTGGACCATCGTTTTTGTCGGTGCTGGTGGTTTTTCGTGGCGAGTTAGAAGGTCGGGTAAGCGCGCGCTTTTCATAGGCGAAGTTTAAATATCACCGGGCCTTGATCGTTTTAAAGGGAGGAGGCGCGCAATACCATGGGCCTGCGATCGCATCAGTACTCGGTGTAAGCTCACCGGTAGGGGCAGGCGGGATTTCCATATTGACTGTGGGGTTCGAGGCTGGGGTCTGACGTGTTCAATTAACTTGGTTAGTGTGCCCTGATTAACTGTAGCGAACCGAGCGTTTCACCCGCCTTCTACATTCTGAATTGCTTGCTGGGTCGTTAGAAGCAGCGCGCATAGGAGGGGGCCGGAAAAACGTGATGCGCTGCTAGGTTTGATTATAGGCAGAAGCATATGCTCACTCTGGCCTAATGGTTAAAGAGGTGGACTTATACTTGTTAAGTGTAGCGGTTCAATCCTTGCTATTGCCCTGGACACCTGCATGTGTTACATCTGTTGCTATTCTCACATAAAGGGTGGAATAATGTATTGAATCAAGTAATGTTGGTTTGCATGTGGATTTAAGAGTGCAGGTTACACTACGCAAGCGTTTTTTCTTGTGAAGCAGAGGCTTATGTTTGCTGAGGTTAGGTGCATTGTTGTTTTGAAATTGTAATTGCAAACGCAGGATTGCGGTCTACAACGCTTGCGCTGCGCATCATAAGTATACTGTTTATGTAGCATTCAGGCTGGTAATTGTTGCAAGTGGGAAGAGCAGCGCGTAGGAGACCATCATTTGTTGATTGTTCAAACAACAGCGTTGCTAACACTTAAGTTACCAAAAGAGCGTTCTTAGGTTGGGACCTTTGGACAGGTGGGGTCACCGCTGTGTGTCATTCAGCTAACATTGTACACGCAGGTGTTAGTCTAAGGTCATGGCAGGTAAAATGAAGCGGACGACAAGCGCTCTCGCATGGAGTTCATGATGGAGACAATGATGCGAAAAATGGTTAGCATGGACAAGAAATGGAAGAAGGTGGATAGATTGGGGAAGAATTTGGCGGATCTCAAGGAGAGGGTTGAGGGTCAGGAATGGACTGGAGAAAGACCCAGGTGCACCATAGTACCGCCCAAACCCAGAGGTGAATTGGATCCACTTCCAAAGAGGGTCAGGCCAAGGAAAGGGGAGGGGGGGGGGGGGGGGGGTTGGGAGGAAATCAAGCCTAAAGCAATGGCGCCAGTTTTGCAGCCTAATGAGGGGGAGGTCCCTGGACCATCAGGAGGGGTCCCTCTGGGGGGAGTCCCCGTGAGTCCCCCGGTCCTGACACTGCCACTGGGGGGGTACCCATGGGAGAACCATTACCTGAGCCATTACCGGTCGCCCCGGTAGCCATCACGCCGCAAGGCGCAGGGGTGCCAAATACTGGGGTCCCTAAAGATAGTACCATAAATCCGGTTCCAACAGATTTGGTGGCGCATTTAGCGGCGGTTCGGCCTTGGTTGGGGAAAGCAGGGATATTGTCACCAGCTGTAGGGGGGGAAGGACCTGCAGGGCGACCCTGAGGCAGAGGCTAGGAAGTTGATTGCACAGTTTGTAGGGCCAATAGGAACAGGGCAGGCGCCTCTTTCTCTCCCCGGCCCGCTTAATGGGGTTTCTACAGTCAACAAAGAAGTACCAGTGGTGAGCCAGGTGAAAGAGAAGCTGGCAGAGCCCGCGGGCGTGACCGCAGCAGGTAAGCAGGAAACACTGCCTATGCTGGGGGTGGGGGAATCTCGTACCGGGAGGGAGAATGTGGCTAGGCATGTGTCACGCAAATTGAAGGAACTCATTTGGTCAGGGTGCTATGTGAGCATGTTTTCTTTGCTAGTAGATGAGAGGGAGAGGGAAGAAGCTAAGAAACAGAAAGACTGGATGCTCCCCAGGGAATGGGCCAGCGAGTTGTTACGATTCAGAGTGGAGGAGAACTTAACCAATTGGATCAGGGGTTTCTCAGTATTTATGGCAGTAATGGCGGAACGTTTCCCAAACATTCAGGCTGAGATGGCGTGTTACCAGAACCGCATTACCATGGCACATGATAAATACGGGGGATGGGGTTGGAAACTGTATGACATTAACTTCAGGAGGGCAAAGGCATCAGACCCTGCGCTATCTTGGAACACGGTGGACACGATATCTTGGATCAGTTTGGTGCACCCCAGACCAGTTTTCAGTTTAGCACAGCGCAGGCGAACAGAGGACAAGCAGGTCAAGCGTTTCACCCTCATCAGCCTTATCAGCCCTTTCGATCAGCGCAGAACTCGGGTCCTACCCATAGCTCAGGTGGTGGAGGGGGGAAAAGGGCACATGTTGGGATTTTAACAGAAGAACATGTACTAGGGTGCCAGGCACATGTAAGTTTAAGCATGCCTGCTCTATCTACCCAAACCCTTCCCACCCAGAATCCAAGTGTCTCAACAAATCAAGGGATAAAGGCAAGAGAAAGCAGGATTGAGGACACTGGGCACCGAGTCACACATTCCCCCATTGACGTCATAGCCATAAACCCTTGGCTGAACAAGTAGCCCTGTCATGCTACTGCAAGGACACTACAAGAAGGTTTCACATATGAGTTTAGGATTCATGCCCCGGGTTATGTAGGGATGCCTGAATGCAAAAATCAGTTGTCAATAAGGACTAACCCTGGAGTTGCGGCAAATAAAATTGCTAAATAGCTACGGTTGGGCAGAATAATGGGACCTTTTGATTGCATCCCGGTACATAATTTTGTTTGTTCACCACTGGGTGTTGTTCCCAAAAAAGAGGAGGGTGAGTTCCGGTTGATCCATAACCTATCTGCATCTAGAGGCAACTCGCTAAACGATGCCATCAGTGAGGAAAGTTGTAGTGTGAGATATGCGTCTTTTGATCAGGCTGTTGAAATGCTCAGGGAGCTGGGCCCTGGTGCCTTGATGACAAGGTCTGACATTGAATCGGCATTTCGCCTTTTACCGGTTCACCCGGTGGATTTTCACCTGCTAGGTTTTAAGTTTCAAGACAAATTCTACATGGATAGTGTATGCCCATGGGTTGCTCGGTCTCCTGCGCCTATTTTGAAAAGTTCAGTTCATTTTTGGAATGGGTTCTTAGACGGGTGACCGAGCACCAGTCTGTCATGCACTATCTTAGATGACTTTCTTATCCTGGGGTCGGCGGGCTCCCAGAGGTGTGCGTGGGCACTGCAGGAATTCTGCACACTCGTGCGGGCTTTTGGGGTTCCCCTGGCACCGGGAAAGACAGTTGGACCAACGACAAAGATAGAATTCTTAGGTATTGAGCTAGATTCTGTTCAGGGCTGTTTTCGCTTGCCGGAAGATAAGATTAAGAAATTCAGGGTAACTTTGCAACAATGCTTAGCTAAGGAGAAGGTTACCTTGCATCAGTTGCAGTAAACGGCAGGGCAGTTGAACTTTGCTCTTAGAGTGATCCCAATGGCACGCCCATTCTCTCGCTCTATCGCCCAAGCCATGACCGGACTTAAAGAAAAACATCAGCTTTAGCAAAAGAAAAGAAGATTGGTCATTGACAAATCTGAACATGCTAAGAGTAACCAATTCTAATATGGGAAATACAAACCCAAAAACCATGCAGCTTCCAGTCTTAATCCCCACCGAATTAAGTGCACCATCTACGACTAGTTCTGTCAATAATCTGGGAATCCTCGATCTACTACCAATGAGATTTGTATCGTGGAACATAGCGGGGTTGCTTAGTAAGACTAGCTCATCCGATTGGATTGAATTTATTGACATGTTAGATATTGTAGCATTCCAGGAGACCTGGGCAGTGTCGCCGATTTTTCATCATGGCTATCTTACTTTTCATAAACCTGCTCTGGGCGGACATAAGGGTAGGCCTTCCGGTGGTTTAATTATCTGGGTTAGGCAGTCTTCAGTCTTTAAAATAACCGAACTTGAGACTGACAATGTGGATATTTTGGCGTTGGCCATTAGTATTAAAAATCAGCCAAAAATTCTTATTGTCAACCTATATGCTCGGGGGCTGGTAGGTGGTAGGTCCTCAACGACTATCACTGATCTTAACAATTTTATAGCCAGTAAAGGGGAAGGGTATAATGTAATCATAGCTGGTGACTTCAATACTACCTTTGAGCCATTAGACTATGAGGATAGCCAATTAAGTATAGATGAAGACACCCAATGGGGTATCCCCCAATTGGAAATTGCACCAATTAAGAAATGGACGGAGGCAGCTCTCCAGCTGAAAGCTTTTAGTCTGGAGAGAGGTGTGCGAGCAGTAAATGGTCGTACTCCATCTGACCGCATAGGATCCCACACATATAATAACGGCTTGAGGAGTAGCCGAATAGACTATATTTTTATAAACGTAGAGTACTGGTCCTTTGTAGTAGATATGAAGGTCTGTAGTAGGATCGAAAGCGACCATAACCCACTGTTGCTTTACATAAAAGGTTTAGCTCAAGTTGGATCTTTGCTGCCAATAGAGATCACTGAGACTGCTGATGCTGTAATTAGCAATGATATGAGGAGGGTTAAGTGGTCCCGGGTAATCGAAAATGAAAATTCCATCATAAGCATGAATGCTGAGGTGCAAAAGACGCTAGACCTCCTTGATCAATATTCAAACCAGGATGAAATAAATGAAAATATTAAGCATATTCATGAATCCCTGTTTGAAAATATTAGGAGGTTCTTTACTAAACCTTATACAACCCCAAAGCCATCTTACATAAAGCGTGACCACTGGTACAACAAGGCATGCAGGTTAGCTTGCAGACAGTTGTCATGGGCGATAAAATCAAAAGATATAAATATGATAAGATTAGCCCGCAAGGAGTACAAATCGATCCAACACTCTGCTAAACGAGTATGGGATGAACAAAGATAGAAGGATCTTTTGATAGCTAGCAAAATGAAAAACCCTCAATCATTTTGGCAGCTTGTCAAACGGGGCCGTGGAGGCCCAGGAAACATCCCGTCAAATCACATTGCCCCAGACCAATGGGTATCGTTTTATGAGGGTCAATTTGCTGTCACGGAACAAGTATCCCCATTCCCAGCTCTAAGTATAGTGACTCCGGTTCAATTTTCCCTTAGGGAAGTTGAATTAGCTGTGATCTCGGCCCCCGTAGGTAGGGCTCCAGGTCCCGATTGTGTCCCAGTGGATTTATTCATGTCAGACAAAGAACTCTGGCTAAGGTACATATTGTTTCTGGCAAATGCTATCGCCAGTGGAGCATCTATCCCTGACTCCTGGCGTGGGGCGGAAATTCTCCCCATATACAAGTAGGGGGATCGTTCGAGTCCCAATAACTATAGGCCTATCAGTTTGATTGACTCTACGCAAAAGATCATGGCCAGACTGGTCTTGAATAGAATTCAATCATGGATTACGGTGAACAATATATTATCCCCTTTTCAAGCTGGTTTCAGGGCTTACGTGAGCACGATAGACCAAGTATTTTATTTCCTATTAATCTACTGGCGTGTTGTACAGTTGGCGGGGGGTACCATCTACGCCACCTTCGTGGATCTTAAAGCAGCTTTCGACACTGTACCAAGAAATAAGCTTTGGACTGTGTTGAGAGACCTAGGAATCCCACTAGAGCTATTGCAGTTGGTGATTAAATTGCATGAATCAACCTATGCTCAGGTTCGATGGGGTGGTCAGGGGAATACCACAAACAAATTTCCAATCTCCAAAGGGGTATGACAAGGATGCATGTTGGCCCCAACCTTGTTTTCATTATTTATAAATGGAGGGGTTAGGTATTTCCTCGATCACCCTACTGATGCCCCCTCTGTAGCAGGTATCAAAGTTCCAATTCTCATGTTCGCGGACGATACCCTCATCTTATCAAAGACCCAAGCAGGGTTGCAAAAAGCTCTGGTACGTTTTGAGGTGTTTTGTTCCGAACATGAACTAATGGTGAACGTGGACAAAACGTGGACAAAACCAAATTTATGGTGCTCCATAACCATAAAGCAATAAAGTCAAGAGTTCTAATGAATAACGAGCCCCTAGAACAAACTGACATATTCACGTACCTAGGAGTAACCATTAATCGAAAAATGGATTGGAAGCCCCAAATAAAACTAATGGAACTTAAACATTCACAAATAGCAGGGGTGATTTTGAAAGAACATAGGCTTTCTCAAACAAAGCCAATAGGCCCCGCACTTCAGATCTATCAGGCCAAAGCCATGGCATCTATTTTATATGGGGCAGAACTGTGGGAGTTTGAAAACTTGTCTGTATTAGCTCAGGCCCAAAATAGTTTTTTGTGGGGTCTGACCGGCCTCCCTCAGAGTACCCCCCTAATTCCCTTATACTCTGATTTGGGGTGCCACCAGCTTACAGGAGGTTGCAAGATTTAAACCATTGGCTTACTGGAGAAGGCTATGGTCCACTCCGGAATTAGCCCATTACGCTACAGCCCTTTTGGACATAAAAGAAAATGATAATTCCCATAAGATCAGCTGGTTACAGCAGGTTAAAAGATCTTTGGTGGACATTGGTATGAGACAGCTATGGGATGATCCGGCCCACAATCTATTTCCGTCAAAAAATGAATATAAGGATGCGTACTGGTCTATGATTAGAGCAGGAATGCTGAGACATTCTGGGGCTATATCATTGACCAGCGCCTTCCTGGACCATAAGCTGGATCCACATTACGAAGAATTTTGGGATATACTAGCTAAGCCACTGGACAGGAAATGCTACTTCCAGTTTAGGGTAGGATCATTACCCACCAAAGCTTTTACAAACTCATGGTATTCGATCATAGACAGTAAAGGTTTATTTTGTAAAAACATGGATGAAACTATTTCCCACATACTTTGTGTGTCCAGCATATTGTTCTCCAAGGAGGACATGGTTAAAACCTGTCTGTCAGAAGCTTGGTACCAGGTCTAGTACGACTGCCCTAAGAATACTAAAGTCTAGTACCCAAGAGGTAACCGTAATAGCCATAGCAAAATTCCTGGGATGGGCATGGAGAATAAGACAACAGTTGGAAAAAACAAGCAGACTGACAGTAAACCTTAGCGTTCTGTCTTCTGCTTAGTTTCCTTCACCTGGTATTGTTAAAACTGTGATTACATATATTTATAAATGATTTATGTTTGCATATTTGCACAGGGGCATCTTGGTATTTTCTACGCCAAGTAAAGCTCCCATTGGCATGGGTTTTTTAAAAATATTTTTTCTTGGGGTTTATTTCGGAGTGGATCATGATCGATTTTAATATGTTTTTACTATATGTGTTATTACATTTTTGTAAAAGTCCTTAAGGAACAATGGATTTTATCATGTGATGTAAATATTTGTGTCTTTTATGATCAATTTGGTCGAAATAAAGACTAATAAATGAAAATAAATGAAATGAAAATGAAAAACATCATCATACACGGCTGTCGGCTGAGGTCAAGCAAGACATGCGGATTTGGATGGCATTCCTGCAAGACTTCAACGGCAGGGTGGTCTGGCCCAGTCGACCCACTACCTCTGCAGAGCTAGGTTTATGGACTGACTCTGCGGGCAGCGTGGGATTTGGCGCCATACTTGGCAATGAGTGGGTGGCGCACAGGTGGCCAGACGCGTGGGTGCAGACTGGTCTAACAGCTAACATTGGTTTCTTAGAATTGTTCCCCATCTGGGTCGCCTTAACGGTATGGCCGGATAGGTTGCGTAACCAATCGGTGGTGTTTTGGTCTGACAACATGACTGTGGTAGAGTGCATCAACCAGCAGGCAGCGAGATGTAAGATGATCCTCCGCTTGTTAAAAGAGATTGTTCTTTTGTGTATGAGGGAGAATATACTGTTTAAGGCGAAACATGTCCCAGGTGTTTTGAATAATGCTGCTGATGCACTCTCTCTCTTCAAGATGCAGGTCTTCAGAACACACCTCCCTTCTGCAGAAGCGAACCCAACACCCTTCCCAGAAGTACTTTGGCGGATTGGTGCCCCCAACTACTGAACCTCATGGCAGCTAGCTTAGCTCCCAGGACCAAGAAAGCCTATGAGGGGGCATTTTGGGCATATTGCACTTTTTTGGGGAAGGAATGGGCATAGGATTGGCACACCCCGAGGGCATTGCTGAGCGACTTGGGCGCATTACATGATGAGGGGTGCTCAGTGGCGGCAGCCAGGCGACACATGGCAGCGATATCTGTCTTTGCCCAAGCTAGGGACAAGGGGGATCCCACTGATAGCTTTACAGTCAGGAAGGCTTTGAAGGGTTGGCAGCGCATTCAGGGGAATACACCCGATTCAAGACGTCCGATAGGAATGGAACTATTAGCCGCCCTACTGGTGACTTTGGACGCCGTTTGCACGACAAAGGAGGAAGCTTTATTATTCAGGGCGGCCTTTTCACTAGCATTATATGGCGCATTTCGCACTGGGGAATTGGTCGCCCAGAATAAGCAGGATGCACAGGGAGGCTTACAGTGGGACCATGTGAAAATTCAGGGTGATGCCCTATTAATATGCATTAAAAAGTCCAAAACTGATCAAGAGGCTCACGGTGAAGGGTTAGCTTTGCATAGAGCACATGGCAATCCATGCTGCCCGGTAACACAATTGGAAGCCTTTTTGAGTCAGAGATCTCCTTTAAGGTGTGGGACTCTATTAATCCATGCGGACGGTACGCCTCTCACCCGGTTTCAGTTTAAGAGGGTTAAGGACATAGCAATTCAGCGGATAGGTTTGGATCCTGTGCGCTTTGGAACTCATTCGTTTAGGATAGGGGCGGCAACCGAGGCAACGGCGAGGGGGTTACACAGCAGCAATGTCAAGAGAATTGGGAGGTGATCCTCCAATTGTTATAAACGTTATGTGTGGCTGCACATGTTGCAAGTGGGCCGTGTGCACTGTACTGATGCATGTCTTTTTGCTTAAACTCTATAGTTTCTCGAGCCTGTCACGCAGGGGGGTAACTGGCATCGGAGCATCCACAAGCACAAGACGGATTTGCAACTCTGCCAGCATCAGGAACACAGGTGGTTTGGATTATTGGCCATTCCTATGTGACACGTTTGAAGGCATTTTTCTGTTCAGGGAACTACAGATACAGTTCTACAAACATGACATGCCTTATACGATTTGCATAATGTATTGTTTTCCAAATGTATGGTTTTTGAGACTGTCACGCCATATATCTTTTCTACAAATTGTACATTTTGAGACTATCACGCCGTATGTATCTTTTCTACAACTGTAATTTTTACCCATCATGTCACGCATGCGTCACACTCATCACGAATCACTGTTGATTAGTTGTAACTCTGTTCCTTCTAGGTCTCAAACCCTCCTAACATTTAGTTTTGTAATTTGGAACGGCTTGCTCTTCTTTTATACCCGTTTTGGTGAGCATTGCTGATGTGTTTATTGCGTTTTGCTTTTTGTAAATCGTATTTCTTCCTTTGATCTACATCTGAATATGGTCCGTTTTCATTTCTCTCTGCGTTTTCTCTCCTTTTTCTCAATTTTATGTCAACACGGTTACCTCACCACCTCTTGTGGGTCTCTATACAGAGAAAAAAAGTCACTGAATACATGTACTTTCCACATATATAGGGTCTCCACATATTTCCTTCGTTTCTCACTTTTCATTATAATCTGCAATGTAGTGGCCCATATGAGCCGTTTGCTTTTTCTTTATTCCCTTTTGTTTTGTGTCCTTCCCAGCCCTGAAGAGTCACAAGTGTATCACGTTGTGACGAAACACGTGTCGGATGGTTTGTTTTCACTCTGTATTGATCTGGATTAACATATATATAAAAAAATCCTTGCATATGATACACCTGATGTCGACCTCCATAATTTCGAAAACACGGAATGTTTGATATCTGTTCCATTACTTATCGGGTACACCTAAACCATTATTCTAACACGTGTGCACAGGACCTTACTGCTAGAAGATAGAGAGGTTGTTTAGGTCTCCTCATTTGCAGACTATCGCCCACGGGTGTATCGGGGGACCCGTGCTTCTTAAAAGACGGTGTCCATTTATCAACTGTAGGGAATGCTATCCTATCGGAGAATCTGCTGGCGTGGTTCTTGGGCTTGAAGAGCAGGACATGACTTCCTAGTTAGCCTCAGGTGGGGGGGAGGGGGGGTGGGCAGATAGTCTGGCAACTATGCTGGCCTGTGACAGTAAGGTCATGATTGGTGAGCAGTAAATTTAAGGTCCTTAGGGGCGGCGCCATTTCTTGAATGGGGTCACCCAAGGGGGAGGGACAAGTCGTCCCTCCTAGAACTCTCCAGGGGCAGTTACAGCCGATGTGGCTGTATGGGTGCAAGGGGGGGGGGGGGGGAGAGTTACTCTTTTCCTAGGCTGGTTGGCCACCCCGCACGTGCACAATGGCGCCAGTAAAGGGCGCAGAACTGCAAGAGCCCCTGATGGAGATAGTATACAGGGCGTAAGGGGGTAACTGGGGGGAAGGGGGGGGGGGGGGGAGTACCCTCACGGTGAACGGGCCCTCTGCGCATGCGCACTCAGGCGGGAGGGCGGGGTTTAATTGATAAGGATCTCACACCAGTTATTGACCTTGGGTAGGCTCAAACATGGATACGCAGAAAATGATTGCCATGATGATTATGAATGATGTTATGCTTAGATTCGGATAGGAATAACTTGTATTAGAGTTATGTTAAGGATAGCCATCTGAAATCTTTTCATGTCAAATGTAATCAAATGTCAATTATATGATTATCTGCGTAATTTTTTGTAAAATTAATATTCACTGTTTGATTAATTTTGTTAATAAATACGGCCGGGGGTTATCTAGGACCCACTTTTCCAATTAAACTCTTCTTCCTAATATCCTGTGGGTCTGAACAAGGGAGGAGGGGGTATAGGTAGTACCAGGCCATATAGAAAGGTGGGGCCGGCATCGGACCCGCCGATAATATGACGGTCCTGCCGGCCCCCGACGACTCAACGGAAGCGGGCCTGTCGCGCACAGTAGTGACGCGACAGGCTCGCCATCCCCCCAATGGGCGAACCAGGTCGTGGCCCGGAAGTGGAAGTAATCACTTCCGTGTCACTCAAGTCGCCAGCTCCCGCCCCCTCCGAGGGGCGCATACTCGCCCCGAATAAAAGGCTGGGGAGCAGAGGAATCTTCCTCTTTGCCCTCCGCGCTCCCCAGCCTTGTCGTGCGACCTCATTAGGAGTTTGTAGTGTTAATATTTGCCCACCCACCATCCCCTAGAGCAAAAGCTGTGTTATGTACAATTGTCTTCTTTTTCATCCCAGGTTGTGATGTGTAAATAACTTGTTTTTTCCAAAATGTTCTTTTTTATATTTTAAAGTAAGATTGTCGTATTTTAGTGCGATTCCGTGGTCAGGCGGTAAGGTCATGATTGGTGAGCAGTAAATTTAAGGTCCTTAGGGGGCGGCGCCATTTCTTGAATGGGGTCGCCCAAAGAGGAGGGACAAGTCGCCCCTCCTAAAACTCTCCAGGGGCAGTTACAGCCTTTGTGGCTTTATGGGTGCGGGGGAGGGGGGAGTTACGCTTTTCCTAGGCTGGTTGGCCACCCCGCACGTGCACAATGGCACCAGTAAAGGGCGCAGAACTGCAAGGGCCCCCGATGGAGATAGTATACAGGGCGTACGGGGGTAACTGGGAGGGTGTGGGGGGGTGTGGGGGGGGGAAGTACCCTCACGGTGAACGGGCCCTCTGCACATGCGCACTCAGGCGGGAGGGCGGGGTTTAATTGATAAGGATCTGACACCAGTTATTGACCTTGCCGTAGGCTCAAACATTGATACGCAGAAAATGATTGCCATGATGATTATGAATGATGTTATGCTTGGATTCGGATAGGAATAACTTGTATTAGAGTTATGTTAAGGATAGCCATCTGAAATCTGTTCATGTCAAATGTAATCAAATGTCAATTATATGATTATCTGCGTAATTTTTTGTAAAATGAATATTCACTGTTTGATTAATTTTGTTAATAAATACGGCCGGGGGTTATCTACGACCCCCTTTTCCAATTAAACTCTTCTTCCTGATATTCTGTGGGTCTGAACAAGGGAGGAGGGGGAATAGGTAGTACCAGGCCATAATAACAGAAGCTGCAGTGGCAGTGGAGACGGAGGCTCGGTCCTGCGGGGTTCCCTCCCTCCCACACCACCCAGCTCAGTCTGAGAAGCGACATCTGGCAACACTGCAAGAAAAGAATGAACAGGCAAGAATTAAAGTTCCCAGGATTCTATGCACATTCACCCCTACCTCCCTCTTCCCATCTGTAAGGAATAAGGAGGGAGCAGCGGAGCGCTCCCTCTCAACCATACTCGGTTCCTTTGGCAACCATTGAGATCACAGGCCTAGTTTCTTCAAAAGCAGGACCTCAAAATAAAAATTGATATAGGTTGAAGGATTCCGCTCCGGTCGGAGGCAGGGCACTCGGTTTCAGGTTGCAATGGCAGCCATATCTCTCAGCGTCTTTCAAAGACTGAAGCCGGCCATGCCTTCAGCCAGCATCTTACCAAACGTAGTTGTCACCGTGCTGCAGCCACTACACCAGCCACCACCACTGCTGCTGCTGTAAACAAGCATTGGCATAGCCAATAGGTCTCGCTTTTGGGACCTTATAAGTATTTAGTTATGCAACTGTTGCATGGCTAAACACTTATAAGGTCCCAAAGGCGAGACCTATTGGCTATACCAATGCTTGTTTTAAAGGGGGCCTCCAAACGGGTCTCTATCGGGCACTGTTTTGTGCCCTGGTACAGGCGTTCCGTTTTTCCAGGACTGCAGTGACAGAAGGCACATCGAATGCGCACCTGCTCATACACTACTCACTAGTGGAGAAGTTACGGCATTACTTCATGCCTTTAAAGAGTCATTTTCTCTCTCTGGTTTTCCCTTGTCTTTTTGAAACTCGGGAGCAGGAACATTGTCCTGGTGTCACCGGGTTTCGGTGGAAGCTTTTTCAATATTATATACGAGCCATAGTTGCTGTTTATTTATCTTATGCAACTAACAACCATTGACAAAGCCAATAGTCCTGACTTGTTGTAGGTACGATGTTACTTGTTGAGTTATATATCTAGATGCAATGACCGAAACAGCAAAATATAAGTCGGGCTGCACACTATTCTAAGCACAGACTTTTAGTTTGTGTTTTAAGCCACGCCCTTAATTACATTGGCCACGCCCCTTTGAGAGAGACCCCCCCCCCTCCTTTTTTCATCCCACTTAAAGCCCTGCCGTCATGCCTCTAAAGCTCGCTGTTAAGTTGTCTCACGCGATATAACGAAGTTGAAAGGCGGCTGCAAGGAGCGAAAGTTGCAGCGCTAGGAGAGGGGCTGAAAAGGCGGGTCCTGTTCGGCATCCAGTGGGGCGGGGTCATAATTAGGCCCCGCCTTTGTTGTTGAAGTCACGTTGTTCTTCACTCAGTTTTGTTAGCAGCCAGGAAAAGTTATGGTTGTCCCGAGAACAGCGTCTGGTAACGGAAAGCAGTTCTGGTTTTGTCCCTCGTGCACTTTTATTACGGGGCTGCTTGCTTGATTGACGAGGCGTGTTGGGAAGAGCTTGCCTAGAGGCGGAAGGATATGTCAGGCAGTGAGTATTTGACGGAGTCAGGCAAGCAGGGATAATATGAAACCCTATAAACTGCAAACTACGTGCACGGCGCCAGCGTTTGTTGAACGTCCTTTTCCGGCTAGCAAACGATGCAATTGTGTTTGTGAAACACTTTTTGGATCCAGATATGTGGTGCAGTCACTGTATGGAATTCGTGGTTGTATTTAAACGTGGGTGTGTTGAGAAAGCAGCCAGCAGTAGAGGCGGGTTTAATAACAAGCGCGGCCCCGGCGAGCCTCGCATACAGGAAGGGGAGTGGCCACGTGAAGAGAGAGGGGGAGCAGGAGGTAAGCCCGCGAGTGGTGCGGAAATCACACGAAACTACTTAGAAACACAAATCCGCAAAAGTGAAAGCAGGCTGGCTGGCAAGTGGTGGGCGATGTGCGCGCACCATGACGAGAGAGGAAAGCCATATGGAGGCCTCTGCTCGTCATTGTGCGCGTAACCGCACGCCCGTCGCCTGTGCACGCGCCAGTGGGCTGAAGCGCTTCCCCAAAAGTGGATTGCATGGCGGCACGATGCATGTGATTGTGCGCGTGCTCGCCATGCAATCCACTTTTGGGAGCACTTTTGGGAGCCCCTTACTAGAGTCTCGCATAGCGATTGCTACGCAATAGCTAGGCGAGATCTAAAAAGAGCCGGGCACGGTGTTCGGGAAGTGGGGGCACTGGAGGCGCGAAGGGAATTTGTATGTTCCTTCCACAAAGCACGTGGTGCGTGTGTGTGTTACACTGGGAAAATTTTACCACGCTGAAATAATTGCGGCTACCGTCTGGGGACACGGCAAATGGATCTTTGCAAAACAAAAGCATGACCAGAGATGCCACAAAGAAACGTCACCAAATCTACTTTCTCTGCCGGATACAACTCTGTCTGGTTGTCTCCCACAGGGATATGCACGTCACGATGGAGGAACCCACAAGCTGAATAAAAATGAAATATTCATTCACTTTACTACGCCACTGACACGTTAATGCGCAACTGGGACATACAAACATTATGAAATGAAACTTAGTAGTCAATGAGGACTAAATAAACTCACGCTACTCTGTGGACTTGGATATTGGGGGTGGGGGAGTTATTGCTCGAAGCAGACATCTGGACTAAATAAACTCACGCTACTCTGTGGACTTGGATGTTGGGGGTGGGGGAGTTATTGCCCGAAGCAGACATCTAAGTGTCAACACGAGAAAAATAAGGAAAAGGAACAGCTTTGGCTAAACATCAAGGGCACGTGCCCAGAGTGGTCATCATCGGTCACAGGCAGTCTCTTCAGTAACTAACTACGGAGGCAGAGCCATTCCCCTCTGGGTACCATGTTTCCTGGCTTACCAGGGGACTTGTGAGTGCACTCAGGAGGCCTGGGAATGAATGGGCACATGAACCAGAGTCCCAATTCATTGGGCCTCTGGGAATGGGCCTGCATCCTCTAAAGTTGCATTTACTTGTTGTCTAGATCACACACAACACCAAATACGGGGGCACGGGCGTAAGACAGGGATGCCAGCTGTGAAACACCCAGCAACACCGACGGCGGCCTCTACACCCACAGATCCAGCAGACAATGCAGTGCCGCACTCCCAGCTCAAGTGCAGCCAGAAGCGTGGACACATCATCTGCGGGCCGGGCCTGGCTAAGATTTTTTTTCTGTCAGTCCTCAAAAATCCAGAGTCAGCTAGATTCGCTGGGTCTTGCACCCGAAGAGCGCTGTCTTGTCGTCTGCGGTCTTTCGGAATCTGGCGGAGAGGAGGGCGTGGCCGCCTGCTTGCCGCCCTCGATCGAGTCCTCGGGCTGTCACAGTTGTGATCTCCGACCCGAGAGTTGCTTGTGGTGAATGAAGTATTCTGGGTTTATGAATTGTAGCCATAAAAGCTTCAAAAACGAAAAGGCGCAGGCAGCTAATAAACACAGGATGTCGCGTTTGGGCCAGTTGTCGCTTTGGGGCAGTGTTTTCATCCATTGCTCCTTTGCGTTTGACTGTTCCACCTCAAGTATTGGCAATACCGAGAGCCTGCACGCATTGGGGAAACAACGCCCTGCTTCGCATCGCTCAAACGGTGCCTTTAGTGAGGCTAGGCAAGCTGAACTGTAAACACAGTTCCAAAGGGGTACATGTGCGATATTCACCTGCTGACCTTACACAAGGCGAGGCGGGCCAGACAATGCACAAAAGAAAATGTGTGAATGAATGGACACGTGAGGCCAGCGTACAATAACTGGGGTGAGATGAGTGGTTCTATAGAGTGGCTAGTGTATAAAGAGAGCGAGAGCGTTGAAAAAGCACTCCAGCAGAGACGGGTGAGGGCAGAGGAGGCAACTGTCCCCAGAGACAGACAGACACCCGGCAAGAGCCGAGCTCAGCTCCCCGACCCCCACCATCTCCGAGCCCAGTTCTCTCCGTCCGCGAGAGTACATCAGCAAACTTCACCAGCGGCCCCCAGCGTCACAGGTGCCGCCATGTGTGAGCCCATGAACAAGAATGAGACCGTGAGGAAGAAGCACATCGGATCGGGTGAGTAGCATATGGCCACTATGGCACCACGGTCGTCCACTGAGCAAAAATGCACAGTCAGTTGAAATGCGGAGCTGGTTCGGGTTACGCGCTGTGTGTCTTATTACCAGATCCATAACTCGCGCCCATTATTTAAGTTCATATTTCTGACAAGACTGTGACGCATTGCTCCTAATTTATTATGTTTCACGGTGAAAGTTGAGGTAGCACACAATACTTACGAAAACAAACGGGACAAGACGGCTTGGCAGTCAGGCTAATTTCGTCGTGGAAGTTCAGCCACCAGGTGACTTGTGCAAGACAACAGACAATTTTAGGCCACCGTTTCGAAAAAGTTTTGGAAAATAGCATAGTACCCAGTGTGTCGTGGGCCCTAGTGCAAGGAAGGAATGGACCCCCCTGGCAGCTGTTTGAACGGTGAAAGATAGCGATGATCAGGGTTGAATGCACCCTCTCCCCCCCCAGTCCAGGTGCCACTGCACCCGGTACACTATTGGAAGCGACGTCCTTGGCTTTGCATAAAAGCCATCTTTTTTCCCACCATGTCTGGAGACAAACTTTCCGTGGTCACAGGATCTGGCACTGTCCAACGCATCGCGAAATATTTGCACTTATAAGAACATTGTGTGCTGCTCGCTGTCAGCTGGAGAGTCACACAAACAAGGCCCCAGGGGTTCATCTTTTATTTCCCTGCACACTAAACTCACTAAAGAGAGCAAAGTTAAAAAAACAAGCATTAAAAATGCAATAGATCTCACCTTTCATTAAGTTAAAGCCATTTGCTTTGCTATACAATAACACTAGCAAAGCAAATGGCTTTAACTTAATCAAAGGCTAGACCTATTGCATTTTCAATGCTTGTTGATATCTGTAACGGGGGATTTTCTTTGATATTCATAAGCAGTACAATATAATATCAAGCTCGTCGCCTCTCTCTGGAAGGAAGGGAAAATGAATCCCTAGTATTGCAAACAATTATACTGAGAGGATTAACTCACTAAAATCTCACTGGAACCAGAGTCAATGTGTGGTTATTTTTGGGAAAACGTACCAGTTCTGCAAAAGTCAGTGAACAGGATGGGGCAGGAGACATAGAAGTGCCAATCACAGCTTTGTATCTTGTTGTACGTGTCTGGCATTGCTTGAGCTCTACAGGGTACCACTTGCTTGCCAAACATCTACTTACAGGAAGATGCTGGAATCTGATCCTAACCACCATTTAACAGTATTAATCCACTAAGAGCGGCTGCATCTCCAATCTACGGTGGGGAGGAATTAAGGGTGGGGAATGAAGCCTGCTTCAAAACACAATCTGCCTGTAATCATCAGGAAACATGTATCCCAAACATAGCCAGCGGCAACCTTATCTGGTTCTGAAGTCAAAGCAGTGGACACTGGAAATTAACTTGACCTCACCTTCAGAGGACAACATGGGGGAGGGGGCCAAGTGGTGGCTTGATTATGAGTGGATGTTTCCAGGTATAAATTTAAAAGCATGGAGTAGAAAAAGTGTAGCCCACACAAGGCAGTGGAGAGCATAGGGGAAGACAGAGGACAAATGAGAAGTATAGAGATCAGGGAAGGAGCGGGAATATCTTCGGGCAGAGATTAGGACAGATTAAGCCATGAATACCTCTGACAAACCCTGAAATGGACCCATGTGAATGACAACAGTACACACTATTGAATAGACCCTTCCATGCGTCTTCCAATCCACACTCCCACCATGATCCTGGAAGAAAGTAGCAGACAAGGATTCAGACTCAATATAGCAGGGGGTAGGGAAAGGGAAACAATCTAATTTTGGACTATTCAATGAGACATGCCCAGAACTCTCTCCACGTGACTGGTGGCATGAGACAAACCCTGCACCTTGATGAAGAGCCAAGCTGGCTGTGTGCTTCATTGACGGGTTCAGGCCAACCATCAAGAGCCAACTCTGTTTTTAGGGAACTTCCTGCCCATTGCTCTCGGCTTCTTCCAGAGATGACAGAATTATTGTCCTGTAAAGTAAGGTTACATTCCTGTTATGCTAGGTCTCAATTGTGTATTTTCTATAAATTTATGATTCCCAGTATACTCTGCACCGGGTTACCCCAAACCTTTTGCCTTCCTCCTCCTCCTGTTTTGACTTGGTTTTTGCTGGTTTTATGACTCTTGGCACTTTTTCACTGCGGACCAGTGCTAAAGTGCATATGCTATGAGTCTAAAAAGTAATGACATTTGGTTCCTCCATGATCGGCATATATATATTTTTTAATCTGTTAATTAAATTGCAGAAAAATTACAGTTTACACACTTTAGGCATTGTCGAGTGCACCTATGTCCTTCTTCCATCTGTCTCTAAGGTCGGTGAGGGGATCTGGAGAGTTATTAATCAGTTTTTGATAAGTCAAGGATATTGCTTTTTTTGCCATGTGATCTATTAGGATTCTGTCTTCCAACGGAGACGACTCTGGGATCGCTCCCTGCAATGCATGTTTGATCTGTATTAACCAAAAGGTTTCTGCACGTGATAGTTCATACTCTTGCTGAAGTGATGCAAATGTTCGTACCTCTCCTCTCATCCACAGGTCCCAAACCCGGGATAAGCCTATGATGTCCCATTTATCGATCCCTCAGTAGTCATCCATATGTCCTAGTTTCTCTGCATCCCATAATGGGGTGTACTGTGTGATCTTATTTGCCCATCTCATCTTCTGGGCCATATGCCACAATTGGACCGTGGTTTTGGTAGGCCCTGTTAACTCCATGCGACGCGGTGAGGTGTACAGCGCTCTCATGTATCCTCCCTCCCCAAGGATATATCTATCCATCTGGTACGCTGGATCTTCCGGCGAATGGTACATATATGGCCACCAACTGGGACGCCCAATAGTAGTGCTGTATGTCGGGCAATGCCATTCCACCATCGTACCATCCCCAAACTAGTTTTTGATGCAATATTCTCGCTGGCTTGTCTTCCCATAGTAACTTTCTTTGTTCATTTTCTATCGCCCTAAAGTACTTAGGGAGTATCGCGTGCAGCGTATTCTGTAAAACAAAAAAAGCGGGGGCGTGCCATCATTTTGAAGAGTTCGATGATCTAGCAAGCAATTAATCTTAGAAGAATGAATAATAGTTCAAAAAACGTAACAATTTATTTTTTGTATTTCATATGAATTTCAAATCATTCATCAACTCCTTTAGATATGTACAAGAAATGAAACAGGCTGTATATACAATAATATTTGCAAAACAACGACGCAGTGACAAAGTGAATAAGGTGACTCGGTGTGATAGTGAAAAAAGTGAATATTTACAATGTTATGTTCGTGATTGTCAATAAAATACACAGAAAGTTTTTTACACAAAAAGTCCTCAGCTGAATTATGGATAGGTAATAACCCTTGTATGGCACAAGTCCTGATTTATCTGTATATACAAGGAATTCCAAATAGTACGGGACTGTGGAACCGTCAACGTTTCGACCCTATATCGACCAGTTGTTCTATACAGTCATATCGGGTCTTCTTCAGGACACGGGGAGTGTATAACAGCCTAATTGTAGGTGATAGGTCAATTGTCCAACAGTATGACGTGGTTGCCGCTCAATGCCGGTCAAAAGAGAATACCAGTGTTATAGAAGGTCTAGATTCGTCTTCGTCTGTTTATTTACTCTTATTCTTCTTTTGCCATTCAGATTAACGTGCCCGCTGTGAGTCACTGACTTCAGGATAGATACTTTGTACTGCCGGAGACAAGGTCATCAGGATAAAACTTCGACTGATGTATTAAGTATATTTTCTTGGTCTCGGGGAGTCCGTCCGAAGCACGCCGGCGTGCTTCGGACGGACTCCCCGAGACCAAGAAAATATACTTAATACATCAGTCGAAGTTTTATCCTGATGACCTTGTCTCCGGCAGTACAAAGTATCTATCCTGAAGTCAGTGACTCACAGCGGGCACGTTAATCTGAATGGCAAAAGAAGAATAAGAGTAAATAAACAGACGAAGACGAATCTAGACCTTCTATAACACTGGTATTCTCTTTTGACCGGCATTGAGCGGCAACCACGTCATACTGTTGGACAATTGACCTATCACCTACAATTAGGCTGTTATACACTCCCCGTGTCCTGAAGAAGACCCGATATGACTGTATAGAACAACTGGTCGATATAGGGTCGAAACGTTGACGGTTCCACAGTCCCGTACTATTTGGAATTCCTTGTATATACAGATAAATCAGGACTTGTGCCATACAAGGGTTATTACCTATCCATAATTCAGCTGAGGACTTTTTGTGTAAAAAACTTTCTGTGTATTTTATTGACAATCACGAACATAACATTGTAAATATTCACTTTTTTCACTATCACACCGAGTCACCTTATTCACTTTGTCACTGCGTCGTTGTTTTGCAAATATTATTGTATATACAGCCTGTTTCATTTCTTGTACATATCTAAAGGAGTTGATGAATGATTTGAAATTCATATGAAATACAAAAAATAAATTGTTACGTTTTTTGAACTATTATTCATTCTTCTAAGATTAATTGCTTGCTAGATCATCGAATGCTGTGTTTATGTTTAATTGATCTATCTTAATTGTAAATAATTGTTTTCCCTACGGAACCATTGTTCATATATATTGATGAGGCCCAGGTTCCTTGGGTTATAGGGTTACCCCTGTGTGCTTAACTCTTATCATTTTGAAGAGGGCTGCCCTCTCCGAGCAGGGAAAGAAGCAGCGTCTTCCAGTGGCTCACGTTTTCTTGCAGATGCCGCGGGGGGAGGGGCAACAGGTTACGATCATAGAAAACATTTGGATCCGTTGTTATAAACATGCCCAGGTAGCAGAAACCTTCTGTTACTACTTCTATAGCCTGAATATCTCCCAAAATTGGTGAATATGTTCAGGACCCTGTGCATCGAGCGTCCAGGGGATGCCAAATACAAGAGGATGTCGTTTGCGTACAAAGATATTCTGTCCTCCTACTCATGAGACCGATGTAATCCCCTGATCAAGGAGTCCCTCCGAACCCAAGACGCCAGGGGCTCCAACCTTAGTGCGAAAATTAAGGGCGACAGAGGACACCCTTGTCTCATTCCTCTTCTCAGGGTGAATCTGCGAGATGATATGCTATTGACCACTACCTGTGCCATAGGGTCGGTGTATAGAAGCTTGACCCATGCCCTATAATTAGGACCAAATCCCATTTTTTCCAACACTGCAAACATATATGGCTATTTTATTGTGTCAAAAGCCATCCTGGCATCAAGGGACATAACCACTGCATCCTCCTGTATTGGGTCTATTCTTCCCAGCACCCCGTTGAGCCTATGCAAATTAAGCGCAGTGTTCCTACCCGGCATGAAGCCAGATTGGTCGAGGTGTACCAATCACGGAATGACCTGGATCCGCAAGTACTTTGGCTAGGATTTTTGCTTCCGCGTTTATCAATGAAATAGGCCTATATGACGCACATTCGTCTTTTGGTTTGCCCCATTTGTGGATCACCACAATTAATCCTCAGGCAGAGCTCCCCGTACTTGACTCATTGTACATGCTTTTGAGATGCGGGGTCAACATGGTGGAGGCGATTTTATATAACTAATTCGGGAGGCCATTAGGTCCTGATACTTTCCCCGATCGGATATTTCGAATCACCTGCGCTTTTTCGTCCTCGGTTATGGCTCCCTCTGTTAGAGTCAGGGCCTCTGCGTCTAGGGCAGATAAGGGCATGTCGCTCAACAATTCCCTCGCCTCCTCCCATGTTGATGGCCCAGAGTGCGAATATACTTCAGTGTAATAGGTCGCGAACTCATTAGCGATGGTTTGGGGCTCCCTGAGTTGCTCGCCATCTCTGGAGGCGAGGGCGGTGACAATTCTATTGGCTTGCTCTCTCTGATCTAGCCGGGCCAGCAGCTTTCCTGTCTTATCCACTAATTCATAGACTTTGTGCCTGGAAGCCATGTGCTGGCCGCAAGAGTAGCCAGTTCTCTATACTCTTGTTTTTATAGCTAAGGTATGGCTCCCCCCGTCTGCATTACTATCCGTTAACGTATCTTCAATATCTCTTATTTCACCTTCAATTTGTTCCATTGCTGCGTTCTTTTGTTTGTGACCAGCAATTAGGGAGATGGCCTGTCCCTGTATTACGGGCATGTACGCCTCCCATAAGGTTATAGCGGACTGGACTGATCCCATGTTTTCATCTAAATAGTGTTTTGTCGCTGACAGCAAGTTCTTTCGGATTTTTGGAATTTTGAGCCACCAAACATCTATTTTCGTTCTTCTCCCGGTCGGGGCCCCGCTGCCGAATAGACCGCCCATAACGGGGAGTGGTCTGATTATGCCCCTTGCCTTATATCGTATTTCCCTAAATTTCTCCATTAAATCGGGCAATTTGATGATATAGTCTATTCTTGAGAGACTATTGTGGGGCCCGAATAAAATGTATATTGTTGTAGTGTGGGGTTATAGGTACACCACACATCCCCCAGTCCCATCGCACTCAAGAACACAGACAGTTTGGAATTGGCTCGTTGTGTGGGTCGCAGTAGATGTCTATCTACATTGCGACTACTGCATTAAAATTACCTCCCATCAGGAGTTCTCCCTCAGGAAGCCCCAGCAACAAGTCTCCTATATCTTGTAGGGATTGTGTGTGCAGTGCTGGGGGGGACATAAATTGATACAATATTCATCACCCGTCCACACCAGGATCCAGATATTGCCACATATTGACCCAAGTTGTCGATCCATGTTTGTGAAACTTCTAAGGGAAAGGCCCTTCTTAGCAGTATACCCACCCCTCTAGAGCCGATGGTGAATCCTGCATGTGCGATCAACCTATAACCCCATTGATCTAGAGCTTTACAGGAATTACCTACGAGATGTGTCTCCTGGAGTAGAGCTGTATCAGGGGAGTGTCGTTTTATATACTGGAGTACCATTCCTCTCTTGATGCTGTCCCCCAGTCCATTCACGTTCCAGGAAAGAAGTCCCATGCCCGGGCCCTTGTCCCCATCGTCACTTTTATAATATTTGCACCCTTTAGAGTACCATTTTTTACTCGGATGTACTTTTAGTTGCCTCTGCGGAAGCCCTGAATCATCCCAGTCACCATGCCTAACTGCTGCACTGTGTATCCCAGCCTTTATCGATCTGCCTATTACAAAACTAAACACTCTGTCTCTGAACGCCTTATCTCTAGTAGCCTAATACCCTCCCTCCCCCTCCCTTCCCAGTGCAATCTTAACTCTAAACCCCGAACAACAATTACCCCCCCCCCTTCCGCCCTGCAATTCAGGCCTAGAACTGCCTGGTACCCCAACTATACAGAATGCCTGTCGCCCACCCTCATCCTGTCATCTCGCGGGAGCTGCGGGCTTACTCCACCTGTGGCCCACTCCATATTTAGGGAAATCCATCAATGTCAGGGTGATTAATGAGACTCTCTGCATCAACATGTCTCTTTTCCATTGCAATTCTCGCTTAGTTCTGCATCTGGCCTCCCCTGACCCTATTGTACTTAGCTTTGTCCATTTCATTGATCCAGGGCAAATCATCCACGTCTATTAGTCTCCCTCTGGGCTACAGGTAGCCCCGCTGGCGCTGTCCAGCCCCTTCTCGGATTCCTGCAGCGGTTGCCTGTGTCACTCACGACGTTCTTTTGGGCTACTTCCACCCACCACCCTCCAGCCCTTCTTTCGCCGCGTCTGGGCTCTCGGAAAACCAGGCCCTGCCCTCAGCCTCCACCCTCAGTTTCGCTGGGAAGATCATGGCGTATTTCATTTCTCTCCTACACAGTTCCTGCTTGATCTCGGTGAAGGACCACCTCAGTTTCTGGACCCTCACCATGAAATCCGAGAAAAAGGTTATCTCATTATTTTCATAACGAATAGGTTGCACATTCCTTGTCATTTGCAATATACTGAAACTATCCCAGAAGTTAAATATACGGCCAGGATGGGTCTGGAAGACATTCCGGGTTTAGGCCTCCCGCCCAGGACCCGATGCGCCCGTTCTACCATGAAACACATTGAAGATTCTTGGGAAGCACATAGTTAGTAATGAGGTCCTCAACTAACAGACCCACTGCCGGTCCTTCCGCCCGCTCCGATCAGCCAATCATGCAAATTTTGTTCCGGCGTGATCTACCCTCGTAGTCATCAAATTTTATCTCAAGGTCGCAGCATGTGTCCTGAAGTTTCTTTACTTGTTACTGCGTGGCCTGTGAATCTGTGTGGATACCTGCCACTGTAGTCTCTATTGTGGTCACTTTGTCCCTCGTTTTCCCCAAATCTTCTCTAAGTAAAGCGACTTCATTCATGACCGTGTCGATTCTTTGTTCTAGGGATGTTCGCACTGTCAGTATGGCTTTCATTTTAACCTTGAGAGAAGTCATGATTGGCATATTTGATTTACTAATAAGTTCCCAGTATAGGGCACTACACGTGGCCAGGGCCTGCAAATCAAATGCCTCTAGTGGGCATGCAACACTGAATGAGCTACCCACATGAGTAGCCCTTCAAACCTGTCTCAGGCCTGCCACTGCAGAGCCTGTGGGTGCAGTTTTAAAGTGCCATTTCGACCTGGCAAGTTCACCTAATTACCAAGCCCAAACCTTCCCTTTTATTATATGCAAGGCACCACTAAGGTAGGTTCTAGGTGGTCCCATGGGCAGGGTGCAGTGTAGTTAAAAGGTAGGACATGTACTTTGGTGTTTTATATGTCCTGGTATTGAAATTCTGCTAAATTAGGTTTTCACTACAGCAAGGCCCATTTCTCACATAGGTTAGCATTGGAGCTGCTTTGTAACACGTTACACGTGCAACTTTCAATTGGGAAAAGATAGGAAGCAAGATTTTGATATCTCGGACTCACAATTTAGAAAACAACTTTTAATGAAGTCTGTTTTTAAATTTCAGGTCTGAAAATACTACTTTTAGGACGTTGGTATTTTCTTACTTTATCAATTCTGTGCCTTTGCCTGTTCTTAGAATACACGTCTGGGCGGATGACAGCTGGGCTTTGCGAGTTCATTCTAGTCAGTCACATACGAAGGGAGCTGATGTGTGCCCTGCATATCCTGATTGCCCATCACCAGGCTGATAAGCCTTCCTGAGTTCCTCAAGGGTCAGCAATACACCATCAGTGTATACCTGCTTTACACTCCGCAATTCCGCAATTTTCCTTACACCAAAATTGGAGTATATGAACATGTGTAAAACAAATTCATGTTATCAAATGCGGAACCAAAGGTAAGGGACTTATCTCTGGAACGGACTGGGGTGCCACTCCTCTCTCTTTACCTGGGCTTAGAAAGTCAAATGAACTTTGGGTTGTTGTCTTGGAAATTACATCTGGTTCCTACATAAAAGAGGGGGTTTGCAGTGAGAAGTATAGGGCCTTGCAGGGACAATCAGTCACTACAGATCTGGAGACTCAGAATGGCTCTGGTCCTCTGTGTAAATAGGTTTCTCCTACAAAGATTGTTACTGAGCTTGTCTTCTCACTGTCAGTGCGCTACTGGAACTCATTCTCTTCAAACCTGTACCTTGTGACCACGCTAATTGCCCTGTATGTTGGGGCAAAACCCTCACCCACACACATCAGAGCATGACTCCTCTGACTACGTTCAAACACCACCTGGCAAAAGTTAATGGCAGCCAGGTCCATTGCTGCTCTAAGACATTAGTCCAAGAACACCCTGTAAGACTTGAGTAGTGGCTCAACCAATGCACAAGCATTTAATTAGGAGGGCAAGTGATGAAAGTAGAATCCTCAAGATTTAATTTGGTCAGGTTACAGTCAGAAGTGCAGAAGGGGCTTCAACACCAGCATGGCATTCTATCCCAGAGCGGGAAACGCAGATTAGAGCTGCCGTCAGCTTTCAAACGGGTATCCTTCTAGGATCATCTAAAAAATGGAACAACAAATTCCCTGAAACCTTTCAGGTGCTGCCACTCAAAGATAGTGTGGTTTTGCAGGAATGAATGAGGCAATTCTGTATTGATCCAACTGCTCTCCTCTCTTCTGGTGGGCATGGAAGATATCAAATGGGAACACCTTCATTAGTAGAGGAGCCTGGAAATATTTTGCCGTTCAGCCACAGCCAGCAAAGAGACGTTTCATACCAGCTCTGCAAATGAGATCACAGATGATGGCAAGTATGCATGGAGGCGGCGTTGTTTGCACTGAATTTGCTTTAACCTCGCTAATTGTACAGATCCACTCATCAAACAGCATATTTAAATAAGAATATTAACTTATGATTGCATCCTGGCGGCTGTATGAAAGCTAGGCTTGGCACATACTTCGACTCATTTTTTCCAGAGTAGATTCAGCATCAGAGTAAAAAATATTAAAACTAATGTTAAGCATAAGCAGCATACTGATTCCCTTTGCCACTCAATGCTGATTTTAAAAACTGTTGACTGTTAAGATATCAACCAATGACCAACCACCACACAGTTACTAAGGACAAACAATGCCTTTTTAATGGCAAAGTGCAGATGTCAAATTCGGCTAAAAACTGGCAGCAGTGTGTAATATAGCAGGAATGCAATACATGTCGATTTAGCACTTCCTTAACGTCAACAGAAATAGTGCTGTGTACAATAGCCCACTAAAATTAGATAACGCTAAAATCTCCCTTTTCCCAGACTACACACTGGCTGTCCAGCGTAAACACTTTTCGTTCATGGAAGTCAAAGCACAGGTCCGTGCAGTGGGCCTCACATTTGCATTGCTTTTCCAAGCCAAATGGAAAATCATTTATAATCAATGTTTCTTATTCTTTGATACGCCAGACAGTGCGTGGGATTGGCTAGACGGGAACTTCCCCAATATATTACCTGCCAGACGTTTGGAGACATTGCAGCCGAAATTACAACGTGGCCCCCGGAGTTGCAGAAAGGGTCTCCTAACACGGAGCACAGGGTCCAGTCCCCCACCTCGCCAACTGGTAACGGGCAGTAGGCAGGAGGCCCTCCACATTTCTCATCCACCTATCAGCACCAGTCCTTCCGATGAGGTGCTCTGCCTCAGGAGGAAGTGTGGCATTATTACCATCAGAGACCACGCAGCTCAGTAATGACCCATTGGGGTGACAGGATAGTGCATATGGTGGAACTGTGCCTCCGCATAGCTTGAACACGATATACAAGCCCTACAGACAGGCCACAAATGGCTCCAATGACTCTCTAGCCAGTATATAATCAGATATAGCATCAGGTATGTACGAAAGGGTGGGTTTTTTGCAAGTCCCGTGGCCAGGCCTGTCCTGGGCACTTTCACTCATCGTATAATGTTTTATTCGTGAATCGAGTAAGCAGCTTACCCCACAGACTAAAGCAGTTGTTTAAAGTGTACTATGTTGAATTCTCTTGCACAGTTTGGTCGGGCGCAGTTAAATTGTTGGACCCAGTATTGGGATAAGGTTGTATTGTTCAAATTGATGCCGCACTGTTCGATGATGATCTGGGGAATTGTGGTCGAGGGAGGTGGGTTGGGGAGGCCCTTACAAATGTTTTTGGATGATGTCGGTCGCCAAATCTTATACTATCATATCCTGGAATGCTCGGGGGATGGGAGCAATCCACAAACGGCACAGAATAGCTGCACAGCTACACCGCCGTAAAGCCCAAATAGTATATCTCCAAGAGACACATTTGATATCATCAGAAACTTGTAAATTACAGAGACGCTGGAGAGGCCAACTTTATGCAACACCATATTCCACCTTTTCCAGAGGGGCTGCAATTTGGTTACGGGCTGGAGTTCTTTTTTCCCTCAGTGAGAGTAGAATAGATGAGCAAGGCAGATATGTGTTTCTACGGGGGGCCCTAGATGGCAAACAAGTGGTATTGGCTTCCATTTTTGCTCCACATGTGGACCAGGATGCTTTCTTATCACGAGTGTCTCCGGCTCTCTCACACTGGTCTCAATACCCATGGCTATCTGGTGGGGATTTTAATGCAGTATTTGATGTGCATCTAGACCGATCCCACTCTCCCCTACCTAACACTAATGCTACAACACAAGCTGCTACCCTAACCCGATGGGCACAGGGTTGGAATCTACTTGATGTCTGGCTGTCACAACACGTTAATATGTGGGAATATTCTTATTATTCTCACCCGCATAAATTGCACACCCGTTTAGATCACTTCCTTTGTACACCAGATTTATTCCCGACCATTAAACAGAGTACTTACTTGGGCAAAGCCATTTCTGATCATAATCCCATCGAATAAACATTAAACTGGGGCCGTGTCCCCACGCCTATCCCAACGTGGTGGTTACAGCCCTGGCACTTGGAAGATCAAGTGTTCCGCACTACATTAGCTACAACCATAACCACATATTTCGAAAAAAATGAGGGCACAGCCACCACCGGATCTTTGGAATGGGTGGCTTTTAAAGTGACGATACGGGGGATCTCCGTGAGGTCCTTAGTAGGAGACAGAAGGGAGGTAGTCAGAGACATAACAGAATTAGAAGACACCTTGTAGACACTGGAAGTGGCAGCCCAAGCAGACTTGAAAGGGGAAGAAGATCTACAAGAAGCTAGGATAAAATATGCTGAAATATTAGAGTGATTAAGAAGGATAGACTTAAATGCATATACACTGCGTGCACACGCTGAAGCGGATAGGGCAAGCACATTATTAGCGCGACCGATCAAACCCCAAACAACTCCCTCTCCCATTCTAGCGATATATAATACCCAACGCGCATTGGTCACTTCCCAAGCTGAAATAAATAGGACATTTCAGGAATATTACACAAATCTTTATACGGCTCCCCCACTAGATGTAACAGAAGCAACTGCTCTCTTTCTCGGAGACATTGAACTCCCCACTATTTCGGATTCAAACGATGAGGATTTGGCAGCCCTGGTTACCCCAGCAGAGATGCTCTAAAGGCATTGGCCCATAATAAGACTCCGGGCTCGGAAGGGCTCCCTATTGAATGCTACTTAACTTTTGCGACACCATTGATTCCAAAATTATTGTAACTTTATACCACCTCACTTAGAGGGCTTGCTGCCTCCTACAACCAGAGAGGTAATAGTCACGTCCTTGTTGAAACCTGATAAGACCCCGACTGATCTCACTTCATATAGACCCCTATCAGCAAAAGCTGTGAGTTGGGCACTTTACGGTGCCGAACTATGGGGCTCAACTAATATTGATGAGCTTGCCAAGTCCGAATCTAGCTTCTTTAAAGAATTATTGGCACTCCCACAGAGCACCCCTTTAGTTCCGTTGCTAATGGACCTAGGGTGCCACACAATCAAAGACTTGGCAAAAGTACGCCCCTTACTCCTTTGGGCCCGGATTTGGCGGACCCCCGAGTTAGCTAAATACACAGAGGGTCTATCCGATATTTTATCCATCCCTTCTTGGCATAAAATTAAATGGTTGAAAGAAGTCAAAACTTTACTTATGGATCTTGGCCTTAAAGAAGCTTGGGACAATAAAACTTCTCCCCCAAAAGCAGAACTCAAGAAGCTTTATTGGAGATGGGTGATCGCAAAAAGAAACTCTAATTCTTCTGGCGGCAGTAGAACTACTGAATTCCTCACGTTTAAAGATGTAGTGAGTTACGAGCCCTATTTTGATATAATCCAAAAGCCGTATGACCGATCCCTCTATTTTAAGTTCAGGATTGGCACTCTTCCGGTTCGTGAGTTGACTGCACGTTGGAAACCGCCTTCTCAGACATCTCCATATTGCCCTTTTTGCGAGTCCTTAATTGAGTCGATCGCGCATGTCTTATTCGCATGCCCGAAATACAGAAATCCAAGAGCCTATTGGCTTACTCCCTTATGTAAAACCTTGGGAACACGTGACCACCGCATAGCCTTGCGTATCCTGAAATCAGATGCTCGACCTCTTTATGCCTGTGCTCTGGCAAAATTCTTGAGGTGGTCCTGGCTGCTGAGAACTAAAGCCCTTGCAGCCCTTAGCTAAGCTGGATGATTGATCCCCCTCTTTGTATATACTCCACTTTTTTAAATTGTCTTATTTATTCTGTCTATATGTATTTTTCTTAAATTTTTATTGTATAACTTGGGATCTACGGAGGCTATTGTACTTCTCCGGCTTGTGCCTATTTTGTACGTTACATTTGTATGTGCTTTTTAAGTTATGTTTTATCGAAATAAAGCTTATTTCAATTCAATTCCCTATCAATACTGAATACAAAATACTCAGTAAAAGTTTAGCGTCGAGACTGCTCCCCCTGCTTCCCAAATTAATACATATGGACAAATGTGGGTTTATACTCAAACGCAGCACCTCACTAAATATTCGCCGTTTACACGCCCCGGTACATGCAGTCTCTGCATCAGCGCCACTAGCGGGATGTCTGTCATTAGATGTATGTCAAGCGCTTGATACCCTGGCCGTATTGGCCATATACGCTGGCCGTATTGGCCAAGTTTGGATTACCCACAGAATACAGCAATTGGGTAAAATTGCTTTACACCAACCCCACAGCCCGTGCTAAAATCGGTGCAACCATTTCTCCTGTATTTCATGTCTACCGTGGAACACGTCAGGGATGCCCCCTGTCACCCTTATTGTTTGTATTACCATTAGAGCCCCTAGCACAACATCTGCGTCGTACTATGGCCCCATATGGCATCCCAACAGGTGAGATAACTCACTCTGTGTATCACTTTACGCCAACGACATGCTACTATATTTTAAAGATCTAAATATGGACATGCAACCCATAGCTGCTGTGCTTTCACAGTTCGGGGAACTATCCGGGTTATATCTTAATGCCTCAAAGTCTGTGGCGTACTCCTTCTAAGACACTTATAATAGACCCTATTTGCATTTTGGCCAGTTACAGTTAAAATTGGAGTCCACGGCCTTTAAGTACCTTAGAATACACATCTACAGGACCAGTGCAGACACCATAGATGGGAATGTGGTTAGAGCTATTAATTCCCTCCGTTCTCAGGTATCGTTCTGGACTACCTTGCCGTTAACAATAGCACGTCGTTTGGCTGTATCTAAAATGGTGATGCTGCCCAGGCTCCTATATCATTTCGTGAACCTTCCTGCTGTCCTCCCGACATGGATTTTCAAAACACTAGATACCTTATTCTCGTCCTTGTTTTGGAGAACGGGTCAGTATAGATTAGCCTTCACCAAAATGCAGCTTCCGGGTGCCGCAGAGGTATGGGGGCTCCTGATTTTAAGGCGTATTGCATTGTTGGGCAGCTGCAATGACTAGCATATTGGTTGGCTGGCCATAATTTATTTGAAGTAGGTTATTCTCCTGAACATCTGCAGCACGGAACACTACAAGCATTGCTATGCCCCGGAGCTGACAGGGTGCGAGATCCCCCCTTTCTCCTGCATATTGCAATGCATTATTGGAAACAGGCACTAAAATATGCAAAACTTCCTACCCCATATGCCCCAAACGTTCCACTTTGTGGCCTACCCACCTGGTGCGGAATATTGTTAAATACTAGGTTACGGAGCTGGACACAGGTCGGAACGGAGATGGTGGGTGATTAATTTCTTGATGGTAATTTGATGTCCCATGACGAGTTTGTGCATACCAACGCAGTACCAAGCACGTTATTCCTCACACACGTGGCAATCACACAATTTATTTGGAGATATTGGTTAGTGGGCCAAAAGGAGCCCCCTTCCTTCCAATTATTGCGGGCCATTCACATAATGGGTCACTGGTGACAGGTGGTTATACCGTGGACTGAGGGAACATCCGGGTACTCCGCAACTAACCCTTCGACAAAAATGGGAAATGGCACTGGCAAGGGAATTGGAAGATAAAGAGTGGGCCTTAGCCCTAGATCATCCTAAGCTGGTTTCCCGTAATTTCCGACTAAAAACAATACAGCTATTAATATTACATAGGGCATACCTGACAATACAGAAAATGTACCCTACAGCTTCCTCTGAATGTCCAAGATGTTCTCATCAAGATGTTGACTTTATCCATATGTGATTGGCTTGCCCTACATTGGGAAAGTTTTGGCCAGTGGTCTTTCCAAACTTAGAGCGCTCTCCCTGGGCTACTATAGAGGCCTGTCTTTTGGGCCTGTTCCCTCTCCCAAAGAAGGCGATTTTACTGCGTCGCTATGCGGGATTAGCCCTGATGCTCGCTAAAAGATCAATCACACAGCGCTGGAAAACCCGCACAGCACCACGTGAAGGCAAATGGAGGGAGGAGGTTCTTAGATGGGCTATAGCTGAAAGAGAGCTTCAGTGAGAGCAATATAGAGGGTTAAGGAAGAAGTCGATCTCCCTGGATTGGGCTCAGCTGTTAGAACAGTTAAAAGCAGAAACGGGAGAATAAATAGAAGGTCGCCGGAACACACTAAATGATTATATAGGTAGCGCCTGATTCCCAACTGTACTGTGGGGTGGAAATATATGTCTGTTTCCATCATCCCCTCTTGCCCCTCCCCCTGTCCCTCCCCTCCTCTTTTCTCCCACCTCCCCCCCTGTGTCAGAACAATTACCATGAAAGACTACATGCTTGAGCATGGACGATTAGATCACAGCGGCAAAGTTTAAGGGAATGTTTTTGGGTGGAATGTATTGCGGGAGGGTTTCTATGGGAGGATTAAAAGTTTCTTTAAAAACATACTTATATATGCTGTTCAGCAAGGGTTGGTTTGTAAGTACGTGCATACCTCCGCTATAGACAAAAATACGCGCACACTGATGGAAACGTTACTGGATCTGTATGATGACATGTTAATTATGGTTTACTTGTGATGTAAAATGTAAAAAAAAAAAAAGCATTCAATTATGTAAAATTTGCTTCCAAACACCTAATAAAATGTGTTAAAAATAAACTGAAATACTGCTGTGCAATCTACCAATATTTCTTCTCAATTAGTGGCTTGTAATTTGCAGAACTGCGGCACAAAATGAGCCTTACGTAAATGAGAATATATGTAAAGAAATTGGTGCACTTTGTGCAAAAAATATACTCCATAAAAATATTGTGAAATGAAATAAACTGAACACCGCGCCAAATTTAAGATAAGGAGGCAGACAGGACGTATGTTGCGGTGCAACCGCAAATACTTCTCTTGATACTGGCCTTCTATAATTTCTGCCGGTAGTGCTGGCAGGACCACCAAGAACCAAACTCCAAGTTAGGCCCATTGTTTATCTTGCAACACCCATCAGAAATAAGATGATGAAATGAAGACCCCCAATTGCAGCCTCGGGGATCCTTTTTGCAAGCAATAACAGAATAACCACCCTAAAAAGGGGGGAACTTACATTTACTATTACATATTAGAAAATGCTGCTAGTAGTTAATTCATGGCAATGGCTCCAATAGTTTTTGACTCTTCATAGTGTTCTGCAATATTCATTGAAGGCAGACATGAATCTCAGAGAGATCCTAGTTCTGAAATGGTTCAAACAAGCAAGATCAGAAGCCTTAGAGGTTTGACTATCAGCTTTCATGAGAGCAAGGAAAGCGTGATGGCTACAGGTGACCAAAGTAAAAGATGAGCTCTGTGGAAAAAAAATACAAAAACATTCCCACTACCATCATTCGTGCAATCAATGTCATCATGAGCAGAAAGCAAAGGACAGAGGCTGGCATCAGAGAGCCCAGAGAACTGGAGAGGCATGTGAGCTGTGCAAAAGACATGGATGTTCCCACCACCTTCTATAATAGAACCAGTAGGGTACAAAGGAAAGGGCACAGGATAGAGGTTGCCAACAAAGCGCACAAGCATTTATTTTCAAGCACTTGCGTGAGCAAAGGCACCAATGGAGTCTGCACTGCAACCAACTTTCCTGCTTTCAATAATGCAATCTATCCCTCAAAGTAAAAAAACGCTGCTAGAACCTCACCCACTTAATATGGTGGAAGCTACAAGCCAACCTTCAACCTGCTAGGAGAAGCAGGGACTGCGCCTTTTAACACAGATTATCTCCCAACAGTTGGCAAGGGCTGCATTTCATACTATGGAAGATGTGGCCCCTCAAGCACCTTTCTCTACAGTGCTTCCCAAAGGGAGAAGTGAGGAAAGCCAGAGTTGCCACCTTCAACCCCAGATCCAGGTTCTGGAGCAGACCTGAAATGCCAACTGAAGTGAGAAGCAGGAGTGGCAGGAAGTGAAGCTTCTAGAAAGCAAGCATTCCTGAACTATTCACTATTAAGGGCCTCATTTAGAGTTAGGCACACAGAAAACTCAGTCAAAACGCGACGGAGATCCCAGCCCCTATTACAAAAGCCATAGGCTATAATGCACTTGTAATACAGTGGACAGGACATCTGGCAAGATTGTGATGGAACAGCCCATCTGTCAAACTCAAATATGGACAAAAGGCTCTTACTTCCCCCTCTCGCATCTAAGACTTGTATAAGGACTACACAATAGATGATGATCAGACTCCTTTAATCTGCCACCGGACTTTTCCATTGAAGGCCAAGATCAGAGCTATTTGCTTATCACCACCCACACACATGGTAGTGGCCATACTGGACGACCAATAACTGCTCTATGCTACCTACGCAACACCAGATCTGCCACTGTTGGACAGCACGCTTTTAACATTTAGGTGCCGGTGACCTCCTGATACAAAGTCATTATTTTTTGCTTCTGATCCATAAGAAAGACAAATGAATGCTCTATTCTGGTAATAGTCACTCTACCAGAGAAACTCCCTGAATTTGTAAAACAGGACTCGGGTGGGAAAAAACTACTTAGACCATTTAATTGGCAGATATGGTGCTCATACATCCTTGGATTGGTGCTTAGTGACCACACACTTGTTGAAGCTAGGTGCTCAAGTCCCCCTTTAAGGCTGCAAGATGCACGGACGCTCTGTTACCATTGCCAGGATTCTGGACCCCCAGCCCTGAATTCACTGCCAGTTACTAAGACTTGCTGCTACTAATGCCCTGAGCCCAAAGGACTCCTTGTTAGGGCCAGGGTCCCAAAGTACCTGGTACTGTTCGTCATGTGCCCATATCCCTATTTTATTTTTGTTGCATGTGCCTTGATTGCTGGAACTGGTATATACCCACACACTGTTACTGGCACCAGGTGCTCAGGGTCTGCGAGTCTGGAGCCAAGAATTTAGACCACACCACCCCCTCTTGTGCAAGGTTCATTTGCTACCTATTATTGGGGACCAGTGTGATCAGATCACTTTGTATAGGTGCTGTGTGCTCAGAAGCGGTTAGCGAAGCTAGATGCTCAAACCCAAGAAACGGTGCCAGTGCTCTGCCAGCTGAGAGAATAGAGAAGCCCGCCAGCGTGATAAGCATGATTTTCCTACCTTTGTAAGCTACAACTGATGGCAACCGGTGAACTGTGTGATTTACCGAGCCATAACTGTCCATCAGAGGGCTGTCAGGAAACGTCTGAAAAGGACAGTCACATGTCACCAGGACACACTTACACAACACTGAGCACAATTAGGAAGGCGTGAATAAGAAAGCATGAAATGGTATAAGCAAGCACTGGCCCTACCTGCTTGGATGGAAACGTGGCTGAAAAATCAAAGTCTGAAATAACATCTTATTACTGTAGGGTGGCCTGATGAAGGGTTTTTTTGACAGCACAGTATAACCTGGCACTTTTGGAAAGAGTACTCAATGTAAAACATTTTGCACTGTTGCTCCATCACACTCCTTTCTTTTATATGCAGGTATAAACTTGCTAGATGGTGAAGAGAGGTAAGCTCTTGTGAAAGGGCTAAAAAATGCCTTTGGCAAAGACATATGGCCTAGCCTTGGAAAGTCTGTTTTTATTTAATTTATATATTTTTTGCAAACCTATGCAATTGAAAGTTTAAAGGTAATAAAAGGTACAAATGCTGCCCTCTAAAAGTAGATAGCATTTGTCTGAAAAATATAAGAGCAAAGAAATGACCCATAGCAAAAATAAATAAGTAAATAAAAAACAATCAAATAAAGCAGAGATTAGTCGACCTGCCCTGACAATGAAATGTACTACATTCTAGAAGGATGTGCACACGAGTACAGACAAAATGCTGTCGCTCACAGTGGAGAGCCAACGGCTGGTGGGTCCGACCCACTGCTCCGTATTGTATACCGTGGTGGATAGAAACAAAATGTTTAACAGAGCAATAGATGAAGAGCGCTGGCTGAAAGCTCCTGTATGTATATATTTGCATTTTTCTTAACATCTAATTTAAAAAACATGACTGCTAAAACCCGTAGGTCTTTCCTAAAAGTGAGGTCTAAGGAGGTGCAGCAGGTTTATGACCAGACACGTATCTGCACTCCAAACACGTTCTTGTTCTTCCACCGTCCTCAGTTCCCTTTCTTTAAATACCAAGAACTAAAACATTTAAATGATGACAGGATGGTCAGAGCCCATCTCACATTGAACCCCAAAAGACTGATTTCATCCTCTTTGTCACAATTAAAGAAACAAAAAATACACAAATCTATGAATCGGTCTCCAACAAGAAGATGGGCATGTTGATACCCCTACTTTCTGAAAACCCCAAGTCATTTCTTTCATTATTGACACCGACCATTCCTTCAAGACTCGTATGGAAATGCAAACTAACACAGCCCTGTGCAGAATAAAGCTCTACCTCACAGCTCTGGACCTTGAAGCAGTTGTACAGGCAGTGGCCCTTTCTCATCTGGATAGTAGCAAACCATTATTTGCATGAGTCTCTGCCCCCACTGCATTCATGGCTTCACACGAGCCTCTTGTGTTTCCACCGCCCACCTTAATAGACTGTTGTTCTGTAACCACATCACTTCTGGTCTGGTGAGCCTGTAAATGCTGCCTTTCCAGGCATGCATCATTTTTAAAAGATGCTGTGTCACATACAAGGCAAGAGAAACCAGTACCCCAACCTGCCTGCCATAAAAACTCAGAGTGCAAAAACGAAAAAAAACTAAATCATGCCTGATCAAGCTAAGCTACTAGGACCATCATCTATCCATGCATCAGTCTCACCCGTTCAACCTACGCCTTGCAAAACAACTTAAAACATACCATAAAGTAGAACCGGATCCGAGCGTGGACGTGGATCCATTAATGTTGCGTTATCATGGGATAGACTGGTTGACTGCATGAATGAGCCGGACCTACTGTCAGAGGGAGCACACTGGAGGGAGGGATTTACTGCAGAACTGTGACATGGGCTGCTGCCATAATTATGCAGGTGGTAGTAGGGGGGGTTAAGGAGGACGAAGTTTCTTAAATCCAGAAGGACTTCCGGCTAATGGACATGATCTCAACACGTATGTTTTTTTTTTTATAGGTTGTTCAACTGAGACATGTTCTTATGGAATGATGAGGTATGTAAAAGTGCTTTGCGAGACCTGATGGGGCAAGGGCTTGCCTTCTGTTGTAAACCAATAACATTTTGTTGAAAAAAATGGGAACCTGAGCTGCCCTGCACGTCTACGATGAGAATTTCCATTCCTGTTGCCTGCCAGAAATCAAAATTACGTACACAATTGGAAAATGTTTCCCACACATGATATTTACTATAGCAGTCTTGCTCCATAGCCATGTTTGTGCGATATATGTACCAATACCATTAACGAAGAGTGAGTTTGATGGTCGGTATCCATTACACGTCTGGCGTAATTCCTAATTAGGCTGGAAAAGGGATTAAAATGTGAATCGGGCGCCATCCTGCTGAGTTCCGCAGTATTTCCCAATTTCCAATTGCACCATCAGAGCCAAGGTCAAAATTCTAACGTAAACACACATCCCGACCTACAGACAACCACGGTAAAAGCAATTTTGCGTGCGAGAATACCATTCTGGCTCTTTTGGAATGTGGCCCCAAATTTAAAGAAGTTACCATTGGACAGTAACATGTTCTTATGGTCTTGTAGAGAGTAGTACTCCTCGTTACTATTACTTCAACGTATATGTTGGAAGGCGGACCCCGAGGAGTCGGTGAGACCACCAAGGGGGGGGGGGGCCCTCTCACTGCACAAAGTAGCCGAGCGCTGCCGAGAAGTCTCCTGAGAGATCCTTCTCCTATCACGTACTAGCACAGTAACACCACCACACCGGACTCACGGAGGTTGTCTCAAGACAAGCAATTCTTTATCATCAATAAAAGGTTACGAGTTCAATATTTACACGAAGGGATCGAGGGATCCACCAAAAGTCTCAATGTCTCTTTGGAAGGGCAGGGGTAGCGGGACAGTCTTTGGCAGGAATGGGGTACGAGGGTACCTGGGGCCCAGTTCTTATCCTCAAGCTGGAGGACCTCCGATCTCGGAGGAGTCGAGCCGCGACGGCGTCAGCAGGGCTCTGGCGTACAGTTCGTGGAGAGCCGCGATGCAATCAGCAGGGCTCTCAAGATGGTTTCTGCTCAGCTCGAGCCGCGACGTCGTCAGCAGGGCTCCGAGGAAGGTTTCAGCGAGGTTGGGCCGCGACGGCGTCTGCAGGGCTCCGATGTTCCAGGTGGTTCAGACAGGGGTCACAAGAGGGAGCCGCGACGCAGTCAGCAGGGCTCGTGATGGTTCCGGCAAGAGTTCTTCTCCGTAGGGTCGGCCGCGATTCGATCAGCAGGGCTCTCGACTCCGGGATACAACTGCCGAGCTGTGGTGGGGTCGCCCCAGATATAGGTCTGGAGCCCTTTGATGTCCGGACCCATGCGCCCGAGGGGGCGGAGTGGCCGGGTGGAGGTGGCCAGACGCCCAGCAGGAGAGGCGCCAGGCCCATGGGAGTTGCAGGGCGATCACACCTCGAGAGGGGAGGACAGTTGGGGGTCCCATCGATACTGTCCTCCGCCGGGGGCGATGAATGGTTCCTGCGGCACCCCCTGGCCAGTTCGTGGTGCCTCGATGTCGGGGCTTCGCTGGGGTCGAGGCCGGGTTGAACGGGGTCGCGCCGGCTGGGGCACGGTGTGACGTGGATGCCAACAAGATGGCGGAGCTACGAGGAGTATGCGACCACGTGCAGCTCCGGGTGAAGGGCCTTGGTGCAGTCCAGACGGGTGGCCCGTGGCGGCCGGGGCGGCCACAATCCAGGGGGTTAAGGACCACGCCACGAGGCCGGGTCCAACAGGCGTCCCCCCCAGCCGAAGGCATGGAGAGTCACCCATCTCCTTGGGGATTCTCCTCGTCAAGGCGGAAGAAGCGGGACAGGCCGTCAGCGTTGGCGTGGTCATTGCCGGGCCGGTGTTCGACGTCAAAGTCCATCCCTTGTAGCGAGATGGACCACCGCAGCAGCTTGGGGTTCTCGCCCCGCATTCGCATTAACCATTGCAAGGGCCGGTGGTCGGTCTGGACCCGGAAGTGGGCGCCGAAGAGGTAGGGCCGGAGCTTCTTGAGGGCCCACACCACAGCGAAGGCCTCGCGCTCAATAGTGCTCCAGCGTTGCTCCCGGGGCAGTAGTCGCCGGCTGATGAAGGCCACTGGTCGGTCGAGCCCCTTTTCGTCAGTTTGGGAGAGGACGGCCCCGATCCCATACTCGGAGGCGTCCATCTGTACCACGAACTCCTTCTGGTAGTCCGGGGCCTGCAGCACCGGAGCAGTACACATGGCCGTTTTGAGGGTGTCGAAGGCTGTTTGGCAGCGGGGTGTCCAGTGTACCTTCTTGGGCTGTTTTTTGGACGTTAACTCTGTGAGGGGGCCAACAATGCTCCCATAGTCCCGGATAAACCGCCGGTAGTATCCGGTGAGGCCCAGGAAGGCCCGGACAGCGGTCTGGGTAGTGGGGGGTTCCCAGGTCTGGATGGCATCTATCTTCGCTTGGAGGGGGGCCACCTGCCCGCTCCCCACTTGATGGCCCAGGTAGGTCACGGATCCGTGGCCGATTTGGCATTTGCTGGCCTTGATTGTGAGCCCGGCCCGCTGGAGGGCGGCCAGGACGGCCTTCAGGTGGAGGAGGTGCTCGGCCCAGTGGTTGCTGTACACGGCAATGTCATCTAAGTAGGCCGCGCTGAAGGCCTCAAGCCCGGCCAAAACCTTGTTCACCAGTCTTTGGAAGGTGGCCGGGGCGTTCTTCATTCCGAAGGGCATCACCCGAAAGTGGTAATGCCCATCCGGAGTCGAAAAGGCGGATCTTTCTTGGGCGCCGGGGGTGAGCTGGATTTGCCAGTACCCGGCGGTGAGGTCCAGCGTGCTCAAGTAGCGAGCGGCCCCTAGGCGGTCGATGAGCTCGTCGGCCTGGGGTATCGGGTGTGCGTCCGTCTTGGTTACTACATTCAGGGCTCGGTAGTCCACGCAGAATCGCAACTCCGGGGGGTGACCGGGAGCTGCGGCCTTGGGCACCAGGACGACAGGGCTGGCCCACGGGCTGTCGGAAGGCTCGATGACCCCCAGGGCCAGCATCTTCGCTACTTCGGCCTGGATGCAGGCCCGCACTCGGTCAGGCACCCGGTAGGCTCTGTGTCGTATGGGGGGGTTCTCCCCGGTGTCGACGTCGTGGACGCACCAGTGGGTCACCCCCGGGGTGAGAGAGAAGAGGGCTGCGTAGTCCTGCAGTAATCGCTGGCAGTCGTTGCGCTGTTCCGGGGTCAGGGACGAGGCGAGTTGGACCCCTTCGATCGATCCATCGTGAATGTCGGATTGCAAGAGGTCGGGCAAGGGCTCGGAGTCGTCCTCGCCCCCCTCGTCGGTCGCCAGCAGCAGGCTCAGTTCGGTCCGGGCGAAGTGGGGTTTTAGCCTGTTAGCATGTAGGACCCGGAGGGGGTTCCGGGGGGACTCCAGATCGACCAGGTAGGTGACGGGACTTTTCTTCTCCACCACCTTGAAGGGCCCGGTCCACTTGTCCTGGAGGGCGCCGGGTTCGACCGGGGCCATGACCCATACTTTCTGACCTGGCTCGAATTCTACAGTAGAAGCGTTGCGATCGTACCACCGCTTCATGTCCTCCTGGCTGGCCTCGAGGTTGGCTTCGGCTATGGCTCGGAACTTGCGGGTCTGGTTTCGGAGGGCCAGGAGGTATCGGTAGACGTCAGGAGGGGCGCCTCGGGGCTTCATCTCCCAGCCCTCCTTGACCAGGCTGAGCGGTCCGCGGACCGGGTGTCCATACAATAGTTCAAACGGGCTGAACCCCAGGGACTTCTGCGGGACCTCCCGATAGGCAAACAGGAGGCAGGGCAGCAGGATATCCCATTTCCGCCTGAGGGGTTCTTCCAGGCCCTGGATCATCCCTTTCAATGTTCGGTTGAACCGCTCAACCAGTCCGTTCCCTTGAGGGTGATATGGGGTCGTGAACTTGTATGTGACCCCGCATTGTTGCCACAGGGACCGCATGTACCTGGAGATAAAGTTCGTGCCGCGGTCGCTCACCACTTCGCTGGGGAATCCCACTCGGGAGAAGATCCCCATCAAGGCCCGGCCTACCACAGGGGCCGTTATAGTTCTGAGCGGGACCGCCTCCGGGTACCTGGTGGCGTGGTCCACGAGGACCAGGATGAAGCGGTGGCCCAGGGCGGTTTGGGGGTCCAGGGGTCCCACAATGTCGATTCCGACTCGTTCAAACGGGGTGCTGACGGCGGGAAAGGGCTGGAGGGGGGCCTTGACCCGACCCCCCGTCTTTCCGCTGGCTTGGCAGGTCTGGCAGGACCGGCAGTGGTTGTCCACATCTCTCCGCATCCGGGGCCAGTAGAAGTGGGTCACCAGACGACTGTACGTTTTGTCTTGCCCCAAGTGTCCGGCGAGGGGCACATCATGGGCCAGGTTGAGAAGGAACTCCCGGAAGCGGAGGGGGACCACCAACACGCGGCTGGCCCCGAGTTCTGCTACTTTCTGTTCACTGTACAACAGGCCCTCGGCCCAGTAGATCCAGTGGGTGCCGGTCTAGTCACCGTTGGCTTGCGCGGTCGCCTGCTGTCGGACCCCTTCGAGAGAGGGACAGGACTGTTGCTCTTGCTGGAACTGCTCTCGGGTGGGGCCCCCTTCGTGTTGCCATTGCGTCAGCTCTGGTAGGGCGCTCGGAGAAGCCATCTCTTCGGGGGAGGATTCGCTGGGCCCAGGGTCGGTGTCCGCCTCCTCCTCGCTGCTGGCGGGAGGGGGTGTGAGCCCCTCGGGTCGGGCGGTCCCGGAGGTCGAGGATGAGCGGGGGGCCTGGGCGGTCATGGACCGGGTGATGGCGCAGGCCCAATCAGCCAGTCCCAACATTCGGAGGTGCTCTCGTCGTTCTACTTGAGCCCAGGGGGAACTCTCCAAGTCGTTCCCCAGGAGGCAGTCAACCGGGGCGTCGTCGCGCACTGTCACCTTCAGCAGGCCCGTCACCCCTCCCCACTCGAAGGGGACCAGGGCCATCTGGCATAGGCTTTCACTGTTGTCGGCCGTCCGTACAGGGCACAGCACGTTCGGTAGAATCTGTTCAGGGGTCACCAGGTGGCAGCGGACAGCGGTGATACTGGCGCCGGTGTCGCGAAGGGCTTCGGCCCGTTGTCCGTTGACCGTGACCTGCTGCCGGTACTTCTGGGTGTTGGTTGGGATGGGGGTGCAGGGTACCATCTCTCGGCTACCCAGGCAGACCAGGGACATGGCTGCCGGCTCCCACTCAGTGTTTTCTCGGTCGAGGGCCTCTTCTTCCTCTTCTCCTCCCCCCAAGGCGGCGGCTGTCAGCTGCCGGGGCGGGGGCCCGCCGGCCCCGTTTCTTCGGTTCAGAGGGCAGGCCGGATCGCTGGCAAAGTGTCCGGTTTGTTGGCAGCCATAGCAGGTCACTGGTGGCCGTGGTCCGGGTCGGGCCGGGCCCACCCTCCGCGCTAGGCTCGGGGAGAGATGTTGCTGCGGTGGCCCTCGAGGGGGGCTCCTGGGGGCCCCAGCGGGAGGGTCTCGGTTCCTGTTCGGCCCTCCCCCCCCACCGCGCTGGCGTGGGGGTCCGTTGGGGTTCCTCTGGTACTCCCCCATTGAGCTCCGGGGGACCCGGGAGTTGACCCATCGATCGGCCTCGACAGCAAGTTTTCGCGGGTCGGTCATTTTGCTGTCGAGGAGGTGCTGTCTCAGTTCCACGAAGCAATTGTTGGAGAGATGTTCCCACACGATGAGGTCGACCAGTTGCCCGTAGGTGGTTACTTTGCTGCCTTTGATCCACCCTTCTAGGGCCCGACTGAAAAAGTCCACATATTCCACCCACGTGGTACCCGGGATTTTCTTGCAGTCTCGGAACCGCTGGCGGTACATTTCCGCTGTTAGCCCGTAGCGGGTGAGCAGGGCCTCCTTCATGTGATCGTAGGAGGTCATCACCTCCTCCGGTAGCTGGAGCAGCGTGTCCCGCCCTTCACTCAGGAATCGCCCCCACAGGCCTGCGCCCCAGTCTTTTCGGGGCACTCGATGGGAGGTCATGGCCACCTCGTAGGCCTTGAACCATTGTTGGATATCGTCATTCTTGTAATACTCCTTGACGACCTCCTTCGGGATATGCACCTTGGCCTCGGGAGGCGGTAGAGTGTCTCTAGTACTGGGGGTGTTGGTCCCTCCATTCTTGGCCTTGATCTCGAGCTCCTTGAGACTGCGCTCGTGCTCAAGAGTTAGTTTCTTTTCCTCCAACTCCCGGTGTCGTCTCTTCTCTTCTATTTCTTCTTGAAGGCGTAGCTGCTCGAGGGCCAGTTTCTTTTCTGCCAGCTGGAGTTCGCCGTCCAGTCGCAGTCGGGCGAGCTCTAGTTCGTGGCTCCGGACCTTTTCCCGCTCTCGTATTTCTTCTTCGGAGAGGCCGGTTTCTAGGCTCTTTCTTCCTCCGGTTGCCGGGGTCAGTGCGGTTGCTGTGGTCTCCGTCAGGGGCAAGGGCCCTTCTTCCTGGGAGGGGCCTGCCCCGGCCTCCAACCATGCCCTCAGAGCTTTCTGCATCTCTTCCTTGGTACCGAGGCTGGTGGTTGCAATGCCTTTGTCTCTGCAGAACTGTTTTAATTCTTTGTGCGTATATTCTTCCAGCCGTTCGGGCTGGAACTCCATTGTCGCGTTGTTTTCCTGGCTGCTCATGATGCTATTCGTTTGGATGGGTAGCTAGTGGGTACTGGCTGGTACGTACTGCGTTCGGCTCGGATCCCATCGCTGGCCACCAAATGTTGGAAGGCGGACCCCGAGGAGTCGGTGAGACCACCAAGGGGGGGGCCCTCTCACTGCACGAAGTAGCCGAACGCTGCCGAGAAGTCTCCTGGGAGATCCTTCTCCTATCACGTACTAGCACAGTAACACCACCACACCGGACTCACGGAGGTTGTCTCAAGACAAGCAATTCTTTATCATCAATAAAAGGTTACGAGTTCAATATTTACACGAAGGGATCGAGGGATCCACCAAAAGTCTCAATGTCTCTTTGGAAGGGCAGGGGTAGCGGGACAGTCTTTGGCAGGAATGGGGTACGAGGGTACCTGGGGCCCAGTTCTTATCCTCAAGCTGGAGGACCTCCGATCTCGGAGGAGTCGAGCCGCGACGGCGTCAGCAGGGCTCTGGCGTACAGTTCGTGGAGAGCCGCGATTCAATCAGCAGGGCTCTCAAGATGGTTTCTGCTCAGCTCGAGCCGCGACGTCGTCAGCAGGGCTCCGAGGAAGGTTTCAGCGAGGTTGGGCCGCGACGGCGTCTGCAGGGCTCCGATGTTCCAGGTGGTTCAGACAGGGGTCACAAGAGGGAGCCGCGACGCAGTCAGCAGGGCTCGTGATGGTTCCGGCAAGAGTTCTTCTCCGTAGGGTCGGCCGCGATTCGATCAGCAGGGCTCTCGACTCCGGGATACAACTGCCGAGCTGTGGTGGGGTCGCCCCAGATATGGGTCTGGAGCCCTTTGATGTCCGGACCCATGCGCCCGAGGGTGCGGAGTGGCCGGGTGGAGGTGGCCAGACGCCCAGCAGGAGAGGCGCCAGGCCCATGGGAGTTGCAGGGCGATCACACCTCGAGAGGGGAGGACAGTTGGGGGTCCCATCGATACTGTCCTCCGCCGGGGGCGATGAATGGTTCCTGCGGCACCCCCTGGCCAGTTCGTGGTGCCTCGATGTCGGGGCTTCGCTGGGGTCGAGGCCGGGTTGAACGGGGTCGCGCCGGCTGGGGCACGGTGTGACGTGGATGCCAACAAGATGGCGGAGCCACGAGGAGTATGCGACCACGTGCAGCTCCGGGTGAAGGGCCTTGGTGCAGTCCAGATGGGTGGCCCGTGGCGGCCGGGGCGGGGAACGGCCACAATCCAGGGGGTTAAGGACCACGCCACGAGGCCGGGTCCAACAGTATACCACTACCTTTGACTTACGCATACCATTACTTGGACTAAGTAAAAAGGGAATAAAAAGTTAATTTTAAAAGTAAAACTAAATTAAATGACTGAACTTAAATATTATAAAATATTTATTTGAATGCAGAATAATTAAAAATATTCATTAGTTAGTATTTGGGGTAGTTCACCCTTTTAACACAAAAATGATCATTAAATACAACATTTCATTACGTTAATTTACTTTCAGAAAACAGCAACGTAATGGTTAGGCTTCTCTATAGTTTTAATTAAATTGATATAACCACAGCATAATAGTTAATGGTTGCTATAGTAAAATGTTTTTTTTTTTTTATAAATGGAAATTAATTTAAAGTAATTATTATGACTAGTATTAAATATGATTTCAGAAATTAAATTTGTAGGTTTTGCTTCTTTAATTTGATAGAATTATTCAAGTTGTTTAATTGTATGATTTCTGAGCTCAGCCCCAGTGCCCACTGCCTATATTAACACGAAGGGTAATATTTTTATTTCCATACTTAGTACATAATTACAAGTTGCATGGAGCAAGGGTGCTGGGTCTGGAGGTACTGCTTCTGGACATTACTACACTACTGAATTGATCAGGAAAGGGGAATAACCACATATACTATAAATTATAGGGTCTTTTTACATATGGTTATTCCCGATTCCAAGGCCACTATCACTTCAATTTACCACCTCCTGGGAGCTATAAGCAGATGGTAAGCGAGAGTGGATGGACAATGCAGTCACTCCTGGGTGGGTGTCTGACCAGTCGGTGGTCTGGCTGGTGTGAGCAATGCATGTGCCCCCATGCGGTAGAAGGACAAGTGGGGCCTGGACTGGGCTTGTACCTGCAGCCCTTACCCAGACTCGGATTCTGTTTTACTGGACAAGATTTCAATCTGTTACAACTGGACCCAGTGGTCCCGCACCCAATCAGTAATTCAAGGCATGGTAGCCGAGGGCATTACTGATTGGGTGAACAGATCTCCCTCTGGGGGTACAGCCCAGTCAGACTTGTAATCAGCCCTTTAGTATTCCTGATAAAAACTGTAACTGACCTTTGTAGGCTTGAAAGTAATGTGTACAGAACGAGAAAAAAACAAGTCGTGCATTTGAGAATTCAAATTGAACATCTGTAGGATGAATGCTTGCTTGTGTTTCTCAAAGCATTGTAAAGGGTTACATATCACAAGCCGTGGAGTGACGGACTAGAGTTTGATATCTTATTTTTCAACAGCTGTGAAATAAAGCAAAGAGTAAAACTAAAGAAACCAATAAAAGCTTATACCGAGTAACTGGGAAACATGAACATGACATGTGCTTATGAGTCGAAGCATTAGAAACACCCTCCTCGATCAACTTCTAACGTTAGCCAGGCCATATCAGGTTCTTTCACACGAAAGGAACATTTCTTTCCTCATTTTGTTTATACTGTTCTAGGTGCTAATCTGTCACACAAACTGTCTGCTATTGCTTTGTGTCCCACCCAAGATACCTTTGTCGTAGCCCCTAGTTCTGTCCCAGATTCCAAGCCATAGCTTGACGTAGGCCTTGCCTACAATGAAATAGCAAAGGTGATTCCTTCTTTACTCCAGCACCAGTCCATGATTCGGACACTGAATCCACCCTCGAACTAAACTCCATGCCAGTACACATCAAACAATTTAATGTAGACATTGCCCTGGATTCTATTATCATGCTGAATACCCTTGGTAATGAAGTTAAGCTATCTGCAAGAGAAAGTCAATAATGCCTCCTTTTGATTGGCTCAGTCGGAGAGGATGGAGATTTGTTTATGAAATTAACAGACGCCCATGATGGAGAGAGGTAAGTAACTTTTCCTTCTCCATCATGGAATCTTTATGAATACTTCTAAACAATAAAGCGAACAGTAAGCTTGTTGTTTCCAGAAGGAGGTGGAAGGATGATAAGGAATAAATTCTAGACCAAAATGGCATGAGCACCTGAAATATATATTCACAGAGAATTCTGAGGTACTTGCACGTCAGCTTTCAAGTCAAAATTGACAAACAAGATTGCACCTAATGTTCAAACTCAATTCCTGACACTTTCTTTTGAAAATTACAACCATTTAAAAGCCCTTGTAGCCAAGCAAGAACGTATTGACTTCTTACACTTGCACAAAGTAAAATTTCTGCTGTTGATAGCCAACTTATTATCAATGAACTCAACATAAAACTTAGAAACATTCTTAGAGAAGGCATATTTCCAGGACAGCAATAGAGAAATATGCACCCAATCCTGACCCAACCCCTTAGTAATGAAGTGTTTGGTTTTTAAGACATTTGAGCTCATAGCTTCTGACCCGTGAGCTCAGGTAAGCTCACAAGACTGAAGCCGTACTGAGCAAGGAGAAGCATCTTTGTAATTATACCTTGCATGACTACTAACATGAATAAGATATATTTCTGTGAAGGAATAAGACGCATAATGCTAGAAACATTACATTCCGCTTCATGAGGAAAGTAGTCACCATAAAAGATAAAAATGTTTCAGAAAATATAACTTTTCTTTAACAAGCCCAAACTTGACATAGCAAGAGTCTTTTAAACTTTCGGTGCTAGGAGACGCAAAAATCCTGGAGGGAAGAGACCAGAAAGTCAGATTCAGGCAGACATTTAAATGTATAACTGTAGGTACTTGGTGGGGTTTGAGGGAAATAGAAACAATGTCAGATCCATCATACATGAAACTCCAGTTATAAGATCTCAAAGGTATGCATAGTTGGAAGCTGCATTTCTGAGATCAAAGAAGTTTAGAACCAAAAAATAGCACCAAGCCCTACAAAACAATAGAGAGTAGAAACCAGCTTTGGTGTCTAAACAAACAAAAGTAAGACTACATCACAAGCTTGGAAACTATTGAGCCTACGGCTAGGTTTTGGTGAAGAATTAAGATCACTGGTCGACTGGAACTGCAAATAAATGATGAAAAAGTTCTCAACCAAGTAGATAAGAAAAGAAAAGTGCCTACTCTGAAACAATGGCCTTCTTTCTAAATATGACCATCATTTTAATGAAGATTCTGTAAAAAGGAAAAGTCACTTATCTAGAATCCCAATTCTCCAACACAACTGCTATTAAATTCATAAGCACTGAATAAAGCTGCCTATGTGCATGTTCATGAATCCAGCACTTAAACAAATTCAGTGTCGATGAATGTCAATGAAGATTGCATGAGTCAGAAGCAAAAGCTGCAAGTCTAGTTCTTGATAATGGTATCTACGGCATAATCATAAGAAATGCATATCTCTACCTATGTTCGAATCATAGAGTATCTCCACCTATGTCGCAGATCCTGGATTCCTACAGTTGATTTGAGATAAAGGGGATGCTACTTACTTGTAAATCTCACTTCTCCTTCATGGGTATCCTTCACTGAATAGGACTGCCTATATATGGGATCCTGGATTTTACACAGGCAGAAAGATCTATGTTTATGAAGCTCACAAAGACCCCATGATAGAGATTCGTGGGCTTCGTTCCTACTATACAATTGCATGAATCTATGCATACAAAGTGAGTTTCTGAACAACCCTTTATCTGAGCTAAGCATGAGACACTGTGACATGTCACTTGACACTTGAAGGAAAGCATGCGGATACCCAAGAGCCTCTTGTAAGCACAAATAAAGAGACTTTGGTGCTTGCTTACGGCAGAAGAGCCCAGGAAAGAAGTAAATGATAACCGATGCACTTACATGGCTCACTATACTCGCTCCAGTGTCAAAATTCTTCACCTAGTTTATGACTTCAAACAAAAGCAGAAGTATTTTCCATATATTTAAATTTCGGTGCTCACTTAACCTATGAAGAATGAAATGCTACACTGATCCTTGTTGGATCCAAACCGGTACTCTGCGGGGTGCATACATTTCATCATCAGTGCTCGATCCACTCAGTGATATATGTCCATAATCTCATGGGATCATACTACGGACTTCGAATCCTTCACACCTTAGTATTCAAGAGGATATGTATTACTGGAATAAAGGGTCAAATAATCACCTACTTATGTCAGCTCACCTAGTTCTCCACTCTGCTTTGTGAAGTAGCCTGGTCGACTTCAAAGAAGTATGATGAATATATTGTGTAAATTAATGTGAGGGAACATGTTTGCATCCGATGATAAGAAATAAAACCAAAATCACAAAGTACCTTGGCACCAGACATGCCTCCAGTGCTACATCCTGGGTTACTGGATTTTTGTAAAATATCTGGAAATCATGAAGGCATGCAATGCACTATTGCTTGTAAGGAGAAAGACCCTCACTGGCAGCACCAGCAGCAAAAGTCCAGATAACAAGTGTTAAAATAACTGTTTTTGTCACATTGGGGAGACTGGACATCAATGGAATATCATGTAAAAATGCCTAAATTCTCGAAGGACTGTCAAGGTAATGGCGGAGAGTAAGATACGTCCTCATTGCTTCAAAAGAGGAGATTCGTTGATTATGGGTCTGGTTGTCTTTTATTACAGTTCTATTCTATGAACGGCAGCAAACTGTATGACCAGCACAACACTCCAGGATGCAAACACTCAGACACCGCCCGTTGCCCTAGCGCATATAATTCAACACTAATCATGGATCAATCTATGTGAAGATAACATTAGCTTTACTCATAACATCAGTTCCCATCAAGTAGAATATTTGGATATCCTCATTAAACATCAAATGGGAGTTCTAACAGTTGTGTTATTTACAAAATCCACAGCTAGGAACACACTATTGCATTATGGGAGTTTTCATCCCAAAACCCAAAAGGATAACATACCGTTTGGCGAATTCTTACGCCTTAGGCGTAATTGTACAAGCATTAATGATTTTGATGAGAAATCAGAGGTCATGAAGAAAAAATTTAAAATCAGAGGTTATCCGAATAAAATTGTACGTGATGCTTACAAACGGGCACGTTACTACGACAGGCAACACTTGTTAACGAATACAAAAATTAAAATAAATCCACCTTTGGTTTTTGTAACACGCCATTCCATGTTGAATGCTAGAGTTCGCCAAGCAGTATGCAGTAGTTGGCATATACTAAATGTGGATAAATCCAAAGAAAGAGATATAATACCCAAACCGCTATTTGCATATAGGAGTAATAAAAGCTTGAAGGATCACATAGTCCACTCTAGGATGACAAGTGCAACTATTCTCAATCAGACTAATCTGGAAGGCTCCAAAAAAGTGGTGGGAAATTTTAAGTGTACGTCATGTAAATCGTGCTCAATGGCTATTGAAGCATCGACATTTACATTCAATGGCGTCAATATTTCCCCCAACACACTGAACAATTGTAAATCCACAAATGTTGTCTATTTGATTATATGTCCATGCCATATGGGATATGTGGGCGAAACAGGCAGAGCATTTAATGTCAGACTAACAGAACACAGATCTGCAATTAGAACGCAGAAAACATCGGCACCCATGGTGCAACATTTTGTAGATGTGGGACATACACCTGAAAATATCCAGTGGTATATTTTGGAAAAAATTCAACCACGAGCGGGTATACAGATAGATAAGACCAGAAAAATGAGAGAAGTTTACTGGATATTTATTCTTAATACAGTAACTTCTGGGCTGAACCTAGAAATTTCATGGGATCAGGCCATTAAAAACAATGGTTAACCTTTGCCGTTATGTTATACCGGATAAAACTAACCCGTACCATATGCCATGTTGAATGAATTGAAAAACATAGGGCATGGTTGTCGAATGACCTATATAAAATAAGCTCTTAATACATAAACTACCTGGTAACATTCACGATTAGTAATGATCTAAAAAGTAACATTTGTTACTGGTACTTTATTCCATCAAACTCCATAGTTTCTTAATGCTTATAAATAGTCTAGAATGACAGAGAGACAGACTGGTCATTCTATCATGGCGCGATGCAAACAAACACTATCCGGCATATCACCAGTCCTATTTCCATGCTAGTGACTAGGTGAGCTAGAGAAACGCACGCTCCATGATCAATATTCGGTACGCTAACCGTCCTACTTCTATACTAATGATTAGTCACGTATAGCAATCACGCGCTCAAACAATCTTACATAAATAGAGTAACTATGTTGCAAGACGGGTCACCGCCGAATGAAATGAAGACGCGGAGCGTATGAGAAAGAAGGTATGTTGAATCGAGGTTCTTGATTAGGGTTTAAATAGACATGACTTGGACACCAAGCAATCCTTAGAGCTGGGGAGGTTGCAAGTTAAGTTTGAATTGAGGCTTGACCAGCATTGTCGGGCGTCAAAAAGACCAAAACTTGGAGAAATATTAAGTCTGGTATATGGCTATAATTTTGAATTCATAAAAAAATAGGGCGAGGTTAGTTATCGAGTGTCCCTGTTACTGGGCCATGGATAATATGTAGTGGTGCAAGCTCAAGATGTTGGCAACATATTTGACATGAATTGAAATATATGTTTTTATGTTGTGAATTAGGAGGATTGAATAGATTCCTAGAAGAAGAAAGGATATCGCCGATACAAACTATAAATTGAAAAAGAGCAATCATGGATACAAAATAACAAGATAAAATGAATTAAGGTATGTGTGTTTTAAAAATGTACAGGTAAATTAAGATGGTCATAGCTAGGAATTTACATCAAGTAAAAATAGGTTCAACTAACAAGTTGTAATAATATAAAAAACAAATATCTTATACCAGTTTAAAGAATATAACCTGCCATATCTGTCATAGCTAACAGGGAAACTATTGGATATATTATATGACTTTTTTGGCGAAGGCATGTCTCTAAATAGATTCAAGATAAGCCGTGATAGTATAATACATACATTTATATATTTAAACCCTTAGAACCAACTCCTCCTCTGAAGACAGAATAGAAGCTGTAATTTTTGGCTATACACATTTTTTTATTGGAAGCAACATTGATGTCCAGATTATCAGCTTACAACAAGTGAGTGACCCTTGAAAGTATGAAGGCCATGCCACAAGAATCGCAAATTAGTCTGCATTCCAATTGTGATACATGTATGTATCTTTCTTGTCTTAAAATTAGTTTTGGCATACATCATCGCAAAGCGGAAGAACACAATTTGAGCTCCACTTACTATTTGAAGTTAATGAACGTGAACATCAAAATATTAGAGGGTTAGTATGATATAGTCTTCAACTAATTAATCGAGAATATCAGAATTTTCCCTTTGATGATAGAGGATACAGATTAAGGCATGTCACTATCTAGGAAATCACAGACTATAGATATTAACCTATGAGCTTCGGATTAAAGGTATCAAATTCACTGCAGGCACCTATTTTTGAAATGTCTTTACGGCATACATAATGGTAAATCTTTGACTCTATTATAGGAGTGTGTATCACAGTAGAGTTCTGAGACTATGGATTAGATTCGTTAATTTGTCTAATATTAATACCCTTATGGTTTTTTGCAAATGAATAGTGATTGCTATATTGACTCCCAATTTTTTAGATTGGTTTTAATAAGTATATGTTTCTTTTGTTATTATTGTCTATATGTAGTGTAAAATCAGAGCGGGTTCCTGACGAAGGCCTAGCCGAAACGCGTTGGTGTCAATCGACCCCCTATGTGTCCATCTATCGCCCACAAAACAAAGTGTCAATCGACCGCTTATATGTTCATTATTTGTACATAAAGTATAGAATCAGGAATCAATATTTTTGCACTGTTTTTTCAAATTTGTTATTGTCTTTTAAACGATTAGTGAAGTAAAACCATAACAAAAGAAGTGAGAAGTTATTATGGGATTGTAAGCATGCACTGCCAACTTATCAGGAAAAACTAATCATGTTCTAATTAGTATTCATATGTAACATATTGCAATTGATTTATATGCATATGAGTAACATGATAACATATCGATATACTGTTATCTATGATTGTACATGTTTATAGAGAAGAAATAATTCACTAGAAAAAGAAAAAAATGAAAATGAAATCCCCAAAAATATTTTATATTCCATATTAATTAAAGAGATATATCATAAACATATCAATTTGTTTGTCTCACTAGATATATATACATGGTTGTCAGGCATGTATGTTGAATGTTTATGTAATTTGAGGTATTTTTGTCTAATTGGGAGTTGATCTGCAACTATTGTGCATTCTACACCGTGCCCGGTGTTCACTTTTTTCCATATCTGACCAGCACAACACTCCAGGATGCAAACACTCAGACACCGCCCGTTGCCCTAGCGCATATAATTCAACACTAATCACTTATGGGTTCCAGAGTAGTGTGCTACTTGCCGAAAAAGCGCTTCGATGCCTCGTTTGGGGTAGTAAGCGCTATATAAATGCAATTATAATACAATACAATATAAAAAATGCTCCTTTTACTCCAGTGTCTTAAACCTACGGCCATTTGCCAATTACTACATTCCTTACAGTTGAATAGAATTCTGAAGTGGCTGTCATGTGGCATGTTATCAACAAACAAAACACACACGTGAAACATGGAGTTGGGGAGAAGGTGGTGTGGCATGTGGCAAACACTTCCCATGCGTTACTTACGGTGTCAGGCGTTTCTGCATTTGCCTTCTGTCTTCGGAGATCTGCCTTGATGAATCCTGAGAGGAAACAAGAAAAGTGGTAAAAGTAAGACTGTAATAAAGTGCATGATTCATGGGACACAACTTAACCTGCAGGGCGAGGTACTGCACAAGAGACGTGAATAAAACAACACTACATAATAGTCTAAGGCACACTGAAGTGAAAATGCTCTGAAAAATGGGCATGCACTAGTGCACTGAGGAAAAGAACACATGGGAATTAGTGTGCAACAGTGTAGAAAAGTGCAGCACTACAAGCACATTGGATCAAGCGAATCAGGGGTCGGGGTGTAATACAGCAGACAGATGCAAATCACAGGAAAATTTAATATATGAAGTGCAACACAACAGGGATGAGTCCAAGACCCTACACAACCAAAACCTTCGGGTCGTTCTCTTCTAGTCTCCATCTCAAGAAACACTGTTAGAAGAGCTGAAAGGCCATGGAAAGTTACAAAAACCTCTAAATCACTTATCCAGCTCAGACTAAAAAGAAGAAGGTACGAATCCTTCAATCTCTCAGCTAAAGCTGCATGCCGCAACTCTGAAATCAACCTATCCACGAACACGCCTGAGATGTTCAAAATTATGAATTATGTGACCAGTTCTTCTCCATCTGGTCTTAGTACTTCCAAATACAACAGTCTCTTTATTTTACACTGACAATGTAAGGATAATCAGACAGCAACCGGAGGTGTCCAACAATGTCTTCAATCGCAGCAGAAATCTGGACCATCCCTTCTCTTGATCCCAATTGTCATCCCAGCACCAAAACTATCTCTCCTGGAATTCATTCTCCCTCATCTTAGAAGAAGGCCTCCTCTCTCATCTTTCTGATACCGACGGCACTTCCTACCCCCACAGTCCGATTCCTTCGTCCACTGCAAAAGACCTTGCTTGGTATTTCTTCCTCACTGGCTTGCCCACACCAATTCGTCTCTTTAGAATGCTGTTGTACCAAATGGCCTTTAAAGTGCACAAACAAAAAGCCTCCACAAAAACCTAAACTGGTCCCTTTTCATATTAAAAATGTGATTTTCTGCTAAATTAAGCTGCATTGAAATTATGATGTTAAGTAGATGGTGGAGTCCCCCAACTCAGAGACGAGGTCCCACCTTTTGAATGAGTCCCACGTGACATTTTGTTTAGATAGGTATGTATTTTTCTCTGTCCAGTGGGAATATATATATAGCCCAATGTTATATATGCATTTATTCATGATGATACTAAAATATTTACTTTTATACTTGTTGGGACCATGTTATCTCTCACTACATATGCATATGCATATGGTTGATATTTTTATGCTTCATTAACCCTGAAGTGATCACCGTTTTTCGTTTTCTTGACAGATAATGCACAATAAAGAGTGGAGGCTTATACATATCCTCGCTTAGGTGCTTGATTTAATCTTTGACCGTAGACATCGATAAAATAGGTCACCGCGTTACTTTGGTGAGTTGTTTGGGAAATTCAAATATCATGTATCAGATTCTATAGAGTCGGTTCCCATTTCTTTCTTTTTTGACTTTTTCTCACCTATGAAATATGATTATGGATACAGTGACTCAATATGTACTGCATCATACGTTTGTACAGCTAAGATTTTCTTGGTTGTCTTGTTTAATTTAATATTCAAATGTGTATCTTCTGCACGTTTTATTCTTTCTGTAACGGTTACCGCTTTTCATTTTTTTGACAGATAGTGCGTATTAAAAAGTTGAGGCTTATTTATATCCTCGTTTAGTTGCTCGATTTATTTTTGGTCGCAGACATTGGAAGAAACAGATCACCGCGTTATTTTGATGAGTTACATTGGGAAATATTATTATCCTGTTATACACAAAACTAGATAGCGAGATTCCTTTATCAATAAATAGGACAATGTGCTCTCTAAATATTGCAAAAATAATAGGTGACCATATATTGATCAATGGTTGATTTTGGTGGCCTTAGATCAGTATAGGATATGCACAAAAAACCTTTTGGGGAATATGGTTCTTGTTAACACGTCTGGGGATCAATATTGACATTGTTTTGGTTTTAACATTTCTAGTAGGGTTATTTGCGATAGCGCTATGAAGATGCTGACCTAACGGTTTTTTGGATATATAAATTTTAATGTGTTCTTTTAGATTTTGCTCTCATTTCTGGTACTCTTTGAATCCTTCTGATTTTGAGTTTTGTTGTAAAAGATGCAACTGTATATTAGTTTATGCTAAATTGGACTTTTGATTACTGTATTAAATGTACACGTGGTGAGAAATCATATAGTGTTTTTGTAAGAAATTTATTTATATATGGTGTAAACATTGTTTGAAGCCATTTCACTGGTTGCATGTTTAATCAACTTTTTAGTCATACTCCTATAAGAAGCCTATTGAAGCTCTGGATTTTGATAATTAACCTGACACATTTTGCTATACTGTTTTCGAAGGTATGATTTTAATTATTACATTATTGATTTTGATAATGTTTTCTTGATAAACAAATGAATGTGTACACAGGGTGCAAATATTTGTATTATAATAATTTTTTGTGATTGATCTAGTTTCATCTAAAATGCGTAAAATACATTCAAATAAATCTCTTGTTACATAGGCCCTCTTCTCTATGATAAGAGCAAATCATTGGTCATTGATCACGTATGGCAATTATACAGTAATCCTGTACTACTAGATTTATGGCTTTTTAATGTTTTGATTTTGTATTTGTATATTTGTCAGTAATTTTGGGAATTAAATTACATTTTGTATATGTTTTTTCAATAGCCCTGAAGAAGTCTCGTTATAAGAGACGAAACGCGTCGGCTATGGCTTTTTCAATATCATGAAGTTTTTGATCCTCTATGTCTGTGAATATATGGAATAAAGAAAAGAATCTTGTATGAAACAACACATCTACGTTTTGGACATTCCTTTATATATTTGTTGACTCTTCATGGATAAGTGCTGAACCCTTTTGTGTTTACATATGCATATATCCCTCATTCCTTACGTATACATTCTGTCTACTGAAATCTCTTGTAATTCAAGACCAATGCGCGACACAGTGGGGTGGGCGAGGGCGAGACTCAGTGGGGTGGGCGAGGGCGAGACTCAGTGGGGTGAGCGAGGGCGAGACTCAGTGGGGTGGGCGAGGGCGAGACTCAGTGGCGAGGGCGAGACTCAGTGGGGTGGGCGAGCGCGGGACCCAGTCGGGTGCGCGAGCGCGGGACCCAGTGGGGTGGGCGAGCGCGGGACTCAGTGGGGTGGGCGAGCGCGGGACTCAGTGGGGTGGGCGAGCGCGGGACTCAGTGGGGTGGGCGAGCGCGGGACTCAGTGGGGTGGGCGAGCGCGGGACTCAGTGGCGAGGGCGAGACTCAGTGGCGAGGGCGGGACTCAGTCGGGTGGGCGAGCGCGGGACCCAGTCGGGTGCGCGAGCGCGGGACCCAGTGGGGTGGGCGAGCGCGGGACTCAGTGGGGTGGGCGAGCGCGGGACTCAGTGGGGTGGGCGAGCGCGGGATTCAGTGGGGTGGGCGAGCGCGGGACTCAGTGGGGTGGGCGAGCGCGGGACTCAGTGGGGTGGGCGAGCGCGGGACTCAGTGGGGTGGGCGAGCGCGGGACTCAGTGGGGTGGGCGAACGCGGGACTCAGTGGGGTGGGCGAACGCGGGACTCAGTGGGGTGGGCGAACGCGGGACTCAGTGAGGAGAAGAAGACAGGAGGAGGCAGGAGCACTTAAAAGGGACTCTGATTTTGGATAGGAGGGAAAGAGAAGAAGGACGAGACCGGGAGGATAAGCACCTGCAAGTGAAATGACTCACCAAATTGGACCGTATCGAAAGACTGGTAAGTTGCAAACACCGATGCACAAGCAGCAATAAAAGGAACGGCACATCGAACACCTGATGCCGGCGCCAGAGCCGATGCCAACTTCAGCGGGGAAAGAAGTACCCGACGAGGAAGTGTGGAAGGAGGAGTAGTAGTTACATGCCACGGTCCCGGTGCATAGGTGTGATGTGAAATAATGTTGACCATCAACTAAACCAATCCTGATGCTGCTTTCATGTTGTTGGTATTAGTGAAGAGTACGGCAGCAGCACTGGGATTGGATAGGGCAGGCAGACATGGAACTAGGAGGCTGCGTCTGTGTTCCCTCAGCTCACTTGTAGAGTATTGATTGAGAAGAGCTGAAGTACGAATGTCAGGTTGGCCGTGGAAAGTGAAACAGCCATACTGACATGTGCACTTAATTTTGACTGCAGTAGGCAGGGTGGCTGCTAATAATTATGCTTGGACAAGCCTATGGTACGTCATTGGGCGTCACTGTGGTGATAGAAGTCACTGCCAGGCCATAATTATATTAAACTTACTTTAAACCTGAACAAAATCTATATATTTTTGACGCAACACTTGGCATGCAGGGGGACAATGCCCTGGCACTCCTATGGACGCATCTCCAATGAACACAAGAGAAAAGTTCAACATACTAGCAGACACAAAAACTTTTCACATGAGAAAAGAAAAATGTACCTTTTGGGCGAATCCATCAATCTAAATCCCTAGCGGTGGGAGGAAATTCACCAATCAGCAAGTGGTAAAGGGATTTGTGAATGAGGAGGAAAATGCAGCAGGTGGGCCAAAAAGCACAGCCATTGGGGTTGAATGTGCAGAAATGTAACATATAGGTTGGATGTAACAAAACGAAATAACATAACATACGAGGGAAAGCAATGCACAGGGGAAGCCTAGCACAGTGGAAGGAAAAGACCAACACACTCATGGAAAAAGCTACACACTGGGAGAAGCGCAATACATTGGTGTGGGAGGGGAGAAAAACACACCGACGAGGGGAGAGAAGAACAAATTAGGATCAGGGAAGAAGAACATATTGGAGTTGGGGCGGGAAGCACAACTCACCAGAACATAGGGATAAGAGCAACAGACCTGCAGACTGAAAGATACAGGGGAAAAATGTAAGAACACAGGAGAAAAGTGCAACACACAATCAGTGGCGTAACGCAAAACGATGCAGATTATGAAGAGGGCCCCCTGAGTCTTCCACATCTCACATATATTGATTGGTCTTGGGCCGGGTAGGGGAAGCCTGAAGGGTTCGGGGACTCCATGCGCTGCAGGAGCCTCCCTTAAACCTCTGCACAAAAGTGTGACGCACAATAGAAAAAGCAGCAACATGTAAGAGGAAAAGTGCCACACCATTAGGAAATGAGAAGTGCAACACATTGCAGCGGTGAAGCACTGGAGTAGAAATAAAATAAAACACGAGAGATGCAGAACATAGGTAGAGAAAGCAGCAGATGAGGAAGGGGTGGAAATGGCTAAATGCTGCCAATAATATACATATTTATATGCACAGTACTGGTGTGCAAAAAGGATTGGTTTCTTACCTGCTATCCTAGTTCTCTCTTAGGGCAATCTCCACTGAAATCATAAGCACTGAATAGTGCACGCACACTGCAGGGACCCCAGAGCCCTTGTTTACAATATATATTCTTACGGGTAGATGTTCGCCTTACTTCAGGAAGGCCAGGGTTAGCACTTAATTCATCAAAATGTTTTGCAGCCTATAAAGGAGGCTATATTGGCCAATTGCTTTTACTGTAACTAAAATAACAGGAAAATTACCAAGAGCTGAATAATTTGTCCTTATAAATATTATTCACATACCTTTTTTATAAGATAAAATGGTGAAAAAAAGAAGGACAATGTAGACTTATAGGCTGCAATTCTGCAGATATGAAAAGTGACTGCCTTTAAGGGCACACAGTACACCAACATTCCTTCATACCCAGAAGATGGCAGTTACTTCACTTTTTTTTTACAGAACAAACAGTAGAACTAAGGAATTAGACAGTCTACTGCGTCTCTTCCACCAGGGAGGAGGATGGGTTTTTATGATTTCAATGGCTATTCCCTGAGAAAGAACTACAATTATAGTTAAGAAACCATTCATCTCTCTTGGAGATTTCCATTGATAATCATAAGCTCTGAATAGAGTAGCAGGCCCATCCCTACAAACGGTGGTGGAAGAGAAAAAGATGATCTATAGAAGTAGCTAAGCCAAGAGATTCGTCAGGGTGCCCTACTTGAGCATCTGTTTCAGCAACTGAGTCCAAACAATAGTGTCTCGTAAACATGTGAACCGCTTTCCAAGTAACTGCTTTGCATATTTAGGCAATAGGAATATTCCTCCTCAAAGCAGGTGCATCTCATTTCCCACTAATGGAATGTACTTTCGGTCTACCGGACAAAGTTTTGTTTGATTTCTGGTAGCTTAACAGGATGTAATAAACTATCTACCTGGATACAGATTGTTCAGATACAGTTAAGCCTGTACATACAGGGCCATAGTTTACAAACAATTGATTAGACTTGTGTATGTTCTGGTTTGTCAAGCTAAACTTTTAATACCCGTCTAACATCTAAAGTGTGGAGAGTTCTCTCTGTTGAAGTGTTAGGATGTTGAAAGAAAGTACGCACAGTAATGGATTGTGAAAATTCGAAACAACTTTGGGAAATATTTTCGGATGAGTCCTCATAACCATCTTACTGCTAAGGAATACTGTATATGGTTCGTGAGAACATAAAGCTTGAGTCTCACTAACTTTACATGCTGATGTGATAGCAATTAGAAATCCCGCTTTCCAAGAAAGGTGTTGTAATGAGGCTTTATGAATGATGCTTTATGAATGGGTTCGAAAGGTGGTGACGTCAGAGTACTAAGTTCAATTGCAAAGGAGAGAAGGACGACATATTGGAGAATAAACCTTCTTGATACCCTCTAATAAATCTGTAATAACTGGGACTTTGAAAAAAGAGGTTTGTGAAGGATATTTTCGGTAGGCAGTAATTGATGTCAATGGACTTTAACAGAAGAGAATTGTAAACCAGATTTGGCCAAATAAAACAAGTATGGAAGTATAGCTTCTTCTTGGCACGTAATTGGATCAATGTTCTTGTCAGAATACCAGATACAGAATCTCTTCAATTTAAAAGAGTAAGCTGAATGCATTAATGGATATTTAGCCTCTTGGAGATCATGCATTCCTGTAGCAAATTTAAATGTCCATATTGTACAAGTTCAGGAGCCATGCTGCAAAACTCAGATCAGGATGCACCATCTGGCCTCCGAATTTCATGAGAAGGTCTGGCCTGCACAGCAGCTTCATGTGTAGAAGTTCTGACATGTGGAGTAGGTCAGCGAACCACCATTGTCAGGGCCACTCCGGAGCCATCGACCTTCGAGTGAGACTGCTTGTTGATTACTGATGGAATCTGGGGAATTGGAGGAAACGCATTGATAAATCTGCCGGACCCATCAATTCATAGGGCATTCCGTGATGTCCCTGGTTGATCGTACCTAGAGGCAAAGTTTGGTCATTTTTTGTTTTCCACAGTTGCGAATAAATCTATACGAGGAAAACTCCACGTGCAGAAGAACCCACTCATTGATTTCTTGAAGAACCCTGCTTATGGAATCTGCTTGAGTATTCTGGCCACCTGGTAGATGGGTTGCAGTGATTCTTAGGGCCCTGGTTAGCAACCAATTCCATAATGTTTGGGCTTCCCGTGAACAAGGCTCTGGACCTTGCCCCCCCCCCCCTGCTTGTTTAGATAGTAAATCACTGTTAAATTGTCCGTCTGACCAAGAAGGGATTTCGTCTTGAAGGATGGTAGAAAAGATTTTAAGGCCAAATGAACAGCCCTTAGTTCCAGAAGGTTGCTATGATAAGTCATTCCCTTCGCAGACCATGTTCCCTGAAATTGAAGGTAATCCATGTGCGCTTCCCAACCTAACAGACAGGTATCCATCACTCTTGTCTGAGAGGCAACATCCTGATTGAAAGGCATTCCTTGTAGGAGATTGTTCAGCTTGCACCACCATTTGAGGGATTGCCTCGCTTTGAGGTAAAGTGTGATCTTGTCTTCCCTATTAGCGGAGAATGGACTCCACTGGTCCTCTAGACATTCTTGTGGTGGTCTCATTTGCTGTCAGGAGTATGCAAGATGCCCCTGAGCCTAGAAGAGATGAACATTTCTCACCAATGGATGAGAGACTTTCATGAGAGATTGACATTTCAGACATAAGGATAAAAGTCTCTCCTCCGAAGGATATACTGTTGCTTTTATGGTGTCGATAGTTGCTCATATTGCCCATTGGGCACAGGGTCAAGACTGATTTGCATATGGCTGGGTCCAAACTGGAATGGCATGGTGAGCAAAAAAACAATGGATTTAGGCCCAGATCGCTGTACTGAGGTGAATGTATGACATTGTTCTGCAATCTGTTCATCGATTGTTCTTTTTGCATTTGTCACCCCGAGTGGAACAGGTATGCCCAGACGTGGGTCCCGTGCTCTCCATGCCACTGGAGTCAAGCTATCCTGGCTGATGAGGGCTGAAAGCCCAAAACCGGTCCTAAGATGCTTGTTTCCAGTCCAGGGAGGACCTGGCCTGGCAGTTCGGGCTGGACTGTTCCCATTGGGCGCAGGGTCAAGACTGATTTGCATACGGCTGGGTCCAAACTGTAATGGCATGGTGAGCAAAAAAATAATGGATTTAGGCCCAGATCCCTGTACTGGGGTGAATGCATAACATTGTTCTGCATTCTGTCCATCAATTCTTCTTTTTGCCTAGATAATGAAGAGACTGAACTGGTGATAAGCCAGTTTTCTGGTGCCTGACATGAAGACTTAGCTGATTGAGAGTGGAGATAGTTATTTGATAATGATATTATGCTTGTTGTTGCACTGGAGCCGGGTAGATACCTCAACACTCTGCACCCTTTTAGCCAATTCCATGCCCTTCACCCCTTCACTGCACGCCCAGGCTGAAAACATCAATGCCTGGCTGACCTCGGCGAGAGATAGCCTGGCTCCCATGAGAAAGCTCAAAAACATGCGGCCCCCTGACGTCCAGCGATGGTTCACCAACAATCTCAAAGAAATGAAACTCGCCTTGTGCCAAACTGAACGCAAGTGGAGACAGGACTATTGCCCAATCAAAAAATCTATCTATACATCGGCCCTCAAAGACTATAAGAGCGCCATCCTCAGAGCTAAATCAGATTATTTTTCGCTGAAAATCCTGCAATCCACTAACAAAGCTAAAGACATCATCTCCATTGTGGACGAACTCATCAAACCTGACCGCGTCACCGTTAAACCCAGCCCTTCACAATCCCTCTGTGACTCTCTCAACACTTACTTTATTGACAAAATCACCAGTATCAAAGCTAGTATCCCCAAGGCCACCCTACACCCCGATCCTGGCTGCCCTTACCGCAATCCTCTCCATCTTGATCTTTTTCCATTGATCACTCAGGCGGTCTTCTTCTCCCTCCTCCAAAGGGTCCACTCAGGCTCCCCGACGGACAGATGCCCCCCTCACATTGCTCGGGAGGTCTTCTGCCACCTTCCCGAACCTCCCCTATCGCTCCTCAACAACTCCCTCTCCACGGGCCTAGTCCCTAATCTCTTCAAGACTGCAGAAGTTGCACCCATCCTAAACAAAAAGCAGGCTCTGACCCTCTTGTACTCAGTAACTTCCGCCCAATATCGCTGTTAACCTTCCTGGGTAAAATTTTGGAGTCCCATGTAGCATTTGTGGAATCCTCCCACTATCTAGACTCACATCAAGCGGGCTTCAGGCCTGAACACCATCGAGTCCATTGTTCTGGCGGTCCATGATGAATTCAGGAAGGGGGCTAATCAGAACTCCGCGCAGGCACTAGTGCTCCTGGACTTTTGGCGGCTTTCGACACCGTCGACCACAATTTATTGGTTGATCGAGTCGAGAGCGCCGGCATCCGGGGGCTCCCGCTTAAATGGATCATTTCCTTCCTCAACAATCGCTACCAAGCGGTTCGTCTCTCCAATTTCTCCTCCGAGAAAAAAAGACTGACCTGTGGAGTCCCCCAGGGCTCTTCTCTCTCCCCTCTTCCATTCAATCTATTTTCCCCTGATTTCAGATCTTCGGAAGAGAGAAGTAGTCACATTTAATTACGCTGACGACCTCCAGCTTGTCTTTACCATAGACTCGTCACCCTCCTCCATGGAGTATTTTCAATCGACCATGAATTTTATCAGAAACTGGATGAACTCCAACCAGTTAAAGCTCAACCCTGATAAGACGGAGCTGGTTCTCACAGGGACTTCAGCCAACCCTTGGAACTCTAACTTTTGGCCCCATTCCTTGGGATGCCCACCCTCAAAAGCCTAGGTATCACAATCAGTAGTGACCTCACCATGAAGGTCCAGATTATTTTGGTGGTCTCCATCTGCTTCTTCCACCTGCGAAGAATTCGGAAAATTAGCAGATTCCTTTCCTTAGAAGCCCTTATCCAAGTTACCCTGGCCTTAGTAATGTCGCGTATCGACTACGCCAATTCACTGTACGCCGGAATTCCTGCATACCAATCTCACCGGCTACAAATGGTACAGAATCAAGCCGCCAGGCTTGTTTACGGCCAGCCAAAATCTCACCACGCGAAACCCCTGCTTAGGAGTCTCCATTGGCTTCCAGTGACCCAGCGCTGTCTCTTCAAACTTGGCTGCCTGATCCACAGAGTGAGTTTTTAATTCATATATCCATTACAGTCGTCATTTAATTTAGACAAACTGAGAAGCAGGTGATAGTATCATCTATGCTGCTTGTAGGTATAGCTCACTAATCAAAGAAAAGACAGAAGTATTTCAACCGAGGTAAAAAGAGGCTGTCTCTGTGTCCAAAGGTAATAGCTACAAACACCCTACTGTGGTGAAAAAGTGTAAGAAAGGAGTGATGGTGCCTCACGGTAGCAACACCAGGGAGGGTATAGCAGGAAGGTACTCGCCTGCCACCTCAAGATCTCATCATCAGCTACCACCACTCCGCAGAAAGGAAATATGTGTAGAAAGTGTGTAGCAAGAGACTGGGTAATGACCCAAAAAGTATAGTGCCAGGGTGTGTATTGAAAAAAGTAGGAAAAATAGTGCAGTAATCCGTGCACCACGATAAACCCCACAATATATGTACACAAAGTTGAGCTAGTTCACACTGGCTATTGCACTTTTTATTCTATGCTGTGTGACTACTCATATATAAAAATGCCGACATGTTTCATTGCCTTTTGGACAAACTCACGGCAACTTCTTCAGGGCGTGGGGTGTTGTCAGTCCACCCTGCAATCTTGCTTTGTCAATTAAAAACAGTTCTATTAGAGACAAAAGACAGACAAACAACACATAGCACAGTCAGCTGGCATCCGGTAAAAAAGGACCTGGTACTGTATAGGCTACGTTCCAAACTGTATTTCCACCATAGTATTTACCGGGATATTGCCCATCGTGGGCATACCTTTACCCTCGAGCACTTGTGTGTGTGGCAGCGATCACTCATTCAAGGCTTATCCACTCGACTCCTGGCGTGAGTCTGTAATATACAGTGAAGGGAAGAAATGAATTATAAGACTTTCGGGGATACAAATAACGGGTTTCTGCCACTCCCCGTCACATGTGATGTTCTCCCTTTTACATCAAAGTCGTGGTGCATCTCTGTTTCACTGTTGTATAACTTCTAAGGTGTATCTACTGTTCTACGGGTGGTCAGAGGACCGTTCTATTGCCAAAAACCTCTCGTGTCATGTCCTGCCACTTCCCGTAATGTTAAAATATGAAAATATTGTCCCGCTTGTGCCACAATCATAATGCGTCTGTATCTCGCTGTATAATTCCTACGATATAACCACTGCTACACGGTTGTCATACTGATAGACTCCTCGTGTAGGGTCCTCGCATGCCCATCTAATGACCCCCTGACCCGCTGGAGTTCAAAAGAGACTGGATTCTAAAAGGCACGATACTGTTCCGTGACAGTCGTCGACCCTGCTCATGGAAGCACTACCAAACACTAACAAAACGTGTCAGGACTCACCGTGATAGCGTCCGTGTCCGGTATTCACTCAACACTGCAACAACCCGGCTGCTTTCTGCCGTGATTAAGAGCGTGATCACGTTCGTCACGTGACCGAGCCGCAGTGATCCCGCCCCTCTCTGGCGGATAGTGTGTTTACTTTGGCATCGGAATGCGCCATCTTAGAATGGTGAGTTCTTCCATACATGAAGTAGTGTAATGAGTACCCGTCACGTACAGGGAAATCCAAATATTAACATGCGACGGCTTGTAAATACACAGACCCTCTGTATCAGATAGGTGGCTTTGATATACGATATTGGGTGGATAATGTTTGCAATCAGCATTACTATCAGTTGTATATGCCCCCACATATTCCTCTAAATGGTCTTTATTTATCAAGAACATGCAATCAGACATTATTGTTGTATTTCCTTGGCCTGCCTATCCTCGGGGGTAAACGCTGATCTATGGACTATCTGGTCCTCAAATGGTGGCTCTAAGGCATAGGGGAGTGTATTCTCTATGTGTAATTATTTCAATTTGGTGTTCTTAATTTGTTTGGAACCAACTAGTTTCATACAGCAGAGCATAGTCCAAAACTCCTATCAAAATGGGCATTGATGGTAAAAAGATTATATATTGACCTTGTTCCACTCAATAGAGTCATTCAGTCCAGTTTGGTCTGCACCTTCCTGGTAAATCCAGCGGGCTTCCTTGCTGATCAATCTTGATTCCATATTAAACTGATCCCCCATCACTCTTTCTAGAACTACCCAGCGTACATCTTTGGGGGTATGTTTGTGAAGCTGGAAGTGTTGTACCAGTTTTGTACTCAATCTACCTGCGCTTAGCGTGCTGAGATGTTCTTGAATCCTTATCTTGACCTTCCTGGTGGTAAGGCCAATATAATGCAGCTCGCAAGGGCAAGTCAATCTGTAAATAACATTGGGTGTGTTACAGTTACTAAATTTGTTTAAAAACCACGTTTGGTTATTTGCAAGAGTAACACACTTCGTGGCTGATGTAAGCGCACACACAGAGCAACCCCCACATGGGTAATGGCCCTGCGGAATGTTGGTTTCCCGCGGGTCTATTTTGGGTCTAGTATGTACTAACCGGTCACGGATGTTTGCCGATCGTTTGAATGCAAAGCGAGGTGGAGGCATTTGCATGTTAGTAGTGTTTAGCAGGTGCCAGTGTCTTCGGATGATCTGTCTGATTTTGGTCGAAAGAGGGCCAAAGGTGGTGACCACAGGGATGCATTCACCCTTTTTCCTAGGGGTTCTTTCCAAGAGGGCTGCACGAGGCGTGTTATATACTCGTTTTTTCGCCTGTCTGAAAACTTTCTTAGGGTAGGCTCGATTCTCAAACTTGGTAGCCAGCACATTAGACTGTTCAGAGTATTGGCGTAGGTTAGAGCAATTACGGCGATATCTTAGAAACTGCCCCACAGGCAGGTTGTCCCGGAGGGTTCTGGGGTGGTATGATCTATAGTGCAGAAGGGAGTTTTTGTCAGTTGATTTGTGATGCACCTGAGTTACGAGCTTGTCATGCTCAGCCTGAATATCAAGGTCCAGGTACACAGCAGATGTTCTGTTCACCGTCCAAGTGAACTTTAAGAAATCATCAAGGCTGTTTAGCCAGGTTAGAAATTCAATAAGTCTCTCTTCCGAGCCCTCCCATATACATAGCACGTCGTCTATGTATCTCTTCCAGAGAACGATGTTCTTCTGAAAGAGATTAGTGTCGGGATGAATGTGGTACGCCTCGAACTGGCCCACATAGATGCAGGCCAGGCTTGGGGCAAAAGTAGCCCCCATCGAGGTACCCGACACCTGGAGGTATATCTGTTCTTTGCATGAGAAAAAGTTCTTGGTTAGTGCGATCTCTATGCATTGGAGGACAAAAGTTTGGGGAGTATCATAGAACCATTCAGAGTCCCTCAGGGCGCGAGCTGCTGCCACCAGCGTAGCTTCCTGAGGGATACTCGTATATAATGATTCTATGTCTATGGTGACAAGGAATTGGTTAGCTGAATTATATGTTACATCCTCCAGAATTCTCAACACATCGGTGGTATCCTGGACATACGAGGGTTGGGTGATGACGCATTCCCTTAGGAAGAAGTCCGCAAACTGTGACAATGGTTCCAAAAGAGATTGAATGCCCGATACTATTGGGCGTCCAGGAGGGGGTCGTTGTGATTTATGAATTTTGGGTACAATGTAGAATGCCGGCATTCTCGGTTTCATGTTAATCAAGAATTCCGCTTCTTTGTATGTTACCCATTTCTTTTCTTTGGCCTCTGTCACTAGTTGGATGATGATTACTTGTAATTCCTTAGTGGGGTCCCGCGCCAAAGGTTTATAATTGCAGCGGTTCCCCAGAAGCCTCGCCACTTCAATGTCATACTCCTGGGTGTCCATCACTACCACCGCGCCGCCTTTATCGGCTGGCTTGATAGTGATGGTCTGGTTGCTTTGTATGCTTTTTAAAGCTTGCCAATCTCTAAGGCTCATGTTGCTGTGGGCCACAGTGTGTGTGTTTTGTTCTAACTGGCTGATGTCTTGAAGAACCTTCTGTTCAAATACCACAGTCTCGGGGCCTACTGTACTCGTGGGAGGACAAAAATGAGATGGACAACGTAAGTTGGTTGAAAAATTTGATTCCTTTTCCTGTTCCTTTCCTTCAAAAAACTTTTTTAATTTGATTTTCCTCATCAAACCATAGAGTTCTGCCCGGAGTTGGAATCCGTCATGACGGGGGGTGGGAACAAACCCTAGGCCTTTGTTCAATACCTCTAGTTCCGTGTCCGTAAGTTGGTATTTAGAGAGGTTGACCACTATGTTGTTCTCGATCGCAGTTATAGGGGGGTTCTGCCTCTGCTGCGAGTGATCCTTGGGGAGAAGGTCTGCCAGGTGGAATTCGGATTCTGACGGGCCCGACCCCTTCCCCGGCCTCTGTAATTGGTCCCTCTTTGGTTTCCAGGGTTGTATGTTTGTTGTCCTAAAAAAACCCTAAACATGGCTCCCAGATCCTCATTAGTTCTTTCCTGGGGATTAAATCTAACCTGTTGGTTGGAGGTAGATGGTTGGACATTGGGCTCCTCATCTTCACTGCTTGTGTTTTCGAAAGTCCAGTTATTAGGTGTTCTTCTACCCTGTCTACGACCTCCTCTCCCTCCAGTTGTGGGTATAGGTTGTGACTGGGTTTGTTGGTAATACTGGTCTTCAACATAGGGAAAAGCCCATTCATGGCTGAATCTATCTAGATTGCGTCTAAGTGCCTTGATCTTTTGAATAACCATGTATGCTTGGTATTCACTGAGGTCATCTTGAATTCTGCACCCGGGATTGGCTTGTCTTAATAATTAACACGGCCAAGAGGCTCAGCGATGAGCTCCTTAAAGAAATTCTGGAGCTAGAAGAAACACTAAAAGCAGACCCCACCATAACCGATACAAAAGAACAACTAGCCAGAATTCAAGATGACCTCAGTGAATACCAAGCATACATGGTTAATCAAAAGATCAAGGCACTTAGACGCAATCTAGATAGATTCAGCCATGAATGGGCTTTTCCCTATGTTGAAGACCAGTATTACCAACAAACCCAGTCACAACCTATACCCACAACTGGAGGGAGAGGAGGTCGTAGACAGGGTAGAAGAACACCTAATAACTGGACTTTCGAAAACACAAGCAGTGAAGATGAGGAGCCCAATGTCCAACCATCTACCTCCAACCAACAGGTTAGATTTAATCCCCAGGAAAGAACTAATGAGGATCTGGGAGCCATGTTTAGGGTTTTTTTAGGACAACAAACATACAACCCTGGAAACCAAAGAGGGACCAATTACAGAGGCCGGGGAAGGGGTCGGGCCCGTCAGAATCCGAATTCCACCTGGCAGACCTTCTCCCCAAGGATCACTCGCAGCAGAGGCAGAACCCCCCTATAACTGCGATCGAGAACAACATAGTGGTCAACCTCTCTAAATACCAACTTACGGACACGGAACTAGAGGTATTGAACAAAGGCCTAGGGTTTGTTCCCACCCCCCGTCATGACGGATTCCAACTCCGGGCAGAACTCTATTGTTTGATGAGGAAAATCAAATTTAAAAAGTTTTTTGAAGGAAAGGAACAGGAGAAGGAATCAAATTTTTCAACCAACTTACGTTGTCCATCTCATTTTTGTCCTCCCACGAGTACAGTAGGCCCCGAGACTGTGGTATTTGAACAGAAGGTTCTTCAAGACATCAGCCAGTTAGAACAAAACACACACACTGTGGCCCACAGCAACATGAGCCTTAGAGATTGGCAAGCTTTAAAAAGCATACAAAGCAACCAGACCATCACTATCAAGCCAGCCGATAAAGGCGGCGCGGTGGTAGTGATGGACACCCAGGAGTATGACATTGAAGTGGCGAGGCTTCTGGGGAACCGCTGCAATTATAAACCTTTGGCGCGGGATCCCACTAATGAATTACAAGTAATCATCATCCAACTAGTGACAGAGGCCAAAGAAAAGAAATGGGTAACATACAAAGAAGCGGAATTCTTGATTAACATGAAACCGAGAATGCCGGCATTCTACATTGTACCCAAAATTCATAAATCACAACGACCCCCTCCTGGACGCCCAATAGTATCGGGCATTCAATCTCTTTTGGAACCATTGTCACAGTTTGCGGACTTCTTCCTAAGGGAATGCGTCATCACCCAACCCTCGTATGTCCAGGATACCACCGATGTGTTGAGAATTCTGGAGGATGTAACATATAATTCAGCTAACCAATTCCTTGTCACCATAGACATAGAATCATTATATACGAGTATCCCTCAGGAAGCTACGCTGGTGGCAGCAGCTCGCGCCCTGAGGGACTCTGAATGGTTCTATGATACTCCCCAAACTTTTGTCCTCCAATGCATAGAGATCGCACTAACCAAGAACTTTTTCTCATGCAAAGAACAGATATACCTCCAGGTGTCGGGTACCTCGATGGGGGCTACTTTTGCTCCAAGCCTGGCCTGCATCTATGTGGGCCAGTTCGAGGCGTACCACATTCATCCCGACACTAATCTCTTCCAGAAGAACATCGTTCTCTGGAAGAGATACATAGACGACGTGCTATGTATATGGGAGGGCTCGGAAGAGAGACTTATTGAATTTCTAACCTGGCTAAACAGCCTTGATGATTGCTTAAAGTTCACTTGGACGGTGAACAGAACATCTGCTGTGTACCTGGACCTTGATATTCAGGCTGAGCATGACAAGCTCGTAACTCAGGTGCATCACAAATCAACTGACAAAAACTCCCTTCTGCACTATAGATCATACCACCCCAGAGCCCTCCGGGACAACCTGCCTGTGGGGCAGTTTCTAAGATATCGCCGTAATTGCTCTAACCTACGCCAATACTCTGAACAGTCTAATGTGCTGGCTACCAAGTTGGAGAATCGAGCCTACCCTAAGAAAGTTATCAGACAGGCGAAAAAACGAGCATATAACACGCCTTGTGCAGCCCTCTTGGAAAGAACCCCTAGGAAAAAGGGTGAATGCATCCCTGTGGTCACCACCTTTGGCCCTCTTTCGACCAAAATCAGACAGATCATCCGAAGACACTGGCACCTGCTAAACACTACTAACATGCAAATGTCTCCACCTCGCTTTGCATTCAAACGATCGGCAAACATCCGTGACCGGTTAGTACATACTAGACCCAAAATAGACCCGCGGGAAACCAACATTCCGCAGGGCCATTACCCATGTGGGGGTTGCTCTGTGTGTGCGCTTACATCAGCCACGAAGTGTGTTACTCTTGCAAATAACCAAACGTGGTTTTTAAACAAATTTAGTAACTGTAACACACCCAATGTTATTTACAGATTGACTTGCCCTTGCGAGCTGCATTATATTGGCCTTACCACCAGGAAGGTCAAGATAAGGATTCAAGAACATCTCAGCACGCTACGCGCAGGTAGATTGAGTACAAAACTGGTACAACACTTCCAGCTTCACAAACATACCCCCAAAGATGTACGCTGGGTAGTTCTAGAAAGAGTGATGGGGGATCAGTTTAATATGGAATCAAGATTGATCAGCAAGGAAGCCCGCTGGATTTACCAGGAAGGTGCAGACCAAACTGGACTGAATGACTCTATTGAGTGGAACAAGGTCAATATATAATCTTTTTACCATCAATGCCCATTTTGATAGGAGTTTTGGACTATGCTCTGCTGTATGAAACTAGAGGGTTGCAAACAAATTAAGAACACCAAATTGAAATAATTACACATAGAGAATACACTCCCCTATGCCCTAGAGCCACCATTTGAGGACCAGATAGTCCATAGATCAGCGTTTACCCCCGAGGATAGGCAGGCCAAGGAAATACAACAATAATGTCTGATTGCATGTTCTTGATAAATAAAGACCATTTAGAGGAATATGTGGGGGCATATACAACTGATAGTAATGCTGATTGCAAACATTATCCACCCAATATCGTATATCAAAGCCACCTATCTGATACAGAGGGTCTGTGTATTTACAAGCCGTCGCATGTTAATATTTGGATTTCCCTGTACGCGACGGGTACTCATTACACTACTTCATGTATGGAAGAACTCACCATTCTAAGATGGCGCATTCCGATGCCAAAGTAAACACTCTATCCGCCAGAGAGGGGCGGGATCACTGCGGCCCGGTCACGTGACGAACGTGATCACGCTCTTAATCACGGCAGAAAGCAGCCGGGTTGTTGCAGTGTTGAGTGAATACCGGACACGGACGCTATCACGGTGAGTCCCGACACGTTTTGTTAGTGTTGGGTAGTGCTTCCATGAGCAGGGCCGACGACTGTCACGGAACAGTATCGTGCCTTTTAGAATCCAGTCTCTTTTGAACTCCAGCGGGTCAGGGGGTCATTAGATGGGCATGCGAGGACCCTACACGAGGAGTCTATCAGTATGACAACCGTGTAGCAGTGGTTATATCGTAGGAATTATACAGCGAGATACAGACGCATTATGATTGTGGCACAAGCGGGACAATATTTTCACATTACGGGAAGTGGCAGGACATGACACGAGAGGTTTTTGGCAATAGAACGGTCCTCTGACCACCCGTAGAACAGTAGATACACCTTAGAAGTTATACAACAGTGAAACAGAGATGCACCACGACTTTGATGTAAAAGGGAGAACATCACATGTGACGGGGAGTGGCAGAAACCCGTTATTTGTATCCCCGAAAGTCTTATAATTCATTTCTTCCCTTCACTGTATATTACAGACTCACGCCAGGAGTCGAGTGGATAAGCCTTGAATGAGTGATCGCTGCCACACACACAAGTGCTCGAGGGTAAAGGTATGCCCACGATTGGCAATATCCCGGTAAATACTATGGTGGAAATACAGTTTGGAACGTAGCATATACAGTACCAGGTCCTTTTTTACCGGATGCCAGCTGACTGTGCTATGTGTTGTTTGTCTGTCTTTTGTCTCTAATAGAACTGTTTTTAATTGACAAAGCAAGATTGCAGGGTGGACTGACAACACCCCACGCCCTGAAGAAGTTGCCGTGAGTTTGTCCAAAAGGCAATGAAACATGTCGGCATTTTTATATATGAGTAGTCACACAGCATAGAATAAAAAGTGCAATAGCCAGTGTGAACTAGCTCAACTTTGTGTACATATATTGTGGGGTTTATCGTGGTGCACGGATTACTGCACTATTTTTCCTACTTTTTTCAATACACACCCTGGCACTATACTTTTTGGGTCATTACCCAGTCTCTTGCTACACACTTTCTACACATATTTCCTTTCTGCGGAGTGGTGGTAGCTGATGATGAGATCTTGAGGTGGCAGGCGAGTACCTTCCTGCTATACCCTCCCTGGTGTTGCTACCATGAGGCACCATCACTCCTTTCTTACACTTTTTCACCACAGTAGGGTGTTTGTAGCTATTACCTTTGGACACAGAGACAGCCTCTTTTTACCTCGGTTGAAATACTTCTGTCTTTTCTTTGATTAGTGAGCTATACCTACAAGCAGCATAGATGATACTATCACCTGCTTCTCAGTTTGTCTAAATTAAATGACGACTGTAATGGATATATGAATTAAAAACTCACTTTGTGAACAGGTCCATTATTGTATACAGATTTCTGAGTGGGGGATGACCTGTTCTCTGCCCCTCCAGCTCCTTTTGTGGTTTTGCCTGATCCACAGAGCCTTGTCATCCCATGGACCTGTTTTCATTGCCACCAGAATTCAGCGCTATGCCCCCTCTCGTGAGCTACTTTCTTCCAGCTTGAATCTACTGACCCCTTGTTCATTCAAGCGTAAAAAACATGGTGGTCTAAGATTTTCGACCCTGGCACCTCAATTCTGGAACACCCTCCCCCCGAATTACGTCAAGTTCCCTCGTATCTTCAGTTCAGGAAATTCCTTAAGACTTGGCTCTTTTCCCAGGCCTTTAACTAATTAATTCTCACTACATCTGTCTATGTATTCTGTCTAAGCGCCAAGAAACCGCAGGTGAACGTGCGCTCAATAAATAATTTTATCATATCATTTAAGCCTTGATAAGCCAGTTGTCTAGATATTGATTGACAAATATTCTGAATTTCCGAAGATGTGCAACAACCATGCACTTCAAAAAAGTTCTGGGGGCTGAAAACTTTGTACTGATCACGTTCTACAATAAATCTCAAGAATTTGCTGTGTTTTCTGGCTGAGTATTAAACTATGCATTCTGAAGATCTATGCAACATAGCAAGTCTCCTTGGTGGATTGGACTATAAATTTGATGTAAAGCTAACATTCAATTTTTTTCTCCTTGTCCATTTGTTTGCGACTTTCAGATCGAATATGGTTCTGAATTCATTTTGGGACCTTTTGTTTTCACCAAGAAATAATGGGAATAAATCCCTGTTTACCGTTGGTTGAGAGGTACGAGCCCCATCACATGTTTATTCAGAAGGATGTTCTCTTCTGATCTCCGCATCTGTAGATGCAGATTGATTTTGGTGGAAGACAGGTGAATGTGAGACAATAACCATTCTGTACAATATTCATTACTCTGGTATCGTTTGTGGTGGATTTCCACTTTGTTAGATATTCTGAAATACTTCCCTTTACTGGAGGGGGTAACGGAAGAAGGGGAAGCAGAGGCTCATTGTTTGGAGTATGTAGAAGCCTTTCCTGCTTGGGCAGATTGGTGGCTGCCTCTTTCCTTTGGTTGACGCTTTTGATCTTCCTAGAAAGGCCTTTGCTGCTGTTGGTGGGGTCCTTGCAACCACCGACGGGTTTGAAACCTCTGTGGATTAAAAACACCTCTCCTAACGTTTGTAAGGAAGCTTTTGTTGCTCCTTACCTTTCTCCAGATCATCCGCCTTCAAGGTCTCCATCTCGCTCTTCAAGCACACCATCTCATCATCTGTATGACTTCCAAACAGAATGTTACCAGAGAAAGGAAGTTGGGTATTCTCTGCTGAGCTTCCTGCTTGAGCGCCGTGAGACAAAACCAAGAATGTCGCCTGAGTGCCAATCCCTGGCAGTAACCATAGGCTGCTAGAAAAGATGAATTGGTAGCAGTGCTGATCACCCGATTAGAAACCATCATGCCTTCATTTATGATTTATAGGATGTCCTCTCTGCGGTCTCTTGGGAGGTTGACTACAAATTGCTGTAGGGAGTCCCATAAGAATCAATCATACCCGCTGAGAAGGGCAGATGCACTTGCCGCTTTCATGTTTGTGGCAGCTGTGCCACATACCTTGCACCCTACCCTATAAGGCTGAGTTTCCTGTTCTCCTTGTCTGGTGGAACCATGGACGAAAGATTAGTTGTGTAAACTTTCTTTGCATCTAAAATCACAACTGAGTCAGGAGGTGGGTCTGACCGTAGGAGTGAGGGGTCCTACTCTGGAGGCTTTTATTTTCTCTGAAGCCTAGACGGAGCTGCTTTGGGTGATGCTAGTGTAAGGAGAAATTCAATGGCTGGTTCTAATAAACCTGGAAGTATAGGTAGAAGGGGTCTTGATGCTGAACGTTAGTGAAGAGTCTCAAATATCACCGATGTAGCCATTGATGGAGCAAGCATTGAAATATTCCGTTTTGGAGCTCCTCGTACAAGCACCTCCTGAAACGTATTAATATCATAAACTGGCGAGACCCTTGGCTAGGGAGAATCAGTCAGCGTTGGGGAGTATCTTCCAGTGTTACAGGAAGAGGTGGAATAAAAATCCCTCCATCTGGATCGTGACCTGGTTCTGGACCTAAGATAATATCTATGTCTGCGCCTAGAGGAGCGACTCCAGGAGTGCCGAGGACAATGACTGAGACGTCCGAAAGTCACTCTTGTTCACAATCTATGACAAGATCTGGAATTGGCGCTGAGGAAACCTTGATCTCCTTGGGGAAGTTGGAGGCGTCACCAGTAAAGGAGCTCCAAAAGGTGCCTCTGTCTGAGGAAGAGGTGGAGGTAAAGTATATGGTGTAGGCATTGAAGGAGCTGGTGGGGGTGATGGAGAAGACTGCAGAGAGTCCAGAAAAAGGACCGGCGACAATGGCGAATACGCCCTGGAATATTCTAAGTCAGAAGTTGATGCCAACCTTCTTAGTCTTGATTTCCTGATCCATTTCGCAGATCTGGTATGCCTCAGGCTTCTCGACATCGGTTGTCTTCTATGTCTCAACACCGACAGACTTCTCAATGTCAAGAGTCTGTGTCTCAACGTAATAGAATCCTTCAATGTCGACCTCCGGTGTCTCGACCTCGTACGTAATCTCCTCCCTGACGTCTACCCAACTCTGGCCGGTGAGCATGTAGGCACCATATCTCATCTGGACGTTGATGTTCTCGACATCGACTGAGAATGACGTTGTTTTGAGGATTCCTTCTTGTATTGGATCGCCCTCTTTTGGATTCTTCACAGGTAGGTGAAAGAGCGCTGATAGAGGATTGACCCTCTCCTCGCTCGTGTGTAGTACCACCTTCAGACTGTGCCTGCTGCTGTTTGTTGCTTTTCAGTTCCATGAAAGCAAATCCTGTCCCTCAGGGTATACCTGGAAAAGATCTTGCAGTGCTGACATCTGTCAGGAATGTGACTGTCAAGAAGGCAGATAATACACTGATCCTGAGGATCTTATCTGGCCTTCTTTCTGTCACAGGCAGGGCATCTGTCAAATCGAGATGGTACTTTATTTGACTAAAAAAAAAAATTCCTGTTAGAAAAAGACATACAAACGCAGTGAGATTTATAAGGAAAAATTACTCCGCTCCTGGTAATTTTCCTATCTTTTGAATTATATATTGACCCTTTTTTAGTACAAATTAAAGCAATTGGCCAATACAGTCTCATTTATAGGCTGCAAAACGTTTTAATAAATGTAGTGCTAATCCTGGCCTTCCTGAAGTAAGTCGACCATCTACACTTAAGAACACATATACAGGATCCCCGCACGTAGGCACGGACTATTCAGTGCTTATGATTATCAATGAGATCCTCTGGGAAAGAACTTATTTTTAATAGTTACAGAAATAGTTTATTCTCCCTCTCGCCCCCCCACCCCCACATGTCTCCTGCAACATAGCAGCGCATGGGGGGAAATGTTAAACACAGTCATTCTAACAGACATGCTACACAAGCTCCTGGGGTGAAGTGTGACGTACTAGCATACATTAATGTGACAGCATACAGCGGGAAAGTGCAATACACCAAAACAGAAGAAGTTTGGCACAACAGTACAGGGAAAGTGCATAGACACAAGTAAATAAGGAAAAGTGCAACATACCAATTTCTAAGAAGCGCAGCAGACCAGCACAGAGCTGTGCAACAGAGCAGCACATGAGGAAAGGTGTACAAACACCAGTGGGAGAGAAGGGCCCTAACAAAACATTCACAGAGAAAAGCGCATAACACCACAACACAAAGTTCACCACAACAGTAAATGACAAGCATTTGCAATGCAATAGGTCTCGCTTTACGCAAGTTTGAGCTTTTGGCATTGTAAATGACAATGCATTTTTTTTATGTTTTGGTTTTTAAAACATAAATAAAAGGCATTGCCATTTACAATGCGGTACAAAAGGGGGTGGTGATGGACGGAGCATCGGCACTAATCAAACACTCACACCCAGTCAACAGATCTGGGTTTAATCCATCACCGTTCTTTAGCCCACTCTGCCACCCCAGTTCAGACATGGCCATATGCAAATCAGTCTGACCCTGTGCCTCATGGGAACAGTCCAGCCCGAACTGCCAAGCCATGCCTTCCCTGGACCGGAAACAAGCTTCCTAGGACCGGTTTCTGGCATTTCAGCCGTCTTCAGCCAGGCTTGCTTGAATCCAGTGGCAAAGTGAGCAAGGGACTCAACGTCTGAGCATACCCTGCCAACTTATGGCGAACAAAGCGGTACAAAAGGGGGTGGTGATGGACGGAGCATCGGCACTAATCAAACACTCACACCCAGTCAACAGATCTGGGTTTAATCCATCACCGTTCTTTAGCCCACTCTGCCACCCCAGTTCAGACATGGCCATATGCAAATCAGTCTGACCCTGTGCCTCATGGGAACAGTCCAGCCCGAACTGCCAAGCCATGTCTTCCCTGGACGGGAATCAAGCATCCTAGGACCGGTTTCTGGCTATCAGCCGTCATCAGCCAGGATAGCTTGACTCCAGTGGCGTAGTGAGCACGGGTCCCACGTCTGGGAATACCCATCCCACTTAGGGCGAAAAGCGTTACAACAAACAATTGATGGACGGAATGCTGACAATGCAGACATTCTCCCCCAGTCAAGAGATCTGGGTTAAAACAATGCCAATAGTTCAAACTCGCATATATGCGAGACCTTTTGCATTGCAAATGCTTGTCTGGGAATGATAGCAACTCTGCCTGCTGATGAGTGCAGAGGAGACAGGTTACAAACATAGAAAACAGAAACACACTTGGCTTCTCGATAATTCACTGTTAGCTTTGCATACTAGCGTATATCGTTTTAAAGCGTAGTAAGCGCTATATAAATACAATTACAATGTTTAGCTTAAAGGATGGAAAAGGCCAGAGGTACTTCAGTACTAGGCAAGCGAACGTACTTAGTTACGTGTGTGTGTTTCACATATAATACAACTCGAATACACTTTACGTCAGTAGGGGCAAGAATCTGCTGAGCAGCTGTTGCGCATGCGCAAGTTAGTATCCAACATGGTTGTAATGGGTTTAAACCTCCTATGTCGCAAGGGCGACTACTTCCGGTCGGAGCACTTTCAATGTAACACTCAGTCCCTGTAGAGAAGTGGCAAGAGGTGAAGAGAGGGTAAACTGTGCTTTCAGGATTCCACGGCTCGCAGATCTGGATCTGATCGGAACCATTGGGGAGAAGGAAGATGTGCCCGAGTAGCCAGAGTCCGAATCTGGCAGAGGGGAGGTGAGAGGTGTGGAACAGGGTGGCATACATAAAATCTAGCAATGCAAATTTCAAAAAAAGTATGAATCTTGCATTACAAGAAATACTGGAATTTCCGAATGACGTGGGTGAAATCCCAAGTGCCCAAAAGAAAAATGTTTAGAAATCCAAAAGCATGTTATTGTTCAAGAAAGACAAACATGGGGAAAAAAATAGATTTGAAAGCAAAATGTGCATTTTTTGTTCATGTTTAATACGTCTAAACCCCACATTGCTAAATAGGAAAAAATGCATTGCAATAGTTGCACTTCATGCAGCGCTTTGTAAAAACTCAGATACAGCACTATTAAGCAAGAGAACCGGTGGGATTTCTTCTTCCTATGATCCTTTTTACTTATGAGCAAACTTGCTAGGAATCAAATTCGTGCTCTTGGATTTACAAAGACCAACTGTCGCCGGTATGAAGAGCCCCAGGTACCAATTAAATGCTGCCGGTTTGTACGCGGGAACTAATTATTGGTCATAAAAGGCTAATAACAAAAGAGATCGAGCATGTGTGTTCCCTGTGTGTGGCAGTGTCCTCCATCTGACTGAAGTTAAAGACACTCTGAGTGCACGAGGATTACTTCACGACAACCCTTCCAGAAATACCTCACTGTCTGGAGGTTAATCCTTTGTGTTATTATCTCATGGTGGCCCTTCTGCTGCTAGCTGCCTCTCACAGCAGTTCGCCGCGCGAAAGTGAAAGCAAATTTGTGACGCGGCGGAGCGTGGCGTGCGCGCGCTTGTGGGCGGGGGAGCGCATTCCACGCGGGGGAGCGGACCCTTTGAAGTGCTCCCAAAAAGTGGATTGCATGGCGGCACGATGCGCGTGATTGTGAGCGTGCTAGCCATGCAATCCGCTTTTTGGGAGCACTTTTCAAACCCGCTTACAATAGTCTCGCTTTGCGATCGCTTACGCGATAGCAAGGCGAGACCTAAAACGGCTCTTTAACCCCTTGTGTGCCCATGACGAGCTGGACTCGTCATGGGCCGCGGTTGCGCTGTGCCCATGACGAGTCCAGCTCGTCATGAACCCCGCCCGCTAATGCAACGCCCGGCACAGGGCGGGGAAAGGGCGTGGCACACAAGGGGTTAAAGCTCTATGAAGAAAAGGTAAACACAACAATGAAAGCGCACATAGGTTTTGGGCAATGAACAGTTGGAGTCCAGTGTCCTGGTGTTACTGAGTTGGGCCTGTAAATACAGACAGACACACGCATGCACACAGACACTCTTTTTCACACACACACACACACTTCACACGAAACATATTCTCACGTGATCTTTAATAATCCTACAAAAAGATATGGCATTCAATACAAAATATTCAGCAGCATTTTATGGTCGAGACTTTGACGCGGGGAGGGGGGGGGTTCTGTTCGTCTCTGGTGGTTCAGTTTCAACATCTGACAGTTGTTTTGACGCACTGACGATGGAAATAAACAAGGGTGTCCTTTTAATTGTTCACTTTCATATTTGTCCATTGTCTTATTTGTACGACGCCTGTGCGTTTTACGTTGTGTGCACTTCTTTGCCTGGAGTATTGTTTACTTGGGACACACTGATATAAAGACTGGGTGTGGTTTGTTGTGGTGATTCCCTGGTGTGGTTCATTAGTTTTGAAGGTTTCCGGTTTCTCTTTCTGCTGCTTGGCAGAGGGCACCTAACAGAGTCAATCAGTAACAACAATATGGATTCAGGAAAGAAAAAAAAAACACTTATCCAAAATGTCAGCCTGTCATGCACGCATGTTTATGCCTCGAAGGCGTTGTGCAGCTGAATGGATTAAAATGCACTGGTGCAGCCTAGCAATGTGTATGCACATACACACACACGCATTTTTAAATACACACACATACAGACACACATGCAGATACACAAGGCACACATACACACAGCACACGCGCAGATACACAACACACACAGACACATACAGCCACAGCACACATACAGACACACCACACACATACACAACGCACACATACAGACACAGCACACACAAAAGCACACATACAGACACACGGCACACAGACACACACGCGTGCACGTGAATCAGGACCCGAGAGGCGTGCACGCCTGGCAGTGCCCGTGTGTGCGTTGGCTGTCGCTGGCTCTGCAGTGCAGCGCGCCGGCCCCGGCTCCACCACCTGTGAGGCACGCGCAGATTGGACGAGGCGGTCATATGGGGCTGGTCACGTGCACAAGGCAGCTCAGTCCAAAACAAAATGGGATTTGGTGTAAATCTAGGGGCGTAATGTTATCATATATCACGCTACCTCCGTAATACCGACACTGGAGCCCACCAACAAATCACAGGTCAAAAAGTTCTTACTATTATGTGAACGCTCTTTTCAGCAAGTATTCGGCGGGGGCTTCCGCGCTCTTCCAAAATGCCGAGGCCACCTCCTGCGCCTTTGCGCCCAACTCCCAGCGAGCCGGCTACGGGCCGGGGCGTTCCCTTCTGGCGGCCTGTACAACGTGAACAGCACCCTCTACCAGCACCCATTCTCCTCCGGATACGGCCTGGGTTCCGACACCTACAACCTGCACTGCCCCGGCTTTGAGCCCAGCGTCCCGGTGCTGTGCAGCGAGCTCAACAAGGCTGCGGGCTGCGAGCCCGCCGAGGACGGCGGCCTGCACCTCCAGGCGGAGAGCAACCTGCGGATCTACCCCTGGATGAGGTCTTCAGGTGAGGGGGTGCCCGTGTGTGTGTGCGCGAGCGCGCTGTGTGTCTGTGCGAGCCCCTCTGACGCGCACGTGTGCATGTCAGAATCCCTGCACTTCGCATGTGTGTTTATACCAGTGTGTGTAATGTGTGTATGCTGTGTGTGTGTAATGTGTGTATGCTGTGTGTGTGTGCACGGTGTGCCTGTCTGCTTTGTGTGCGTGCTGTCAAGGCAGCCTTTATGGCTTTAATTATAGCCCAGGCGCCATTGCCTGCAAAGCCAGTGGCATTGTATGGAAATGAGTGCCATAAAAGTTTAGTGCACAATTAATGGCTTCTCCCATTGCAAATGCGCTTTCCCCGGAATTTCACGTTTTTGTGTGTGTATGCATTGTATGTGCACATGAATCGGGTTCACGCAGCGCTATCCTAGCTGCAGAATGACGCCATGACAAACGCGGTGGCACTCCGAGAGAGTGGAGGATAGAAATGAAACAGAAAAGAAAACAAGCCCGGCGGTCGGCGGAGCGTGGCGCGCGCGCGCTTGTGGGGCGTGTGCGTCTGTGCAAGCGCTTCTCAGAAGCGCGTCCACAGACCCCGATCGCTGCGCGTGCCACGGTCTGTCTCCCTTGAGAGGCATCTGGGCAACAATAGTTCTCGTTGGCGGCAGCGCTTCGCGCTGCAACGCCAGCGAGACCTAAAAAGGAGGGAAACAAGCGAGCACATGTAGAGAAACGCAGGGAAGTGCAACATACCTGCAAACGTTCTGAGGTGGGTGCAGTACAACAGTATATGGTGAGAAGAGTAGAGCAAAAGAAGTTCACCATACTGGTAGAAGTGCAACAATACATCACATGGGAAGAAATGCACAGACACCACTCCAGGTGAGAACTGAAGCAAAATAGGACAGAACAGAAGAAACCGTGCAAGGAGAAAAGAGCAACAAAGAAGCACAGCAACAGAAGCACAAACTATTAGCACAGTGGGAACATTGCAATGCATGAGAACACGAAGTTCAGCACAAGAGAAGTGTAGCAGACCAGGACAGAGGTGGCAGTACAATGCAGTGGTACACAGGGAGAGGTCAGCAAAAGGGAAGTAAAGTGCAACACACCAAAATATGAAGTGATCTCATCCAAAATATTTCAGCCAGGTACATGGACAGAGCTAGATCGCACCCCGGGTTGTTGGCATAGCTATAAAGTCATATTTCCAAAGACCAGAGCACCAACAGGAAACTGCATCAGTGATAGGGTGCGGCTGGAAGGAGCTCGACCCAGCTTAAATCCTACAGAACTGACAGAGTAGTCCTGAAGGCAGCGCACAATGCTAGAACCATCGGCGTTGGAAAGTAAATCCCACAACACTTTTGCTGGGTTTCGGTCACCTTTATGACTCAACCCGGGCGCAAAGAGTTAGAAATCTGGGACTAAATACTCTGTACATTGTGCAGCATACTATCTTATCCTGTGTGTAATACAATATTTAAAGAATTACTTGTATATTCACAATGCTTTCAGTCACAGGATGGGGCCTTGTAGAGCTATAAAAACAAGTCACAATTCCACCAACCAGAATTCATTACCTTGACTGGTTACGCAGACATTTGTAGTGATTGCATTAACCAGCTGTGCTTTCATGGCAACAAAGAATACATTTCCTTTTGAATACTTTAACACAGTTTCAATCGTTGTTCTTGTATTTCACCCTCTGGATGAACTGCAAAATACTTTGTAGGGAGAGGCTGTCACTGAGGCTCCATCTCCAGTGCAGTCCAGCACACATTAGCTGAAGAACAGTGTGCGTCTTGGAAGCTGCACCAGCCCGGGCTAAGACTCACAACACGGGAAGTAGGGGCGGTGCTGAAGCCCTATGTGCCCAATGGGTGTTGCACCTCAGATAAATACAGTCCATTATAAAGCCCTCTGCTAAACGACTGGATGCAAGCCACTGCCCCATAAGAACAAGGTTTCCATACAAGGCTTCCCCTTAGCCAGAAGTGACGTGCCACGCCAACTTCGTGGTACTAATATTCAATTTTTTCCTCATTATTCAGGCTGATGTATACATGGTTTATTCTGTGTACAGGCTCTGCCCACGATACCACCCTCCTCCTCCTTTTACACAATTCTTGCCCAGACAGAAGTGCAAGCTTATTTCTGAGCCACAGTCCGACTAACACTAGGGCATGGTGGGAGCCAGGGGCAGGGCCTTCTTTAGTACTGGTGGTGGCCGCCGTGACAATCAATTTTGGTGCCTCCCATGCCCCATCACCGCCTCATCGGATTCTCTAACTCACACCGGGCAAAAGTGCCTCTCATCTCTCCAATCATAAGATATTGCTAAACACAGCACCCCCCCCCAAAGGGCAACACCCCAGTTCACAGGTCAGCACCCAGTGCGGCCGCACCGGTCGCACTGCCCTAAAGCCGGCCCTGCTCAGGGACATCGACAGAGAACTGCTGGGAAGAAAGTACTGCTGGGGCCATGAAGCACCAACACAGCTGAGGAAGGAAGCTGGCAGGCTGGGGTCCACTACCACTGGCAGTGTACCACTGAGATGAAAGAAAAACTGCAGGAAGCAACAAGCAGCGCATTCAGGGCGGAACCAGGGTCTCGTGATGGTTGCTGCAGTCTGCATACCTGTAATGATCGCTCCAACCAGCAGGAAGGCGCACAGAAATATGTTTCCAGCTAAAGTGCCGTAGTCGTCGATGATTTGCCCTTGGCTGATGGTGAAAATGATGCCAAACACCTGAGGATGGAGAAAAATGTGACAAAATGAGTATGAAAGACAGTAAACGTTACTCAGGCAAACACAGTATTTTAAGTCCTTGCTCTTCCGGCACTATTTTCTGAGCTCAACCTGCACAAGCAGGACAGAAATAAGGATTCTCTAAAACGAATACGGTCAAAAGACAAATAGTTTTAAAGGCGTCCATGGCAGTGTGTCAATCCATGTGAGTGAGCCTAACACGCTACCTTTCTGTCACTGGGTGAGCCCCACCCACTACCCAGGCATCACCAACCGGCACATCCAGTGTCCACATGATTTTTCCAAAATGTTATAGTTGTGGCACAGAATCGGATGAGAGGACAACTAGGAAGGTGCTATGCGGGAGGAGTGTATGGACTACTAGGAAGGCTATTTTCAGGTTTCATCTGAGACAGCACATGCACTATCGTTTGCCAGCATTTTGTTTACATACAAGGGCCTTACAGAGTGCCCATTGCTTACCGCTGGATGGCTTCATCTCGCTCGCATTTGCTTTCTTCTCATTTATTAACACGCAAGGACTTCACGTCCTCTTTTGTGTTGGCCCATCCCCTGGAGCATGGCCAAAGTACTGTGACCTTTCATTGTTTGCTTTTAAATTGCTCTTTACTGTGAGCTGTTGTACCACAGTGTCATCACTTTCACCCCTGTGCTTCTAGTTCCACCACATACAGTTGCTGGAAGGGAAATAAGCAGCACGGACACAAGCTCAAATCCCACGGAAACTTCCCACAAGATCGGCCTTCATGACCGGGATGCACTGCGTACAAATAGGAAATGATTCCCCAAAACAGCCACAGTATAGCAAATAAGGAAAACAAATCATTGGGGTAGCAGCACAGCCTCGTCCTGTTCACCCTTTTTCTATGTGTGCTGAAAGTGTGACACTTTTTCACACAGGTTACACAGGCATTAAACTTTGTACATCCCTGTATTTTCAGCAAATTGTGCTGCTTTTCGTCCGCACCAATAGTCGGATAGGTAAAAAACAAAACAAAAAAACTGTCCCCGAAAGGAATCAATGTCTATCTCCAGCCCTGAGCAAATAGCGCCGACACTTCACACAATGGAAGAGCTTGCATCCCTAGGTCTGTGGCGGGAAGCACTATCCATTCTGCACGATGATTCTGAAGGTTTATATGTCCCAGTCACAGGCTCGTCCTGCTAGCTGCGGTACCCGGCATCCATTAATTTACTGTTCAGTACCTACTGGGTTCGTCACAACTCTTTTGTGTGAACTTCAACGGCCCAAGTTCCAAAACAACTGATTGCAGAGAAACTAACGGACCGAGCAGCAGTCGTTATGACGTTTTTCCAGTAAGTAGCTCGATGCATGCACCCTTTTGTCCCGCCCTCCCTTTCTCTGCCTCACCCCAACTCTGACAAACACCACCAATGCACCCATGTATAGGCGATAAATACTCCAAATCACACTTTTGAATAAACACCCGTCGCACAAAAAGCACATTACACAAACATTACACTCAGGAAAAGGCAACACACCACACAGAAATGAATAATCCATTATCATTTGCATCACAATAAAAACACAGATCGCTAAGGCGCACACACCCAGCAACACAATCACATATAGCAGAGGCAGGCACGCACACTACAACACACACACATTCCTGCAAATACATAACACAGAAGCATGCATTACTCAACACTGAGGCACACTCACAAGTAACTTAAATCACACTTAACACAATTTATGCGACAGTGTATCTCATGAATGCTGAACACACCACAAACACTAACAGGAAGCACCTAAACCTTGCATACCAAACACACTACGCGCAAATTCACAAGACCTATGGGCTTTGCAAGTGCTTTGTCAGTCTGTTCCCTTTCCTTCCCAAAAAGCCCCGCCCTCTTACTGGACTAGCATATCTGGAAGCTCCTGAAAGTTGTTGTGAGTTGGCCAGGAGTTTTTTGAACCAAACTAGTGGTTAAAGGGGATAGAAGGGTCACAATGAAGCTATCAGATTCAACTTAGAAGCTAAATGATAATGAATTTCACACAGGCACTTTGAATGAAGGGAGTCAACTGGAGGAGCAAGAAGATGAAACATACAAAGCTTCCAACCAGCCGAGTAGAAAAGCATCTTCTAAAGGACCACGCCTCAGTTCCAGACGGAATGCACACTCTAGAAACCAGAAGGACTGTTTTCTGTAGTGAAAATGCCCAACTTGCTCGTGTGAAGATGAAATCTGGTGAAGAAGCCTCCGTTCACATTTCTCTTTCCTTATATATGTGAAATGTTACTGTCACGGCTATTCTCTTGCGATCCCGCCCCCCCCCCCCAAACACCTTTTATTGTTTTTTTTCTTTTACAAATCAAAACCACAGGGTCAACACAGTGCAAATATATCAAATAGTGCATTTACAGGCATTGTTTCGTACAAACAGCAATATGTTGCAATCTTTAGCAGGAGTCTTTGCCCATAAATAGATTAACTTTAGATTGAGACGCGTGTGGGATCTAGGCCGTAGTTAGCTCTCAGATTAATAGACATTTCCTGACATATCTGCAAATCATCAGGCACTTTCTAATCCCTCCATACCAACTTCATTCGAATTTCTTCTGCAAGTAAACATACTTTCGCATATCCTTTTCAATGCAACTAAGACTCATGTGTCGACCGCTCAAATTAACTCAAATCTCACTATACTAATCTACCGCTAATCCTTTTTTGGGTTCCAGGGTAGTGTGCTACTCTCCGAAAAGCGCTTCGAAACCTCGTCAGGGGTAGCAAGCGCTGTAGAATTACAATACAATACAATCTCTTTTCTACAGGTGTAGGCCTCGCAGTTGCAGCCAATGTATCATTATAGTCCGCTTCGCCAGCAATACCAAAAGGGCTATACACCTGTAACTGAGTTTTCTCTTCCTCTATCTAGAAAGTAAGCCATGTACACAGTGTGATAATGAACAGGATACCAGCTCTCGGAACCACCTCCGTTATGGCAGCAACCACCTATGTCCAGTAGTCCTTGACCAACGAGGAAGCCCACATCATATGTTGAAAATGTGCACCCTCACAGTGACAGCACAAGCATTCATCTTACTTGGTGGGATATTTCCTTTGCAGTATGGCTGGTGTTAAATACGCCCTATGCAATATTCTGAACTGAATTAGACAAAACAATGCATTGTCAGAAACCATCTTGTGGTATTGTAATATCTTGTCCCACTAAATATGGTGAGGAAATATCCTGTTCCAATTTCTCCATGATGTTCAGCGGACGAGTTAACTGATCCCGCAACAGGACAGTCAAAACAGTAATGTTCGCAGATTCAGGGGGGCGCATCTAGGGAATCCTTCCCAAGTCAGTCTTGCTACGCATTAATTTAGCGAAAGTCATGAATTGTACAGCACTTAATGCAAATTTTTGTTTAGCCTCCTAACATTTTATAAAATACTGACGTTCATACAGATTGCCCAACGTGAGGCATGCCCCTCAATCCCTCAATTCACCCAGCAGCCTCCCTCTTTAATTTCTGGATATGAGGTAGCTCCATATTTTAGTATCTGTCATAAAAGGAGTCTCTTTAATAATTATCACACACACGTGGTCCCATATGTGTGACATCGAAAAGATCAAATAGGGGCTCTCCTGATGTTCGTGTTTCAGGGCCATGTGCACAAATTGTAGTGAACAATCTGGGTAGGAACCTGCAAATAATTCGGTCTCTCGTCTAGAGGTCCTATCAATCCACTGCAGCAGGAATTGCACCTGCGCCGCCAGGTAGCGGCAGTCAAAGCCTGGTAGAGCTAACCCATCCTGTTCAAACTGCAGCTTCAGTGTACTGATTTTAGCGCTGGGACGTCATCCGTCCCATACCAAAGTAGTAATAATCTTATCAAACTTGCAGAGAATATTCCCTGGAATGTGTAGAGGATCATTTTAACAAGAACCACGCAACCAATTCGTGACAGGGGCAATCGCTGCCAGAAAGGAAGCAAGTGCTCTGCCTTCTCCAGTATTTTGCCTCTGTTCAGCTCCGTCTCTTCTACCCGTGAATGGTATCCCAAGATATTTCCTGGATCCGTGCGGCCACTGTAATCCCGAATTCTGGCTCTGGACCGCCAGTCCCTGGGCAAGCCATAGGAAACAGTTGTAATTTACACTATTTGTTACTCACTGCAGACTACTATCTGAGATCATCTAGCATGTGAAGCATAACCTATGACAATGGTAGCGGTTGAAACAACATACCCGCACAATCCCCTACATGAGGTGGTCAGTATTTAATGTAATCAAGTTAAGACTGCAATCCTGCTACCACAAAGTGGAACTTGCTACAAGCAATCCCAAATATTAAAATCCAAATTTGTTTGGAGCACAAAATGAGGTTAAATGCCCATTGTATCAGAAAAAGTTCAAAATATTAGTAACATTTATTCAAGTATAGAATTTAAAACATACAGTGGACCACAGAATATGTGTGTACAAGGCCCAATATCTTAGAATGCAACAAGAGATGCAACAATTATTCCAACTGAAACAATACAATATATATGTGTGTGTTATGTTATATCCATTTACAGCGCGCTCGGATACTCGAGAGTGTTCCTTTACGATATAAAAAAAATAATATATATATATATATATATATATTATATATATATATATATATATATATATATACATACATACATACATACATACATATACACACCAAGCACAAGCAGTACAAAGATTTTCTGGAGCCTTTAGTCCGTGTTCAACTTGATCACAAGTTAGATTTTGGTATCATGATAAACATCCTTACAGATTAATTGTGGGGGAAACGGCAAACATGTTTTGTCTAATAGACTTCTTCAGTGCTATTGGCGAACGCAAGTCACAAGCTGTAAAGTACACAAAAAGGCTGGAGAACAGAATAACTTCCCCGTCTTAACCCTTGCAGTAGGACGGGGGTATAAAACTTTGTTCGGTGTACGATGCAAGGATCAAAATTCATCTGTTCTAACAATTGGAACAAAGTCTCAGACAACTGTTTTTAATGCTTTTTCAGTGTCGAGCGAGCCGCTGCATAATTGTGATCACGCAACATTCTATGGAAATGAGATATTGTGTTTCGATGAGGGATACATCGTGATTAGTAATGACCTCCCATTGCTTGTTCGAGTAAAACACTGCAACAGTGTTGTCTGTGAAGTCTTGTTCACCTTTATCCGGGAGCAGGGGAAGGAAGGAGTTCAAACACGGAAATGGCCTTGGGCGCCAGATGCTTGGCAGGCCAATTTCTCCTCTGGAGAGTCTAAAGTCCATGACTGCTTTTGCAGTGAGTCTGCGATCCATACTGACATTACGCTGCTATCATTATGACGTAAGGGACTCGGGGCTGCAAAAAGGCCACATTCAATGGGTTGAATTCTAGTCAATGACTGTGGGGAGTGATCATCCTTAAGACTCTACAGGCTAAGGGTTGTTCTGAGGCACAACATTCCATGAAATTAGCATACAACACCTCAAAATAACAAGACAGACGGAGGGTATAAAAATCAGATGTTTCTCCCAAAAATTCTGCTGTAGGAAGGAGAAACTAGCCACCGCTTGTCTCAAGTGTAGATTATTGCTGGAAACAGAAATGCGAGCCGAGCCAAAGAGTCTACCATTGTAACAATTAACTGAAGTTTCTCGCTGGAAAGCAGATAAAGCAACCTGGTGGATAGAAAATCCTACATCAAAGAGAGAGCGGGAAAGCAGATTAAATTCTGGTAACAAGATGCAGGATAGTGGTCTTTGACTAACCAATCTAACAGGTGAAAATAATGTATCCACTGTGGCAAACACAGGCCGTTAAACACTGGGAATGAAGCTCAGGCTGGAGGATAAACGGCTGAACATCCCAAGTGCTGGTGATGCTTTGCTTTGATCGTAATATGGATGTATGGATCCTGGAGCTCTACAGAGGTCATCCAGTCCAAGATTGCATGGGCCTTGAAAGTTGAGCTGGTGCTGCCAAGTGGAAAGATTAAAAAAAGTGAAATGAATTCAAATTATTAACATCTAAACTTGGCTCGATCTCCAAAGCCTTTTTGAGGGAATGACAGTACCTGGAATAAAATCCATGGCCTTTTCAGTCTAAAAAACTAGCCGGATCACTTATAGAAGAGGATTTTATCTTGCTTCCAGAATATCTGAAGATGAACTTTGCAATCTTGGACGACCAAGTATGGGTTGAAAGTAGGTTTAGGGCATAACAATCATGGATGATTTTTAACACCCATTGGTTTTGAGTGCTAGGTCCTTTGTAAAGAAGACAGTTCCTCTTACTGGGGATGTAAAATTCCAAATATTCATGGGGTTCCCATGCTTGAAGGCAAGTCTGCTTGACTTTTTTGAGGAGTTTTGGTTACATGAAGGAGCGCCTATTTAGGTTTATTACAAAATGTAGGATTCTTGGGACATGGAGGTTGCTTCTATTCAGACTAAGTTTAAAAGCATGAAAAAAATTAGCTGGCTGGTATTAATCCAGTCTTCCAGTGCAATCACTAGAGTACCATGAAAGCGGGAGAGGATGTGGCCTTACGGCTAGAGTGGTCGACCTCGGACCTGGTGAACCGGGTTCGAGTCTTTGCATAGACACTCAACATCCTGTGAATCTGGGCAAATCACTTAATTTCCCTATGCCTAACATCTGTAACGAAATTGGTGCTCATGTAAAGCACTCGGATACCCGATGCCTCGGGTCTAGTTCATGAGCGGGGGGGGGGGGGGGGGGGGGGGCGGTAAGATTCCATCATACGGGAAGGCACCTTTATATCTCATTCCTTATTTCAGTTTGCAAAGGAAACGTTACAGAGATATGACTTTTGCAGAATCAGTGAGTTAGAACCAAATGCGCAAAAAAGAAAAAGGGAAGCCGTGGGCTTTCGCGCCTCACTGCACCGCAATTTCCGAATGACCGGGGTGAAAGTCGACAAGGACGCCCAGGATGGAGTTTGCTTTGCGTGTGCCTGTCCTCGACAGAGACTTTTCTCTTTTGGAGCCGTCCCACTTGGACAGACTGCCCTGCTGGCGTAAAAGGTTTATTATCTTCTTTATGGGGCCATCTGTTTCGCCCCATAAAGAAGATAAGAAACCTTTTACGCCAGCAGGAAGTCAGACGAGCCAGTCCAAAAGGGACAGCTCTAAAAGAGAAAAGTGTACGTCACTGGAAGCTCTTTTCCAATGGCTGGCCATCGTTTAGCATAAACGGTGACGCCAGCCAATGGAAAATAGGGGCGGGGATTAAACCCCGCTAGTGAAAGCTACACAAAAACATAAAATCTCACCAGCGAGACTGCGCATATGCGCAGCCTACGCTAGCCGAGACCTAAAAAGGATGAGTGATCCAATGAGTGTGGGTGCTGTGCACATGTGGAGGAGATCCTAAATCATAAAATGAAAACTGAAAGGAAGGAATTGTACTCCATCACGAGAGCTAAAAGAACGAATAATACTGAAAAAAAGAAATTAATCAAATTTTCTTTTTAGTATTAAATATTATGAACTCTGAAATAAGTTGAAAACACATTGAAAAACACCAAAACTGGAACCAACATGTGATTCGTCTTTTTCTACTCCCTAGTACTATTATTTTTTTTCTTCTTAGTGTTTACCAACCAAAAAGATCTTCCCAAAGACCACTATGGTACCATAAAAGTTATAAGTGTAATATTGTTTCATCGCTACCTCTTTGAGTTGTACTTAATGAACTACAGCAAAAAAGGAGAGTTTTGAAGATTACTAGCGTCAAAGCCCTGATCCCTAATACCGGTTCGAAGAGAACAATGCTGCACCTCCAGTGTGAGACATAAACGCCTTTGTGTTTTTTGGAGAGTTACACTGCAGGTTCTTTATCATTCCCAGGATGCTTCACACCTGTTCAAATGAGTTTTCATTTAGGAAATTCCATCTGTGATACCTTAAGAGTGAGATGATCATTTGGTACCAAGTACCATAAGCCTTTCAATTCAAGGCTATCTTTGCGAACGATATTGCCACAGGCCTGCTGCCTAAGGGATTCCAGACTAGAAAAGACATCTGAGAGCCCCAGAAGAGGGACATAGTCTTGCTGATCCCAACAAGCCCTGCTAGCAAGGAGCCTATGCCAGGGCACGAGTCGGGGGGTACACGCTAGTGGACGGCGTCCACCCACTATTTTCACAGGGTGGACGCCGTCCACCCTGCCAAGAAGTTGGACCCCACTGAAAAATATGCTGAATGCGTCCCGCCCGGTGTAATTTGCAAACAAATGGACACATTCAGCAGCGCCTGCACGTTGTCTGCTTTCGAACCCAACAACGTGCAGGCGGGGAGGGGGCTTTCTTAGTTCAGACTCCTGCTGGGCCCATAACAAAGGCCGAATCTGAGGGGTCATCAGGCCTCCTTTTGTTGGAGTCTCCTAGCTGGGAGCAGTCAGGAGCCTCACACCTAGAAGCAAATGCAGCAGAGGGGAAACAAAGGCTCACACCTTGTTAGCACTTCACACATAATTAAGAGAGGCAGCTTTTCACTTTGTTAAGTTCTTGGTTACAAGATATGCATTCACTGTAAGAATGTCAAATGTGTTGGTCTTTCACTGTATTTACACAAAATAAAAGTAATTTATAAAGTGCTTACTACCCCTGAGGAGGCGTTGAAATAATTTAAGTACCACTATTTTTTCTTTTAAAGCACTATGGGTAGAGGAAGTTGACGCAGACAAAAGGCAACATTGTTATATGTGCAGCTTTCAAAAGTGTGAATCTTATGCCTAAATCAGGATGGTTTCCCGATATACTCAAAATATGCTCCAATGTACTCATGATAGACATGTTAAATGTATATGTGAGGGCTTAAGATCTGATGTCACTTCTTATGATGCCACTTCCTGTGATGTCACACGCTGCGGGTTCATGTGCCGCGGAGTCATGCGCATCAGTGTCACACGCTGTGGTATCACACACCATGATGCCACTTGCATTCTGATTAACTAGGTTAGTCCCCCCACTTTAGGACTTGTGCCCTGGCCTATGCCTTTCATTAACAGCATGTGCGGCGGAGAGAAAAACGTTGCCCATTTTAAACAGAAAAAACAGCAAAAGAATTATAGAATGAAAAAGTGTCAGATAAGATAATGCCTGTGATACCCTAACATGAAGAGAAACTGGATGTGGGATTTGGCACAGCAGGGGGGTTGCAGATCAGTAATGCAGATGACCACTTGAACATGTTGGGCTTGAAAGCTAAAAGGGACCGATTTTTAGGTCTCGCCTAGCGACACAGCGCATGCGCTGATCGCCTTGGCGAGATCTATTGTCGTCGGTTTCTTGGCCGAAAAGGGGACAGGAGATGTACACGCGTACGGACAGGAGATGTGCACGCATATGGGTCATGCGTACGTGTGCAGATCTACTGTCCCGTACAGATCATGGGTACACGTGCACATCTCCTGTCCCTCCCGGTCTCCTGCTTGCTGTGCCTGCGAGGACATTAGATGTGCACGCGGAGACAGCTTGTTTCGATTCCTTTAAAAGCGGAAGGGAGGGACGCCGATGGCTTGAAAGTTGAAACTGCGGGGCTGCGCCATGCAGAGCTGGCTGCCTAATGTTCGTGGGAAGCTGAAACCTCCCGGGGAACTCGTGTCACTCTATAAAATCTCTTTACCTTTCCTATGTCGAGAATCTGTCTCAGTCGTGGCGATAGTGGGCACGCCAGGATTTAACAGGACAACAAATATAAAAGAGCGGCTTCACACTCTGGTGCTGGGCACGGGTCATTGGGATAATCTATCTAGAACACGTGCGCCTCATTTCCTTAGAGCCCCCGTTCTTGGGTTATCACGCATGAGAGGAGCCCTGCTGCCGAGGCGCACGAAACGAGTCCCCTTGCAATGACACTTCAGTGCGTCGTTTAATCCCTTTCGGGAAAGTCTCTGCCTTTCCTCTATATTTTAATGCCTCTTTTTCTCCCGTCACTCCTCAATCAGTCTTCTCCTCCTTACAGGCATTCATTCTTATCTTCCCCTGCTTCCAGTTTACTCTCCCCTTCTCTCTCCCCCGTTTCTCAGCCCCTCTCAGAAGGGTTATGCCTTTCTCTCCATCTTTCTACCCCGTCTCTCCTTTCATTTCATGGCACCACCATTGCCCGCGTGTTCTCTTCCACCTCTCTTTGAACCGCTGCCTCTGGCGCAGCAGCTCTGAGAGTGTTTCTCTCCTCCCTCTCTTTTCTCGCTCCTTCCCTCCCCCTTCCTCTTTTCCATTTACTCTCCCCCCACCAATCTTCACTACCGCTACCCCCTACCAGTCTGATGGCAAGAGGAGAGACCTGCAGTGTGAAACTGGCCTGAGTGATGCCTGGAAAACGAGTCAGTACCGTGAGGGGACCGGTTTACTGGGAAGCGCTATATTCAATCCAGTCTTAGGTACACGCACATAGCACAATTTTAGGACCCGCCATTTAGAGGCAGACAGAAGGGGAACCGCATATGTCTGATGTATTAAATCTCATCACGGGACATTGTAGCAAACGTGAAATAAAATTGAAGGTAACGTAGCAAACACATAGTAAAAAAATTAGAATATATGGTAACGTAAAAAGAAAACAGACTCTGGCTGCGGGGTGAGAGGCGACATCTCTACATACCTTCCTCCTTAACATGCCCCTGCCACCAATACTTAGCTTTTAGTATATACTATAGCTCTTCATTGACACGATAAAGCTCTGAATAGGGTAGAATGAAAGGAGTGGTACCAGGACACTCGTTTTAGGGGTTTAGATAACAAGGAGGGAGGGGTTCATAGGAAATGTAATGAGAAGAGGTAATAAGGCAAAAGCTGGCAGTATGGACATAGAGTCTACCCCGGCACGGGACAGACCTTCCCTCCACGAGCGCCCCACTGTTAATGGTCGGCAGGACTGAGTTTAAATGCATCCCGCCATTGTATTTGTTTTTGTTTACTCTTCACGTTAGCAAACCGAGCTGAAGTGCCTGCAGTGAGATCAGCGGGTTTGGCATTCCGTGTGGTTTGGTTTACCAACGCGATTGCAGGGATTGCGTAGGCGTAGGCAATGAGATCAGCAGCTCTACAATTGTGTGTGGTTTCTGTTTCAGGTGCCTGCCTGGAGCTCAGACGTTTTATTGATGTGTGTGGAGCTATTGGGATTGTAAATGACAATGCCTTTTATTCATAGGTTTTCAAAACTAACACATAGATAAAAGGTTTGTCATTTACAATTACAGTAGCTCAAAGTCTCGCAAATGCGAGACCTATTGCATTGCAAATGCTTGTTTGTGTTTTGTCAGAAGCCTTCCTGGGACTTGATTTGAGCTACTATTAACGGCCAACTCATCAGGACAGACGAAACGCAGAACAGGAGATTGAGAAAGTGGTGTGGAGGAAAAGGGAGCACACAAGATACATGTAGCAGACAATATTGTATGCCATAAGATGAAAGACTTCCTGAGTGAAGAAGTGGGAACGAGGTGAACAGAACATGTAAGGTGTGTAATAAAACAAACATACACAGCAGTGAGAAAAAGGTGTTCTATATGTGTAACATCCGTTGGAGAAAGTGATGCAGTATATATAGGAGACATTCAGTGGAGAAAGTAAGTAAAGTGACGTGGAACGGAGGGACTGTGTGAACTCTGCTGATGGCGAGAGCGAAGTCTGCCACGTGAAAGGAAAATAAGGCGTTGAGACATGCTGAGAGAAAGTTACGTGCTATCGCGATGTGAGGGAGGAAAATGGGTGAGACATGTGAGGGAAGGAGACACGTGCGTGAAGAGGAAGGGAAGAAAAGGACCAAGTGAGACTCGTGAAGATGAGCCCCCAGCAGGAGTGCTCAGCCGCTTCCCTGGCAGCACACTTACAGCACAGTGGCGCCAGGGCATAAGCCTGATGGAGGATGGTGCAGGCTGCAGCCAGACATGAGCAGCGTGGCCCAGACATGTGGCATGATAGCACCACTCCAGAAACCCAATGGGTAAGTTTGGCAGAGAAGGAACTGGCATGCCGAGGTTTGGCAGGGCAGCTCTGCTAATTGTTAAATCTGCTGTTTCTTTAAGATTATTTGAGCTATTTCACGCCACAGACCACTTCCAATTGCCTAAAGATCTGGGAGAGTCTCTGGCAAATAGAAGATAAAAACCCCTTCCCTTACTGTGCAAGCTTAGTTTTGGTACCTTTAACTGAGGTTCAGGCTATCTCAAATCTGGAGAAAAGGGTGGGGAAGGGCCCAGAACATAGCAATGCTTTATTATAACCCCATCACAAATCAACTTAACTGTCCAACTAAAAGACAAATCTAGGGATGTCCCTGATGAGAACACTAATCACAAAAGTTAATCAACCAACATCCAAATTGGTCATGCTAGGCACGGTGCAATTATGCAAGTTACTATATGCATAAGAGTAATTACCGGAATGTCCTCTGCATAGTGAACTAGAATGTACCCCCTCCATGAATGCCCAGATGCATGTTCATCTAAACACACATTAGATACAACCCCTCGCACCATCATACTCATAATATGGTTCCAAGCAATATAATTGACTTATATTGACCCTGGTTACATGCTGATTTAGCAAGTGTGCAGAGGCCTAGGCCGGTCACTGAGTAATACGAGGTCCAGAACCTGTTCTGAGGCCTAGAAGGGTGCACGGAGTATACCCTCGTAGTAGAAAGAGGACTACTGTCCCTGTCCTAGGATGAGCCCATACAACCAGTGGTGTCAGCATACAATGGTTTGTGAATCCTAGTGTGGCCAGATCTTTTTAATCTGCATCAGTGAGAGTGAGGCCCTCTGACACCTCAAATGTTAGGTTTCACTGTTCTGTGAAACCCACAGCCTTGCACTGACATCCTTTATGCGCGTACAGTGCATGTATAGTATGTGTATAATGTACGTGTGGTAGTAGGACTCTAGGTTTGTGCAAGCTTTAATACGGACACCAATGGGATCCATTTTGGATGCCCCTATTTTGGCATGGCACAAAACAGAGGATGAGGACGGCCTCCCCAGGCAACAGAAGGCTATGAACTGTGTTTCTGTGGCTGGAGAGTGGAGGTTCAGACACTGCAGTGAGGAGGAAGGAGACAAGGCTATCTTTAGAAATTCGATGAAAACTTTGTTAGCAAGGGGCTGCTGACTGGTTTTTCCTGAGCACTGCCATTTGGTTTATGTAGGTTTATTGGGTGATGGGCAGCACTGCCACTTTCTCTGTCCCAGATTACTGCTTCGGGAAGGCTGATAATAGCCACATACAGAAACCTCACACTTGACAGTGGCTATGTTATGAGTGTTCCTGCTGTGAGACAGCCCGAATGCCACGTGCCGAAAGAAAGATCATGTTACACATAGGCTGTCTGTATAGACCAGCCTGAGAAGGATACTTGAAAGAGAACCTCCCCAAACCAGTTCTGGAGTTTGACACACAGGATTCACACTCCCGTCTAAAATGTGTATACAAGAGGGACCTAAACCACCCTACTGTGTTACAGTTCCAAGTTCTCCAGGCTCAAGGAAGGAAATGGTCAGCAGATTACTTAAAAACTGCTGTGAGCAGGGCTAGTGGCTGCCGGAAAGCCAGTCTCAGAGGTCTGGGGACATCACCTGAAGCCTGCACTTTCTGTTGGAGAAGCGGAGGGACTGCAGGGTGCCTAGAAGTCTGTGCCCCTTGAGTAAAGTCCAGAGTCTGCCTGGTCCTGCAGGAGAAGAGAAGGTCCAAGAGGAGAAGACTAGAGTATTCATTGGCATAGAGAACACCTAGGGAAATACACTGCATGAGCCAGTAAGCCAGGTGACGCATGCTGCAAGTAGGTCCTAGCATCTTTCTCCACAGTTTCCGTCAAGAACGCACCCACAATACTATTCAAATATCCCCATGCCCCCTTTTGACTGTATGCCGTGATTTGGCGTTGCTGCCTCCACCACGGAAAGCTGCAACGCTATATAGGGCGAGCTGCACTGCCTACAAAGGCTGCAACTGCCTGGAGCACATGCCTGTGGCCGAATCAGCCCATTGGAGCATTGCAAATGCGTGACTGTAGGATTGGCCTGCCATTGCCGAAGATGATGGGATCTGTACATCAAAGCCAGCTGTGCAGCATTCAGGCTGAGCACACTGAAGACGCAGGCTGTTCCCGTATTCCTTCTTGACTGGGAAAGAAACAACAATCAAGCACCACAGTTCTCCGCCTGTGGTCTGGACAGGGAAACTGTAACAAGCTGAGAGAATCTACACCTAGGCCTAATTGTGCAAAGTCTGCTGGGGAACTTTAATAAACATGGTTACCCAGGCACTTAGAGCATTGGGTGGAGATTGGGGCACAAATTGTTATGAGGAGTAATGCCCTGTTTTCGAAAATTGAATTGTGTAGTATTTAGTCCTGAATTGCAATAAAAAATACTTTCTTTTAAAATAAACCAAGCACTGGGTTGGAAAGTGAGTTATTGTGTCTGATGGCTGATTGTTGAGTTCTGAGCTCTTGTCCCCAAACTACATTCCCAGAGATGCCTTGGACTTCTCACCCCTTCCTATAGTGACAATCAAGTGCAGAAAGTGTGGTACCCAGCCCATTTGCAGAGCCACAGTAGGATGGACCACAAGATACCAGTGGCAAATGACCTTAACCACCACAGTTGGGGAGCTGCCCGTATTTGCTCCGTGGCCCCCCAATGAGGTCTGACAATGAGGAACAGGGTCTGGTAGAAGATGCCTGGGAAGGTGGGGCGTGTGATATGCCTGCAAAAGGGATGCAAATGGGACAGAGGCACACACTAGGCCCGTAGTACGAGTCCAACGACGAGCAAATGAAGGTTACCTGAGCAGACACATTAAGGAGGCCGGATGAGGTTCCTTCAGACTCAGGATATGTCAATTCAGCTGCAAATTCAAATCCCAGCGGGAGGTACCCAGTCATAAAAAACCTGAAATTGGAAAAGTGCGCGTCTGAGAAATGTGTTACAATTGCAGGGAACAAAACAGAATATGCAAATTAGAACATCAACATTTTTGTAGCTGTCAAACTAGGTAACAATCTACAGTGGTTAAACTGGAAATACCTTGCGCCTCAAGCATGGAGTGGCCCAAAACAAAAAAGAAAATCCAGTTCACGCTTAAAAAGAACTCCATGAAACATTTGCTGTCTGAGATAAAGGTGCAAGTGTAAAAACCAGGAATTAGTGAAATCATGGACTATTACAACTAGTAAGTGAAGCATGTTGCCTCCACCAAAACGAACATGCTGATTGGAGGATATGTATATCGGACATACCTTACCTTTCAATTGGAATGGCATTGATCACCGAATTTGGCACAGTGTTGTCCGAGGGTGTTTATATTAGATAAAATGACAAACAAACCAGTGCAAAGCACCACTCAAAACGTTAGAAAGTTGAAGGAGGGTGCTATTATCCCCGGTGTACTCATTGGTATACCCAGTTCACCAGGAACTCTAGCCATGGATTATTAGATCAGTTGAATTGAAGAGGGGAAACATATTTTCTTATATGGGAACTGTAATGGCCGTCTTGTTGACTGTCCAATGAAGCTATCCAGCAAATTATAAGTGGGTGCTGTTAAGCAATTGATACGTCATGTACTTAATTTGAGTGGCCATAAAAGTATGTTTGAATAATGTTGTCAAAGAACTATGTTCTCATGTGTCAAATACAGAATCCTTTATATAAAAAAAAGCAATATTTATAATAGATGAGTAATATCCAGGGCATGTCATGTCCTATATGGGGGTCTGAATTTTCTTCTATCTCATGCCAAGGGATATCATCGTTGAGGCCGATGGTATTGGTAGAAAGGCGAAATATCCATTGTTCCCTTCTAAAGAGGGATTTCTGATTCATCTTGGGATTGGCTTCTAGGATAGTCCAATGCAAGTCATCTGGTGTGTGGCCTTCGGTTAGTAAGTGCATACTCATTTTTGTATTTGATTTTTGTGTCTATTTGATCACCTGCTCATGTGATAAGCACTACGTAGGAATGACCACATGTCCTGTAAAACTAGGAATCAATTAACACCGCAGCACAATCCGTTGCATAAAATCAAATACAAAAATGTGTCTGCACTTCCTAACCGAAGGCCACACACAGATGACTTACGTTGGACTATACTAGAAGCCAATGCCAATGTGAACCAGAAAGCCCGCTTTAGAAGGGAACAACAAGGGATTTCACCTTTCTTCCAATACCAACGGCCTCAACGATGATATCGCTTGGCATGAGATATAAGAAAATTCAGACCCCCATATAAGACAAGACAGACCCTGGACATTACTAATCAATATGAAATATTGCTTCTTTTTTTTTTAAAGTAATATTGCTTAAAAAAAAAAAAAGAATTCTCCAATTGACACATGAGAACATAGTTCTTTGATAACATTATTTAAACATACTTTTATGGCCACTCATATTAAGTACACAACATATCAATTGCTTAACAGCACCCACTTGTAATTGCTGGATAGCTTCCTCGGACAACCAACAAGATGGCCTTTACGGTTCCCATATGAGGAAATATGTTCCCCCTCTTAAATTCAACTGATATAATAATCCATGGCTAGAGTTCCTGGTGAACTGGGTATACCAATGAGCACATCAGTGATAATAGCACACTCCTTTAACTTTCTAACTTTTTGAGTCATGCTTTGCACTGGCTTGTCCATCATTTTATCTAATATAAACACCCCCGGACAACACCGTACCAAATTCGGTAATAAATTAACCTGTGAGAATAAACCCTAATTTATTTAAACACGAGGAACCACACAATTGTTGCTTGTCTTTGCATAACACTTGGTTGTCATGTTGGTCAATATCGGACACCATTAGCCTAATTCCGTCCAACATCTACTGCCGAGTGCAGGTCCCAATTACTGTGATAAGATGCCCGCCATGATTTTCCCATATTTGAGAGGAAGTAGTTCTCCCCTCAACTGAGAAAGAAAACGGACAGACTAGCCCATTTCAAAACTCTTTGCTCCAGCGGCAAATTCCTGGGCAGGTCCATAAACCGAAACACCTCTTCCTAGTTAAGTGAGCCGGAACAGGTTAAATGCTGGAAGTTGCCACCGCACCGGCACTTCTGAGTCAGCCGGCGAGGGTAGGTGGTCCAGAGTGTCGTTCCTCAAAGACCTGTAAGTACAGCATAGCCGACTGCACTGTAACAATAGAGAAGGTGAATATTCACCTCTCTCCAACAGATTGAAAAAATTAAGGACGAATGACTGGCCATATTGGTGTTTTTCAGCACGCAAATAGCGTGCCGTAGTGCACTACTGGAGGAGTCTTGCCTGATTAGGTTAAGTTGTTACCATAATCAACTAAATGTGGTGGACTTTAAAGAATCCACATCATGTCTTATGTGGAGTTTGTTATATTTGTCTCTTTGAATGCATGGGACACAACTGTGATTAAGCACAAAACATGCATTGGTGTCTCAATTTTTATTCTATTTTCATTGGCCTACAATATTGCAACAAATGAATGCAAATGGTTGTGAATGTTTGTCTTAATGCTACAGGTCATTGCCAATATAAGTTCTTAAACCAATGCCTAAAGAGGTATGTGTGATTGGGAGTAGATTTATGAACCTATATATTGACACTCCAGTCACAAAGTAGATTAGGAAAAATTGGTCTTGAAGAATAGCTACTAGATCATTGCTGTGACTAAATCAAAGCTTGAAACATGTTGACCTACAGCTATCTTTGATTATATCTAGCAGATAGCATCACGTATTTTAATATAGGCAGGAGGACTTTTTCATTAAAGTTTTTCCTGAGAAGTACTTCTTACTCTATTTTTAACGGCACGTTTCATACGCTTGAACACTACTCTACATGTTAGACCCTCACACCCACACTTCACCTAATGGCGGACGAAAAGATCTCTGGTAAAGAGCCCCCACTGAGGGTGGTTGTTGGGCATTGCAGCGCCGGCCCGACATGGAGCAAAAGCCTGATGAAGCACGGCACCTACTTAGGTGTGTGAGGGCATTTAGTCCTGTAGAATTACGCTCAAAGCGTACTCTGGGGAACCGAATCTGACCTGGCAGACAAACACACTTCACTGGGAACTGCATACCCTTTGCACCGTGTCTACATTCTGAGGCTGCCAGATGAAAATATAAAAGTACAGGGGGAAGTGAAAGGTATAAATCACCACTGTAAGCAAGCAATGCTTTCTTTTATAAAGTCGCACTTCGTCTTTCATGTTTAAGAAATGAAATCGCGAAACATTCTGACACGCGACGGAGTCCATTCCCAACCCCCCCACCCCGGTCTTTTATATTTGTGTTACAGCACTGGGCCTTAATCTGCTAAGGCGCACACTTATTTCCCAAAATGACTCATGATGGTTGCTCGTCGTGGGCAATGAAATGGCAATAAAGATGGCAGTATTTTTGCATTTTATTGCCCATAACGAGCAACCGTCATGGTTTGTTTCAGGAAATAAGTGTTTGCGTTTGTAGATTAACAACGATCCAAAGCTGCCTGTTGCAAATATAAAATACAGTTTGTACAGATCAGAACAAATTAATTTCCTCTGACAATGTGCCCATAAAAAAATGCTGTCCCTACATCCTCTGCCTCTTTGGGCACATTAGCGTCCTATGCTTGTGCCACTAGTTGCAGATGTAGCCTTTCGGCTGAAAGGAGTGCTGTGGGCACAAAATGAGCCTTGTCCTTTTTGCATCAAATCCTATTTTGACCGATGGGCACTTCAAGAAATTAATCTAAAAAATAGTCACAGAATTCAAGCTTGGATCATGATGGCTGCTGGTCATGGGTGCATCTCACTTCCTTAGCTCCCCAAGGATAATTGCAGCAGGTATGGTCGACTTGGGCAGAAATTAAGCCCGGTACCAGAATAAAAGTGGGCCCATTACTGAATCAAATTGCTAAAACACACAAAACCAAGGGGAGAAACGTTTTCAAATCAAGGCAGTATTTTGCAAGATAAGGGAGAGTTCATGCATTTGAGCTTGCTGCAGGCAGGTTTGGAAATAGCAGGAAAATCAACTGTAAAAACTGGCCTGCCAGACCTAACGGGGCAGTTTTTAATGCGTTTAAATATTTCAAGACTACATATGCACAATTTCTTTATAAACTTTCTTCCTTTCTCAAATTTGCTTTAAAATGCACCATTTGTCACTATTTTCTTTCCAACTGTTTTTTCAAGGGGAAGATCTTCTCCCCCGATTCCACCTCGCCTTATGTTAGACGGGCTCTCTATGCAACACTCATCCCCCAACTTTTACGCCTCACCATTTTCAAATATCGCCAGCCACCACTGCTGAGGAAGCAAAAGCAAGTTGATGTTGGAGAGCTGAGCCGGATACGAGAGGCATCTGTAAATTGGTAGAAATCACGAGATTCTACAAAGTCTTGCAAAAGAGAGAGTTTGATAGAAATACAGAGACAAATTAGCTCAAGTAGGTTGAGTGGAGGGAAATGGAGAAGAGGCTCAGGTAGGAGGCAAACTGTGACCACCAGAGTGGTGCCCCATTGTGAAAAGAATTATCTGAATAAATTCCCACTCGCAGGGTATAAACCATTTCACCCAATATTCATGCGGAACATGGCACAACCTGCACAGACTTTCCAACTGGGTGTTCCTTTTCTCCTTCACATGGAAGGCAGTAGGAAAAAATGATGAACTACCTGGGCCCTCAGCTGAAAACCCAGTTGGTACAGAGATTGAAATGATGCCTCTCTATGCCTATTCAAGTAAAAATCCTGCTGCTGATGGGTTGTCTTTTAGGACCCCAGCAATTGCTTTTAATCCCATATGATTTATATGGAGTGGCATTTCATGCGATATCACAGTCCCTGGGTATTCAAATCCTCTCAATCAGCTCAGACTGTACCAAGGGGTCAGCCAGTTGCCATAGAGATCTGAGCAACTCAGGGCTGACAGAAATGACAAGGCTGAGTTAAATCAAAAGTGAAGTGTCAGGAACCTTTCTTTCAAAAATCACGATTTTCACTGACTAAGGTCCTTGTAATGGGCTCCAATGAAGAGTAAAATAGTGTTCTAAAGCTCTTTCACAAACCTGCCAGCATGAATATGACATTTTACACCGCACGCATTTACAACGCGTGCCATTACCCCGCATTTTTTACTCTGCAAAATCTTTTACAACGCAGGGCTTTACAACGCAATCCATTGCAACGCATAGTTCATTACAACACAATTTCCTATTCTAACTCCACTGAGGTGCTGTAATGGGAAATGCGTTGTAATGGTTTGTGGTGTACAGCCCTGCATTGTAAAAGATTTCGCGGAGTAAAAAATGTGGGGCAATGACTTGTGTTGTAACGCAGTCGTTGTAAAGGATGTTTAGCTGCCAGCATACCCATATGGATTCAGGAGCTCTCCTTGCCCAAAAGCCTTTAAAATCTTAATGAATTTTGTATAGCTTGGGTCAAAACAGATCGAAGGCCTTCCGGGACTTTTGGGAGGACTTGAGCAGTGCCGGACCGGGCCGTTTTTGCAGTTATGCTGCAAAAACGGCCCGGTAACAAGAACGGCCCGCAGGGGCCGAAAACTGGCCCCCACCTGTGCGCCCACCGGGGGATTGCCCGGTGCCCGCTACGGCCAGTCTGACCCTGGACTTGAGCCACTGAATCCCAAAGAGCATGCGGTCCAGCAGGCAAATGGCGTTCACAGACCTGAGGGCCAGACTGGTGGAAGAAAATACCTACTTCTCAAAGATCTCAACTCTTTTGGACTCCCTGATTTGGGGGGTGGGGTGGGCGGGGCGGGGGGGAGGAGATGGAGTAGTCGAAAAAGCATTTGGATTTGTTGACTAGTAGACACCTGCACTAGTAACCTCTCAGGACAGGGGTGCCGAGACAAAAATGCAGGGCTGCCTGGGGCAGGTCAGCTGTTTCTTGCAATCTGGCGATTTAGTGGGTAGCCAGAGTAATGTGTGGCCAGGTTCTTAAGAGAGTATGAGTGAGTGCCTCTTCAAAAGGTAGAGGGGCTCAGTAGTTTGTTGCCCCGGCTGGAGAAATTCGGTCAAGACATTGGCTTTGATCGTTAAGGTGCAGAGCTGGAGGATGAGAACATTGGCCGCCCTCTGCAGGACCACAGCAAAAGAAGTTCTATCTTCAGTTTCTGGACCTTGGCGTGTGAGAAGGCCAGAATCAGGAGATGTGTCAAGGTCACTAGCATCTTGGAGATCATCAAAACTGCCCTCTTCGTTGTAGGGTTGGCCAATTTCCCTCCAGATCTGCGTCTGGTGGTGCATAAAGCAAGGAACCAAAGTCAGCACGCAGGAATGAAGATATAAAGGCTGCACATTTCATTTCCAGGGCGGAACGGTGTCAGTGTGGAGCTGCACAGCGCCACTACTAGCACGCATAGGTACTGCTGTAAACGTTCAGGATCCAGTCTGATACCTGGGGAATATGCAAAAGGTGTGCAATCTGCGGTTAGAAGTCTATCAGAAAAAAGATTTTTACCATTAAAAAGCAAGTCCAAAGCCGTATGCTGTATGTTAGAATGAGTGACAATGTACTGAGCCAGGCATGCCTGCTCATACACAATGAACAAGTAACTGCTTTGGCTGCAGTGTTCATCAAATGTTAGGAGTTAAAATTAGGTTTGACATTTGAGACTGGTACACTGATAGAGGCAAAATAAAAAAGTGCCTACCAAGTAAGATGAACCAACTATTTTTGACTCTTGTACTGGCTGAGACAACTACTGCGACGATTGGGCCTCCAAGCTTTTTTGCTACACTTTTTATTTATTTATGAATGGGGAAAAATAAAAGTTAGTAATTGGCAAGGTTAGTAATTATAGAGAAACCCTTGGCCTCAATGGTGGTACAGGTGTTGCATTTTGTTATGCGTACCTTTTGCGGTATACTGAATCCTAGATTAATCTATACTCATTTACTGGTACTCTATCCTGGAAGGGAGCCAGGCTCAATTTCTGAGGAGAGATCGCTGAAACGTAAGCTTTGCTAGTGGGGTGGGAAATTGTGATCCAGTCTGAGTTAGTACAAATACAGGAATACGATTCAGAGGGCACAATCATATCAGGTCTGAATATGATGCCCTATACCACAGGTTTCCAGATTTTGAGAGTCGCAACTTTCTGTCCAGGTACTCAACAACCTCTTAAACGGGGTATGTAGGGTACTGGAATAGGAGATTCAACTCTTAACGTCTGTACCAAATCAATGTTCCCTAGAAATGAAAGCCTGCATTCTGAAAAGAAGTGACCGGCCAATTGTGATGCCAGTTTTTCTTAAACAATGATTGGAATCATCAACCACGTGTGAGTGCAGAAAATGCAAAGCCACTGAATGAAGTTTGCAAAGGCAGGAAATGCAAGCTCCATGGGGATATCCTCCACAACCAAGACATTGAAAAGAGAGAAGCAGATGCCTGTCGACTGTCAATATGGGAACATCAGAACCTTACTGGAAACAATTTGCGGCTATGACTGTTTACAAACTGTTGGGGAGAAGTGAACGCAGAACAAGACCAGATCAGGAATCTGGGGTACAAGTCTAAAAACTCTGAAAAATAAACTCACACACCTTGAAACTGAACAGTGCCCTATTTCTTTATATTCCTATCTTCTTTCAGTGACTTTTTGGCATGTACTTCTGGTTCTAATTTGGCTCAGGCTCATTTATGGAGGGAAACCTGCCTGGAATGAAGATTCTAGGCCAAGCATCAATTAAAAAATGTATACAAGTGCATGGCAAGCAGGGTACACCAACCCAACTAAAAAAAATACAGTCGTTTTTGTTACATTAAAGTAATTACTTATTTAAAATGTTAGAATGATCAAACATCGCAATACACCAGGACAATCCTACAACAAAAGACAGAAAAATGCACGATACTTGACAGTAGTTCAGTGGTACTAATGTTGTTCCGCCATCCGGGAGGGGCTTTCTTGGTGAAAACATATTCGAGGATTTAATAATTGTACAGAAAACTTAGTTGCAATACAGTGAACAAAAAGGTTTTCATTTGTAAGCCTCACTATATTGAAAATATAGAATTTTAACAAATAAAGTCTTCAGCATAGTGGCACGATTATGTTTTCAAGTACTTAGCTCACTTACAAAATAAGTGTTGACTGAGTGAGTACGATACACGGTTTTCATAATTTTAGCTCGACTCAGATTATTACTACTTACTAGGGATATGCAATATCTAAATAAATTAAATTGGCTAAATTAGCAAATTTGAATTATACGAAGTTCATCAATATATCACATTACTTGACTTCACAATTATTTTGCCCACAGAATGTCTTGCCCCAAAATGTTTCAGACTCTAACCATTCTCTTTCCAGTATCTCTCATTACTTTTTATGCAAAGTATGCACTCCAGTGAAAAAAGAAAAATCACACTAAATGGAGGCAAACACTTTTTGGTAAAAGCCCAATTTCCGCACAAAAATACGGTTTTGCACCTTATTACTCGTCTGCCATTCACGTTTCTCTTCTCAAACCTATTGTTTGATGACTTTCAGGTTTCTCTTCTCGAACCTATTATTTGATGACTTTCAGAAGCTGCTACTTACCCCAGACATCCAGCAGTAACGAATACTACCCAGAGGTACCCGAGGGCCAAGGTGGACGTGTAAACAATCATCCCTACCAGGGACATGAGGTAGACAATCAGCGTGGTCATCCTAAAGAAAAAGAAGAAAAATGTGTTAGCCTCCTCCCAGGATCTATCCAAAGCCTCGAGCACATGTCACAGGACAATTAGGTCTTCATACAATATATTCTTCAATTGGGAGGTCCAGTTTAAAAAACAGTGATAAAATATTTTAACCACAGACCGTTCTTTCACTTGGTTACTACACAGAGCAACAAGACGTTTAGCAAAGTTACTGCCCACTAAGGATTCTGATAGAGATGGATGGTGGAAAAAGAAGGGCTGCATTCTCTTCTGTTGCTACGTCTTCTAGTCACTCATACCATTTAGGACCAACATGCGCAAAGATTTTCTATAGTTTTGGGTAAAGTCTCAAATCTTACGATGATTTGCCATCTACCAATAAAGACGCCAATAATTCACTCACTAAAGAGTAAGCAGGCGCAATGAACTAGAGTCTAGGACATTGCACTCTTCCTCTTTTAGAGTCAACACTCTCTTCAAAATACACATCTTTAAACTGATCGTAGCCATTTCGACAACAAAAAGGTTACTTTACAGAAAGTATTTTAACCACCTAATATAGTCCCTAAACTAATCTATAGTGATCTGATTCAAACCCTGACCTTAACCGACCACATGGCAATTCCCTGTCAAGGGGAAGGATTTGTAGTGGGGTCTGCCGAAGGAGTTAAAGGCTTGTCAAGGGGGCATTAAAATGGCCCATCTAGGCTCTGCTAAAGCCACGCCCCGGTCATCCCGTTCGGTAGCAATTGGAAGTTTCCAGAGCCTGTGTACCTCATTTCTGTGTAAAGCCATACCTTTATTAGCGGAGAATCGTTTGTCAGCTGCCCCCCAAAGATATATATGTAGGCTGGTGGTGGATTTTCAATGTATGGTGATGGTTTGCTTTGCCAGTATCAACAGCAGGTCGGCAAATTTAGTGTCTGGTTTCTCTTGTTCAGGGCATGGTGTGAGGCCTAAAAGACAAGCCCCTGGTGTGGTATAGGCGTCCCTGCCAAACATATGTTTTTGATTAAGTCTTAAATGGAAAGATTCATGTTGAAACTTCATGGGAGTGAGGGAAGTTGCGCCCTTCTTGCCGCTTCACTTAGGAACTCTGTTGAAACACCTTAGGACAAAACTCTCAAGAGTCATTAAACTCTAATCAAACTCCACATCCGCCCTCACAGTGAAAACCTTGGTTGATGATGTAGGAGGTTTGAGGGACAATGGCCGTTTGTAGAGGGGTGTCTGTCTCACTCAAAGAATAAACCAGACCCATATTATTCTGCCATATACTGTTTGCTTAGTTTAATTAAACATGTACTCTAAAAACATTAAAAGAGAAGGTAAGCAGGCTCACCGGAATGCAATCCAAACATCTGGCACTATAGCAGGGTATTTTTAGGTCTCGCCTACGCAGCACGCATGCGCTGCATAGGAGGGCGTTTAGCCGTCTCTCTGCTCTTTTGGAGCACACAATTGTGCTTGTGGCGGCATCCACCTTGCGGGAGCGAGCAGCAGCGCGTGTGCTAATTGGCCACAGCTCGCTCCGGCAAGGCGTATGCCGCCACAAGCACCAGTGTGGACACCACTCCCGGGCTTGTTTTAGTTGCTTTCACAGTTTATTCCAGAAACTGTTCGTGGCAGTCATCGGTGAAAAGAAAATGTCAGTTATTTAATCACCAGAGTGAGCACTGGACTGAATTATGTAAATGATTCTGTCATCTGCTTCGACTCGTGGCACGTTTAATAGAGAAGTCCGGAAATAACATTCTTTCTGGGCTCTCTTCAGGCACTTTTCTCAGAGAGGGTCAGCGGTAGTAGCACTTTTATCAGCAGCACCTTGTATCACTATCATTGTTGCAGAATGAAAAGTCTGGCTGCGCCCTTTATTGCATCAGCTCTTACACGCCTGATTTGGCAACATAGACTACAGTCTGGGATTGTTTTTTATTCTTCCCAATGCATCTTTTCATGAGTTTATAGTTTGTCTTCATACAAAATTCCTGTTTTCTCTTCGCTGATGGGGATAGTACTGAGCCATGCAAACTCAGCAAAATTATTTTAGTGCAGTGTTCATTTTCCACTACTTTCCAAATCCTACCCATTTGATAATTGCATGTAGTTCTCGCAAATAAATATTCCCAGTTTGATCATTTCTTTTATAAATTAATAGTATATGTGTGCTCTTCTTGATTTCTTATTACAGTTGTAGATTGTAAAACGTGGGTTAATCTCACCTCTGTTTTAGGGTTTGTCACATAAATGTCCAATTCGAACTCGTAATACTACAGCAATGGGATGTTGAACCCACTCATAAACCGGATCATACTGTCGATGTTACTTTGTTTTCTCATTATCTGACCAATGTAAATCAGCTTTGCCTCCTGTCTTGGTGGGCTGTTCCCTTTCTTGCCTACCAGCAACTGGAAAATTCCCTCCAATCTCTTTCTAGTAAGCACAGCATATTATAGGAGTACCCTTGTCACAAAGTCAGCCTTTCAAACGTTACGCCCTGCCCTATATTTCTAACCTCTACAACATGGACACTGCAATAAACAATAGGTTTAAACGAGCTATGTGAACCTTACTACCTCTACAAAACAGGCCTTCATAGTTCGCAGGTTGGCTCCAGAATTTACTTTTATAAAATCTGAAGTCATGGGCATCTTCATAAGCACTGCACATGGCCGACGGGCATTTCTTATGAAAAACAATGTAGGTTTGTTGAATATACCACTGCTCATTTGGGTGCATGCCCTATGATGATTCATCTTTATATGAAGTAACCTCATTGTGAGGTCTTTTTTTGTCTTTTTTTCACTGGGGGTACCTACTGAGCACGGTGATCAATCTTCTTTGACTTTCCTTTCACAAGAGACACCATTGTACCTCTCGTTTCCATCTGTGTCTGGCTAGCAACAGGGATGCACTGGTAAACAAGGAGGGCCTGTTGTAATTGTGCCTACTTTTTAGTGGTATGACGCACCTGTGACCTCGGTCAGCTGATACCGTCCCTTGAAACATGTGAATACAATGTAAAGATACATAGTTTTGATACCATCTTATCCCTCTTTCTTCTACTAACCTACACTTCCTGTCTCTTTGTCTCGTTTTTTTTTTGTTCACCCCTGCATTCCACTGTTTCCTCTCCGGCCCCCTTCCTTCCTATCTCTGTACGTAGGTCAAAGTCTGATGGTGAAAAATAAGTCCTCCAATAAGCCCCCCAAAGTGTTGTGCTTCCCGGTGACAAACTGTGTGGCACAGAGGGCAGGCTGCTGCCATTTCAGATTGCAGAGAGTTAATTTGTAGATGGATCACAGCCTGTTTGCTCAGTAGGTGGGCTGCTGCAGAGATCTGTGCGTGTCCGCCCATTCATAACTTTCGATCTTTCCACTGTCCAAAGCATGCTTAATTTGGTGGGGAGACTCGCAACACTTGGCATGTACAGCGCAGCGAAGCTGCAACTCTGTGGAAACAAGTGCGGTACAAGAATGCATTTTTTTTTATTTTTTACAAGATTTGATTTTGTTAGCCCTGTAAAAATTGTTCCTCTGTGTACTGCGCTCTGATGCCCACATTGGTGCCTTGTCAATTCAGGGAAGGATGGCGAGGCATCTACACCACTTGTGCATACCACACACCTGCAGCAGGAAACAACAATTGTGCCATTCAGTGGCAACAAGTGCATGGGATTCATTACCTGTGAGTAACTGTGGAAGTGCAGTGTAATTTTAGCATCTATATTGCAAGGTTATTGAGTTAAACAAATACATAAACCACCCCATATGCCACCGGAGAGGGCTTACTCTCCCTTCATTCAGAGTGTTCACCGGTCTCTCTGCTGCTCATTTAACTTGCAGAGCCCCCAGCATCCCTAGAAGTGGCCGCTGAGATGCTCAGTTTATGCCTCGCACCACAACTAGCCTCATTCTTTGCAGGCCTCACCATCTCTTCAGAGTGCCCACCTGCTTCTCGGATGTTAAACATGTCACTTACTCAACATGCAGAGTGCCCAGCATCCACTGCAGCTGCCGTCTGCTACCCAGTTCTCCCCGCACCCACTGCCCTGTGCAGAACTTTACTGCGGCAAGCACTGGGGGAAGCTATTCAGCAGGCCAAAGGGAGCACACACCCTTGAAATTCCTCCCACCATCTCTGCTAGCATTCCTTCACCCTCCACACCCTGCTCAGCTAGCAGCAAATAAGATCTTTATATTAGAATGTAGATCACTGATCAGAAGCCACTGAAGGTGTAAAATATAAACAAAGTAATAGATCCATGGAGCTGCAGTAGTGTAGCTTCAACTCCTGTTTCACTGCCCAGCTTCCTACACAGAGGGAGTGCCACTGCACAGCCTTTAAGCTCTCCAGTTTCCCTGCTCATTACAGTTCTGCAGACAGCGGAACTTCCTTGCATATAGTGAGGATTAATGGATGAAGGTGCAAATCTTAACATGCACTAATACTCACAGAGGAATTAAATAGCATGAAAGCTCATCCTTGGGTGTGTGTGACAGTTCACCAGTGACATGTGAAGTAACAGTAGATGTTGTAGCACGAAGGATAATATGCTGCATGGCTAAATACTTATAAGGTCCCAAAGGCGAGAGCTATTGGCTATGCCAATGCTTGTTTTTTTATGTTTGCAATTTTCAAGACTGCATCGTTCTTTAAAAGATCCCATGACACTTTTGAAAAACAACCTCCAGGGAATGCCTGAAGTTCTCGTGGCTCTGTCCAATGAACAAAAGAGTCATTGAAACATTATTTTTTCAGTCTTGGCAGCGCCCAGGACTGCAAAACTGAGAGGCTGTAAGGCCAGATGCTTCAGGTGGTTTGGGGGGAAGGTGTAATGTAAAATGTATGCAACTGCGATATTTGTGCTGGCTATGTAAGGACTGAACATTCATTTTTGCACTGTGCATAATGGTCTTAACTCAAAGACGAACCAATTGACAGATTATGCAGTTCCTGAATCAAATGACAGCCTGTCTTACCACTTTCCCTAAAATATAAAAGAACATCTGTGAGTGGCTGGGTACCTACAGGCGCCAAGCAAAGTGGCAAAACCAAGGCTCTTGTAGTAGACTTTCGGTTAGACTCCTTAACTAACACTTAGTGGTCCACTCAGAAGGGTTCTTGCCCTCTCTCAGTTAAATCTGTTCACCTTAAATTGGCGATTGTGGCTGCTTGCATTTACAATCTTGTCTTAAGAAAAATTACATTGTTCTTCAATACGGCGGCAAGCGGCTAGTAACTGCAGCTACTATAGGATTAATGCCTGGACTACGCTAATGCCTTTTTTGGGGTCTTAAAGGACTTCATGACTAAGCAATTTTATTAGTTAAGCTGTTCTTTGACCCTGTATAACTCATAGCTGCCTTTTGGCTAGAATCGCGCTAAAGAAATGGTGCATACATGCACATCTGTTGCACTAGAACCAAGCTACTCTGATATAGCAGCCGGACTTGGGACAAGCTCTTCCAAATTCTGCTATGCCAATCCCTAGTTGGCCTCTCTTCAGGGACCTCTGAAGAAGGATCGAATCTCATTAATAAAGACAGATCCTGTCCTGGCTTTCTTCCAGAAAAGTATTAAAGTTATATACACCCCAGATCCCTCGGCTCCTTCTCGCTTTTGTTTCTGAAAATTCCCAAATACCAAAAAAACATGCTAGAGTGGCTGAAGGTTCTCTATCCTTGTCCCACTCTAAATTTCCCATCTGTCTTAAATCCTTGAAGGCCTGCTGTTTTGAGGCAGCTTCTAATTCCCAGTTCCGGCCTAATATGCTTCTAACCCATGTACCATGGAGGCTATGCAGGTGTACAAGTGCTTTACGCTAACCACAATAACAAACTTAAAATCGTATAAAAGTGATTCTTTGAAATAGACAGTAAAATGTAGAGAATATAAAATTGCATGCGGGCCCTTGTTCACTGTAACAAAACTATGAGGGTTTCTGCTCGTTTGAACAGCAAACAAGGTACTGAACTGCACTTTAAAGCACGCGATAAATCATCTAAAACTGTAAAGCACTTGATTCAAGAAAGACAAAACGGGGAGTGTGAAAATACATTGGGACGTGGCTAGTCAACCATCCAAGATGGCCGCCTAGCAGCAAAGTTCTCTCTCCCCTGCTCTGAAATCCTCCTCTATCCAGCTGCATGAATGCCATCCTGACTCTGACCGATGGGAGAGGAGCAGTGGCACAATGGTTCAGTCAGTACTAAGACAAAAATAACTCTCCTGTTGACTCATCAACCGTCTAAGGCCCAGAAGGCGGGCCGCAGACTGCACTTGTTGACAGCTCACGCAGGCTGTGGTGCTTGGGATCCCTGTCTGCAAATAGAAAGGAGGGGCTGCAGAGGAGTATGAAGGATGAGCTGAAGGGGCTGTGGCGCAGCAGGGACTAGTTGACGTCGGAGGAATTCCCTCTGAGCATAGAGAGGCTCCCTTCTCCTCCGACACTGCTCGTCTTGGCAGGCCTACCGGGGTGTGTGGCACTGCCCTTCAGATCATTTGAGGGTGTATTACTCCAAGGTATCAGCATCTTGACATCAGTAGGGACCGATTGCCTGATGTTACTTAGGACCTGAAACATTATTGAAATAACCACCATCAGGAGAACTTCCCAGTGAAAAGGGTGGGAAGGACAAATATTTACAGAACAATTGAGAAATGTCCTGATGGTTGCTGATGTGCTAATCCCCTCCCAACCCCACCAGCCACATAGCTCTGTCCTATGAACCAGGGAGTAAAAATAGGAACATGGGGCCTGCTTGTAGTGGCTGGAGAATGCAGAGGGACTGGAGAAACTGGACGATCCTACAGGGATCTGTGAGCCCAGAGAGGAGCGGGAGTGTGGCCCCGTCCTCCAATGGTGCAATTAACTATGAAACCAGGGGTGTGGAATTTAATAAAATATCTACTTGTCCGTGGGGCAGTTTGCTTCATAAATCTACTTGTCCTGTAAAAAAATCCACTTGTCCCATTTGTGCCCTGTAATGTGGCGACAAATTACGGCAGCAATCTCATTATGCAAGAGTTCTGATAAAGCCTCTCTAATTATGCCAGGGCTTGTACCATAGTAGGGTTTTGTTAGACCTGGCACCTTGGCGTGAGTTTCCCTTCCACTTTTTGATGGTGTGCCTCGATTGTTTTGCTGGTGTTGTCCGCTCAGGGCACTGCGCCACGGCTAATCCGTGCCGCAGTGCAAGTGCTCCCTAGGTAAAGTGTACCTGTAATTGATGTCCATGATTGGTTTATTGGATTCACTGTCAGTCCCCAGTAAAGTGCACCAGGGGTGCCAGGGCTTGTGAATGCCAATGCTGCTGGTGGGCTTGCAGCGCTGGTTGCGCCACCCACGGAAGCGGCCTTGTAAAGTGTGTCTAGGGTCTGCCACCGCAGACCCTGTGCGCGGTCTGGGACCGTCGCGCTGACTGCGCAAGTGCCCCCACTTGCCAGTCCCTAAACCTTCCCTTACCTACATATTAGCCACCCCTCTGGTAGGCCCAAGGGCAGGGTGCATTGTAGGCATAAGGTAAGACATGCCCTGGTGTGTGTGGCATGTCTTAGTAGTGAATTACAGCCCTTTCCGTTCTTCACTATTGAGGGCTACCTGCTCTCCATAGGCCAGAATGGGCTGCTGGGATCACGCCAACGCTGTGACCCCAGTGGACTCAGAGAGCATGGTAGAGTGTCAAGTTTGGTATGCCTGAACTCAGAATAATAAAATACTTCTTGTAGTCAAGTTTATTTTAATATCCTGGGTTTGTAAATACTACTTTTAGAAAGTTAGTATTTACTGACCTGACCATCTCAGTCCGCCTCTGCTGTGTGTGTGTGTGTTCTGCCTAGCAACAGTAAGGAGCAGGGTGGGGGAATCCCCAGAGACAGGTTGGCTGCCAGGTGGTGGGTAGAGAGGTGACACCTGGATGGGTGGGAGGAGTACACCTTGACTCTTGAATAGACCTGTGCTCTGCCACCACAAAGCCGGCGCCACCCCCTGTGGGGCGGCGGATGTCTCTGCCCTGCTGCTGAAAGGAAAGAGCAGAGTCACCATAACAAAGTGCTCCAGAACTGGACTGAGCCAGGCCTAGGCCCCCTGGCGCTAAAGAACAAAAGAATCATGGTATAAAAATAGGAGCCTGGCTCCTAAGAAATCAGAATCCTGTTTTACCACAAAGAACCTCTGCCCGACTAGAAGGAGAAGAAGACGCTGGAGGAGCTGGCCTGCTGCTTGCCTTGCTGAGAAAGGAGAGGAAGAGACTTACTGAAAAGACTTTGCTACTTTGTGCTTGAACATTCTCCAAGGGCTTGATCTGAGCTTGCCCCCTGAACTGAACCCCAGGAACAGTGGGTTCTCTGTGCTTCTTGCTCGTCCTCCAATTCGAGCCGTGTGTGCATCCCGCTGGAAAAGAGACTGCGCCCCTCATCGCCCCTCCTAGGGCCGTGACACTCAGGAGCTCGCCTGCCGCAATCCCGTGAGAGCCCCGCTCCGTCCGGAGCCGCTCTCTGTCCCCGGGCCAGGCCGCCTGCACCCCTGTCACCGCCTGCCATTGGAGTGCGCTGAACGCGCTATCACCCCTCCTGCCGGAAGCCGTCCGACGACTGTGATCTACGCCGGGTCATCCAGCTGCACTGACTGTGCCCTGTGACCCCGCTTCGCTATCCCCGGACATCTCAGGCCGCGCCGCCCCCGCTGTGGAGACCCTCCTGCACTGCCGTGCTAAAGGGTCGCTGGCCGCGCCTGCCTACGTGCCCACACCTGCTGATTGAGGACCCAAGAACACTTCCCAAGCTGAGAGTCGCACCGACCTGTGCCGACTCTCCTAATCACGAAAGAAGTCCAGTATCGGGCTCGGGGCCCGCAACGCCTTATTTCCCCGTTCGCAGGAACCGATCTCTGTGAGTACTGGAACTACGAGTAAAGAGACTACGAAGTATCCATTTGAAACTACGAACCAAGAACATTTGCCTGCTGTATAACCTGGTGGCCTAGCGACAACGTTATTGGTCTTGTGATAAGTCTGCTGAGATATATATACCTTATTTTTACATAAAGAATCGTATTTTTATATATATCCAGGTCTGGTGTCCGTTTCTGGGGGGGATTGATGTATTTACTGTGTGTACGATTGTAAGTGCTTAACCAACAACGCCTGAGGAATCGCCTTGGCTGCTCACGCCACGCACCTAGAGGGTGAGCAAGGGTCATTCGCGAGGGGTTATCCTGCGCCCTGACGTGGAGGAGAGGGTTCCTGCTTGACACAAGGGCAACCTTGCGCCAACCAGAGATCCCCGACTCTAACATTGTTGGCAGCGGTGGGGATTTCGGATTTGCACTTGTAATTTGCATACAGTGAATTATTAATCACCAGATAGTGAGAGCAGACCAAATAACGCAGCCACAGGTTTGTAATTGTTGAACTTTGTTGAGACATCTGCCATTACTGCAACCATGCCTGGCTCACACTCCGCTGGGAGAGCACTCTCTGTGATTTCTGGAATCGATGAGGTGGATTGGGAGAGACTGGAAGGCTACACGATGGAGCAATTGAAAGGCTACAGTGTACAATTCAGAGTCCCCCATGCTGGATGCAAGAGGAAGCCCCAGTACACCAAGGCGTTGAGAGCCTGGAAGGAGTCACGAGACCTACGGAATGCGGGGGACATCGTTCCACCCGACAACCTTGAGGAGCCCAGCAGAGTCCGGTCGCCAGAGGAGCTGGCAGACAGGGCGGCAGACAGGGCGCATGCAATGGAGATGGCAAAGTTGGCAGGACAGATGGAAATGGAGAAGCAGAAGTTGGCCCTGGAGGCACAACAACGCCAAATGGATCATGATATCAGATTGAAGGAGTTGGAGCTGAAGGCGAAAAGTTTGGACACCGCTCCTTCTGGTGGCAGCACTCCACCAGCGCAGGTAGAGTCCAAGGTGTACATCCCCAAAGATGTAGTAAAGGAGTATTTCAGAAAGGATGACATAGGGCAGTGGTTTAGGGCCTACGAGGTGGCCATGTCCTCACACCGGGTCCCTGAGAAAGACTGGGGAGCGGGGTTGTGGGGAAGGTTCCTTGCTGAAGGGCGTGACACACTGTTAGATTTACCCTTAGATCTCCAAACCTCATACCCCCATATGAAGGAAGCTTTAATGACCAGGTATGGGTTAACTCCTGAGCTATATAGACAGAGGTTCAGGGAGACCAAGAAGATCCCTGAGAGTACGTATGTGGAATATGTGACCTTTTTCTGCAGAGCGCTGGATGGTTGGGTGAAGGGTAGCAAAGTGAGTGATTATCAAGGGCTGCTTGATTTAATTGCATGGGAGCACTTGTCCAGTCAATGTTTTCCTGAGCTACGCCAGCACCTGATAGATAGCAAGCTGTCCAACCCGCGGAAGCTTGCTGAGGAGGCGGACCGCTGGCTCAGCACCAGGGTCCACAAGGGTCAAGTGGGAGACTCCGCCAAAGGTGGGCAGGGTCCCCAGCAGAAGAGTGGGGGGGACAAGGGTAAACAGAAGGGGTTCCAAAAAGGCCCCCAAAGTAATTCCCAAGGGAACCAGCAGAAGGGTTCTCAGCCTCCCCCAACCCCGCAGCAGAACGGGGCCCCGACAGGTAGACCTGTTCCAAAGGGGCCCTTCAATTGTTATAGGTGTGGTGACCCGGGTCACATTGCCTCTGATCCTAAGTGTCGCCTGTTTGGTAAGACCGCACCCACTGGTGCTCCACCCCGGCAAGTAGCTAGTGTTAACTTTGGGGAGGAAGTAGCAGTCCAGGAGGGTGGGGGTCCCGGGCAGATGACCCTAGTCTCGCTAGGAGACAGTGAGATGGTCCCTGTAACTTACCTGCCCTCTAACACTAAGAAATATGGGCAGGTGGTGACCATCAATGGAAAGAAGGTTGAGGCTCTTAGAGATACAGGAGCCAGCGTGACCTCGGTGAGGCAACACCTGGTGTCTCAAGAGCAGATTGTACCCAATGCCTACTGTAGGGTTGTCAATGCTGACAACGTAGAGAGTCGTTGTCCAATGGCTCAAGTTCCCTTTGAGTGGGGGGAGGTCTCTGGTACTCTACAAGTCGCTGTGAGAACTGACATGCCTGTAGACTGTCTGCTAGGGAACGACCTGGAGAGTTCCCCTTGGGAGAAGGTGGAGAAGACCACGCATCTGAGGATGGTGGGTCTACCCGACTGGGCGTGCGTGACCACCCGGTCCATGGCAGCCAGTAGGGGTGTTGAGAGGGTCCTGGAGCCTGAGGGAGAGGTCCAGGAACCGGCCTTAGGGAGAAGGCGCAGGAGGCGCGGGAAACCGGCCCCCGAAGTTCCCACGGCCCAGGAGGAAGTAGACCCTGAGGGGGATGCTCTGGAGCCTACCGGGGAACAGATTGCCGAACTGGGAGATCTGCCTGAGCTGACCCATTGGCAGCAAGAAGGAGGTCCCTCCAGGGAGGAATTCTGCAGGGAGCAGAAAGAATGCCCTTCTCTCGTGGGTATGCGGCAACAGGCTGCAGACCAGGCCAATGGTGTTCAGGCCAAAACACACTACGTGTACTGGGAGAGTGACCTCCTGTATTCCGAGCCTAAGGCTGCTGAACCTGGGTCAGCCCGTGTGCTGGTGGTACCCCAGAAGTTCAGAACCTTCCTACTGGGGCTGGCTCATGATGTGCCGTTAGCAGGACATTTGGGGATGGACAAGACCTATGACAGGCTTGTCACCCACTTTTACTGGCCCCAAATGCATAAGAATTCAGATTCCTACTGCAGAACCTGTCAGACTTGCCAGGCAAGTGGTAAGAGCGGAGGGAAGCATAAGGCTCCTCTGCAACCTTTCCCTGTGGTCGGTACGCCATTCCAACGAGTGGGTATTGATATTGTGGGGCCTCTGGACCCCAAGACAGCCCTGGGCAACAGGTTCATCCTGGTCTTGGTGGACCATGCCACCCGGTACCCTGAAGCCATCCCTCTGAGGACAGTGACGGCCCCCGTGGTGGGACGGGCACTGATGGGAATTTTCTCCCGAGTGGGATTCCCTCTAGAGGTGGTGAGCGACAGGGGGACCAATTTCATATCCACATATATGAAATCCCTGTGGAAGGAGTGTGGGGTAACTTACAAGTTCACCACTCCTTACCATCCCCAAGGAAATGGGTTGGTTGAGAGATTCAACCGAACCCTCAAAGGCATGATCATGGGCCTGGACGGTCCAATGAGGCGTAAGTGGGACGTCCTCTTGCCATGCCTGCTCTTCGCTTACCGAGAGGTGCCACAGAAGTCTCTAGGGTTCAGCCCCTTTGAGCTTCTGTATGGTCACCCGGTAAGAGGACCTCTGAGTTTGGTGAAGGAAGGCTGGGAGCAATCTCCCAGGAAACCTCCCCAGAATGTATATAGTTACATGCTGGCCTTCCGAAACCAGACTCGGCGTTTCAGGCAACTTGCTGAGGCAAATCTGGAAGCCAGCCAGGAGGAGATGAAGCGGTGGTACGACCGGAATGCCACTCTGGTCGAGCTTCAACCTGGACAAAAGGTGTGGGTCTTGGCCCCAGTGGAGCCGTGTGCACTTCAGGATAAGTGGACCGGTCCATTTGAGGTTGTGGAGCGCAAAAGTCCTATCACCTACTTGGTGGACATGCAGACTCCCAGGAACCCTTTGAGGGTCCTACATGTTAACCGCCTTAAGCCCCACTTAGAGAGGACCGAAGTGGGCATGCTGCTGGCCACTGATGATGGAATGGAAGAGGAGACCGAGCCTCTTCCTGACCTCTTAGTGGCCTCTGAGAAAGATGGGTCAGTGGATGGAGTTAACCTCTCACCCACCCTGACGCCCGAACAACAGGAAGACTGCCGCCACTTGCTGGGACAGTTTTCCGACCGATTCTCCCTGGTTCCTGGTGTCACAGATTGGTGCGTCCATGATGTGGACACAGGAGACAGCTTACCTGTAAAGCACAAGGCTTACAGGGTAACTGACAGGGTCAGAGCTTGCATTAGGGAGGAGGTCTCCAAAATGCTTGCGCTAGGGGTGGTTGAGTCCTCCAGCAGTCCTTGGTCCAGCCCCGTGGTCTTGGTCCCAAAGGCTGCTGCGCCGGGAGCCACACCTGAACTCCGGTTCTGTGTGGACTACAGAGGACTCAATTCAGTCACGAAGACTGACGCGCACCCCATCCCCAGAGCTGATGAGCTCATTGATCGGCTGGGGGCTGCCCGGTTCCTCAGTACGTTTGATTTAACGTCTGGGTACTGGCAGATCGCCTTGACCGATGGGGCCAAAGAGAGGTCCGCATTCTCTACACCAGATGGGCACTTCCAGTTCCGAGTCATGCCATTTGGGATGAAGAATGCCCCTGCCACCTTTCAGAGGTTGGTCAACCAGGTACTGGTTGGGCTGGATGCGTTCAGTGCCGCCTACCTGGATGACATCGCAGTGTTCAGTGCCACCTGGCCTGAACACCTGCGCCACCTCTGGGAAGTGTTGATGGCGCTGCGCCGAGCAGGCCTCACGATCAAAGCAAGCAAGTGCCAGATCGGGCAGGGTTCCGTGGTGTACTTGGGACACCAAGTGGGGAGTGGCAAGGTGGCACCCTTGCAACCCAAAATTGAGACCATCCTGGCTTGGGAACCCCCCAAGACGCAGACCGCAGTGAGGGCCTTCCTGGGGCTCACTGGGTACTACAGGAGGTTTGTCAAGGGCTATGGAACGATCGTTGCCCCCTTGACAGAGCTGACTTCGAAGAAGCAGCCCAGGAACGTGATTTGGACTGACACCTGTCAGAAAGCTTTCGACACCCTGAAGACTGCCATGTGCACGGCGCCCGTGCTCTTGGCCCCCGACTTCTCCAAGGAATTCCTAGTCCAGACAGACGCTTCAGAGCATGGTGTAGGGGCTGTTCTCTCACAGATGACTGAGGAGGGCTGGGACCAACCCGTAGCCTTCATCAGTAGGAGGTTACTTCCACGGGAAAGTAGGTGGAGTGCAATTGAGCGAGAAGCATTTGCTGTGGTCTGGGCGCTGAAGAAGCTAAGACCCTACTTGTTTGGGTCTCACTTCCGGGTTCAGACGGACCACAGGCCCCTCAGATGGTTGATGCAAATGAGGGGTGAAAACCCGAAGCTGTTGAGGTGGTCCATCTCCCTACAGGGTATGGACTTCACGGTGGAACACCGTCCTGGTACAGATCACGCCAACGCTGACGGTCTGTCCAGGTATTTCCGCCTTAGTGACGAGGAACCCCCTGGGCAAGGGTAGTTCTCCCCACATTTCAGCTGGAGGGGACACGTGTTAGACCTGGCACCTTGGCGTGAGTTTCCCTTCCACTTTTTGATGGTGTGCCTCGATTGTTTTGCTGGTGTTGTCCGCTCAGGGCACTGCGCCACGGCTAATCCGTGCCGCAGTGCAAGTGCTCCCTAGGTAAAGTGTACCTGTAATTGATGTCCATGATTGGTTTATTGGATTCACTGTCAGTCCCCAGTAAAGTGCACCAGGGGTGCCAGGGCTTGTGAATGCCAATGCTGCTGGTGGGCTTGCAGCGCTGGTTGCGCCACCCACGGAAGCGGCCTTGTAAAGTGTGTCTAGGGTCTGCCACCGCAGACCCTGTGCGCGGTCCGGGACCGTCGCGCTGACTGCGCAAGTGCCCCCACTTGCCAGTCCCTAAACCTTCCCTTACCTACATATTAGCCACCCCTCTGGTAGGCCCAAGGGCAGGGTGCATTGTAGGCATAAGGTAAGACATGCCCTGGTGTGTGTGGCATGTCTTAGTAGTGAATTACAGCCCTTTCCGTTCTTCACTATTGAGGGCTACCTGCTCTCCATAGGCCAGAATGGGCTGCTGGGATCACGCCAACGCTGTGACCCCAGTGGACTCAGAGAGCATGGTAGAGTGTCAAGTTTGGTATGCCTGAACTCAGAATAATAAAATACTTCTTGTAGTCAAGTTTATTTTAATATCCTGGGTTTGTAAATACTACTTTTAGAAAGTTAGTATTTACTGACCTGACCATCTCAGTCCGCCTCTGCTGTGTGTGTGTGTGTTCTGCCTAGCAACAGTAAGGAGCAGGGTGGGGGAATCCCCAGAGACAGGTTGGCTGCCAGGTGGTGGGTAGAGAGGTGACACCTGGATGGGTGGGAGGAGTACACCTTGACTCTTGAATAGACCTGTGCTCTGCCACCACAAAGCCGGCGCCACCCCCTGTGGGGCGGCGGATGTCTCTGCCCTGCTGCTGAAAGGAAAGAGCAGAGTCACCATAACAAAGTGCTCCAGAACTGGACTGAGCCAGGCCTAGGCCCCCTGGCGCTAAAGAACAAAAGAATCATGGTATAAAAATAGGAGCCTGGCTCCTAAGAAATCAGAATCCTGTTTTACCACAAAGAACCTCTGCCCGACTAGAAGGAGAAGAAGACGCTGGAGGAGCTGGCCTGCTGCTTGCCTTGCTGAGAAAGGAGAGGAAGAGACTTACTGAAAAGACTTTGCTACTTTGTGCTTGAACATTCTCCAAGGGCTTGATCTGAGCTTGCCCCCTGAACTGAACCCCAGGAACAGTGGGTTCTCTGTGCTTCTTGCTCGTCCTCCAATTCGAGCCGTGTGTGCATCCCGCTGGAAAAGAGACTGCGCCCCTCATCGCCCCTCCTAGGGCCGTGACACTCAGGAGCTCGCCTGCCGCAATCCCGTGAGAGCCCCGCTCCGTCCGGAGCCGCTCTCTGTCCCCGGGCCAGGCCGCCTGCACCCCTGTCACCGCCTGCCATTGGAGTGCGCTGAACGCGCTATCACCCCTCCTGCCGGAAGCCGTCCGACGACTGTGATCTACGCCGGGTCATCCAGCTGCACTGACTGTGCCCTGTGACCCCGCTTCGCTATCCCCGGACATCTCAGGCCGCGCCGCCCCCGCTGTGGAGACCCTCCTGCACTGCCGTGCTAAAGGGTCGCTGGCCGCGCCTGCCTACGTGCCCACACCTGCTGATTGAGGACCCAAGAACACTTCCCAAGCTGAGAGTCGCACCGACCTGTGCCGACTCTCCTAATCACGAAAGAAGTCCAGTATCGGGCTCGGGGCCCGCAACGCCTTATTTCCCCGTTCGCAGGAACCGATCTCTGTGAGTACTGGAACTACGAGTAAAGAGACTACGAAGTATCCATTTGAAACTACGAACCAAGAACATTTGCCTGCTGTATAACCTGGTGGCCTAGCGACAACGTTATTGGTCTTGTGATAAGTCTGCTGAGATATATATACCTTATTTTTACATAAAGAATCGTATTTTTATATATATCCAGGTCTGGTGTCCGTTTCTGGGGGGGATTGATGTATTTACTGTGTGTACGATTGTAAGTGCTTAACCAACAACGCCTGAGGAATCGCCTTGGCTGCTCACGCCACGCACCTAGAGGGTGAGCAAGGGTCATTCGCGAGGGGTTATCCTGCGCCCTGACGTGGAGGAGAGGGTTCCTGCTTGACACAAGGGCAACCTTGCGCCAACCAGAGATCCCCGACTCTAACAGGTTTGAATACTAGCAATTCCTTTATATTGCTACGTTTCTGCAGGTCTACATACTGGGGCTGAAGGTAGTGGTAAGCAATAGTTCAAGGGTTGGAATGCCCTTTTGAGTCTGTGCAAACCTACTAACTTGCATGATTTAAGGGTTTTCACCAACTCTTTTCTAATCTTTTCCCATACTGAAAAAGGTTGGAAATTTACTCCTGGCAGTGGTGGACGTAAAACTTCTTCAGGGTTGGGGGAAAAAAGTGGTTGGAGGAAAAGTGAACTTGAAACATTCAGATTTTCACATGAACAAATCTACACAAGCACATTTGCTCATGCTAAAATGCAGTCCACAAATATTTTCTAGGAGTACTATTTCTTGGCCTACTTCTGTAAATTCTTGTGAACTCACGGAGACTGTATATATGCACTTTAATGCATGGATATATACCATGGATGCACTTTTGAGACGTTCTTTAATAATGGGGCCTCTAATTAGGCCTGTGGTTAACCATGACCTTTTGTGTTTAGTAAAATTATGTCTCTCTCTCTCTCTCCTTCTCTAGGTCTATCAGCTGGCTTCACTGTGAGTGACAGTATTCTGCTCTATTACAAGGAGCATATTGGCACACAAAGTAGTTTTGTTCAGTGCCTGGAACTGCTGTGGCAATGTGTGCTTGTTGAGACCAAAAACTGTTTTTTGCTTTTGCCAATACTTGTTAGAATGGCGATGGCCCTGCAGCTCCCACTCCGATAAGGTTTTACAAAAACCATGCCTAAATAAGTCACGCATTGACAAAAACCAAAAGCCTGACCACCAATTTCAGACTTACTGGCTTTGCCAATGCTTGTTTATTTTTGTTTCCCACAATCATATTTTAACTGGTTACACTGATTTTCCATTATGAATATTTTTGGGAAATACAAGCATACATCAACATGTTACTAAATGATGCTTCAAAGATATGGTACCTAAAATCTTACAGTAGTTTAGCAAAATATATTTTTCCTACTTGCATTTTTTTGTGAACACAGAGAATCATCACTGTTGCTTTCAAGCATATCCAAATATTTGCATATAATCAGAGAGCATTCTGGGAGCATTATACAAAGCCTCATATTACTAAACTTTGAAAACGTGTGTACACGTTTATACTGGAACCACCGTCAGTAGTGCAGGGAGAGTTGACAACATTTACTTTTAGTGCTCACCCTAATAATAAAGGCTTTGCATTAATGAACCATAAATACAAGTTTGAACAGTGTTAACACATAGACACACAAATTACCTTAACTGTAGACAATGCCCTGCTTTGATCCATAATGTGGTATTGTAAACTGGCAGCTAAGGGCTTTGTGCTGTAGGGGGTTGGGCCTACTTGTCCCAAGGACAAAATAGACATTAAAACTTGTTGCCCTTGACCCCAAACAAGATGTCCCGGGCGTCGGGCTATAGGAATTCCATATCCCTGGAAACATTTGTAGTCAACAATATTACTAACTCTTGCACGATGGGTTGAACTAATGCCAGACAGGACAAGCTCTCCCTTGAGCAGAAAAGAGTTGTGGGGACACATTCTAGCCCCCTCTCCCTGCACAGTTACCAGGGCAGTGGAGATCCAGATAAACCAGTCAACGTGGACATTAAAGCAATCCTCGTTGATATAAAGTCCAGTTTACGCTCCAGATTCTAAAATTGACCACCTCTCAGAAGCATTGACCTGTTAAAGGACCGATTGAATAAACACCCTGACTGCATCAATGAATCTGAGCAGAGAAATTTGTTCCAGGAGACAGGACTCCTGAACTAAAAAGTACTATTGCGCAAATGAACAGAGACTTGGCAAAGATTGCTGCAAAGAATGAGGACATGAATACTGGATCACAGAGGGAAAATGTTTGCATAGTTAGGCTCCCAGAATCCACTGACTTCAGCGAACCAGAGACCTTTTATGAAACACTACTTGCCGAGCTGCTGCGCGAACCACCTTCTCGGATCTACTGGTTGTTGACAGAACGCACAGATCACTGGGACCTAGACCAGTGCTGCCGGACCCCCAGCCCTCCGGCCGATAGTTGCTCATTTACTCAATTACCAGGATTGCAGCACAGCACTTGAGTGGCCAGGGAGAAGAGCCCTTTGCAGTGTCAGGGTTTTTCCTGGATTTCACAGCAGTGGAGCAAGAGGCCAAAAGAGCATACACAGAGGTGAAAAACTGCTGAGAGCTCAAGACATCAAGTACACAATGCTGTTCACGGCACAGCTTAGAGTACAGTACAAAGACCGTGCATATATCTGTACCACTCTTAAAGAGGCAATGACGTTTGCAAAATCTGCCATCAAGAAAGAGAAAGACTGACCAACTTCCTCTGAACAACCAGACTTGGGCACCGACCAGACTTGAGCATTCTATAAGACACTTACACTTCACTTGATGTGCTGGAGATGGTCGCCTTTCCCAACTCCTTTCCCAACTCGGGGCTGTTGAGCGATTGTTGCATTCATCTTGACATTATTTGAATGAGGATGGTGTATGCCTAATGTCTTGTTACATTAATAATGCTAGTTCTGTTGGATATATATAACTGTTGATTTATAGGCTCTCTGATACGATCTGCTCCCTTAACCGAGTTAATTTATGGCAGTCGCACAAAGGAGTATGGGAACGAACGGTGGTGATCTTCCTCCAGGCTGGAACTCATAGAGATGGTTTTTCAGGTGCTTATCAAGCTGTGAGATTACTGCACTGACAGTTAAGGTGATCAATGTGGATGGAGAGGGAGTACAAGTTGGGGTAAATAAGCAGAAGATGCAATACAATTTATTTTGATCCAGAAGCATTACAAGTGTGCCACGAGAAGTGGAGGGTCTTGGATGACATTGAATCTTCAGTCAAGTAGTGGAGGGATGTGGAAAGAAGAGCCCTTAAACTAGTGACATGGAATATTAGGGTCTTGGGCAACTTAAAGAGATGAACGATCCTGGCATTCCTGGAAAGACATGCTGCTGAGGCTGTGATGTTACAAGAAACCCATTTTGGAGGCAGGACCTCCAGCTCCGTCGTCTCTGGTTGGAGGGCAGAACAGATATTTTGCCTCCTTCAGCACATTCTCTAGCAATGTGGCCGAATTGGTGAGGAGGTCCCTATGCTTTAAACTACCCTAAATGTATACTGACCCTCAGGGTAGGCTTTTGCATGTGACGGGATACTTCGACACTTCAGGACATCCCTGTCAATTTGATAATGACAAACACATTTTTTTTTAAGAAACACATAGCACTCTACAGACAGCACAAAGCACAGAATGTCCTATGAGGTAATGGTTTAAATTTACTATGCAACCTTCACAGGATAGTAATAATTCACATAGAGTTGATCATCCTGTGTCTGCAAGTCCATCAATACATAAGTAAGACTTCAATGGTTTAAGGGAAGCATGGAGGGAGAAGAGGGGTGGCGATAAAGTATACTAGTACACAACATGCACTCACAAATAGATTTCTGGCTCACCTCAGTTGAGACACTGCAGTGAATTATTGACATTGAATATTTGCCATGAACACTGTCAGACCACTCCCCACTTACTTTAAAGTTGGAGATCCCTAAACCACAGCAACAATAGAATGTGTGGCGCTTACCCTCGGGCCCTTAGAGATACTGTTATTCAGAAAGGAAATGCAGTCAGCTATAAATGATCTATTTGAAATAAACGAAGGGTCTGTTGAGCTGTTTACAATAGTCTAGGAGACGTTTAAGGTATACATTAGAGACTTTTTGATTGGTAAGCATACTGTTAAACTCCAAACGCTGTGAACATAGCTAGAAAAACTTGATAAAACCATGGCTGAACAAGAGGCAAGATATGAAACAGACCATAGTCCCTCAAAGATATAAATGAGACCCTTGTTTCTTCATACAAGGAAACTGCAGACAGAGAAAGGAAATACCTGGGGAAGGACAATACTAACACGCAAATGTGGAGAGAGAGAGAGAGAGGGTGGGAAAGTGCCTATTGCTGTGCAAGAAATCAAATTCTATTGATGGGATGCCCGAGGGGAAAGCCCCGGGCTCAGATAGGCTCAATGCAGAATTATATAAGAAGTTCGAGGTACTGCTAGTCTGGTGCCAGGGTAACCTATATCAGGAAGCCTCGGAAAAGGGTAAACTCCCACCCACAGCCAGGGGAGTGGGCCTATTAAGGATGAATAAAGCTTTGAATCCTATTGACCATTATCTCTATTGAACTTAGACAACAAGAGCCATCCCGAGTCAATACTAACAGGCTAAACACGCTGATGAAGACTCTGGTACTGCCGGAGCAGTCAGGGTTCATACTGGAAAGGGGAATCTCTAATAATCTAGAGACACTGTTTGCCTTCATGCATCAAGTTTGACCCGATATTAAAGACCTCTCTGTGTTTCTTGACGCTGAGAGGGCTCTTAACTCGCTGGAGTGCCCCTGTTTAAGCCGAAGCCTACCACCAACTAAAGACATCTTGGGGACATTCAGAAAGCGTCCCTGGGACTGAATTCCACCCGTTGTTTACCATTGGCGTTGTGGTTTGTAACTCACATTTTCTGGCTATCTTTATGCAGGCTCTATTTGTTTTAGACTGTCCAGCTTCAGTTCCTCCCTTCCAAGGAGCAAAGCCTTTTCACACTATTTCTCATTGTCTTCTTCCACGAGTGCTCCTTTCTGTAAACAGGTCTGTAAATCTTATTCGTATCTTGTCACGTTTGCTGTGCACTCAAACACAGAGCAGAAATGTCAGCCTCTGTCTTCGGAGGGCGCTTTATGTTTACTTTTCTTTCTCTGACTTCAAACTGACGGGATGTATGTGACAATCTTGCTGGACACTGGGGAAAAGTTTTTTTTTCTAGCACACTATAATATTTATGGAACCTTTCTTTTTCTTATTGTTCAACAATCCAAGGCAACAATACAAAGCTGTGTGCCTACAACCACATGGCTGGCAGCGCATGACCATTGGTAGTGAGTAATGAGCAGGTCAACACAGCTTCAATGCCTACAACCCGGAGGCAGGCAGCATGATGCGGATCGGAATAAAAATCCAAACAAAAAGAACATTAACCAAATTCAAAAACATAACTATTGTTAGAAACACCTGCCCGGCCTGACACCCCCATAAACCCTACACCGGTCGAGCTCTAGCGCAAGCTTATGATACATATCTAAGTGATGAATACATCGACAAAGATCTCGGTCTTTATGTGGGCCGTGAAGTTTCATCCTTGATACTTGGGAACAAGAGTAATATTTGAAGATATTTAGGGCATGTTACCTCCCGCATGTCAGTTGAGAGAATCTGAATAAAAGGGGCCCATAAATCAGCATAATCGTCTCCTTTATACTCCGTAATGAAGGAGAGGAGTTCCATAGCAAGAGTCAGCCATAGTCGTGTGATCGGGTAAGTTTGTAGTGCCCCACTGTGCAAGGATCGTTTGTCGTGGCGCAAGGAGCGCCAATGCCATTTGTCTCCCATTCAGGGAGTGCAGGGAAAAGTCAGTGCATTTGGCAGTCCTAGCAATGTGTAAGCAGGGAAGAGTGGGATCTCTGTATCAAAAGCCTTATCGATGTCATTCAAAACCACCTCCCAGAAGCACCCCAGTTTTAGGCAGTGCATTAGTAAGTGCACTGGAGAGCCCACCAGGCCACACCCCCTCCAACACTTCTCAGAATGGTTTTTATCACAACTATAAATGCATGCCGGCATGAGATACCAATATGTCATAACTTTGTAGGCCGACTCGCTCCCTGCCGTACTGTGCGCTGTGTGATGTGCTCTGAAATGTATATCTTCCCACTCTTTGTCCGAGAGGGCCCTGCGTAATTCCTCCTCCCATCGCAACTGCCCGTTAGTGCACCCACCTTCCTTCCCTGTGACCAGCATGGAGTAAAGATCGGATATAAAGTGCTTATCATCCTTTTTACAGACTAGCCATTTGTTAAAACCCGTGAGTGGCTGCAAGGTCTCTGGGAGATAGGCCGGGGATGTAACCCAGTGTCTTAACTTCAAGTAGTAAAAGTCATCCGTCTGGGGAAGGTCATAATCCAGTCTCAACTGCTCAAATGGGATGATCCCTTCCAAATCAAACAACAAACCCACCCACTTGCACCCCGCCTCTCTCCATCTCTGGAAGACCTCTGATTTACAGCCCAGGAGAAAGTCAGGATTATCAGCCAAGCCTCCCGCCAAATATTTATGCCAGCTACCGCTTGGTCCATAAGGGTCCAATGCTTTTCGGAAAGCGGCGGTTCCATTCCACTTCAGATGTGACCACCCATCCAGCGCCTTCGTGATCAACAAGCGCTGACTAGTTTAGCGCCAGACTCTTAGGCAGTGTCCGGGCTAGTTGAATGCCCAGATTTGTGATCAACTGCTTTGCCCATTGTAACGAGAACTTTTCCGTAATTCCTCTGCATAAACCTGAGGAGTGGATACATTTAGTACCTGCGATTTGCTCAGGTTTTTAAAGCCTGAGACTTTCCCGAAGCCCTCCAATTCTCCCAGAAGTGTAGGTAGGGATGTGGATGGGGTCGAGAAAGATAGAATTATGTCATCCGCAAACAGACTCATTTTATGGACGCTGCCTCCGAACCGGAGGCCCCTGATCTGCGGGTGATCCCTAATCCTTTGTGCAAGAGGCTCCATATACAGAGCAAAAAGGAGGGGGGAGAGCGGACATCCGTCTCGTGCTGCATGCTATTGGGGACGTTTCTGATGACAACCCATTCAGTCTCACAAATGCTCGTGGTGCCCGATAAATGCATCCAACCCATTTCATAAAACGCTCTCCGAACCCAAAGCATCAGAGCGTATCAAAAAGATCACGCCACCGTACTCTGTTGAACGCTTTCTCTGTGTCTATTGACAGAAGCAGAGCCTCTTTGTGGGATCTGTGAACGCTATCCATTAAATGGAGCAGACGCTTGGTATTGTCTCCACCCTGGTGCATGGGGATAAATCCCGCTTGGTCAGGGTAGATAAGTCCTGCCATTAGTGGGTGCAGTCGGGCAGCGAGAATCCCGGCATATATTTTTGCGTCTATATTAAGCAACAATATAGGGCGGTAGGATCTGCATTCCCTGGGGTCTTTAAGGGGTTTCAGAATCACAGATATCGATGCCTCTGCCATAGTCTCAGTAATAGCACCACTTTCAAGGAAGGAACTTAGGAGATGCGTCAACAGTGGTGCCAATTCTTTGCAGAAGGCTTTATAAAACAGTGCTGAGAACCCGTCCGGGCCCGGGGCCTTTTTCGCCTTCAGGCGGGCAATAGCCGAGATTACTTCTTCAGGTCGAATTGGGTTATCGAGTTGGTTCGCCAGAGCCTCTGGGAGGCGAGTGACCGCGCAGGTGTCCAGGTAAGCACACACTTCCTGGAGCTCCCGGTTATCCTCTGCATATAAGGTCTGATAAAAGGTCTTGAAGGATTTAAAGATCTGAGGATCCATATGCACTTCTTCGCTAGATGGCTGCCTGATCGACAGGACTGCGGCTGCCAGGGTCTTGGCCCTAAGCCTTTGGGCAAGCACTCTCCCACATTTATCGCTACTGAGGAAAAATGTATGCCTCAGTCTGAGTAGGGCATATTCCGCCCTGTCCAGGTCTAAGCATTTCAGGAGTCGTGGTTTCTTTTCCAGCTCCCTTCACACCCTAGGTGCACCTGTGCTTTTGTGGATAGACTCCATCTCCCTAACTTCTTGCTCTATGCTGTGTTTGTCCCGGTGTTCCCGATTTCGGGCGCGGATACTGTAATGAACGCCCCTCTCATTACGAGCTTCAGCGTTTCCCAGATCGCTGCCAGAGAGGGGTCTTCCCTGTCATTATGTTGCAGGTATTCTATGAGATTCATGCGCATATCTAGTCACATTTTTGGAGATTGCAGTAGGCTGTCCCTGAGGTGCCATCTGGAAAGGTTAGGGCGGTCCCCGTCGGGCAGGACTGTAACCGTACTCATTGCGTGGTCCGAGAAGGATATTGGCTCTATAGATGCATTCCTTAACCTAGGGATCAGTGCTGTTGATGATAGGAAATGATTTGTGCGAGCATAAGATTTATGCACGGCCGAGATGTATGTGTCGTCTTGTGTCTCCGGATGCAGCTGACACCAAATGTCCTGCATGCCGTTCTCCTTCAGCCACTGCCTGACTTCAGAGAATGCCCTGGTTTGCGCGGTCCGCTGGCATGAGCGATCTAATGAGTTGTTTATTACTAGATTAAAATCTCCCCCCACCGGTATTGCTGCATCAGGGGTTGCCAAAACCTCTGTGAGGGTCCTAACAATGAAGGGTTCTTGTTGCGTATTTGGGGTGTATATATTAACTAAAGTGAAATGTGTGGCTCCCTTTAAAATTTTAAGTGTGAGCACGCAACCCTTCACTCCATAGAGTGTGGATATTACTTTCCCTTTGAATTTCACCCCAAAGAGGATAGCGATGCCGTTCTTTTTGGCGGTGCTGGAGGATCAATATTGATGCGGAAAACGCCGCGATCATATGCGCATTGTGTCTTTTGATAAGAGAGGAGTCTCTTTCAGCAAACAAATATCACCGCCAGAGCTCTCTAATAAGGAAAGAATTGCTGTGCGTTTTACTGGGTGATTAAGACCACGGGTGTGGAGGTTTATAATCTTGAGGTCTTTGCCCATGGTGTCGTAGGGAGTGGTAACGCTGCGGTGTGGAGCATGTTCAGAGTGGACTGGATGGGAATAGCGTGGCCTATGGGCGTGTATCGTTGAAGTTGTGTTTATATCTTTACTATGACCAGTGCAGGAAACAATAACTCCCAAAATAGAAAAACGACAAAATGCCTCCCATTAGAAGTCAGATGGGGACAAAATTATAGCATGTGAGACAACAGTTCGTCAAGGTAGGAATGTCCGTAGAGGCGTCAGCCAGAGAACAGGCCGGCGATTTTAAATCCCGAGGCCTGCAGTGGCCAAGTAACAGGTTTCCTTACAGAGGCGACAGTATCAATGGTGCGACCCTCGACTCCACCATGCCCGTTAGCTCTCCAGCGTGATGTATAAACGCTCAGCTGGGGGATGTCTGGTCCGACCCACTGGCCAGATAGTTAATAACTGCTTCTCTTTCTTTAGCTATTGTTTCTATGTCAGGTTTGTGGGTGGAAGAGGATTTCCCCACTCTTTGCCAGCGGGGTTTGTGGCTCAGACTCTCCAGGGACTTGGGGTGTGCCTCTGGGGACATAGGCTTTTCGATTCCCCAGGACCTCTCTGGCTTCCTGTAGCAAGCACAGCTGCCACATCTTACCTTTGTAGCGGAAGATAATCCGAAAGGGGTGCCCCCAAGAGTAGGATATTCCTTTCTCTCTGAAGTGCACTGTGATAGGGCGAAATTCTCTTCTTTTGTGGAGGGTGGTGGCCGATAAGTCCTGAAAGAAGGTTGGCAAGTGTCCCTGAAACTGCACCGGGTGCATATCCCTAGCTGAATGATCTGTTCTTTTAGTTGAAAATCGTGCACACACACCAAGATGTATGGAGGGGGGCCTTGCCAGTCCGCGGCATTCCCACACGGTGTACCCCGGGTTACTGGATATCGGTGATATGATCGCCCAGCACGTGTTGGAAGAGATCCAGCACATATGTCCTGATATCTTTCCCTTCCGCGGTCATTGGTACCCCTCTACTGCAAACATTGTTCCGGCGAGATCGGTTTTCCAAGTCCTCCGCCAGGGCTTGCAGCTCTATATGTTGCTCTTTAAGGCGGATAATTTCTTGCTGCATCATTTCTATTTCTTAGTCTCTACCTGCCTTATGCTCTTCCAGGGACGCTACACGTTCTCCCACTTCTTCAACCGTCGCGCTTTCAGTTCTGGAAGGGCCTCACGCAGGGATGTGAACTCAGTCAAAAAGGTCTTCATCGCTGGGGCATCGGCTCCTTCCTGTCCATCTTGTTCCGCATGTACTCAGCTCAAGTGACCGAACACAACCCTATGCCGGGCACAGCTTCACTTAGCGGGTGTCCGGTAGGCGCTGTATGGGTTTCGCTGCTGGAGGCCAGTGTGATTGGCCCCGTAGTGTACTCAGGGCCAAGGTGCCTCTGTCCTCCAGGGGCTGTAGAGACCCAGTCATCCCGGGAGCTTGGCGACCCGTTCCCCCATGCGCTGCACTCACCACTCACAGATGAGGACCTTCCAGAGGCGCGCGCAGGGGGAAGCGGGGCCCCAACCAGCTTGTTCTCACAATACCACGCTGCCCGCGATCTCCATGATGGCTCTCCCTCCGGCTCCAAAGTAGGTCGTTCACCCAGGCCCGCTGTAGGGTCCGCACTCAAAGGCTCCACATGCTCGACCCAGACCATGCGGTCCCGACCTCCTTTCTTTCTTTTCTTGTGCTACGCCGCACCTGCTGTGCACCCCACCACGTCTCCGGTAAGCGGGCCTCGGTGCGGGGGGTCAGGGTGCTTTCTCCCGTCTGTAGCGGCCTGGGTGCAGCGCCGCACGAATCCGCAGGTTTTCGAGCCCAGGCCGGCCGTCGCCGATCCTCTAATGCAGGGCTCACCAGTCGAGGTTCTCCGCCAACCCCGAAGGCGCTAGCGAAGTTGTAGAGTCGCGCCGCCTCATTTCCCCATGGTTTGCAGTGTAGGAGAACAGGGTAAGAAGGTGCTATTCTGTGGCGGAGCCAAAGAGACCCTGAAGTACGTCTTAAGCGGCCGCCATCTTGGCCACGCCCTCCACAATAATATTTAAATGAACTGTGCAAGTATTTCAGAATATAACAGAATTTGGAAAGCACAAATGAAGTGTTCTTCTGAAGTGAGTTGGAACCAAATACTTTAATACGATCAAAACAAATCAATACACTAGGTGCTGCCATTTCCACACATTATCGTTTGTGCGCTGTGTAGTTTTATTAGTAAAACTGTATGTCTGTGCAAGTGTAATGGTCATTTCGATTGAAAATGTGTTGTCTGTGATGGCAGTGAGCTACCACACCATGCATATGCCACTCTACTCTGCACCACTCCAAGCCACTGCACTCTACTCTGGACCACTCCGTTTTACAACACTCTACTCCACTTTACTCTATGATGTTCTACTCTGCACCAATCTATTTTATGCCAATGCACTCTACACCACTCTATACCACTGCACTCGCATCACTCCAGTCTAGGCTACTCTATATTACTCTGCAACACTGCACGCCACTGCATTCTATGACAAACTCCACGCCAATGCACTCTAATCTGTACCACTCCACTCTGCGCCAATCCACTGCATGCCACTCTTATCTTCCCTGCACTGCTGCACTCTACACCACTTTACTCTGCACCATTACAGTCTACAGCACTTCACTCTACAACAATCTACTCTACACCACTCTACTCCGCTCTGTGCCACTTCACTCTATGCTACTGCACTCTAAGCCACTCTACTCTAAACTACTGCACTCTATGCCAATGCATTCTACACCACTGTACTCTATGCCATTGCGCTCTACTCTGCACTACTGTAGTCTACATCACTCTTCTCTACACCACTGCACTCTACAACACTCTACTCAGCAACACTGCGCTGTCCGCCACTAAACTCTATGACACTCTGCATCCCTGCACCCTACGCCACTATACTCTACTCTGCACCACTCTATTCTGCACCAGTACACTACTGCACTTAATGCCACTCTACCCTGCACTCTATTCTGTGCCACTGCACTCTACGCCACTGCACACCACTACATTCTACACCACTGCACTCTCCTATGCACCACTCTCATCTATGCCACTGCATTCTATGAATCTGCATTGCATGCCGCTGCACTCTAAGTGACTAAACTCTGCAACACTCCACACCAATGCACTCTACACCAGTCCACTTTATCCCAATGCACTCTACTTTGCACCACTGTGCTCAAAGCCACTACACTACGCCACGCCAGTGCACTCTACGCTAGTGCACTCTGCACCTCGCCACTCTGCACCTCGCCACTCTGCACCTCGCCACTCTGCACCTCGCCACTCTACCATGCAACACTCTAATCTATGCCACTGATATCTATGCCGCTGCACTCCACGCCACTATACTCTGCAACACTCTACCTCAACAAACTCTACACTGGTCCACACTACTTTAAGCCACTCCACTGTACGTAACTCCACTCTATGTCACTCCAATGCACAACCCTCTTTGCCACTCCACGACACTCTACTCCACTCTTTGCCATTCCCCTCTATGCCACTCTCCTCTATGCCACTAACGTTTAGCCATGCTGAACAGCAGCCATGCTGGTGTACAACATAGCTAAAACACATTGGCAACGCTGAAACATATTGGCTTTGCCAGTGCTTGTTATTTGTGGCGCTACACTGGAGAGAGATAAGCCCCAACATTATAGGGCTCAGTGAATTGCTTTACTCAGAGCCAACGGCTCACGTGCCATCAATGGGTAGCCTTCACAACCATTCCGAATCTACAGAGCCATGCACCAAAGGTGCCCCAACCACAAGTATTGCTGTCGCGGCATGCAGATGATTTCATGCTTTCTATGAAGGATCGGGATCCTAGAGTAAACTGGAGGCTCTCACCGATGAGCCCTCTAATAAGGGTTGTCTGTGTGCGGTAAGTTCATGTGTGTGTGCGCACCCTTGTTTAACGCTGTGAGCAACTGTGTGCAATTATTTGGATAGACTACTGCTTGATTTGCGCTTAGATGGTGCTACCCAGCAGATTTTAAACCATATTTGTTCACTTTACTCGTAAAAAGCCATGTTTTGGTTAGAGTTCTCAATGGGAATTCATGAAATCATCCTGTACGCCGCTTAACACTTACACTTTATGAAACAGGAAATGTAGGGGCCGTCAAACTGCGAAATACCAGAGAATGTCCATACCAATTCATCTGCATCACAATTGCCAGGCCACAGAATGGTTCATTTCCGGCCTGCAACTTTACACATTGTGCTACTGTACTCACAGGGCATGTGTGACCCTGCTCGACCATCTGTCGCAGTGATGAAAACACCAGCCCCTCAGATAAGTGATCAAAACACCTGCGCCTCAGCTAAGTGATCAAAACACCTGCCCTTCAGATAAGTGATCAAAACACCTGCCCCTCATATAAGTGATCAAAACACCTGTCCCTCATATAAGTGATCAAAACACCTGCCCCTCAGAAAAGTGATCAAAACACCTGCCCCTCATATAAGTGATCAAAACACCTCATATGTGATCAAAACACCTGCCCCTCATATAAGTGATCAAAACACCTGCCCCTCAGAAAAGTGATCAAAACACCTGCCCCTCAGAAAAGTGATCAAAACACCTGCCCCTCATATAAGTGATCAAAACACCTCATATGTGAACAAAACACCTGCCCCTCATATAAGTGATCAAAACACCTGCCCCTCATATAAGTGATCAAAACACCTGCCCCTCAGAAAAGTGATCAACACACCTGCCCCTCAGAAAAGTGATCAACACACCTGCCCCTCATATAAGTGATCAAAACACCTGCCCCTCATATAAGTGATCAAAACACCTGCCCCTCATATAAGTGATCAAAACACCTGCACCTCAGAAAAGTGATCAAAACACCTGCCCCTCATATAAGTGATCAAAACACCTCATATGTGATCAAAACACCTGCCCCTCATATGTGATCAAAACAACTGCCCCTCAGAAAAGTGATCAAAACACCTGCCCCTCAGAAAAGTGATCAAAACACCTGCCCCTCATATAAGTGATCAAAACACCTCATATGTGATCAAAACACCTGCCCCTCATATAAGTGATCAAAACACCTGCCCCTCAGAAAAGTGATCAAAACACCTGCCCCTCATATAAGTGATCAAAACACCTGCCCCTCATATAAGTGATCAAAACACCTCATATGTGATCAAAACACCTGCCCCTCATATAAGTGATCAAAACACCTGCCCCTCATAAGTGATCAAAACACCTACGCCTCAGAAAAGTGATCAAAACACCTGCCCCTCATAAGTGATCAAAACACCTGCCCCTCATAAGTGATCAAAACACCTGCCCCTCATAAGTGATCAAAACACCTGCCCCTCATAAGTGATCAAAACACGTGCCCCTCATATAAGTGATCAAAACACCTGTGCCTCAGAAAAGTGATCAAAACACCTGCCCCTCTTGTAATGATTAAAACACCTGCCCCTCATATAAGTGATCAAAACACCTGCCCCTCGGATAAGTGTACCACGGAATTCCTGCCTTCCAATTATTGTGCATGGAAACATTCACTCTCTAACCAGGTCACTATCTCTCACTTACTAACATTATCACCCATGTAATTGCACTATTTATTTTTCACAATAACACTTTGTCTCTAGAAGCGACTCTTTGCTCAGTTTGTTTTGGTCTTCTTTCTTCCTCTGTTACTTCCTGCGAAGCTATCCGTCAAAAGCGTGTAAACTTGGCCATAAATAATTGCCATTAAAGGAGCATGACATAACGTGACCATGAATTTGAAACTTTGCACTGTATATAATGAAAAGGTTAAATAAACTGCTTTATTATCAAATGTCGCAGCTTGTCCCTCAGGCGAAGAACAACGTGTATTGCGCACTGCAGTTCTGTGCATTTGAAGTACATTACAGGTCAGGTTCTGTACACCCCATAACAAGCTATTGTTAAACCTATGACTATACGTAAGTGCCTTGGGGTCAAGGCTGAACTGGAGGCCACGATAAAGACGCACAAGGTAGCGGGGGGGGATCTGTGGCGTGCAAGAGAGAAACCTGTGAACAGCCCAGTAGCATCTTAAGGATCAAAGCGGAAAAAGCCAAAGCAGGACACGTTGCGACTGAAAAGAAAAAGAAAACTAGGAGAAAGGCTTATAATAAAATAGTGCTCACAGACTTTAAATAAAGCATACCGAATAACAACACTTGTTACAGGGGCAGTCCTCATGGGAGGCTACAAAAGGAAAGAAGGAGGTACTAAGGAGGGACTACTAAGTCTATTCATGTATCAAAAGCCACCATTTACAAAGGACAGTAAGAGAAGCCAATTGAAAAGAGGGCGAAAAATGCGCGGAGCTTCAAGTCCATACCTGAATACAGCATGTCACACAGAGAGAGCGCAAGCGCCGCCTAGGCGAGACCTAAAAAAAAACACAACCACACACTTATGTGCAATCGTCCGCGCAGGACAGGATGTTCCCTCCATATCTTGTTTGCCTTGTGTTGGTTCTCAACGTAATTCATTAAAAAGCCCTGTCTAATATCTCTGGTAGAAGACGCCTTTGACCTGCGCGCCTCTGCTACCTTCCCGCACGCAACAAACTGGCGAGTGTGTCCAAGCGCAGCTTAAAGGGAACATTTGCCCCCATGCTACCATACAAAATTTGAGGGGGGATGGGGTTCTGTGACGGAGAAAGATACTACTATGAAGCGGAGTGTCATGACACAGTATATTGTTTTGACCCACAGAGGCACACACCTCATCTCTTGACCGAAAGAGATCAGATATATGCAGAAGAGTTAAACACAAAGAAAACTACCCAAGCCTATCCTGCTCATACAAACGGTCTGTTGCAAAAACTGGTCGATATGGACCATGGCCAAAGCAGCCGGACTAGCAAAAATCTACTCTCTGGCTCTTCAACTCACAAATCATCTTGCCCAGCGGGGTAACAAACGTCTGCAGACAGCGGGCCTGACACAAATAAATCAGTTGTTTATAAATGGTAGGCTTATGTTGCTGGAACAATTGGGGGCAAATAGAGCTACAACTGCATTGGACACATTCGCTTTCCTTTGAGTTCAACACGAACTGTCGGTCAAATGACCCTTGTAACTGAATGAACCTGCGGAGTTCCCTTTGCTTATTCATATGGTGGGGGATCCTGAGATGAGGCGATGAGTCTCAAGACTGTTAAGAGTATACACTGATTAGTGGTAGTCGGTAGTTCATAACAAGGCTCTTAACAAGCATTTGCAATGCAATAGGTCTCGCATTTAAGTTTGAGCTATTGGCATTGTAAATGACAATGCCTTTTATTTAGGTTTTGGTTTTTAAAACATAAATAAAAGGCATTGTCAGTTACAATGCCAATAGCTTAAATTCAAGTAAATGCGAGACCTATTGCATTGCAAATGCTTGTTATGTATGGATTGGCAGTTGAATGGCAACTTAAGCTATGAATTCTAAAGTTCTGCCATTAGGCTGTACTTTTGACGTAGCGCCAAGATGCCCCAAGAGTTAGCAGTGTGCTCCAAAAGTAGTAAATAAATTTATATCAACGTTTTAGGTTTCATTTTTTCCGTAGATTGCTTGACATCCCACTAGAGGGCATAAACATGGTTTCTGTTTTTCAGAGTGCAGACAGAATGGAGAAATGAGCGGCCCTAGTCCAACAGTAGCCGCCACATTGGCATTTTGCCATTTTCACCCAGTTTCTTCTAGTATGAATACTCGGCAACATAACGTAAACGTACCTCACAGAAAAAAAAATCTAGGACATCCGCCCCACAACCATATATGGATTAGTATCTAAAAAAACGTTTCAAAGTGTAACAGAACAAAAAATACAAAACCCTTTTTTACATTTACTGGAGTTCAATAACTTTCAAAGTTTTGCGAAGGAGAAGCAAAACACCACATAAAAGTTTAACTGTTACGCAACACAAAGGTGTACCTACGGCAGATATACGTATGTCACGTGGGAAATAGGCAATCATAAACACTTAATTTGCAGAGGATCGATAGCGAGGGAGGAGGATGGCAACTTTCCAAAAACGGTAATGAGTGGCATGCATTTTACGTCATAATATGTACAATATGTGACCCGCTCTAACATGCTGACGTATAGGGTGAACTTAAAGGCAAAATGCAAGGAAAGTGTTGAAAAGGTAACGTTGCCGCATTAGGTAAATAAAGCTGTGTTGCAGAAAGGAGGGCAGGCAGAAACCGTTGGATGACAATGTTACCCCTTACCAAGATTTAAGAGGCCTCAACATCCCATAGAATGAAATCAATCTTCATTCACTCACTGACCTAGAAAGAATGAATGTTTTTTACAGCTTGAAGAAGAAACACAGTGGTGACTTGAAGTTGGGGCGCACCAAAGCCATTTCTTCCATGGGGTAAATCACTCTAGCGCCGCTGCTTTAACAATCTAACCCCAGAAATGCATCACGCTTGAAATCATATAAATGAGTTAACAACTGGGGACTGTGTTTAAATCAAAGAAAGACACAAAAGAAAGAGAAAAAGAATGGTGTAAACGCGGGAACGGAAAAATTACCTATGAAAAAAGAGACAGTAAAATAAAGGAATGTAACAAAAATGAAGAACAAGACAAGCCCGGCGGATTGCATGGCGGCACGATGCGCGTGATTGTGCGCGTGCTCGCCATGCAATCCGCTTTTCGGAGCACTTTTAAATGCCCCTTCCTATAGTCTCACTTTGCGATCGCTTACGCAATAGCAGGGCGAGACCTAAAAATGGGAGCTGGACTTGGGAGAGGAATTACAGGATAAGGTTTGAACTATTGTTGTACTCAAACTAAATTTGTACAGTGTACCCCTCTGACATTACTGTTGGGATATGTCACGCTCCTTCACAACACGATGAGGCAATTAGTGGCAGTATTAATACTACAAGCAAAGCATACTGCCTTCGTGGATGAAGGCAATAACCCCAAGAGCGAAGGACAAGTTAAAGGATGCTACATTTAGTGGAAAAACAGCAAAGGTATTGGAGGGCTACAGGTGGCGCTAGTCTGTTTAGATAGTTGGCCTAATGATAATGGCAGCACACAAAGGGCCACGTGGGTGAATGTAGCTCAGATAGCACCCAGTGCTCGACACCGCTGAACAGGTCTGAGATGCTGGTTGGCTGCATATAGTTCTATGTAGAAGCTGCTTCTTGATATGCCTCATATTGCTGAACTACCGGCTGTTGTATATATGAAATAGCAGGATTTACACCCTCAATTCGCCACTGTGTTTATAACATTTTGAGAAGTGCCCGGTAATATAATGTTGTGCCACAATACATGCTTGACTCATACCTTACTTATTTGTTTCCTTATTTCATTACAAATAAAAAGACATTAAAAATATATATATATATTTACAGAAAGGATGTGAGCCAACTTGTATACTTTCAGCCAGTTGTTCAATACTCGAAGAGCAGAAATGACTCAAAAAATAAAAAAAATACAAGCCATATGCAATACAGAGATCACCCTATTCCAATAATGAAGCCTTAATACTCTTCTTTGAATGTGTCAAGGAAGGCATAGAGAGAAGACAATATAAATTGTAAGAGAAGTGCACCACTCAATGCTCGCCACAAAATCACAGGAATAAAGTTTATAAGGACCGCTGACCAAACACTGGTTAGCTTCGCTAATAAACCTTATGCGTGCAATATCATGTAAGGTAAGTTTCCGTGATCCATACCATTTTGGAAGCAGAACAAACATCTGTTAACATGGAGACTGCTTTATGTTCAACGTTTGAAGTCGAACATAAGGTAATTATGACTATAACCTCGTTAAATGCAATTCTGGGGTTCTTTGCACTCTCAGTGGCTACCCGATGGACTTAATACTTGGTCTGGTAATTATAAGGATTTTATTGTAATTTTGAAAAAGTATGAATAGAGTTAGCCATATATCATGTTGAGTATGCTCATTATTTCCTGCTACTTTGTTCTACCACTGCTTATGTAACCGGATTCTCTGATCTCTCCTACTCTTAAATCTAGTTTGTTGAGTCTCGGCATGGTCAACTCTCTCCAGAAAAATACAGCAGGTCCAAAGTGTATAAACAGGGATTTACATTGGTTTTGCACCAGGAGTCCTGGCTGTGCCAAAGGTCACATTTCTCAAATCACAGTTTTTGATTTGCACGCACTGAGATAAAAAAGGCGTCCACTGGGTGACTCAAGAAACACCAGCTCAATTGAGATTGTGGATCGAGTCATTGTAACCTACATATAGCTGCATTACTGCAGTGTCTAAGGGGCTGAGCTGGTCTAAGGACATCGACATTTATCATCAATAGGTTTGTGAAGCCAAGGAGCGGCATGCAACGTTTAACTGACAGAGGAGATTCAGACGTCTCTTTGACCAAAACTTGGTATACGTTCCCTGGCTGTCCTCCTTATATAGATGAAGACCTCATCACGAGGATAGCTACAAATGCGACGGAACTAATTACTATGAGTTTACAAGAGGCATGTAAGATACCTGAAAAACATTTCACTCACAAGGGATACTAAATAAAGTGCTGCAGCTGAAAACATTTTTGATGAGAGAGGACTCTTCTCTAAATGGTCAAATCAAGGTGGATCAACCACTGCATTTATTGTTTAAGGAAAATTGTCTGAATATTTTTCATGCATCGGCAGATTTCTTGTAACCAATATAATGTGCTTAACAAGTGCTTATTAAGGATTGTCTTTACATAAAGGCTCTTTGCTTGCATTGTACGTCCATTAAGAAAACTGCTGGTAAAAAAAAAAAAGCCACGAATTCCATAAATTACTTTGTAACAGCTTGCTTAAAAAGGACCAGCATTAACTTCGACTTCCTATTATTGGGACTCATTTTTCAATTCTCTACATATTGCGCCTTAGAAAGCTTGGTTATCAAAGCCCTTCTCTGATCCTATCCTGGCTGGGCAGGCCTCCTCTAGGCTATTCCAATATCACCCTCTCAATACGAGATCAATAGAGGATTATCCGCTTCTGTCTACAGCACTAATTCGGACTCTCAAGAGATTTTTACTTGTATTCTACTTTTGAGTAAAATAGGGCAAGACTCAATGACAGTGGTTTAATTTCTGAAAAGATTTAACGCAATATGCCAGTTACTCGAGCTTTACAATTAGCAGTAGATGCTTAGAAAAGTGGACATTTTCGATGGTGGGTATGACAGAGAGATGGACATTGGGGAAAGGGAACTCCTTGTGCATTAAAAACTCAATACAGTTTGATACTTGTTCTTTGGCGCATTTTTTTAACCTCTTACCTCCCTATACATTACCCTCCCCTCAACCCTAAAAAACTCTAACTTCAATTTACCTCAACCAGCCCCTGTACCCTAAAAACCTCTTGCCTCCTTTAATCACTACTCACTCCATTACACCCAAAAACCCATTATCACCCTTTACCGCCAACCACCCTTAAACCAAAACTCTTACCTTACTCCTTTACCAGTACCCACCCCTGAACCCTAAAAATTCCCTATCTTGCTTTACCACTACTCACCCGTGAATCCTAAAAAAAAAAAAAAAACTAACTTAACTTTACCACTACCCAACCCTGAATTCTAAGAAACACTTGACCTCTATTTACTACTCCCAGCCGCAGCCCCAAAATACTCCCTTTCCCTTAAACTCTCCCCCTTTTTTAAGGAACAGAAAAATAGGTTATTAAAAAGAAGAAAAAAAAAACACTTACTTGCATGGTAAAGTCCTACATTGTAAAGTGCCTGAAAAGGCCTTCATGACACTTAACTGCATGGCAAAGGTTCAAGTTGTAACGTCCTATGTGATAAAGATCACACAGTAAACGTTTCACACCCTGAATATATCATGGCCAAGCAGGGTTTATGGATTTGTGTAGTGTTAGTCTGCTTATTTGAATCTCACATCTATATATACACACCCTTCAGCCTACCAGAAGTAGGTACGACCATCCTTCCCCTCCCACCCCTTTCTGTTACCATTGCTTTCATTTACACTTCTCCTATCTCATGCATGCAAGAGCTTCACAGGATGTGTATGCATGATGATCTTCATGCTCCAAGTCTAAAGGCAAATCAATACTATATTTTATATTACTACAGAAATATAATTGTTTAAATATACATAAATAATAAATAAATAATTGTTTTTAAAAAGACTTAAATGGAGGCAAAGGACATAAGTATGTATCATCATATGCAGTAATTGAAGTATGTGGGGCATCAATACGCGCCGCAGCTTCCGTGTGGGGCATCAATACGCGCAGCAGCTTCCGTGTGGGGCATCAATACGCGCAGCAGCTTCCGTGTGGGGCATCAATACGCGCAGCAGCTTCCGTGTGGGGCATCAATACGCGCAGCAGCTTCCGTGTGGGGCATCAATACGCGCAGCAGCTTCCGTGTGGGGCATCAATACGCGCAGCAGCTTCCGTGTGGGGCATCAATACGCGCAGCAGCTTCCGTGTGGGGCATCACGCGCAGCAGCTTCCGTGTGGGGCATCACGCGCAGCAGCTTCCGTGTGGGGCATCACGCGCAGCAGCTTCCGTGTGGGGCATCACGCGCAGCAGCTTCCGTGTGGGGCATCACGCGCAGCAGCTTCCGTGTGGGGCATCACGCGCAGCAGCTTCCGTGTGGGGCATCACGCGCAGCAGCTTCCGTGTGGGGCATCACGCGCAGTAGCTTCCGTGTGGGGCATCTCACACAGTAGCTTCAGTGTGGGGCATCTCACACAGTAGCTTCAGTGTGGGGCATCTCACACAGTAGCTTCAGGGTGGGGCATCTCACACAGTAGCTTCAGGGTGGGGCATCACGCACAGTAGCTTCAGGGTGGGGCATCACGCACAGTAGCTTCAGGGTGGGGCATCACGCACAGTAGCTTCAGGGTGGGGCATCACGCACAGTAGCTTCAGTGTGGGGCATCACGCACAGTAGCTTCAGTGTGGGGAATCACGCACAGTAGCTTCAGTGTGGGGCATCACACACAGTAGCTTCAGTGTGGGGCATCACGCACAGTAGTAGCTTCAGTGTGGGGCATCATACGCAGTAGCTTCAGTGTGGGCATCACACACAGTAGCTTCAGTGTGGGCATCACACACAGTAGCTTCAGTGTGGGGCATCACGCACAGTAGCTTCAGTGTGGGGCATCATACACAGTAGCTTCAGTGTGGGGCATCATACACAGTAGCTTCAGTGTGGGGCATCACGCACAGTAGTAGCTTCAGTGTGGGGCATCATACGCAGTAGCTTCAGTGTGGGCATCACACACAGTAGATGAGTGTGGGGCATCATGCACGGTAGCTTCAGTGTGGGCATCACACACAGTAGATGAGTGTGGGGCATCATGCACGGTAGCTTCAGTGTGGGGCATCATGCACGGTAGCTTCAGGGTGGGGCATCACGCACAGTAGCTTCAGGGTGGGGCATCACACACAGTAGCTTCAGTGTGGGGCATCACGCACAGTAGCTTCAGTGTAGGGCATCACGCACAGTAGCTTCAGTGTGGGGCATCACGCACAGTAGCTTCAGGGTGGGGCATCACGCACAGTAGCTTCAGGGTGGGGCATCACGCACAGTAGCTTCAGTGTGAGGCATCACACACAGTAGCTTCAGTGTGGGGCATCACGCACAGTAGCTTCAGTGTGGGGCATCACGCACAGTAGCTTCAGTGTGGGGCATCACGCACAGTAGCTTCAGTGTGGGGCATCACGCACAGTAGCTTCAGTGTAGGGCATCACGCACAGTAGCTTCAGTGTGGGGCATCACGCACAGTAGCTTCAGGGTGGGGCATCACGCACAGTAGCTTCAGGGTGGGGCATCACGCACAGTAGCTTCAGTGTGAGGCATCACACACAGTAGCTTCAGTGTGGGGCATCACGCACAGTAGCTTCAGTGTGGGGCATCACGCACAGTAGCTTCAGTGTGGGGCATCACGCACAGTAGCTTCAGTGTGGGGCATCACGCACAGTAGCTTCAGTGTGGGGCATCACGCACAGTAGCTTCAGTGTGGGGCATCACGCACAGTAGTAGCTTCAGTGTGGGGCATCACGCACAGTAGTAGCTTCAGTGTGGGGCATCATACGCAGTAGCTTCAGTGTGGGCATCACACACAGTAGCTTCAGTGTGGGCATCACACACAGTAGCTTCAGTGTGGGGCATCACGCACAGTAGCTTCAGGGTGGGGCATCATACACAGTAGCTTCAGGGTGGGGCATCACACAGTAGCTTCAGGGTGGGGCATCACACAGTAGCTTCAGGGTGGGGCATCACACAGTAGCTTCAGGGTGGGGCATCACACAGTAGCTTCAGGGTGGGGCATCACACAGTAGCTTCAGGGTGGGGCATCACACACAGTAGCTTCAGGGTGGGGCATCACACACAGTAGCTTCAGGGTGGGGCATCACACACAGTAGCTTGAGTGTGGGGCATCATACACAGTAGCTTCAGTGTGGGGCATCACACACAGTAGCTTCAGTGTGGGGCATCATACACAGTAGCTTCAGGGTGGGGCATCATACACAGTAGCTTCAGGGTGGGGCATCACACACAGTAGCTTCAGGGTGGGGCATCACACACAGTAGCTTCAGGGTGGGGCATCACACACAGTAGCTTCAGGGTGGTGCATCACACACAGTAGCTTCAGGGTGGTGCATCACACACAGTAGCTTCAGGGTGGGGCATCACACACAGTAGCTTCAGGGTGGGGCATCACACACAGTAGCTTCAGTGTGGGGCATCACACACAGTAGCTTCAGTGTGGGGCATCACACACAGTAGCTTCAGTGTGGGGCATCACACACAGTAGCTTCAGTGTGGGGCATCACACACAGTAGCTTCAGTGTGGGGCATCACGCACAGTAGTAGCTTGTGTAGGGCATCATACGCAGTAGCTTCAGTGTGGGCATCACACACAGTAGCTTGAGTGTGGGGCATCATACACAGTAGCTTCAGGGTGGGGCATCACACACAGTAGCTTCAGGGTGGGGCATCACACACAGTAGCTTCAGTGTGGGGCATCATACACAGTAGCTTCAGTGTGGGGCATCATACACAGTAGCTTCAGTGTGGGGCATCACGCACAGTAGCTTCAGGGTGGGGCATCATACACAGTAGCTTCAGTGTGGGGCATCATACACAGTAGCTTCAGTGTGGGGCATCACGCACAGTAGCTTCAGTGTGGGGCATCACGCCCAGTAGCTTCAGTGTGGGGCATCACGCCCAGTAGCTTCAGTGTGGGGCATCACACACAGTAGCTTCAGTGTGGGGCATCACACACAGTAGCTTCAGTGTGGGGCATCACACACAGTAGCTTCAGTGTGGGGCATCACACACAGTAGCTTCAGTGTGGGGCATCACGCACAGTAGTAGCTTGTGTGGGGCATCATACGCAGTAGCTTCAGTGTGGGCATCACACACAGTAGCTTGAGTGTGGGGCATCATACACAGTAGCTTCAGGGTGGGGCATCACACACAGTAGCTTCAGGGTGGGGCATCACACACAGTAGCTTCAGTGTGGGGCATCATACACAGTAGCTTCAGTGTGGGGCATCATACACAGTAGCTTCAGTGTGGGGCATCACGCACAGTAGCTTCAGGGTGGGGCATCATACACAGTAGCTTCAGTGTGGGGCATCATACACAGTAGCTGCAGTGTGGGGCATCATACACAGTATCTTCAGTGTGGGGCATCACGCACAGTAGTAGCTTGTGTAGGGCATCATACGCAGTAGCTTCAGTGTGGGCATCACACACAGTAGCTTGAGTGTGGGGCATCATACACAGTAGCTTCAGGGTGGGGCATCACACACAGTAGCTTCAGGGTGGGGCATCACACACAGTAGCTTCAGTGTGGGGCATCATACACAGTAGCTTCAGTGTGGGGCATCATACACAGTAGCTTCAGTGTGGGGCATCACGCGCAGTAGCTTCAGTGTGGGGCATCATACGCAGCACTGTGATGCAATTAGAAAGGTGACTCGCTGAAAGTCTGGGAAGCCAAGCAAAACACAAGCTGTCCCAGAATATGGAACAAGCAGCCAAATCTATCCACGTGAGTACACAGGCAGAATGAGAGCTAGGCACCCCAGGGACTCCTCGTTTCCAACTGGTCCAGAGTTAATCCTCTCTGTTCCCACTAACAGGAAAGAATGTTGCTCCATTCTTCACATTAGGATTAAAGATTTAATCTGCTTGGTGTGAACATGTGAATGGGACTAAGCAGTGCCAGGAAACCGGCCCGCTGCTGGACAAATAACATTGCAAGATAAAGAGGAAAATAAAAACCTCTGGTTGTTGGGAGTGGTGGATCATAGGATGGACCCACACCCATCATCTCCAAGCAGCAGGCTGCCCCATACAAGCGCCTGACCTACCTCAACGTAAGTGGATCCAATTGTAGTGATTCCAGCTCTAAATTAGCCCTCTCAAGGAATTCTCCAAACATGTTACATCCTTTATATACTATTCGCTGTAGACAAGGCTTTTCAAAAGCAGGACATCAACGTCTACCTGTTAACCAAACACTGATATATCCACCTACTCAGCGCTCCTTAGAAGTCTTTTCCAATTACACTTTGAAAGTTCCATTATCTCTTACCTATATAACTATTTATACTATGATTAGAATTTCTGGAGGATTCTAATTACCGGCTGTATACAGACCTGAAACTCTCCTATCACCTGCAATATACATCACATGCGATATCCCTATGCACTTTCTATAGAAAAACATTTTTTTGTGGTTTTTATAGCGCAAACCTGGCCCAACGGTATTTGAGCACTTTACACCAGAACAAGATTATGTTCCATATTTGTGACCTTTTTTAGGCACAGGGAGATACAGCGATTTGTCTAGAATCATGGGATGTTGAGCCGAAGTCAGGACTCGAACCTCATTTGCAAGTTGGCAACTCTAGCCAGTAGGTCACATCGCCTCCTGTTTATCGAGTATGTGACGCCTCTGGCACCCTTGCATAGGATCTTGACCGCACTACAAAACAAGTAGGAGTAAAGCTAATTGGTGTGAACAGGTGAATGGGTCTAAGACTTAAAAAGTGTCGCTATAAACTTAATAGCAAATTGTTTGCAATAATTTGCATTAATATGGATTTATCTTCCTTCTAGTCCTCATGTCTTGAGGTAAATTCAAAGTATCTTCTGTTTCACTCAGATAGGAATCCCAGATCCTGAGCTGCCAAAACGAAGGCTGAACCGGATCTAGAACCTTGTCGGGGTAGGAAGGCTCTTGGCTCACCCTGCTGTGCTCGAATGATATCCATGTCTTACATGGGAAGTTGTTATGCAGACTGCAGTGTTGACATTTAGGTGATCTGGGCCATGGTTTAAAGTCTGAGATTCTCACAAAACAACTGGAACTGGACGGCATGAAGCACTTTAACGTTAACCAGCTCAATCCTACATCCTAAAGGGGTCTATAAATTTACTACCACCAATAGAGATCACAGAAAGAATGGTTATTTGCAGCGTTAGAAACAAGCATATATTTGTGGTTTGAAGAGCTATGTAAATTGCGAGCTATTATCTCACTGTAGTCAAAAAGAGAGATCTTTAGCTATTTCAGCTCAAAATTCCTGTATCTGATTCAATGAACGCCAGTGACAACTGCATAGTAGGTTTTGGGTTTAGGGGCTGTATGGAAATCCATATTTCTAAGGCAGGTGCTGGCTAGAAGTGGAGCTATCAGAGGCCAGAGGTGTTGCAGCCATTTTCACCTCCCGAAACCAAACAATAAGCAAGCACAGAGATCTTAAAGCCTTGAAGGTCTTCTCCCATTCTATTTTGGGCAGAAAGAGACCTAGCCCCCTTTTTGAGAACATTTGTAATTCACATTGTGGACTTTCTCTCCTAAGTGAACAGGGAGATGAGCTGGATCACACAATGGGGCATAAATCGCTACTCAAATTGTGTGAGACTTAAGGCCTCTGAGGAAATCTCTCTTCAAAGCATGGCCTGGATGGTAGGATAGCACCTTATCCTTGGGGTTGAGACTACGGAACACGAAGACATGGGATTGTGGGACGAGGTTTGAGCGTATCTGTATGTCTATGTCTGAGTGCATCACACATAGCAAGGGAGTGGGCAGTACCTGGGTCATGCATTTCATGGCAGACAGACAACAGGGTAGAGTATGTCTGTTGGGCTCTTTGAGCTACCTACTCTTACACGACTGTAGTGAATATTTCTTCTACTATCAATGCGCACCCTCTGCCACCAGGTCTTGTATGAGCTCATTGACAAGGATTCATCACAATGGAATCCTAAACTGTTATAATTACCATTTTACTGCTACTTTTTGCTTACATTCTTGTGGCTTTTTTGTAGCAACCGTAGTAGTAACAAGCATTTGCAATGCAATACGTCACGCATTTGTTAAAGTTAGAGCTGTTGCCGTTGAAAATGACAATGTTTTTTACTTTTGTTTTTTTATTTGCAGTGGAGTTATTATATTTGCATAGCTGTATTTCCCTTGGAATAAAAAAGCAAAAGTAAAAAGCTTTGTCATTTTTATCACCAACAGCTTTAACTTTAACAAATGCGAGGCCTACTGCATTGGAAATGCAAATCGGTCTTGCGTTTGTTGGAGGTGGAATTACTGGCATTATAAATGCCAATGTTTTTTACCTAGCCATGTTGCAGGGTGCAGTACCATATGTGGTCAAAAGAGGTCCAATTGGACCTCTTTTGGCCACATATGGTATTGCACCATGCAGACAATGGGGTAAATCCACCCTACCCATAATGCATTGCATGCAAGACAGTACCACGAGTACTTTCAAATAGCTATGCCCATATATACAATTAGTAGTTTTGAAGTGTGACAAAAACATTATTATATTAATTCTGGATTAGGTTGTGCTCTGTGTGGAGCTGATGAAGGGAAATTTATAGAAGGTCTAATATAAATGTGAGATGTGCTAATGAGTAAAGTAACCACTGCCAGCCTTGATTAGGACCAAGTGTGTGTCCTGCCTGAAGCCCTTTAAGGAAATAGTGCTTGGAGGCTGTAATTGAAATCTAGGGAGTAACAACACATGTAACAAGTGTCCTCATGAGAGGTTACAAAAAACCTAGGGAGTAACAACACATGTAACAGGTGTCTTAATGAGAGGTTACAAGAAAAGTCAATGCTGTACTAAGGAGGGACTAGTAAGCCTATTGACCAATGAAAAGTCACCATTTACAAAGGGCAGGAAGCAATTAACCCCTTCCCTGCTCATGACGGAACCACTCCGTCATGAGCCACGGGCGCCGTGTGCTCATGACGGAGTGGTTCCGTCATGCTGTGGCCGTTGGCGGCCGCTCCGCCCACGCGGCGCTGATTCCCCGCCTGTGCGGGCGATTAGCGCGAGTGGGCGGAGTCATGACGGAACCACTCCGTCATGAGCACAGCGCGCCCGTGGCTCATGACGGAGTGGTTCCGTCATGAGCATGGGGGCGCCACGCTGCCCCCAAACCCCCCCAGCGCCGCGGCAAAATTCGTGCCGCGGCGAAGGGGTTAAAAAGATACACAGAAAGTGGGCTGAGCTTTATGCCCATATTCTGAATACAGCATGTCTCATAGAGACAGCACAAGTGCTGCCTAGGCGAGACATAAAATGATGAAGCTTAAACCCCCCCAAACAAATCCTAGTTGTTATTGATCATGTGCTGGTGGCTCACAGATGTGATGATTCCTCTGAATATACCAGCTTTTTGTGTTGCTATATAATCCATGTATTTGTATACACTCTCCTATGGATAGGTAACAGAAGCTTGAGAAGCAAATAAAACTCTCGGCTAAACAGGGTAGCAACCTGCTGCTCAAGACAGAATTCCCTGGCAGTGAGCACTGCATGTAGTTTACGACTCATACTGGTGCTTAAAACTATGTGGTATAGCATATTTAATACTGAAGAATGTATTTTCATTTTTTATGTAAATTGACGCCTGGGCTAAAATTTTAAAAATGTAAAGATAAACTGGAAAAACAGCATTGGGTTACAGGACAGAATGTCAAATGCTTATTACATCGAATTTTTACAGGCTTATCTTTGACCTCTTCTCCTGGTTCTCACTTTGAGGAGTCACTCAGAGGTACAGAAAATGTCCTGGAGATACCCATCATGGCTTGCACAAGGACTCTACCTCACCAGATGGAGCAGGACATTCAGGCTGCATCTGCTGCAGTTTCAGAATCCATGCTACTGATAGGAAGAGCCGAGCGAGGGACATGGATGATGTGACTCCAAAAGGTCCCAGAACAGGACCCTTTCCTTAAGGAGGAAGTTGATGTCCCCTTCCGATAGCACTTTTGGGGCTTCTTCTGGGAAGATCTCTTGGGAGAACATTCCACACCTGGGGTCTTACTGGTAAGGGAACACTTTGGCGTGCTCCTGCATGCCTTAGACAAAATTAACTTTGCCTCCCTCTCCGGTGTGGCCTTCAGGCACACCAGGGAGCATGTGCGACGTGAGAAGAGCCGCGACAGGAGCCAGAGCACCACAAGCAGAAATCGTGTCGCTCTGAAAAAGACATCTGCTTGCGGCACTTACAACAGTACTTGAATTCGGAAACCTTTGGCTGGGACATTTGACCTAGGTACTGTCCAAGATGAGAAATGTCCTTCAGTAAGACGCCAATGAGATCTCTGAGCCGAATCAACAAGGCATGGAAAAACAGGATCTGTTGTGAGGACACAGATTAGCACCTATTATATGATGGTGTTGTAGGTCTCGCAGAGTTAAGGGTTGGACCCCTATAGTGATACCTAACAGTTACTGCTGGGGAAGAAAGTTTTCAGGGCCAGTATAACACCTGGAAAGGATATTCTTCAGGTGAGGAATTTGCAGGAAGTGTACACATCAGAAAAATGTAGTTTCTGCTCTGTAGAGTGCTCTTCTGCTTTCTCGCGTTGTCCCCTTCTGTTCTTTGCCCTGCGCTACGCTGTACGGTTTCTGCTTCCTGTCCTGTGTGAAGCAGTTTCTTCTCTGTCCCATGATGTCCTTTAGTTCGGTTTTGTGCTTTTCGGTTTCTGCCCTCCGTTCCACATTGGCCACTCTCTGCCTTCGTTTCCTCCTTTCTCATTGCTCGTTTCTGCATCAGGCCACAGGAATGCGTGCCGCGCTGTCTCTCTTTTATTGGAGTGCTAGTCCTTTCAATGAATTTTGCATTTGATTAGCCCGTCTGTGCCCTAGCATCTGAACCCGCACGTGTTCTCCACAGAAAGCAGCCTGGGTCTCCCGCCAAGTGTGGCAAAACTTTAACTTTCTGATGCCAGAACTGACAGACATTTTATTGTGCCGTGTGAATTAAGCGGACACATTTGAAAGTAATTCGCTCTCAAGTGCCGCCCTCCCGCCATAAACTAAAGCCAAGCAAACTGAGACGCCTGCCCTTGACTCAAAATCTCAGCGAGTGTTGAGGGGACGAGCCAAGCCCGGCGCCTCCGAGCCAAGCCTACAGATACCCAACTGGTCCCCGCGGCGGCTCGCAAGCTGCTCCATAAATATTACTTCTCAGCCTGGGTCCATCAGCTCAGGGGGCACGAGGAGTGGCCGGCTATGGAAATAAATAACGTCTCTGCTCGTTCCAGGTGGGTGGATGACACTGAACGTCCGCCGTGGTTGGCAGTACCCCGTTTGTGCCGTGGGCTGCTCATCACCCCCAGCGGATTCCTAAGAGGCCTGTTCAATAAGGTGCAACAAGAAATGAATGAAAAGGGCTCGCGCTCCGTCTCTCGCGCCTTTTCCAGCCCTCACATACCAAGGCAGGAAGCCCCAAGTCCAAACAAGAGAACCACTCAGTTGACTCGCAACAGTACAGTAGTGGCTACACTGCAGTTTCAACCCGCTATCAAGCAAGCCCTCCCCAAGGTAAGCGTGCTATCCGTCCGCTCATGCGTTTCAGTGCCACATCGGGGGTGTGACGTAATACATGAATCAAAATACAATACAATGCAAATGAAACAAGCATTGTTAAAGCCAATAGGTTTCGCCTATTTGAGACATATCGGTGTTTTAAAGATGTTGCACAGCAGCGCGTGTTGCTGTGCAACTTTGCTCAAAGTAAGTGAAAACAAGCATTTGCAATGCAATCAGTCTCGCATTTTAGAAAGTTTGAGCTATTGGCATTGGAAGGGACAATGCCTTTTATTTACCCGTTTTGAAATCTGCAAGCGATGAGTAAATAGAAGCAAGGTTGGCAGTAACTGCACCTCTTTGACGGCCAGCTTTGCTTCTTGTAAGCAAGGACTATAAGTACAAAGTGCATGTTTACACACTGCTTGCAGGTTTTCAAAACATAAATAAAAGGCAGTGTCATTTACAATGTCAATCGGTCAAACACTCGCAAATGCGAGACCTATTGTATTGCATTGCCAGTCATGTGAGAAGTGTCAGGGGGCGTCATGAGTGTTTGTGATTTTGGGGTAATGGTACCTGGTGTATATGATAGACAATGTCCTAGTTCTGCAACGGCAGAGCCGTGGTATTCCTGTGTGTGCATGTGATGGAGAGTGAGAGGAGAAAGTCGGTGCTTGTGTTAGGGTGAGAGCTCTTTGTGTGTGCATGAGAGGGGGTGTAATGGGAAGAGGTGGAAATGGCTTGTGTGTGCATGAGATGGGGGGGGGGAGGAGGAGGAGGAGGAGGAGGAGGAGGAGGAGGAGGAGGAGGAGGAGAAGGAGAAGGAGAAGGGGAAGGGAGGAGAGAGAGAGAGAGAGAGAGAGAGAGAGAGAGAGAGAGAGAGAGAGAGAGAGAGAGAGAGAGAGAGAGAGAGAGAGAGAGAGAGAGAGAGAGAGGAGAGAGAGAGAGAGAGAGAGAGAGAGAGAGAGAGAGAGAGAGAGAGAGAGAGAGAGAGAGAGAGAGAGAGAGAGAGAGAGAGAGAGAGAGAGAGAGAGAGAGAGAGAGAGAGAGAGAGAGAGAGAGAGAGAGAGAGAGAGAGAGAGAGAGAGAGAGAGAGAGAGAGAGAGAGAGAGAGAGAGAGAGAGTACACACACAATGGCAGAGATGTACAGTCGACACAACATAAAATTATGTGTAGTGAGAGGGAGAACCTGTGCGGAAAAAGGAGAAACGTTTGATTGACAAGTGGCCCGAGTGTTTATGAGGGTGCGTGGTGGGAGCACCTAAGTGTGATGGAGAGTGGTTGAGCCGGGTGTGTTTGATGTCCTTTTCTAATGAAGATTAAGTCAGGACGTGTGTGTGCATTTCTTTGAAAGGAAGAGAGGCAACTCTGTGTGCGAAGGCCTGTTGTGGTGGTAAACTTGTTTTGTTACCGAATTATTAGTGTTTTAAGTAATTCTGAATTGTTTCCTTTTTATGGGAAATAGACTCCAAAGAACATAAAAGCCATGAAATACAGCCAGGTCCGGCATTTCTGACATGCCGTGGAATTAATCGAATGAAACCTGCTGTTAGCATTTCCCTCTTTTTGGCCACGTAATGTGATTAGCAGAGTGTGGGTCCTGTGGCTTTTGGGAAAGAGGTTCATAGAGGCAGACCGCATCCTTAATGTAATGAGAATCTGCGGTGGGAGGGAGGCTGGAGGGGTGAAGACTGCGATCCCGGGAGGACCAGCATCCTTAATGTAACGAGGGCCCTGAATATGGTGAGAGGCATGGGGGCGGAGGGGGGTGCTTAAAGGCCTGAGAGGACCAACATCCCTAAGTACAGTGAGCCAAGATTTAAAGGATGTGCTGTAGGAGCAGCGGATGAGGGCCGAGAGGCGAGAATATAAGGATGGAATGGAGGAAGCAGAGACTGAGGGCTTGAGAGGCCCAGATTCATTCATGTCACGAGGGCCGATGATATGGAGAGTGAGGGTCGGTGGAAAAGAAGGCCTGAAAGAAGGTAGCATCCTTCAGGTGACGAGGGTTTAGGAGGCGGTTGGGTGGAGGTACAAAGAGATGTGAAGGTAAGATAAGAATATCCCTAGTGTAGGGCGGATGACGTGGAAGAGGTGGAGGCAGGGAGCCTGATAGGGACAGAAAGTATCTTACTGTACTGAGAGGCGAGGAGGGCGGGGTGGGGGGCACGATAGAGAGGCAGAAGCTGGCACCACGGGAGGGCAATATCCGCAAGGCAAGGAGAGCTGAGGAGGCTGTGTGGGCTGGACAAAGGTACAAAGGAGAGGTGAAGATTGATGCCCTTACATGAACAGCGTCCTTAAAGTAGCTAGAGACCCGTATCAGAGTGGGGGTGTTTGAGGGAGAGATGAAGGGGTAGTTTTTTGAGGGGATGGGGCAGTTCTGGATGAGAGCGCTCTTTCACTCTTCCAGGTCATTAGGATTGCAAGGAATGTGCAGAGCAGAGTGCAGCTGCAGGGTTACGTGTGGGACAATAGAGCAGTGCTTAATGAGTATTAAAAAAAGGAATCTCGGCACACGCGCTTTAGATTAAAACATTTGAAGCTAAAGCGTGGGTGCCGCAATTGCTTGAAAAGTAAAGAAATAGAAAATGTACATTTTGTTTCTATTTCTTTACTTTTGAAGCAGTCGAGACACCCGCGCTTTAGCTTCGGAAGTTTAAAGCTAAAGAACGTGTGCCACAACTGAAACTAAAGTAAATAAATAGGAAAAAAATGGCGACCGCACACTTTTTTTTCTATTTTTTTACAATGGCGGAACCGTGCTTTAGCTTTGAACATCTTAAGCTAAAGCGCGGGTGCTGCAATTGCTTCAAAAGTAAGAAAAATAGACAAAAAATGCATTTTTTTTTCTATTACTTTACTTTTGAATCAATAGCGGCAACCGCGCTTTAGCTTAAGATGCTTAAAACTAAAGCACGGGTGCCGCTATTGTAAACATTAGTAAATAAACAGACAAAAAAGGCATGAGCCTGCTTCGGTGATCGCAAGATCGCAATTAACAGCAAATAAAAGAGTGGCCGCCATTGAGGCATGCCGCGCGGGTTCAATTTTTAAAAAAAAGTTGCGGAAGAGCCTGTCCGGCTTACAACAGTAGGCATGAGAAAGGCAAATAAAAGAAAGGCATGGCCATGTCACGCTGGCTTAATTAAAAACAAGCGTGGCCGCAAAAGTGAAAGCAACCGCGCTGTGTTTATTTAGTAACATGAGCCCCAACGCGATAAGGAATGCAGATGCACCCTGCGCGCCACTGCTCGCTCCCGAGACCAAAACGCCGTGGGAGTGAACATTTCAAGAAGAGGTAGGACATGCACCCGCCTTTTGCCATTTGCGTGCTTTCATTCTTGAAAGATACACGCAAAGGCCAATAGAATGTTTGGGAGGAGTGAGACCCACACGAAGAAGTTTTGAGCCCTCACAAGAAGCCTCCCATAGAGCAGCGCATGCGCGCTGCCCTAGGCTCGACCTAACAAAGTGCTATGGCGCGGCCAGCTTTGACCACGCCATAGCGCTTTATTTTTATTTACTTTAAGCCATGCTGCACAGCAGCCTGCGCTGCTGTGCAACATCTTTAGAAAAAACACATTAACAAAGCCAAATAGCTCTGCGCGACCTGTGTGGCTTTCACAAATGTTTTTAGAGATGGCTTACAATAAATAAAAACAAAGCGCTATGATGTGGCCAGCGATGGCCGTCATAACACTTTTTGTTCTGAGGCTGGGGGGCAGAAAAGGACACATGACGGTGTCTGAGTGACGGCAACAATGAAGCGGGAGAGGGTGGAAAGGACAGGGCAAACAAGAAGGATGTAGCAGGGGGTGCGAGGGATGGGGAGTGTAGAGAGGGCCTGCAAACACATGCAGTCTTAAGGAGTGCTAGATTGGAAAATTTTAAAAAGTAATTGTACCAAACAGCAGCCAATGGAAGGACACTGGCCACGGACACAGGAAATTGTACTTGGTTCAAGCTCCACTGACGATGGAAGAATTGGAGAAAGGGGAAGCAGCAGGAGGCCCTGACCAACCAGAAGCAAGAAAATGAGACAGATGTGGGAGCCAACCAATGGAAATTAACAGTAACTATGGGGCAATTTTAAGCTTTTTTATTAAATGAACAATAGCCTTTGCTGACAGCGCATGAGCACTGTAGGCGAAACCTAAAATATTTAAGTGCTAATAGTAAATAGAGGGTCGATAGGTCTTACCCGGTTTACAATACTGTATCCGATATACTGGGAGTGTTAGGCCCACTCTGAGTGAAGCATAGGCACCATTAGTACCTCAAGATAGTCTCACTGCATAGCAGGGCAAGGAAGGAAGGAAGACTAGATTTTATACAATATTATTTGAAGGCTTGACACGAAAACAATATACAGCAGTGTATCTCGAGAAGGATTTGTCAGCAAGATGTAGATGGAGTCACCACCTCTTTGCGTTCCTGAAAATTGCACCATGTTTATAACTAAATTGAAGATGGTAGATGCCTACTTGAATATGCACATTAAGCCTTTGCCGTGAGTGGACAGCCATCTTGGTGAAGAAGCTGAAGCCACACCTCCATTAAGCTCATGCTCATAGGAGGCCTTATGATGACTGGATTCCATTCTATATACAAGACTGGTGGCCCGTTTCCTCATACCCATGTCGCTGGCTGCCATCAAGGTCTACAGAAAGGGACTGTCTCATCCATAACATTCCCCCTTCCAAAGTAGGGTCTATTGATCTATTCACTAAAAAAGTTAAAAGGATGTAACAATATCAAGAATACGTCACAGGGCAACCCCGCTTCACTTCAGAGCATACGGAGCCAAGCAAAGGGGAGGCCAAAGAGTGTCCAGGTTCCTAGAAGGTCAAAGGTGGCAAACTGAAAAAGAGGAAGAGTGGCATTGAAAAGAAGGCTGAGGACAGATTTTGCATTTGGTGTGCCACATTGCCTGTGGCCCCATTTGTCAATCACCTGCAAACTCATTCCATGACTGCCAGCCACGACAAATCTTTTCTCCAAAAGGGGACATCTCCAGAAGAACAAGTAAGAAGCATTAGCAAAGCCAGTAGGTCTGGCTTTAATGGAATGAGGTCTGATAAGGTGAAGCAATCCAAATAAATAGCACTAGAATTGATATGCATTTGTGTAGAAGCAAAAAAACTGTAAAATACTGCTGGTGTAGGTTAAAAGGTCAGTTGACACTTGCACTTCAAGACAGATCTAAAAATCCTTGTAGGTTAATGACTGTTCTTCTGCTTTCTGTCCTGTCAGAAAAAAGCAACACACATTTTCTAGTTATCATGTGTGTGCCCCTGAACTTCAAGCCCAGGCAGCTGGATAAATAAACAAAGATAATATTTTTTTTATTGCACAATTACTTAAAGTCATTACAATCATGTTAAGTTAAAATCAAATATAAAGAGCATGGTTTCCAACATTATGTAAAAGCATGAGCCAATGTATGGTTCTATTATTCATAAATTAGTGCACCAATGAATCAACTTTAAAAAGGGGAGGGGAGTGGAGCCGTAGACAAAGCTTTGTGCATTAGAGTGCTGTAGGGATCTCCAAGTCCAGCATGACTTTTACAGCGGTCATATATTTTATAAAGCCTGCGGCTAACTGGACTGAGTCGCCTTTCAAGCACTCTACCAGGACTACTTGGCATGTCCGCACTTTTCAAAATGCATCAGATAGGACGAAGCCAGCTAAGTTCTCAATGGGCGCAGTTTCTCACAAATATACAGGATATGGACTAGTGTTTCCTCATTTCCCCCGAACAGCCAGCACTGAGTGGCTGAAACATCCTTGTACCCTCGGCCATACTTATATGCCAGTAGTGGAATTAGACTGAACCGTAGTCTCATTAGCTGACGCTTCATTATTGGTTTTAAGGTAGAGGACAGGTAGTATGGCAAGTAGCGTGGCAGGCCTCCGCTGTTATAGTTTTGATGACCAACTACCATGATTCAGCTTTTTCAGGGCTAGTGCGTCGCTGTTGGCTGATATTAACTTTGTTTGTTTGGTTGATAGTTTAGCTGCTGCAGAAATAGGTATGGGGGTGGATCATATTTCACAAGCTTCCAATGCTTCTTTGCAGTGTGTTAACAATTCGTGCCAATTTGACCCTGTTTGGTTTATCATTGATCAAATGGACTTCTTTAGTGTGTGGTCCTGGGCTTGTTTGGCTTTCAGGCAGTAGGCTATAAACCTAGCTTTTAATAGCCACTTTTGAGATGCCAAATTAAATTCCACACGGATTTGCGCATGGGAGGCTGAAGTTGGTAGGAAGAATACTCTGCGGAAGCACGCGGACTGAGCTCTATCCAGCCATGTCGACATTTTGTCTTTAAAGGCTATTGCGCCATGGGCTACTGACAGTAACAATTTTGCCCCCATTGCTCGAATTAGGGGAGTTTGGTCCGGTGTGCTCATGGATTTCCTTACTCTGCATAAGGCCCCCTCTAACGTTTGTGCCACTCCTTGCCTTGCTGTGATATGAGTGGTCTGCCTTCCTTTATTGTCGATCCATACTCCCAGGTACTTGTATGCAGTGACTATCTCAATGGGTTTTACGTTGACATACCAGGAGCCTTTTCTCGTTATTTGTCTGGTGATGATCATCGCTTTTGTTTTTGCCAGATTTATTTTCAATTTGTTTACTTTACAATATTTTGCCAATGCAGTCAGAAGCTGCTGCAGCCCGACAGGGCTTTGGTGGATCAATATTGTATCATCCCCATATTGCATCAATTTAATTGTAGTTCCCGCCATTTTAGGGGGGATAGCGCGTGCATCTGCCAAACAAAATGATCACTGCTGTGTGCAGGGTATGCATTTCTTTGTGGAAGTACACAACTTCTGCCCAATCAAAATATATACTCCTGGCTCTCAACACGTGGATGGGGCCAAAGTCCTTCTCCTGGTGAGTCTCATATAGTTGTCTGGTGACAGCTGCACTGTCACGCCAAACCATAAAAATCATCAAGGCTGTAAGAAGGCAGGTGGCGCTTATCAGGAATGAGCACAGGCGTGCGTGTGACCTGCAGGGAGTGCTCTGGACAGAATGCGGCTACAGGTACAGCATGGGCTGCATGCCTGCATTTGCCATGCTCATCCTGTCCTCTCCATTGTTTCCAAGCACTGTCACCCTGCATGCTCTACAACCACTCTCTATGATCTTCTATAGACACAGCAAGCAGGGACCTTGGAGGCACAGGGGAAGCATGGGGGTTACATGGCAGGTATGATTCTGATACAAGGGCCTTTGCATGGACGGCGTGGGGAGAGTGTACGAAAGTGCGAAAAGCACGGGGATGCAGGGAGAGCAGTGTCTGACAGTATAGCATGCATCCACATCCAAGATCAGCGGACCCCTACACAAACACAAATGCACTCTGAAGCATCCATTGCAGCAGAGTCTCAGACTCCAGTTCATGAGCTCGGGCATCACTAGGGGTGCCTCCCCAGTCGCTATCAAGAGGACACCATGTTTTTAGACCTGGACTTGGCTATTTAAAATCAGTGCAATCTTGTGTGTAAGTTCAATTGTGGCGACAAAAGCACACCAGGACTACAACTCCCAGACTGCATTAGGCTAGCTAATAAAAAGGCCAAATTTGGAAATGTAGTGTATTGACAACATGAATGGGATAGGCAGCAATAAGCCTCCGAGAGGGCATTTCTTACCATAGAACATACAATCTTTGCTAAAAGGATATTCCGTTATCAAATAAGAAAAGAATGTATTATCCAAGGATTTAGGGCAAGCTCGATAGCAGTCGAGAGAGCAGTACAGTCACACATGCAGGAGGTGGGCCGGCTATGTTCTTGGTGGCAGGTGTGGTGTCCCACCCCAAATAAATCCATTCACTGGGTGGTACTCGGGTCCTGGGGCTTCCAGCGGAGTTTGCCTGTGTCTGTTTCAATGAAAATGATAGTTTTCCTCTTAACATTTCAAGTTTTGATTTGGCACAGCTACTTCAAACCACCACCTGTTATTTCCGAACAACAAGCCAAAAGAGCAAACCTGGCTCCATGACGTGAGCCTTGATGGCTTTGAACCCCAACTTTCACCCAGTAACAAGTCACTGATTATTCGTGAAAACCACCCTCAACCACCAAGGACACATTACCAAGAAAACAAACTCAAACACAATGGCATTACGGAAGGGGCAGCAGATACTTGCGCAGCCACTCCTGTAATACTGATCGCACTGGTGCCCATTTAGCACCAATGCTATCTCTAGAGGGTGAGCCCTCACTGGCCGCCGTGGCAGACCCTTCTATTGCCGCAAATGCATGAAAGGAGGGGGGGGGGGGGGGGATAGGGCGCCGCCTACAAAACTTGTGCCGCCTGGGGAGGACCGCCCGCCCCCCCCCCCCTTCCTATATCACTGAAGTGAGGGACTCCCCTTGCGCCAGGTGCGCAACACCCATTGGACTCAAAGGGCTTTAAAACGGGTTCTTTTCTTGCTAAATATTCATGTCTTTGACGTTACGGACTAAACACTAATCGATTTTACAACGACTGTAAAATCCCTTACGTTATGCCATATCAACCCTGCAACCCTTGTTTCCTGTAGTTATTTTCATGCACCATATGACTCTCATATTGTTGATACTTTGGACTGAGTCACCTCCAAGTGAATTCAAGTTTGGTGGGGTGGGGGGCCGGGGGTGTTTATGACAGGGAGCACTTGAGACCTCTGAAATTGACGTGAAGGCAGTGAGAGTTTCTCAGTGCCTGTCAGTGAATTACAAAGGTGTGCAGATTACATGCACATCCAAACCTTGGCCTCTCTGCAGAGCGTACACAGCGATGGTTTCATATGTGCCAACTGGAATTGGGGCAAGGTATGAAATCTGCAGATGTAGGATTTCAGAAAGATGGGGAAGAAAATGGCTCTTAGCGCCTAAACAGAGTAGTGTGAAGGTGAGAACAGAAGTGACAGACACTCCAAATACCACTAACATTCCGCAGACATTAGTAGAGTTTAAGTAAGTCTCATATTTTCAGAAAATATAACTGTTACAATTGTAATTGTTCACTACAAAATTACTGCTGTGATTCATGGATCTGAAATTTCTAAAGAAGTGTTGGCAATGCAATAGGTATGGCTTGTTTTAGGCCTAACAAAAAAACAGAGCAGAGGTGCCCGCAAATACTGGTCATGTTACACAAGTACAGGATTTTAGTTGACATGTTCTAGGGCACGACCGTAATTATATAGGGCATGCCTCTTGGAAAGGATTCCTTGTGCCACTTCTTTTCCGACTCGTCTTTTAGAGACATTCACATACCCACGTGCACTTTTAAACGCCGCAACCACCCTACGCCTCCCCGAAATCCCCGACGTCCCCTCCCCCTTCCCCCCAATCCGGCTAGGTGTATCATCTGTTTTATTCGGTTTGCCAAAGGGATTTTTAGAAAATCTAAGACACGCCCAGAGCGCATACCATTCGTAGACGCCGAAGGGTGCGTTTGAATAGACTTTTAATAATAAAACAAAACAGCATAGGCAGTGCCCTGCAGCGCATGATACAAAGGCTTCTCAGGAAAGCTATGTTGTCGTTGGCACGAGACGCTCACGAGTGTGCGCGAGGTCACGGGGCGGGGCCCGCGGAGGGCTGCGTGGAGGCTGCAGCGGGAGCACCGTCAGCGGTTTCACATGTGAAGGCGCGGGGAAGGTACAAGGGTCGAGTTTAGATAGCTGGGCGCAGTGGCGTAACGACAATTGAGGGGGCCTCCCTGCAAGGGACTTGGAGGGCCCCCCTCCGGGCTCTATCAGGAGCTTCCCAATCCAAGTGCAGTGCTGAGGGGGCCCCGTGGAGCTTGCCCCCCCCCCCCCCCGCTCTGCGGGGGATGCGGGGGCCTGTGTTACGCCCCTGCGTGGGAGACAACAACCTACGGCCAGGCAAGACGCGTCGCGAGGCTGTAATTTATGTAATAAAAATGTAACTTGAACTCATGAGAAGTAAATAAAATCGCTAATATAACCTCTAGTGTAGTTATAAACCGGTTGGGTTCCGGAAGCAGTTAATGATTTAGTAAAGGGGCAGCTGTTCGCACAGATCTGCAGAAACAATTAAAATAGCAGCTCAGCCGGCACACGGGCCCTTGGCTTGTCATAGCATTCGACTTCTAGTGCATTTATGGACTTATCCACTCCAGATTGGGCACAGTAATTACATTACCATCCGACTGTTACATTTTGAAGTTGTATTGACAGTCCCTTTGCAGCAGACACGAGTTTCGCCCAATGAAGAGAAACCACTTGAACTTTCTTTCTGAAGGCCTGGCCTCCACGGGGTTTCTTGAACAGAAAACCTCCACGTGCATTGGTACTCACCGGTATTGCTTGAACATAGAAATCATGCAGAGTCACTGAGCCTGGCAGAGTCTTGTTTTAACAATCGGTTCTAGTTAACCTTTGTCCTAGCGTGATATTTTGCATTCCAATGCATCGTGCCTGTTACACTGGGGTACAATCAACATTAAGCAACATCGCGTCGCAATACGAACGAGTCGCCTTTAGAAACGGGGCAAACAGCATTCCAGACCCAATTCCGCCCAACAGCCCCACCAGGAAAAAGTCTACTGGGACTTTGAGAATGCTCAAATTGCACATTTCATGTTGTCTCTAGGTCTATTGCTCTTATGTGAATAATGAGAGGAATTACCTTAGCAACGACACAGCGGCCTGATGTTTGATTACTCAAACTCTGCTGGACTGGGGGACTTCACATGATTTAATGACATATCGCCCCCCTCTTGGCTGGAGTTGCGCCCTCAGGGCAGCGGAGAGCACTGTGGGCACGAAAACCGACAATTCTATAGTCTAACTCCAGTCATAAAATAGGACATGTGCAACTCTCCCGCATATAGTCCAGGAGGCTTATATTTTGGGGAAAGTTAAAAATTATTCAAGTGTTTTACAAAATCGTTAAACCGCAGTAATTTTGCAGTGCAGAAAGTGCTGCCTGGATGGCACCGCTCAAGACAAACAGCATTGGTAAAGCCAAAGGGCTTTGTCTATGCAAAATCTATTGAATTTGACAATGTTTATTTTTTACATGTTGAACAGCAGTTGAGCTGCTGCGAAACATGGATTAAAGTAAAAAAACAGATTTTGCATAGGCTAAACCTATCTGCCAATTTACAGTGAATCATTAATACAAAACCACATTAAGGTGCAGGGAGGAAGAAGGGAGTAGCAAGAACGGACATAGGGAGGTTGTAGAGATCACAAACAATGGTCAATGGGTGGGGTGGCGAAAGCAAGACAAGGGAGTGGGACACAACTGCAGAGACGTGCACTCTAGAAGAGGGAAAGTTCAATTTAAAAAAAAAAATAAGTACCTAAAGGAGCCTGCGACCAGTGGAAGGACACTGGCCACAGACATTAAACTGTACTTGGTCCAAAGCTCCACAGCAGACTCGACACTGAAGTCCTAGGAGGAAGCAGGAAGGAGCAGGAGACGCTGACCAATCACAATCAAGGAAACAAAAGCGATCAGGGAGCTAACCAATGGTAAGTACTGGTAAATAATGGGCAGGCTCTAAGCCTCTTTAAGTTTGTTTTTTTAGTTCACAAGAGAAGTCGCAAGCGATGTGCAGGCAAAACCACCAAACTAGGCATAGTTGTCTGGAATGGGTCTCCCAAGCCTGCAGCCTTCTGGGTAAGTGCTACCCTTCCAGACCTCCCCCTTCCCCCGTGTCACCCAAACTCTCCACTCCACAGGGATAGAGGTTTGTGTGCTATCCTCTCTGGACTACTGCAATTTCATCTAGCTGATTCTTCCTGTTAAAGTCGTCAAATTCTAAAAGACTAAAAAAAAACCTCCAAAGACTGCAGAACCTAGTCATCAGGCTAGTGTTCGGCCTATGTCACCAGTCATGTATTTACAGCTGGGAGGCTGTTCACTGCTTGCCAATCAAGTAACAAATACAGTTCAATACGTTTTGCTGGATGCATCAGTCCTACTATTGCATTGGACCTGTATTTTTACGAATTTATTAACCCCATATATTCCTGGGTTGGACCTCAGATCAGAAAACCCCTCAGTGTGGCAGGAGTTCCTTCAGAGTTCCAGGTCCCCAAGCTTTGGCTTGCACCCCTTGATCTTTGGGCAGTTTCTAAGGAATCTGAAACATTTCCTGTTTTGCTAAACTCCTCTCCCAGTGAGCTGCTTGTTAGTAAGTTTACAGGCAATGGCTTTTGGGCAGCACCCTTGCTTGGGTAAAGTTTGGTACAGACAAGGTACGAAGCAACGTGGCGGGACGAGCCTGCTCTATCCAATTATTTAACCTAGACATAAAGTAACTGGCAGGGCCCGTGTTTTAAGTGCCCTGAGCCAGCCTGTTTAGGCTTTAATGGATGTCAACTTGTCAGGTTACAGGCACTACACATCAAATCATGCTTTCTGGTGGTGAATATGAGGGCGAGTAAATACCATATCAGAGGGAGTGTCCAAATTAACCAGGCATGCAAATATCATCTGTCTCACAACTCGTTGATTCAGCTGGTGAATGTATGGAGGACAACCATGCATACAGGCCTTCTCATCAGATGGGGGGGGCAGTCTCTACGTCCGACAGGGGCCTGTGCAGTGTCCAAAGCGTCAGTTAGCTCTCTTTGTCCCAGGGAGGTCCCCAGATGTCCTTTGGATGGGACCGCAGTGGCATGAGCTCCCAGTAATTGGAGAGCTGGTCCTGAAAGTACGCAACATGATGCGGCCAGTCTGCCACCTCCGGCGCGGGCCGTCTGCCCCAATGAATGGCCATCCACCTTCTGGCCACATGTAATAGCATAGAAGGGAGATGTTGAGGGGGGACGGGACACATCTTTGACATATCCCAGGAGTTACACCAATGCGGTCTGAGGTGTCGAGTGACCGGTAATCTGGGCCCAAGTTGCTGTATACGACAGTCCAATAGCTAGCTACATGTGGGTAGTCCCATGCTAGATGAAGGAATGAGGCCTGCAGAATGGCGCACCTCAGACAGCGCGCCTCCTTAACTAGGCCCAAACAATGTAGTTGGCGGCAATATATCCATTGTGCTTCACAGATGCGGGCTTGTGTCGAGTTTCCAAGCCGCACGAGTCTAAGGGACAAGAAGCCGCACGGTCCGCCTCCACGGTCATGTGAGGCTGAAACTGTATGGGGAATAGCCAAAGGGTATGTACTGGGTTTGTGCACAGTACGGGTATAGATGTAGGGCCGGCGCATTCAAACTTCTCTGTTGGAAAGGTATAGAGCATCTCACATGCGATCCTCGCCTGTTAGCCTGCCCAGACTAGAGAAATTAAATTTGAGCAGTCGTTTCAGAAATTGGTGATCAGGAGGTTGAGGAAGAGGTTTGGCAATTGCTATTCTCCCTGCCTTGGAGAGGGGCAGTAAGGTCCAGTCCGGAATTCGCTCCTCCACCCAGGTCACAGCCCTGCCATAGTTTGCCCTGTAAAGTTTGTCTGTATCTCAGATGAGCCAAATGCCCAGGTGACGGTCTGGGTCGGTGGCCTACTGTAAGTGGCGTTCAGACTCGAATGGCTGTGTTCCTGAGGTAATAGGGTGGATTTAGCCCAGTTGATGTTGATACCAGAGTACCCACCAAATCTTACTACCTCTCGTATAATAGGAGACAGGTTCGTTTGTGGCTCTCGTACAATAAAGCGCGTTCCCATCCGCATACATGGACACCAGTATCTTCCTGGCAGTAAAGTTAAGATCCCTTTGGGCATCATGCTGTTACAATCAAGCAGCTAGTGGCTCCATCGCTATAGCAAACAAGACAGGGGATAGGTGGCACCCATGCCTGGTCCTCTGAGTAACTGAGATTGGAGCAAAAGTCACGCCATTGAGGCGGAGGAGTGCTGTTGGGGAATCGTCTAAGGGGATGATCTGGAGCAAGAACCAAGGATTGAGCCCAAGCCGCAGTAGAAGATTAAATAAAAATGGCCACTCCAGGCAATCAAATGCCTTAGGGACATCCAACACGTCAGCAACAGCCTCCAGTTAGGGATATATGGCATAAACGAGGGCATACTTAATTCAGAGGTTATGTGCAGTTGAGCTGCCCGGTACGAATCCAGACTGTTCCGGTTGGACAATGTTCAGTAATAAAGGGAGAAGGGGAGTTTAGTAAATATCTTGTTGTCAACATTTATCATTGAAAGCAGTCAGTATGAGTCAAACCAATTGGCGGGTTTGTCAGGTTTCAGCATTGCAACAATGACCGCTTCCCGTAGGGACGGAGGAAGCAAACTAGATGCTAAGGAGTCTTCGTACACAGCCAGGAAGTGGGGGGCTAGAATCGCAGCACATTTCTTACAGAAGGATATGGTGAATCCGTCCAACCTCCACCGCCGGTGCTTTGTCTCCAGGGAGGTTCTGGATCACGTGAGTCACAGCTTCTACCATGAAGAGGGCATCAAGGTACAGGCGGTGGGCAAGGTCAAGCCACATCAGCTGAATCGTGTCAAGGTAGGCAGCCAGGGCCACTGCGTCCGGTATGACCACAGCACTGTACAGCTGAGAATATAAAAATGTCATGATGTGGAGCAGGTCATTGGATTTCGTTTGGCTTAACTGTTTATCATCAGCAAGCTCCATGACATAGGCAGCAGCCCATGGCTTACGCGGTGGATCAGCCTGCGTCTTCTCAGAATGATCGCTCTCGCCGTGGCACCTCGCGGTCGCCTCCCAGTATAGGTAGTGGGTTTCACTTTGAGCCTCATCATATGCGGATAGCTGCAGCAAGAGTATGTATATTGCGCAAAGTGAAGAACTCCAGGTAAAGAGCGTGTATTTCCCCCTCCAGCGCAGCAAGTTGTATATGGATCGCCTTGAATATTCCTGATTGTTTCGCTATGCAAACAATATAAATTAATACTTTGATGGTTTCCCACAGCGTTGCCGGGGAGGCCACCAAGCCTTCATTGTGGGCGTAGTAGCAATGATCGTCATTTGGATTTCATCCCTGGAGACGGGATCACAGAGGGCGTTGGGGACTAGGCGCCAGGTGAGAGCTTGCAAAGTGGCCAGCGGTGGGAGTACCTCCAGCAGGATGGGGGTATGATTGGATAGAGTCACAGGCAAGTGAGCCATGTCCGTGGCCCAGGTAAGGACAGCGTGGGTGAGTAGCAGATAGTCTATTCTGTACCATATGCCATGGGTAGATGTAATGCAAGAGCCCTCCGCGCTGTCAGCATGTTTCAGTTGCCAAACATCCTACAGGCAATTATCACACATGAGCGTGTGGAGCTTCACTGCGGCATTGGGGTAGGTCATCTGGCGGTGATGGAATAGTCCACGGTGTGATCAAGGATGATGTTAAAATCACCTCCCTAAATAATGGCCCCTGGCGGTGATTAATCGCCAGACTTCTGCAAAGAAGTCTGGACTGTCTGCGCTGGGTATACCGAGACTAAAATGACTGTGTGTGCCGGGTGCTGGTGATGAATACATATCATCCATCTCTATCGCATAGTGCCTGTTGCATGTGCCATGGCTGCCCCTTTACGGATGAGTATGGATGTTCCCCAAGCATATATCCAGAGTACAGGGATGCGTGGGTATGGCAATCCACCCAGTCCGAAGGAGGGGAACAGTCGCAATGAATAAATGGAGTTCTTGGAGGAAGCCTATGTGTACATGGTGTCTACTGATGTAGGCAAGGACTTGCCTGGTTTTTCGCCGGTATGTTCCAGGTTAAGAAGCGTGTGGCAGTCATCCAGTGTCTAAGGGAGGGGTATGTGGCATAACAATGATGCTCAAGGAGCCGTGCGCATGCCCAGGGGGGCAGTGAGGTAACATGGTGTCTCACCAGGTGTGTGACAGGTTAGGAACAAACAGGGAAAAACAAACAGTGCAATTTATCCACCCCCCTCCGACTTCAACCTCCCCAAATCGGTTGAGAGACCCTAGCCCACCACCCTCCCCAAAGCATACCCAAATAATAGCAGAATGCAACGGGAGTCATCCCATGAGGCGTCAGAGAGCCGGGAGAACTGCCCAGTCGTGGACCAACTGGGAGGCCGGCAAGCAGTGGAAGGACCCCACAGCTGCTACCGTCTGCCCCGGTTATCAGGGGTTAAGATTGCTGTGACGTTAACAGAAAGTAACAAGCATTGGTTAAGCCAATGGGTCGGATCTCAGCTGTAAACCTTTTGGCTTTGTTAATGCGTGTTTTATTTTGCAACCCACCTTCATTAGGGAAGCTGCTGAGACTTTCCAATCAAAAAAAACATTGGCTGAAAGCTAAAAGTTTTTTTTTTTTTGGTCTCAAAAAGCGCAAACTGTCATAGAATTTCCTGGCATTTAAGGAAACTACTTTGCGTGTGGATGTGCTCCTTGCAAAAGGGTTGAATACAGTCACTTACATCAACGTTAGCCAAAGGGTGAAGTGTGCTGACCCACTACCTAAAGCGCTAGAGGCCGGGAAGAAAAAATTAAAGACACAATAACAAACCAATGGTTGAAAAGGGCTGGAAGAAAGCTCCTATTAGTAAGTATCATATCATTTTTAGTAAAATCAAGTGGTTTTGGCGAACGCCAGACCTAAAAAATGACAGTAGAAGTCCTATTTATATTATGCATTGTCACTCCATGCCATTCCATTAGTAGCTTAATCAATCAATCGATCAGGGGCTTTTAAAGCACGCTACTCACCCGTGAGGATCTCAAGGCGCTGTGGAGTGAGGGGGGTAGTGGGGGTGCAGCTCCAGATCAGCCGAAAAGACAGGTCTTGAGGCTCTTCCTGAAGGTGTACAGGGTAGGGGAGCGTCTGATGTGGACTGGGAGCTGGGAGCACTACTTAACTTAACAGTAATTAAGAAGCGTTTAAGGGCTACGGGAAGGACAGGGGGTTCAACTGAATGTGTAATGAAGGGGCAACGGAGTGTCAAAAGGTGCTGATGCCACTTCTGCTACCACTGCTAATTGCGATGAAACATCTATAGGCGAAATGGAACCATTATGACATGCGGAGACCCTATACCCATGGCATCAGGCAAGTACTGCAACAGAAGCACTAATTTAACAAATCAATGATTATAATAGTCACCTGCATGGTATACACCTATGCACGGCCAGCAATGCGGGGAGGCATGGATCGGCGAGAGAAGGATATGTGAAGCAGTTCATCCCTAGTGCTCTTACCGTAGCACCAGTGTCGCTAAAGGCACTAGTGTCACTAAAGGCATCATGTCGAGCCAAGCAATTATAATAAAGAGATCACTCCTGGTCACAAAGGATCAACCAATAATATTGAAAGGAAAAGGCATATTCTTTTCCTGTCAAATCCTTCAGGATGGCCTGGCCTAATGCACCTAGAACCAAGCCAAAATGAGGAAGAATGCCTGTGAACTTAAAGATCTGTGACTCATGAGTAACAGACTTCCAAACTATCAAATCTCTTCAGTCTGTGAGATCATTAATCTGTCCAGCTCGGTGCCAGGCAGCAAAAAGGAGAAGGCAATGCAATTCAAGATGTCCACCAGAAAATACAGGTGGGCCAGGCCAATATTACAGCTTTAGACTGACTCGACGGAAATTCAAGCAGAAGTTTGCTGGAATTATTTTAATGGTTGTAAACACTCCATATTACGTCTATTAACTACAACCTTGAGCTTCAGGAAATAAGTCCGGAGATAAACACACTGCCAAAATATTTATGAAACTTTTCATATATGGGGTATTATATTCAGTTTTGCACAACTTTGTCTCCATTATACCTGCCATTCGGCACACACAATCATTTGAGAATATGCAATGCCACACTCTCCATACCATGTAGGAACCTACCGCAAGCTAACACAACATTCAAAAGCACGCAAATTATTTTTTAAATAGAGCATCTCTGCTGCAATGCAATAACGTGGAACCCTAAAAGGCACCCCAGTGTAGCACATATTCCAATCATATCCTGCTTTTCTCTGCAATTATTCAACAATAAGATACTCAACCCAACTTAGTGACTCTTCAGCTTGAGAAGACAGTGCAGGGATTGACAGAGCATAGGACCATTTCAACAGCACCTGTCATGTCAATCAGATCTTTGTATTTTCCTGAACGGTCCAATGTTTTTCAGTCAGTCAGAGAGTGATTCATTCACATATCCCAAGGAATGAATATTCAAATTATTTGTAGTCGGCACCAGACCAAGGTAGGTAAGAGTGCTTTACAGAGATATACGACAATATCACATACGGAAAGAGTGATTAAGCACATATACCTCCGTGGAACACAGCTGTAACGATGTAGTACCCCATTACAAAATAATGGGGTAACCCCAAAAGCCGAAAGACCTGGGTACAATGCAATACAGACAAAATGGGCCTGACGGAAAAGTTCGAAAACACAGAGTATACAAAATCAATTAATGTATCTTGATCCTGTAAAAGTGATCAATTCCTCCAATCATGGGGAAAGAGGGTCAATTTGGGGAGGAGAAGAATACGAGAACATACATCATAAAAAACACAACTGAATGCAAAAAATTCAAATTGTATCACATATATTATATACAATAGTTGCTCCATTATGTGCAAGAAAAGTGCTTGTGTAAACGTGATGGGAGGTGAAGAAATAAACAAAACAGTAGACGATTAGAATTAAATCATTAGCGCTCTCGGGCCACTTCAGAACGCCTGTCGGAAAACATGTCAAATGACTGAATTTGCATCCATAGAATCGAGGTGGATGCCCAAGTCAATTTACTGCCTCATTGCGGACACTGGGTTCAATCCAGGCTGAAAATGGAGGATGCCGACGTGTTGACCTGAAAATGGATGGCGGGGATGGTATATTCCAAAGAAAATATCTGCTGTATATAAAACGCGTGTATTGTATATGCATTCACATAGATCTGCGCCGCAACTCTGCCACATCACCTATTTCAATTAAATGTAGGTGACACATTCCGCTTTCACCACACAAGTAGGCTAATTAGCCGACACTGATGGCTTACCTGACTCGGCATACGACTTACCGGAGGTTGATTACTCCAGGAGAATCATCATCGGGACCCACAGCACACAGAACTTCACACATCTCTGAAGCCGAGGAGTCCCACCTACATTTTACACTTTTGTCACAACTAAGATAAATCTAGAATAAGCATAAGTGCCGCAGGGCTAACTGCAAAGGCAAATAATGTTGCCCCCAAGCCTCGCAACCCTTAATAAGTAAACATGATCTATGTGAATGCATATTCAATATAACTTGGCATTATATATAAGCATTACACACATATATATATATATATATATATATATATATATATATATATAGAGAGAGAGCAACATTTATATTTGTAACATACCCCTAGAGTCTTTCTGCTTGAAACGTAATGATTTAGTAGAATCTTACATTGACTATGAATGTTGCTTTAACAGAATTGTACGAGAAGGACATATTACTTGAACTAAGTTTGAGAAGAAACAGAACTTTCCATTGAAATATTCAGCTGATTGCAAGAGGTAGTGCAAATGTTTTTAATGCATTCGTTGAATGAGCCTCAATCGGTAGTGGGTCTTTCTGATACACTATACCCCTTCGCTTTACCTCACCAGCCTTACTTTACCTCACTTTTCAATATAGAACAATTTACTTTAATTACATAGGAATCAGCTAACTCAACAAAAATAGTGCATGCCAGTACCAAGCACCACATGATTATGGTAATGACTTAGCATTCCCTATCCCGTATGAACCTGGAGCGAAAGGAATGGGCACCATCCCCTGATGAAAACGTGTCCACAACTCTCCCTGAACCTAACACTTGACTCAGCTCTGTCTGATAAACAAGATACTATACCCCACGTTTGGTAGTGGACACACCTATTTTCCTCGTCACAAACCGACGTTTGGCTACATCCACATTGTGTGTATCTCTGCAGCCTTGAGAAAGGCCCGGGCTATCAAGCCACATAGGGGTGAAACGTGTGTCGGCTGCTCAAAGGGTATCATCATAGCACACGTGCAACCAAATGTTGGACTAAATTCACGCGGGAATAAGGAACTTGTCATCAACAAATAATAAAAGGAAACCTTAAAGATACATTAAAGGACTCTGAACATTTTTCTTTAACTTTGGGTAGATACACCTCATCTTTGTCAACACCATCAGTTAGTAGCAATATTACAATAGGAGATCTTTCCGCTCATTTTGAATGGTTCACTGAGGGGTTGCATCTAATTTTATGTGTGCAGGGAGGGGGGTGGAGTTCCATACTTTGAGTGCAGATCTTGAGAAACCTCAGTTAAGTGTACTTCTTTTTCTCGAAGATTAGGATTTAAAGAAGGGCCGTTTCTGAGCTCCAAAGTAAGAAAGTTCCCTATGAAGGTAGATAGTTTCTTGGCAGAATATTTGGATGTCACGGGGTGAAGTACTTTATTTTCAATCCACATCAGCTTTAATATCCTCCTGGCTTCAATCGGCAACTATTTTAGAGAGAGCAGGATCACTGTGATGCTGTTAAATGTCCTGGTTCCAGATATTAACCTTGCAGCAGCATGGAGAGTAGCCTTGAAAGGCACCCACATGAGCTTGGGAATGCCTAACAGGAGTGTCTAATTTCCTGTAATTCATAAAAAGAGAAGCTTAGTGTCTGAAGGTGTCTGTGGCTCAATCTATCTCCTACCACTGATGGGGCTCAAAACAAACAGCACTGGCCTTATGGCAAAGGAAAGGCAGTGGAAGCTCACGTTCCATTTGATCTCCAGGCACCAAAGGGTGGAGATGAACATATAATCCTGCAGATTAGCCAGGTGGAGCTTGGTGCAACCTGGAGTACATTAGACATGTGTTTCCTTTCCTGCTTTACTCTACAAATTGGCCATAAGCATTCTGCTGTGCCTAGGTTTACATGCAATTAAATTCAGTGGCTGGAGATAAGAACACATGCTGTACTTCAGAGTGGGCAGCTTGCCTTGCTGGACAATGTCCTAAAAGGTGTTGAGCAGGGAATGGTATGATGATTTTAGCAAGTTTCTCTTGCCTTCACCAATGACAAATAGGTGCAACCACACTGGCTTTGTGTGGTCGGTGGCGGTATGAAATGTGGTGTTCTCGAGCTACAGGGGCTTGGGTGCTGGAAGGAGGGGGTACTCCAAGGGAACCTTGGGGAGTTGAGTATTACTGGAGCTGAACCAGTGAGGAAAACCAGGACTGGTGAACGAAGAGCAATAGTTTGTCACTTACTTGTACGTTTTGGTTTTATCCAGCCAGAATCCACAGAGCAGAGCACCAACCATCCCAGACACAGTGATTGTCAGACCGATCCTGCCGGCATTCACCTCCTCGCCCTGTGGGGAAAGAACAACAGGAGCCTTGTAACAAGTGAATAGTGCAGACAAAGGTGTGCAATGGGAGTACTCCACATCTGGGACCTGAACCCCATTTCTAGACATGTCACCTCATGCAATCCACACTCACCTGCGGGAGGGGGGGGCGGGGGGGGGGGGGGGAATCAAAATCGCCCATTTGCATGATTCAGGTTTTCATACTCCTCCTCGATCTGAGTGCCGCGTTTGACACGGTATGCCACAGAACTCTGCTGTGTCGGCTTTTCGATCTAGGAGTATCCAGAGATGCCTTAGCCTGGCTGGGATCCTTCCTGAGTGGAAGGACCTTTCAGGTTTTTGACGGTGATTCTATTTCCGCAAGTAAACCTCTGGATTGCGGGGTACCGCAGGGCTCCTCATTAAGCCCCATACTGTTCAATGTATACATGAGACCGCTGGCCGAGGTCGTCCGTTCATATGGCGTTAAGATCATCACATATGCGGACGATACTCAGCTAGTGGTCTCTCTTGCACAGAAGAGCAGTGAACCGTCACAAGTCAACTTGATGGCTTGTATGGAAGAGGTTGGGAGATGGATGATGGCATCCTCTCTTAACCCCTTGTGTGCCACGCCCTTTCCCCGCCCTGTGCCGGGCGTTGCATTAGCGGGCGGGGTTCATGACGAGCTGGACTCGTCATGGGCACAGCGCAACCGCGGCCCATGACGAGTCCAGCTCGTCATGGGCACACAAGGGGTTAAACTCAACGGTGACAAAACCGAGATTATGCTGCTCGGCCCCCCAGCCCTGTCCACCCTCGTCCACCTATGGCCCACCAGTTTGGGCTCACCCCCTACCCCGAAAGATAATATTAAAAGTTTGGGGGTCTGGTTGGACAAATCCCTAACTCTTAAAACTCATGCTATAAAAACATCGGCAACATGCTTCGGGATCATCCGGATGCTGAAGAAGATCCTACCACTCCTGCCTTTTAAAGCCAAGCAAGTTGTCATCCTAGGTTTAATCCAATCCCGACTTGACTTCAATAATGCCCTTTATCTGGGAGCACCCGAATATGTGCTGCAAAAACTCCAGCGGACCCAGAACTGCGCTGCACGTATGCTACTTCAGATTCCGCGTAAAGCTTCAGTGGAATCCGGGATTAAGGCACTTCACTGGCTCCCTGTTAGGGAGAGAATTAAATTCAAAGCCATGTGTGTATCCCACCAAGCCTTTTGGAGATCTGGCCCCAAGATTAATCACTAACTGCTGACCCCCTATTATCCCGCCAAACAACTCCGCTCCACCCATGCATTCTTTGCTGCAGTCCCCCGGATCAAAAGGTCCAGAGCAGGAGGAAGGTCCTTAACGCTCAATGCCGCCAAGCTGTGGAACTCCCTCCCCTTCCACCTAAGATCTAACCCCAATTTACCATCCTTCCGTAAAGAGCTGAAAACATTCCTTTTCAGCAATTAATCATCCTCTATGTGGCCCTCCCTCAGGGCACTATCCTCCCTTTCAGCGCTTGGACGCCCAAGGGCAGCAGCCGCGCTTTACAAAACCCCATTTCATTTCATTTCATACAGCAGATGGAATTTTTAAATATACTTCTCAACCTCTATAAGTTTAGTTATCCACAATATATTATTTCAGTGCGACAGTGAACGGTTGTATACCCTTTTCAAGATAGCCACGTAAATCCAGCTCATCGGGACACATGCTGGACAGCACCTTTGTGTAAAGATGAGCATGCTGACACCAAACGAGTGAAGAATAAAAAATAAAAAAATTAAATACAAAAAATACACATAATGAGCACAACATTTCCACTAGAGGATCAGAAGAGCTAAGCATATTCTGCATCGTCATATAAATTTGGATAAGTGAAGAGTAAAAAAAAGTGAAATAAAAAAAATACACATAATCAGCACAACATTTTCACTGGAGGAACAGAAGAGCTAAACATTCTGTCGTCATGTACATTTTCACCCTGTATAGAAATCTGGAAAAGTCAGTTCCATGGTTTGTAATCGTCATACTGTGTATATTGCTCGAACCAGGAGTTATTTTCAGAACTAGTCTGGCTGAGACATTCTAGAAATGTAACTTCCAAAGAGGTTGGCACTGCAACTTACAACACTGAAATTATGTGCAAATTAAATCTAATTACCTTTATACTAAATTTCTGTTTGGATGAATGACTATGATTCCTTTTTACCCATCGAATCAATTCAGTTAGTAAAGATGGAATCTGATGATGACATAAATCATTTATATGAGAACAGAGCAGTCGGACAAAATCAGAGGGTTTTAGGCTTAGGCTGTTTTCCAAGTCTCTGGGGTGGTTTCAAGGTGTTCCAATTAAAATGGTTTATTTAGAGGGAAACTGGCAAAAATAATTCTGGATATGGGCTGCGTGTGAAATTTAGGATTTTCCAGCCTCATATCTGTTGCCAAAATAGAGAGGGGGTTCTGAGGAGATTGCGGTGGCTTCTAAGCTGGTACAATCCACCCTCTCTGCAAAGCCTTCTGGTGAGCGGAGTCCTGCCTGGTCTGGCATTTATTAACTCATTACGGGGTGAGTTTGAGTGGCGGTGAAGGGGAGAGAGCTGGGATTTCACTTGGAGGAGGTACTGTTAAAAGGGAACATTAGCTGCTAGCAAAATAAAAATGGCCAGGGTCTTTATCTGATGGGTAATTCATAATTTTCATCTTCTTGCTAAGTCCCCCTTTTTAGGTTGAAGCCTACCAGATAGCGCAGCTGTCTGGTTGCTAAAAGACGTCTTGGGGACATTATGAAAGCCTCCCTAGGGATGCAATGCACCCATTGCTTACCAATAGCTTTGTGGTTTGTAACTCATATTTGCTTCCTTTCTATTTGCAGGGTTTGTTTAAGGCAGTCCAACATGAATTGTCCCTCCCGTGGAGCATAGCCTGTTTACCACCTCAGGCTCAGTCCTTGTATTCTTTCAGGAGTGCTCGCTTTCTGTAAATAGGCCTTTAAAGATCAAGCTACTTACCTTCGGTAACACCTTTTCTGGTAGTGACTATATAGCCGCAGATTCCTTACCTTAGAATTATCCCCAGGCGTGAGACTGAACCTGGAAAAATTGTGTGAGCAGTACACCTGAGCGCTGGTAGATGGCATTGTTCAGTTCCCCTTGGAGTCGTCCGCGTCGGAAGCGACGTATAGGTGACTACATAGGCACCACCCCAGCAAGCTGAAGTCAGTTTCTTTTCAGGACTTTCCATCCCAGGAGCGCGGGACTACAAACACTACTGACCAGTGGTGTGGAAAACTAGGGCCCTGAAAGGGGCTAAACCCCGTCCCTGGAAATCCATTCACCGAGCGGGGAGAATGGGTGTATCGGTGGAGAATGTGTGAATCGGTAAGAATCTGCGGCTAGATAGGTCTCTACCAGACGAGGCGTTACCGAAGTCAGGCCTCAAAAAATCAAACATTTTACGAGACCTAGTCTAGTGACTTAAATAATCTACTTGACCCAACTGTTATGCTCTTGACCCAGAAACAGGTTTCAGATTATGTGTTCCTGGGCAAATATTTTAATTCACTGAGCCGCCATTTTCTTCATTATCACATTTGAGAGCACCTTCAAATACGCGAGTTCAGCAAATTTGATTTAATAGACTAAACGTTTGCTCCATCAATAATAAGAATCTAGTCCACATATAGGGTACACATGAACCCTGACTTGCTTCTTAAGTTTATTAACAGCATTGTCATCAGGGTGGGGGCAGGAATGTTTATCAAATCATGTTTAAAAACTATCCCTTTTAATCCATACATAACTAAAGCATGAAGTGGTAGCACACATTTGCAATCAGCATATTTTCCATTGAAATGGCCACAAATCTTCCCATGGACATGAGGTTTTTCTGTTAAAACTATACACTGTACAAACAAGGTTTGGAAATTGAGTTTCTGCAAATATTTGTCATTTGCACATCACCAATTAAAGTGTTCTGATTTGTTTTGCTCCTATTTAAATCTGTTTGCATCACACTTCCGAATTACAAAAAAACGGGCTTTCGTTATTCATGATATATTTTGAAGTATTTGTAATATACATTTACAAGCTATTTAAATGTTGTGTGTTACACAAAACTAGGATCCTACAGCCTTTTGCTTGACCAGGATTGTCAGACAGTCCACTTGACAAAATCCTCTAACTGTAAGAGAAAGAAAAGTAAACACCATTTTCCAGAATAAGATAAGCAGCAATTAGTAAAAAGACACACAGACCTCTGTCTTTAGACAACAAATGTGTCAAAATAAAAACAAGATTTAAAGGCATCTTTATCGCTCATTCACTTTCTGAATGAACAGAACACCAGTTCCTTTCCAGCTCAAGTTCACACACAAAATAAAAAGAATGAACCAGTAGGTCCTATACATAGCTTGACCTGATAAAATCTTGACTAGTGGGTGAGTAGATTGTTTAAGGCCTGCCGAAGGTAAGTTACTTGCTCATCTGATGGAAACTTCTAGCAGCAAATTCCTTCCCTTAGAATAGATACCCAAGCAATACCTCCCTGAGAGGTGGGTCTGCAAAACAATGTCACACTAAAGTCCTGCAGAAACGAATGGGCAAAGTGCCCCTCCCTTGGACCGGACTGTCCAGGCAGTAGTGTGGCTCCTAGCAGACATCCAGCACCGAAACTCTGCATGCTTACGCAGTGGTCGTAGCCTTGGTTCTGGTGGAATGAGCATGCAAACCTTCAGGGGGTTGCTTCTTGGCCAATGCGTAGCAGATTTTTATGCTTAGCGCCCATCCTTTTGGAGATGGTCTGTTTCTGCACGGCCTTACAATTCTTCGGTCTGACATAGCCCACGAAGAGTTTGTCGACCACCTGGAACTCTTTCGCGTGGTCAAGGTAAAACGACAATGCTCTTTTTAAGTCCGGCCGGTGAAGTCACTCCTTTTCCTTAAAGGGTTGCCGCGGAGCATAAAAGGTAGGCAGGTTGATGGACTGGCCTACATGAAAAAGAATGACAACTTTCAGCAGGGAAGAAAGCTCTAGAGCGAAGAACCAGGTTGTCTGGGAAGATGTTCAGGTACGGAGGCTTAGATGACAAAGCCTGAAGTTCACTGACCCCTCCTGGCAGATGTTACTGCCACTAGGAAGGTCGTCTTGATAAGGAGCCTGAGAGGACAGGTGTGCAGTGGCTCAAAAAGAGCACACATCAGAAAGATGACTACTAGATTAAAGTCCCACTGAGGCATGATGAAGGGTGAAGGTGGAAACGTGTTGCAGACCTTTCAAAAACCTGTTTACTTCAGGGGATTTGAACAAGGATGGCTGATCTAGCAAACGCAGAAAGGCTGAGATGGCAGAAAGGTAGCCTTTTAAGGTGCCCAAAGCAGAGCCCTGCTGGGCAAGAGAAGGAATAAAATGGACCTGGGAGAGGGGAGCAGAAAGAGGGTCAACCTGTTTCTTTGTACACCATGCCTCTAACTTTGCCCGAACGACAGGCATATACTGTCTTGGTAGAGGGACGCCTGGCTGACAAGATAACATTGCAGACTTCGGGCAGAAGGTCAAAGCTTTCAACTGTGTAGTGAATGCGAATGCCATCATACTGCAATGTTTATTTTATGTAATAAAAAGATTAATTAAAAAAATAAAAGCTGTCAACTGTTGCCACTCAATCACCATGCATGAAGGAGGAGCGTTGACAGGACTGGGTGCAGACCACTCCCCTGCTACTGCAACAGAAGATCCTCCTGAAGAGGCAGCCTGGTCGGAGGACAGATGGTCATGATCTACAGATCAGGATACCAAACTATCCAAGACCAGTCCGGGGCCACAAGAATGACTTGGGACCGATCGTTCCTGATCTTACTAAGAACTCTGGGCGTTGTATAGTCGGAAAGGCGTACAGGAGGCTGGAGCTCCACTCATGATGAAAAGCATGAAAGAGCTGCCTTGGGAATTTCAGCAGGCAAAACTGCTGAAATTGCAAGTTCTCAGCGGTGGCGAACAGATCTAACCAAGGTTCTCCCCACTGCTGAAAGAGACCTTGGTTATGGAGACGCCATTTGTGATCCGCTTGGCATCTTCGGCTGAATTCATCTGCCCTGGCGTCCAGAGAGTCCACCAAGTAATGAACCACCAGGGATATGTCTCGACATTCCAGCCATGTCCAGAGATGCAGGGCCTCTTGACAAAGGGTCTACGACCCCACCTGCCCAGTTTGTTGCAGCACCACATGTCAGTAGTATTGTCCGTGAACACCTGCAACTAGCATTCCCTTGAGGGAGGGCATAAAAGGCTTTCAATGCCAGCCAGATCACCATGACCTCCAGTAGGTTGATGTGGATTCCGCCAAAGACCTTGAGGCCTCTGAATTTCACCACTCTCAGATGGCAGCCCCATCCCAAGAGTGAAGCATCTGCACTACGTCGGATCTGGTTGGGGAAGGGAGAGGGATCTGCCGCTGACCCGATCATTGTTCATTAACCACCACTGCAGATCTTTTGCAGTTCCCGCTGAGATCTGGACCATGTCGGAGAGCTTTCCGTAATGCTGCGCCCACTGGAACTTCAGGTCCCACTGCAGAGCCTGCATATACCTGCAGGCATGTGTCACAAGCATAAGGCCATGAGGCCCAGCAGCCTCAGAGTCGGTCTAACCGAAACCCAGGATGGAGGCTGAAACATCAGTATTATAGCCTGAATATCCTGGAGTTACCATTCGGGAGGTTAAGCCCGAAACTGCTCTGATGAAAGGAAACATCTGAGAGGGAGTCTGACTTAGGCAGGTTGATAGTCAACCCGAGCGAGTGAAGTAGGTCTACCGTAGTTTGGAGGTGGGAGATGACTGCCTGGGACGAGCCCGCATTCAACAGCCAGTCGTCAAGATAGGGGACGGCTTGTACCCCTGATTGCTGCAGATGAGCTGCAACTGCCGCCATCACCGCTCATGGCCTACCATGAACCGCAGGTAATGTCTGTGGGTAGGCAGGACGGGAATGTGAAAATATGCGTCCTGCAAGTCAAACTCTACCATCCAGTCTGCCGGATCCAGTGCAGACAGGACTTGAGCAGTCGTGAGCATTTTGAATTTCTACTTTTTTAGTATGAAATGGAGTGGCTGCAGGTCTAGGATAGGGGAAAGGCCATCGTCCTTTTTGGGCACCAGAAAGTGGTGGGAATAACTACGACCTACTTCTGGCATCGGCACGAGAGCCGCCACTTCCTGGCAGAGTAAGGAAAGATGGCCCTCCGTCAACTTGTTGCAAGTGGGTGGCATGTGTGGAGGGGTAGTCACGAAGGGGAAAAGAGTAGCCCCTTACGCCTATCTGGAGAACCCAGGGCTATGACATTATCGACCTCGAGTGGTACAGGTGATGGCGTATCCTGCCTCCCAGTGGGTGCCCATGATGGTTGGAGGACGAACTAAAGAGGTTTGGAGGCTGTGACTGCAGGAGTAGTGAGGTATGACCTGCCCCAATCTCTGGCTGCCCAACCCATGAGGTCTGCGCATACTGCGTTCTCTGCCACACAGAGGCTGGGGGGGGGACCTTGCATGCTGTGGTGGCTAGGCAAGTAAAGATGCAGCTTTAAGACTCTTCCGTGGTCATGAAAGGAGCAAAAGGCGGACTGGAGTTGGCGAGTGGCCATGGAAAGCCCCAAGTACCTGGCCATAGCTCTGCTATCCCTGAAGTGATCAAGCGTAGAGTTCACCTTGCCTCCGTAGAGACAGGAGCGATCAAAGGGCATGTCCATAAGCAAAGCTTGGACGTCTCCTGAAAAGCCAGCCATCCTCAGCCAGGCGCCATAAGACCACCTTTGAAAAGATCACTCTGCCTAGCGTGGGAGTAATGCCCAGAAGAACACAGTGTTCACAAAGTGAAGTGCCAGGTTGGTGAAAGAAAACATTTTCTTGCCTAAGGTGTCCAGCCTCTTGGATTCACTTTCTGGTGGGGTGGTAGGGAATACACCAGGATTTACACAGGAAGTTGATCTTTGGACCACCAAGTTCGCTGAGGTAGGGTGTTGTGTGTGGAAACTGGGGTCCCCCTGAACAGGTCAATGGCGGCAGGCAATTGTCCTGTTCATAGGAGCCCCTGTACAGGTTTGGACCAGGCTCTGAGCAGGACGTCCGTAAGAACTTTCTTAAATGGGAGAAGCAGTTCTAAGGGGAAAATTCCCAGCTGAAGTACCTCTGTCAAGATGTTAGTCTTAAATGCCACTAAGGGCAGCCTAAGGTCCAGGACCTCAGCCGCTCGCCACCATAGCAAAATAGGCTCCCTCCTCCATAGCCACAGTAGGAAGAGAAACCATGCCAGTATATTGGGAGGTGGCCAGGCCACAGGCGTCCGCTAATTCCTCACACCAGTCCATATTGGGATCTAGGGACTGGTATTCTTCAGGGTCCAGTGGCCCCTTCAAATCTTCCCCAAGCCCTAGCCTATAGAAATAGGGCTCAGGCTACAGCCTGGAGGGTATGGCTTCAACCAGCGCTGGGGATGTCAACAGCGACATTGGGACCGTCGTCTGGGAAGGTCGAGGTGGTACAACCAGCTCGGGTCCTGGATCCAAGGAATCCACGGACCTGCTGGCAGGGAAGCAGTAGGGGCCCATCCTGAACCCGCAGGACCCACAATGGCACCAACAGGGACAGGCCGCCTAAATAGGAGGTGGGTGGACTCATAAAATTCACTGAGTTGGGTGGGGGTCGCTTCAGCTCCTGGAAACTCGGGGAAGTGAGGAACCAGCACAGGCGCAGTCTCTACTGCTGGGCCAGGCTTTGAATGACGATGTTCCCTCGTCTCGCCGGATTACTTCGACGGACAGGGTGAAGTCAAAGACCCCTTAAATGTATTATTTTTTTTCTTTTTGTGGGAATTACCTGAACGACTGCTCCGCGACCAATCCCGGGACTTTGCTCTCGACTGGAATCGAGACCATTGCAGTGTCGAGCGGCAAGGAGCTTGAGGGACTGCTCCTTCAAGGTCTTGGGGTTCATGGCTCGGTAGTCGACTTAGGTCTTCGTGTCATGGTCGCACTCAAGACACCAGAGGCAGATAAGATGTGGGTCCGTCACTGACATAGGTCGGTGACAGGCGCTGCAAGGCTTGAACCCAGCCTTTCTAGTGCAAAAAGAACAGTTGATGGACAGAATGCAGAACAATGTCATACATTCACCCCAGTACAAAGATCGGGGCCTAAGTCCATCGTATTTTTTGCTCACCATGCTATTCCAGTTTGGACCCAGCAATAAGCAAATCAGTCTTGACCCTGTGCCTCATGGGAACAGTCCAGCCCGAACTGCCAAGCCAGGTCCTCCCTGGACTGGAAACAAGCATCCTAGGACCGGTTTCGGGGTTTCACCAGGAGAAAAAAAAAAAAAACTATGACAAAAAGGGCAAAAAAGGTCAGTCAAAAAATGACTGAGGGTAGCTCTCGGATCCGCACTGAATGGCACAGAAATAAAAAAGAATTGATGTCAGCGTGCTGGAGTGGTGCCTATATAGGCACCGCGCACATCACTTTCGGTATGGACGATGCCACACAGAGCTGAACAACGCCACCTACAGACGCGTAGGGGTAGTGCTCATGAAACATTTCTAGATCCAGTGATGCATGGGGATAATACTACGGTAAGTAATCTGCGGCTAGAAGTCTATCAGATTTTTATTTTTATCTCGTCACATTTGCTGTGCATCCAAAGAAAATCAGCAAAGCCTTTTCATATTTCCTCTTATTGTATTCTTCCACGTGTGCTCCTTTCTGTAAGCAGGCCTGTAAATCTTGTTCTTATCTCGTCACATTTGCTGTGCTTTCAAAGACATAGGTCACATGTCAGGCTCTATCTTCCGAGGGAGCTTGGTGCATGACCTAAACTGAGGGGATTTATGTGACAATCTTGCAGGAACTGGGGGTCGTAAAGATTTTTTTTTCTACAGCACAACAAAATGTAAATGTCTGTAAATTAACGGTACAAATATTTCAGAATATATCAGATTTAGGAAAACACAAATGAAGCAATTCTTTTTGTAAAGTGTGGTGGAAATAAACATTTTAATACGATCAAAACAATTCAGTTAACTAGTAGATGCCATTTCCACACATTATGGTGTGTGTGCGCTTGTGATAACCTGGGCCCTTCCAAAGGGAAACGCGTGGACGATATAGACTGGTGGGCCGCTACACCCCTTTCTCTCCCTCTTGTTTCTTCTCAACAGGACGATTGGACTACAAATGCCAGAGACCCCTGCAGCCTTGACAACTATCGGGAGGAAGGAGTTTCTGAATGGGGAATACCGAACCATGAGACCCCGCCCACTGACGCCACCTCTTTCGGAGCATTAAGGAAGTGGGATTCCCGGAAGGAGGTGTGTCGATACACCATCGAAAGAGATGAGGGAGGAGAGAGCAGTGTTCTACGGAGGAGTCGGAGCCACGAGGAAGGAAGCAGACCATGTGGCCGTGTCACCAGGAGCCCCGGTGGAGCCAGGAGGCCAACGATTCCGCGATTCGCCCAGCCACGCTCCAGGAGGAGCGTGGTTTTCACAGGTACGCAAGCGCTTCACGGGTTGGATCGGGAGGAGGGATAGCGTACCCCAGTAGCCTTTGAAGCCACGTTCCTTTTTTTATTGTTTGTGGTTTTTCCGTCGACACCTGCACCTAAGCACTTCATGTCCTGACCTACGATAGGAGTGTGTCACAGTTGATGTGGTGTCCCATCACAGCCCTCCCTTTTTGGGCATAAAACGGAACTGACCCCTCACATCAGCTTTTCTTTCTTTGTGTTTTCCGCCGCACGATCACGGAGCCCCGGGCACAGACGCCAGACGAGGAGGGAGCAGATAAGAAGAGAGACCAGGAGAGAACGGACGTCTATCCACCAAGCCGCTACCGCCCCATATACCCCAGGAAGATTGGCGTCAAGGAGGAAACATGTACCGAGATCAATAAAGCCCTCTTTAACGCAGCCTGGTTTCCGTTCTGATCCTTTACCCACGCAAAGGCGCTGTATAGTTTTTTCAGTTTCGCCCTTCCTTCCCCTCTCTTCCCTCCCCCGTACGCCCTTTCTCTTCCCCCCCTTTTGTTTTCTCTCCCCCTCTTTAATCCGCCTTTCGTCTGCTATATCGCGGTTCTGCTGCTGCTTAGTCTTCTTATTCAGATTTACAGTTTGCTTGCTATTACAACTACACACATACAGAGATGTGGGATGCATTTGCTTGTTGTTGGTGTGATCCCCCTCTAATCGCTGGATGTAAATTGGAAGTAAACTATATTGGAAAAGAAGTGTTCTCTAGCTCATTTTGTAAGGTGTGCCTATTGCCTTGTACTGTAAAATGTACCATAACCAGAATGTGATACGATACTGTGAGAGGCTGGCTTATTTAAGTGGGCACCTTGCACTAATCCAGACAATCCTTATGGTGATTTTAGTGGTCTTAGACAACCTTAGAAAGCTCTCTAAGTGGTAGCTGTGGAGAGCAGGCTTAAGGCTTAGCCCAGAATGAGTGTAAAGCAGCTTATTTTACCAGTACTTAATCTTATGGTTTAGGTTAAGTGAAAAGGAATTACACAGTGTAGTTATAAAAATATGTATTTTATCACAAACACTCACTAACACATTTGTACTATCTCCTACCCGGAGAAAGAAACACAATGCACACAATATTCAGGAAATACAACGGTAAGTAGCACAAATACACAGTGGTCACCAGGGGGAGACCAAACCATATACTAAAATAGTGGTATGCGAACCAGAGTCGAGACTGGACCCAGAAAACGTAGAAGTGTTGGGGACCCAAGGAACACCAAAGTTAAGTACCATGGAACCCACGGAGGCCGTGTGAAGAGTGAGAACACGACCGCATGGATCAACATAAGTCAATGGGTAAGTTGCGGTTGCAATTTTAAAGGAAAAGGACCCGTCCTAGCAGACCCTGAAGATGGAAGGTTGGAGAGTCACTCCACCAGTGGATAGCCCAGGAACCAGGATACCTACACCAGGGAAGCAGGGTGCACAGGTGACAAGTGACGTTGGAAACTGCCACAGACCACAATGGAGGACTTCAGGGAAGATGCCGCTGGAGAAGACAATGAAGGAGAACCTGCAAGCAGAGGGAACAGAGTCTATGCCACTCAGGAGTGACTAGGATGCACGGAGGACCAATGCCCACTAATGTTGATAGATGCAGGAAGGTTTACAGTGCCCTTGAAGTTTGAAGCTATGCTGATCAGGCAATGCTGTGGAAGACATGGAGCCATTCACAAGCTGTCCCACGTCGGATGTCGAGAGCCAGGGGGGTGAGTGTCCGGCAGAGGCACCAACACACCTTGATAATGGCAACAAGCAGATAAATTGAAGAAGGTGCAGTGTCAGGACCAGCAAGGTCCAAGTGACTCGCCATGACTAGATAAGTCAGAGCAGGCCCCGAGCAAGCAAGGGAGCCCACTGGAATCAAAGTCGCCCCTTGAAAGGACCCGAAGATCTCTGGAGACAAGAGTTACCCAGCCTTTGCAACGGCCAGCCGACGCAGTACACATGAGCTCGGTTCCACAGGTGCTGACGAGGGACACTGGCCACAGACTTGGTCTGAGACCATGCAAGCCTCGAGGGAGTTGTATAGCCGCCACCTGTGTTACTGAGCCTGTCGGAGTCCATAGGAGCCCAAGAACAGCAAACCGGGCAGTTACGTTGCAGTGCCTGCAGATGCAGGGCAGGGACTCCTCTCCAAGGGAGATTCCTTCGGGTGTCTTGGATGTCCTCAGGCCCTGTGAAGAACTTTTATGAAGCATGGACACTGACTGTGCAGCAGACTTGCAGGACAATGAGTCCTGGAGCAGTCGGAGTCTTCCCGTTTGCGGTCTCAGTTCCCAAAGCAAAGTCCGATGCTGACAGTCCGACTCGGTCAGAGTGACCAGATGGTTGAAAAGGAATTGAATCTCACGATGAATCTAGGGACCCACCCTCAGGTAAGCCCTTAAGTACCCTTAGGAAAGGGCTGGACAGTGGGGAGGATACTCCCATGTCCTTTGTCCAGTATCGCGCCAGTGCGGGAGCCAACTGCTCCCTGAGCTATTTTGAACTGGATTATGCAAGGATGGCACCAAATGGGCCCTTCAAATAGTCTCAGTGGCCCTGGCAAGTGCCCCAACCCTGTCCCAATACACTAAATCCTGTCTGGGAGGTAATCACACGTCTACAAAAGTGGTATGCAGTTCCTCATATAAAAGCAGGCAGAAGTGTGTTTTATTATAATGGGCTCCACACGGAAGTGTGAAATTGCAGAAGTTTGGGAGAAGAGACTTCTCCTCTTGGAAAAAGACCCTCACACACCCAGCCAGCTAGGTGTCTTGCTTCATCATCGGGTCTGCTCCTTATCGGGGCGGCGCTGCAATCCCCGATCGGCACCCTAGATGGGGCCTTCCTGGCGGAGATCTTTATTCCATATGCCGGTGGGTGAAGTGCGTGTGAGGGCCCTAAATCAGTGTATGCGATGGTGATGTGCAGGGAAAAGGAGTAAAATAGGGGAGAAGGTCCACTCAAGAAAATTTTAATGAACGTGGCCACTTCCCTAGTTAAAAATAATAAAACAAAGCGCGTATCTCCACTCTAAGGATGTGAAGTCTATGCGTTTGTCAGGAGGTCAACATGTTTCTTGCCCATAAATCTATTAGATGGCAATTCGTCAGGACCAAAGGGATCTACCTACACTTTAATGGTGGTGGTCATTAATTAAATGTAGACAAGTGACCACCCTTACAGCACCCAAAATAAGTGTGGTACCTGTAGATCTAAAAACACAACCCCATTAGGGTCAAGGATGCACGGCATCAGTACTGGCTGGTGTAGACACTAAAGTGTAGTGTCGGTTCCTCTGGAAGAAGGGTGGCGGCAGGACCGGCTGCGTGTGGGTAGGAGTCCAGCTCCAGCGAAGCGTTTTCTGTTCTTTGGCGTAAAAATGTCGTGCCCCTACCCCCCTCCGCATAATCTCATGAGCTACGAGGACTGTGTAACCCATCCCTCCGCATGGAGTGAAGGATCTCTGAGATTGCAGGGCGCCTCACCAGAGGTCGGGTGTTCTCAAAGAGCCCTTCATGCAGCTGTATAGCATTAGGACTATGGCATTATGGTACTGTTGATCTGCCAAAATCCAGTATGGCTTACCAACTCCTTTGCCACATGAATCTTGAGATATATCTCAGTGTGTGATTGTATCTGAGCAACGTTCTGGGACGGGAGCACACATGAGCCTTTGTGGGACTCTGCAAGCAGTGAGGTAACCCCCACCTCCCGTTTGGTGATAAAAATCAGGTTTAGTTATGCCACTGCAGCCGCGGCACAGCTGATGGGTACGCCCTGTCTGCTATCATCATGCCGTGGCAATGCACAAATAGATTCCGTCATTGCAAAGACAGGAAAAAGTGAAGAGTTGTTGTGTACCTGTGCAAGATAATTAGGTACTTTTTTGCCTCAAGGTTCTGCTTGCGTAGCACCTACTTGACAAAATAACAGATTACTTGCTAAAAGCGTCCAGAGGCTCTAACTGATGTCAGTCTTGCAAGTCTGACTGAGCATATTAGAATCTTGTCTTACCGTCAGATTTAAGATCTAGTCTTACACGCCTCCTATCAAACTCATGGATGAGATGTTGGATATTGATCCTATAAATGCCTCACATCAAACTAATGGATGAGATGTAGGATATTAACCCTATAAATGATAATGTTCCCCTTCTCCCGCCCCTAGTGCGGAGCTTTCGTTTTGACATTTGGGATAGTTCCTGTGCAGGCCTTCATAATTCCCCCCCCCCCATAATTCATGATATCGAGGCGACATATGCGTCCTTTTTTCCACATGTTTGTGATTTTAAAGATACAGCTGTTTGCTTCTTAACATAATTGAGACAATTAAAAAATATCCAAATTAAGGATGAATACGTTAATTTGAAAAAAAAATGCAAAAATTGGGTGTAAGGATTAACTGTTCACAAACAAGTGCACTTCAACAGGTGACTACAATATTCCTCTCGCTTCTGTCCCAATGTGATCGCCCCGTTCTGTATATTTGTGTTATAGCAGCTGCTGCGGCCTGCTGCTCCGTCAAATGTTAGATGTCTTCAGGCTATAGGCATGGCAGCTGCTCTCTCCCTATGTGGTACCTTCTATCTGTCATTCCCAAGCATTTGGTAAGCATTTACTTAATATTCCAGAGCTTTGTGGAAATTAAAGCAGTTACAAATACAACACAATTACAACTCAAAAACAACATTGCTTCATTTGGGGCTAATTATGTGCATGCCAACAGAAGCTATAATGTGTTGATGGTCACCTAAGAAGCGCCATGGTAAAAAGTTAAATTGTGAAAACAACAAGTAAGATATTGTAAGTGAGTACATGGTCATCGAATAACCATAGCAACACAAATAGATGATGGTCTGAATGATTAACATTATCAAACAATCACAGATCTGGGTTAAATCCCTCTTTTTGCTGCTCACCATGCCACTCCAGTTTGAACCCAGCCATTTGCAAATCAGTCTTGACCCTGCTTCCCATGGGAACAGTCCATCCCGAACTGCCAGAGAAGGTCCTCCCTGGACTGGAAAATAAGCATCCTGGGACTGGTTTTGGGATATCGCCCCTCATTAGCCAGGCTAGCTTGAATCTGGTGGCACAGCGAGCACAGGACTCACGTCTGGGCATACCCTTCCCACTAATGGTGACTTAAAGCAACACAAAAAGATGATGGATGGAATACTGAGCATTGTCAAACATTCACCCCCAGTCACATATGTGGGCTAAATCCATCGTTTTTTTGCTCACCATGTCACACCCCAGTTTGGACCTAGCCACATGCACATCAGTCTTGACCCTGTTCCCCATGGGAACAGTCCAGCCCGAACTGACAGGCCAGTTCCTCCTTGGACCAGAAAAAAATCATCCTGGAACCTGTTTCAAATATCCGTGGAATCCGACAAATCCCATTCAGGCATAAATGTCTTAATTGTGCTGAAAAAACAATCTCTTTATCCATGAATGTTAAAAATCTCTATCCATCCTGGAACAATCGCCTTTCGTGTTGTACAAAACATTAATGAGGTAAAAGCGCAGCTCAAGTTTAACTAGTGGTTTTAACCACACCTTTTGTTCTCTTTCCAGAGCCAGGCAAATAAATAATACAGGCAGTAGAGATTGCTTTTTAGGTGTCACCTACAGACAGTTTTAGCTTCTGTTGAAGGCTTGTCTCTAATACAGTAAAATATTTACATAAAGTGGACTTTGGGTCAGCTCCTTACTCTTGATTGGATGACTTTGTCTGCCTTATTACCCCACTACTTAATCGATGGATGTCCTTTTTAGGTCTCGCCTAGCGACGCAGCAAAGCTGCTCGCTAGCGAGATCTATTGTCGCCGAATTGACTTTGGAAGCGGGACAGGAGATGTGCACTTTCTCAGACCGGCGATGTGCACGCCCACGGCGTGTGTATCGGCTTGCTCCAGGACAGCACATGGGCACGCGCACAGCATGTCTTTCAGCATGCGCCTGAAGCTTGCCCCCGGACAGCAGATGAGCTCGCGCAGGCATCTCTAAACTTTCAAGCGCTCCCACCCACCGCGCGCTCGCCTGGACAGCCTCATCGGCCTGAGTTGGCAGCGGGTGGGCGCTTTGTGCATGGCTCAGGAGAAGCGCTGTTTCTCAAATACTCAAAGGAGTCCTGATGTTAAAAGATAATTTAAATCCTCCCCCAGAGCCTTCAGGCGGAAAGCACTTTGACAGATACACCGTGGGAATATCGTGTCCTCATCAGTACGCGCCGCGCTAGCTTGTCAATATGTGTAATGCCGACAGCTTGTTTGAACATAGCGCCCTGTACGCTACTCTTCCTCCCTTAAGCTGTTTGCAACCCTACAGGGTGATCCCGCCCCGCCTCTACTTATAACAGCTAACGCCTTCAGCTCAGCTGTACTGGCACAGCCCGACGGCGAGGGTTTGGGCAGCCCCACGCATTTTTGCAGTTTCCGCCAGTGCATGCAGATATATAATACAGCCAGTAACATTACAGGTACAACAAGCCAGAACCTATAACTCTCCGTAAACGAGAAAATACCGTTCAGGCTGCCCACGTCTTGCTGATCTTTGTCACAGACTCACTGTCCCCAGCTTGGCCGCCACTTAACTCGTCTCATTCCTCTGGTCCTGCCTCCTCGCCTCACCTCCCTCCCACTGACTCTACTCTCTCCCGCTTCTGCTGTGAAGTCACTTCCGTAGCTTTCGCTTTTTATTTGCAGTTCTACTCTAGTTTGTGATCGCAACAGACGGAAAGAGATAAGCAGAAATGGCCTAGAGTATATATATGCCAGTCATTGAAGGAGGGGGAAACGTAGACACAAAAGGACAGCATGCGTACAATAAAAATACAAAGGGGGTAAGGGAACGATAAGCTGAAAAAAGAGTCGGCGAACAGCGCAAACCTTGAGTTGACGACGCACCGGGCTCGCGCCATGGCATTTCTACAGGTTAAGTCTGAGGCCAAGCAAAAGGTGAGAGCCAGTGGGTGCCGTTCACAGGTGGCAGTGGTAGCCACAGGAGGGTGAAACTAGCGACTGTGGGGCAGCACGGGCACACATGCCAACAATCCCCATCCAGACAGGAGGCTCACATTTTTTTTAACCCCAAAAAAAATTTACTTAGGATTTCCGAAAGTGAAAGGCACTGGGACAATTAATCGTTAACCGCAAATTATTTTCGAAATCTCACTGTTGACTGCGATGTACGGGTCAAGTGGAAGCACAGATCGGGGTGAGGAGACACCTGCTCCGGACAGTGGTTGGCAGCACACTACATAGGTTAGCCTCGCAATCCACTAGGCGTCTGCACAGACACGGCAGGTGCACTTACACCTACATGGTCACGGGGTGGCGCTACACTCGACGGGCGGTCTGTCAGGCGTCTGCACAGACACGGCAGGTGCACTTACGCCTACATGGTCACGGGGTGGCGATACACTCGATAGGCGGTCTGCCAGTGATAGCGGATTGGCGCATGCTTGTGACGCTTAGCAGGACAGGCTTGTGACTTAGTGTGGCTTTTAACTTTGGAATCATGGGCACAAAAAGCACAGCAAGCCTAATGCTGTTGGCAGAGTGACTCAGCAAGTAGGTGCTGCAAGAAAGGGCATACCCAACTATAACCTTCTTGAAGGGGTCCACTGTGGGAGCTGTAAATGGTAATCAGCTGTTCACAACACTCATGGACAACAGGGCACAAGTCCTAAAAGAAGCATTTGCAATGCAATAGGTTTCGCATTTGCGAGAGTTTGAGCTATTGGCATTGTAAATGACAATGCTTTTTATTTATGTTTTTTTAAATGTGCAAGCGGTGTTTATAGTCCTTGCTTACAAGAAGCAAGGCTGGCAGTAAATGCACCTTTTACTGCCAGCCTTGCTTCTATAAGTACAAAGTGCATATTTGCACACCGTTTGCAAGTTTTCAAAACACATACATAAAAGGTGTTGTCATTTACAATGCCAATAGCTCAAACTCTCCCAAATGCGAGACCTATTGCATTGAAAATGCTTGTCCTTACATTTGTATTTTATTTTTACTGCCACAGTGGGAGAATGCATTTCATGGAAAGTCATCTCACCAGTAGGGAAGCCACCTTTCCAAGACAAAAAGACCTGCCATTTTTTGTTGTTTAAAGAGTCTGCAAAGGCCTCGCCTTGACACTAAATAGGGCTGTAAATAAAATGGTATATATTCATTTGTGATATGAATTACCACGCACACCTATTGTAAACAAGATAAGCTTTTTGAAAAAATTCCTGAGCGTGCTAAAGAGGAGTCGTCCTCTAAACCAAGGCGAAAAAATAGACAGTAGTTGAACAACTCAATTGTGAGTGGTGTCCCTCTAGCAGCACAGCAATAGTGGTGCGAGAAAATCGCTGAGAATCCAAATAAGATTTCACTGAAGTTGATCTTGAAAGTTTAATCAAACCAACATATCCATTGTCATCATGAATATTTAAACAATGAAGTTACTTAAGCCATTCCAATAACTTCAAAAAGAAACCAAAGGAAAAATCCCCAATGCATTTCGTGTGGGTAACCCTTCGTCAGGAGGAATCCTAAGAATATAAAGATAGGAGAAAGTGTCACTACCCACTGGCTGATGCAAGCTTACGAAAATTACATATGTATCAACAAACGAGAAACCAAAAGAAAAAATGAAAATCCACGCTAGTGAAACTGTCAAAAATTAGGTTAAAAAACGATAGCCATTAATCCAAAACGTGACTCTCATCTAAAACATGCCTACCGCGATAATGAAAATCACCGTGATTGTTGTAATTGCTAAGGAAATGAGAAATAGAAAGTCCGTTTACCAAACAATTAGAAAACACCGTGATTCCGAAAGGTACGAAATGAAATTAACGTGAACGAGTACATAGCCCGTGGACTGAGGGTAAAAACAACCAAACCACCGTGAAATAACAGAGATACAAAGATTACTGCAAAAGTAATGCCGCTAAATTTGGGTTTACCTTTGTTATGAGTCACAAACGAACACGCACAATGCCCGCACGAATGATGTAACAAGTGCTGACAGAAGGCAGAGATAACCGAAAAATTTTAATTCAACGAGAAACATCTTGGATTTACAAAATGAACTCCTTGGTACCTAATGGACTCAATGATCGAATTGAACTCAGTTGTTTTATGTGAACCTGTATTGTGCCACACACTATGTCTTATAATCAAGTTTCATCAGTCTTGTTATTACTCGTTTCTGTATTCTTTTGTTTACTTTTTACTTGCTACTATTCTCTTCACATTTAAGTCATTTAAAAAAAAAAATCCTTTTCTTTCATAATCTTTTTCTCTTTTTTTTTTTTGAAACTTTATTGTGTATACGTTCATACTCTCCTTTTTTAACATGGTTTAACAATTTTATTTTTATTTGCTTATTTTCTTGCACTCTACCGCCAACTTTTCTCATATTCTATCACTAATATACCTATAGTCTGCCTTTAGCTTCGTTTACACTTTGTTATAATTTATCATGACCAACGTATAACGTTATGAACAGTGCTCCACTTGTTTATGTATTCCCATTCTAAGATGGCCACCATTTGGACGTCAGACTAATTGTCAGTTTTCTCCGCTTATAATGTGTTGGAACAACTGTCAGCACTTGTTACATCAATCGTGCGGGCATTGTGCGTGTTCGTTTGTGACTCATAACAAAGGTAAACCCAAATTTAGCGGCATTACTTTTGCTTGTTTGGTTGGTTGTTTTTACACTCAGTCCACGGGCTATGTACTCGTTCACGTTAATTTCATTTCATACCTTTCGGAATCACGGTGTTTCCTAATTGTTTGGTAAACGGACTTTCTATTTCTCATTTCCTTAGCAATTACACCAATCGCGGTGATTTTCATTATCGCGGTAGGCATGTTTTAGGTGAGTCACGTTTTGGATTAATGGCTATTGTTTATTTAACCTAATTTTTGACAGTTTCACTAGCGTGGATTTTCATTTTTTCTTTTGGTTTCTCGTTTGTTGATACATATGTAATTTTCGTAAGCTTGCATCAGCCAGTGGGTAGTGACACTTTCTCCTATCTTTATATTCTTAGGATTCCTCCTGACGAAGGGTTACCCACCCGAAATGCATTGGGGATTTTTCCTTTGGTTTCTTTTTGAAGTTATTGGAATGGCTTAAGTAACTTCATTGTTTAAATATTTGTGAGAAGTTGGCCTGGCATATGCTGTTCCTAGTTATAGGGACACCTTGCACCAGTCCAATTCGACTCCTATTGATGATAGGTTTAAGACAACCTTTAAAGAAAGCTATCCTAGTGGTAGCTGTGGAGAGCAGCCTTCAGGCTAAGTCTTGAAGGAGTGTTAAGCTTATTGTTTTACCATAATAACCTTTTGAATAACCAAATGAAAGAGTAACCCACACAGGTATATATATAAAATATATGTATTTATTCTAGACAGAATCCCACAGTCACTTTATGTGGCTAGTGGCAAAGTTACACTTCAAACAAGCATTTATAAACACAATAAATAGCACAGAAATCAATGGGCCCCAGGGGGGGACCAAACCATATACTAAAATAGTGGTATAAGAACCACGACAATTCTACAGGCAATGCCTAGGGCATTCAGGATCGCTGGCCCCTTAAGAATCCACCCACAGTTAAGAGGAAGGGGACCCACGGGAGGCGTGTGCAGTGCGAGAAGCTGCTGTCGGGATCGCAATGTTAGCCTATGGAGAATGTCGCGGTTGAATAATTAAGGTTTAAGGACACTTCTAACAACAGTACAAAGTTAAGGCTTGAGACTTAAGGCTTTGGAGAGCCCACCACCACGGAAGTACCGAAGTACCACTGTTACCTGCCCCAGGGAAGCCGGGTGCATAGGTCGATTCTGGTGTCGGGTCGCGGGCTGATTTTCTATGGAAAAGGAGTCCAAACTGCTGCTAGCTGGAAGTGTCGTTGAAGTCGTGAAGATTAAAGTTGAAGAAAAGACAAAGATGAACCTGAAAGCAGAGGGGACAGAGTCTGGGTCACAGCACAGTGACCAGGGAGCTCACAGGAAGGAGCTCGTGGATGTCGGGTGCTTCAGGTGTGGAAGGTACAGCTGGGCTCTGCAGTCACGGGCTCCGGGAGGCTTCAAGGAAGGCCAGCTTCTGGAGGGCGACTGTCCCACGTCGGCTGAGGGTCGCTGCGGTGTTAGTGTCCCGATCGGATCCACTAAGCATTGGCAACCGCAACCCACGCAAGATGAACAAAGCAGCTGCTGGTGCAGACCCACGTGGTCTGAGGGTGCTCTCCTTTGCAGGGAGCGTAGAGCAGGCCTGGAGCAACCAGGGGAACTCTTAGAAAAGAAGATAGTCCTCCGTCAGGGCCCACAAGTCGAGGGACAAGGGACCGCGGAAGGCAGCAAAATGGAGTGCGTAAAAGGGCTCCCACGGGCCACCGGAGTGGGCCAGGGAGCTGAGGGTCGGCACAAATGCTGCTTGAAGGTTGGCTCAAGAATGGGCCAAAGCACAACTTCCCCACTGGTCGGGGTCGTGTGCTGGACAAGAGGTGGCCGGTGTCTCGGGGTATGCGGGGATCTCGACACCCACGTGGTCCAGGGTGCTCAGACTTGCTGGGCACACTCACAGGACGCTGGGATGCACTGGAGACCCACCTCGAGGTTGCTGGAAGGCGTCGAAGGTCGTGAGAGCAACGAAGTTCCAACCGGGTATCTTGTAGTCTTTTAGGTGCCTGCCAAGCAGGGGGATAACTCCTTTATCCCAAGGGAGATTTCTTCAGTCAGCTGGGCAGCAGCTCGTCGAAGGTCAGTTCTGTGAAGTCCTGTACGAATCTAAGGCTCTAGGGCAAAGTTATTCCCATATATCCCCAAGATTAGGGGATGGTCCAATTTGAATTTGAATTTGAATTTGAATTTGAATTTAAAATTTCTTATAGAGCGCTCATATACCTGCGGTTTCTTGGCGCTATTACTGACAGGATCCTAGTTAAAAAGCTGGGGGAACAAGAGAGTTGTTATTCGAAAGATTTCGTGAATAGGTAGGTCTTAAGTTGTTTACGGAATTGTGGGTAAAGAGAGATGGTGCGGAGTTCAAGGGGAAGAGAGTTCCAGAGGGTAGGGGCGAGGGTGGCAAATTTAGAGCCTCCCCACTTCTTTCTCCGATAGCGTGGGATGGTGAGGAGGGACTGGGAGGACGAACGAAGTTCCCTGGTGGGGATATAGGAGACAATCTCGGAGGAGATGAATTCAGGTGCGAGTCCGTGTCGGGCCCGGAAGGTGATGGAAGCAAGCTTGAATTCAATTCTGGCTCGCACAGGGAGCCAGTGAAGTGATTTCAGGAGCGGGGTAGAGTGGTGGAATTTGGGGAGTTTAAAAACCAGGCGGGCCGCCTGGTTTTGGATCTGTTGCAGGCGACGCAGACTGTAGGCGGGGAAGCCGGCATACAGGGCGTTGCCGTAGTCCAGGCGGGATACCACCATGGCCAGGATGATGAGCTTTAGAGCAGAAAAAGTGAAGAAACGGGACACCCTACGTATAGTGCGCAGTGAAAGAAAGGAAGAAGATACCACAGAGCTAACCTGGGAGTGAAGGGTGAGTTGAGAATTAAGTTTTATGCCAAGTGTTTTAACTGAGGAAGCGGGGGTAGGAGGAGGGCCAAGAGAAGGGGGCCAGAAAAGAGGGGACCAGGGGCTGGATGAACCACCCGTCAACACCAACTCGGTTTTGTCAGGGTTGAGTTTAAGGTGGTTGTGGTTCATCCAGTCCCTGATGTGAAGCATGACAGATTGAAAGTTTAGAATAGAGGAAGGAGAAGACAGATTGAAAACAAGCTGGAGGTCGTCCGCATAGTTAAATACGCCGACCTCCATCTGTTGAAGAGAGAAGATTAGGGGAGCAATGTACAGGTTAAACAGGAGGGGAGAAAGGGAGGAACCTTGGGGAACCCCGCACTGAACTTTCCGGATGTCCGCCGTGAAGTCACCCAGTCGAACAGCCTGGGTGCGGTCGCTCAGGAAGGAGGACAACCAGACCAGGGCGGTCCCCCCGATCCCCGCCGCTCCGATACGGGAGAGGAGGATGGTATGATCCACCGTATCGAAGGCGGCTGAGAGATCGAGGAGCACAAGGGCCTGGCGCTGATTGGTGTCCATGCCCTCCCTGAGGGTGTCCAGGACCGACAGGACAACGGACTCCGTAGAGTGTGCGGGGCGGAAACCGGCTTGACGGGGGGCAAGAGCACCATGATTCTCCACAAAGGAGCTCAGAGCGCAGGTGACGTGGCGCTCGAGCACCTTGGCCAAGAATGGTAGGAGGGAGATAGGACGGAAATTGGCGGGGACAGAGGGATCTGCCCCGGGTTTTTTTAAAATAGGCACAATTACCGCAGATTTCAAGGGTTTAGGGACGATGCCTTGGGCGAGAGAGCTGTTAAGAAGATGAAGGGGAGGGTCAGGACAGGAAACAAAAATATGGCGGAGAATGTGAGCGGGACAAGGGTCAAGAGGAGAGCCGGATTTGACCAGGGGAACCAAGGTGATCAGGCTCTCCCGAGTGATAGGGGGAAGTGAGGACAGCTCGCCCTTAGGGGGGGGGCATTGGGGGTCGACAAAAGAGGAGGAGGGTGGCGGGATGTTAGCCTTGATGGTGATGATTTTGTGAATAAAATAGTTGTTGAGGGAAGAACAGAGTGCTTCGGAGGGGGCCGGCTTAAGAGTAGTTCTGTCCGAGAACGCTAGGTTGTGGACGATGGTGAATATCTCCTTGGACTGATTTTCCGCGGCTAAGATTTTGGAGGAGAAGTAAGATGTTTTTGCCTCCAAGATGTCTTTTTTATACTGGCTAAGGATGTTAGTATAGACCAGTTTCAGGGTGGGGCAGTAATTCCTTCTCCATGCCCGCTCCGCGCGGCGAACTGTTAATTTGGTGGTCTTAAGCTCTTCGGTGAACCACCGATTGGCGTCCTTGTCGCGTTTGGAGGTAATGCGCTTGAGCGGGGCAAAAGCGTCGCGTCCATTGGAGAGCCACTGATCTATGGCGTCGACCTGGGAAAGAGTGGGAAGACCCTGTAAGGGGGGGAGGGACGAGGAGAGATTCTCCAGGTTAACACGACCCCATGAACGGACCCAGGTGTTTTTAGGCCGGGGGGGGGTTAGCTGGAGGGTGGATAGGAAGAAGGAATGAGATTAGGTGGTGGTCCGACCAGGAGCAAGGGGTAATAGAGAGTGAATCCACAGGGCAGTTCAGGGACCAGATCTGATCGAGTATATGACCTTTGATGTGAGTGGGGGAGGAGACGTGGGGAATGAAGTTGAGGGAGTGAAGGGTTTCGGAGAATTCCTTGGAGGATGGGCACTCCGCGAAATCGGAGGGCCAGAAATTAAAATCGCCAAGGAGCAGAATGGAAGAGTTGTTGATTGTGATGGTGGCCAGGACCTCCAGAAAATCTGGAAGAAACTGTGAGGGGGACAGAGGGGGACGGTAGGTGAGGAAGCAGGTCAGGGGGGGAGAGGTGGAAACTGTGCGGATCACCAGGAATTCAGTTGTCGCGATGTTGGGTAAAGATAACATTTGAAAGGGAAGATTGGTGCGTGCGATGACCGCCACGCCACCCCCGGCCCTGCCGGAAGGGCGATCCGCCCTGAGGGCATAGTAGGTGGCCGGTAGGGTGGATAGTAGGGCAGGGAGGGAGTCATCGCAGAACCATGTCTCAGTCAAAAAGAGAAGGTCGGGAGCATGGAGATCCAGTAAAACTGAGAGTTCATGTGCATGGGCAACAGCAGACCGGGTGTTGAGATAAAAGGCTGTGAAGGCATTGGGGGTTGATGGGGGGGCGGTGCTACAAGACCCGGAAGGGGTGTCAACTGTAGGGGAAGGACAGAGAAAGGAAGAAGCAGAGGAAAGACCCAGGGAGGAGATGCGAGAGCAGATAGAGTCCGAAATGGACCAGGGGCCCTGGTAGCAGCGAAGTTGGTCGGGGGAATAGATGATACGCGGGGCAGAGTGACGAGCCCCTAGCCCCGGCCGGTCGCGGACGAGCGCAGACGAGCTTGCCTTAAGCGCGCCTTCGGCGCGCAATCGTCGCGCCCGCTGCGCTCGTCCGCTGCGCTTCCTGCCAAGGCACATGATTTATGGAGAAGAATCAGGGAAACGGAGGGGGCGTGGCCAACCGAGGGGGCGTGTCTGGAGGCGCGCCTCGCCCTCGTGAATGGCGGCAAGAAGAAGGGGTCGTTGCAGCGTGGAGCGCTGTTTAGAGGATGTCAGCACAGGTAGGTAGAGAGCAAAGTTGTAAAAACACAGTATAACATTCAAATAGTTAAAATGATAGCAGAGTCTAGCTCCCGGCTTTCCGCCTCAGGAGTCCGTTGTCAGTGCAGCGCCCAGCGTTTGGCGCGCACTATTTATGACGTGGCGGGGGGGCGTGGCCAACCGAGGGGGCGTGTCTGGAGGCGCGCCTCGCCCTCGTGAATGGCGGCAAGAAGAAGGGGTCGTTGCAGCGTGGAGCGCTGTTTAGAGGATGTCAGCACAGGTAGGTAGAGAGCAAAGTTGTAAAAACACAGTATAACATTCAAATAGTTAAAATGATAGCAGAGTCTAGCTCCCGGCTTTCCGCCTCAGGAGTCCGTTGTCTGTGCAGCGCCCAGCGTTTGGCGCGCACTATTTATGACGTGGCGAGGGGGCGTGTCTGGAGGCGCGCCTCGCCCTCGTGAATGGCGGCAAGAAGAAGGGGTCGTTGCAGCGTGGAGCGCTGTTTAGAGGATGTCAGCACAGGTAGGTAGAGAGCAAAGTTGTAAAAACACAGTATAACATTCAAATAGTTAAAATGATAGCAGAGTCTAGCTCCCGGCTTTCCGCCTCAGGAGTCCGTTGTCAGTGCAGCGCCCAGCGTTTGGCGCGCACTATTTATGACGTGGCGGGGGGGCGTGGCCAACCGAGGGGGCGTGTCTGGAGGCGCGCCTCGCCCTCGTGAATGGCGGCAAGAAGAAGGGGTCGTTGCAGCGTGGAGCGCTGTTTAGAGGATGTCAGCACAGGTAGGTAGAGAGCAAAGTTGTAAAAACACAGTATAACATTCAAATAGTTAAAATGATAGCAGAGTCTAGCTCCCGGCTTTCCGCCTCAGGAGTCCGTTGTCAGTGCAGCGCCCAGCGTTTGGCGCGCACTATTTATGACGTGGCGGGGGGGCGTGGCCAACCGAGGGGGCGTGTCTGGAGGCGCGCCTCGCCCTCGTGAATGGCGGCAAGAAGAAGGGGTCGTTGCAGCGTGGAGCGCTGTTTAGAGGATGTCAGCACAGGTAGGTAGAGAGCAAAGTTGTAAAAACACAGTATAACATTCAAATAGTTAAAATGATAGCAGAGTCTAGCTCCCGGCTTTCCGCCTCAGGAGTCCGTTGTCAGTGCAGCGCCCAGCGTTTGGCGCGCACTATTTATGACGTGGCGGGGGGGCGTGGCCAACCGAGGGGGCGTGTCTGGAGGCGCGCCTCGCCCTCGTGAATGGCGGCAAGAAGAAGGGGTCGTTGCAGCGTGGAGCGCTGTTTAGAGGATGTCAGCACAGGTAGGTAGAGAGCAAAGTTGTAAAAACACAATATAACATTCAAATAGTTAAAATGATAGCAGAGTCTAGCTCCCGGCTTTCCGCCTCAGGAGTCCGTTGTCAGTGCAGCGCCCAGCGTTTGGCGCGCACTATTTATGACGTGGCGGGGGGGCGTGGCCAACCGAGGGGGCGTGTCTGGAGGCGCGCCTCGTGAATGGCGGCAAGAAGAAGGGGTCGTTGCAGCGTGGAGCGCTGTTTAGAGGATGTCAGCACAGGTAGGTAGAGAGCAAAGTTGTAAAAACACAGTATAACATTCAAATAGTTAAAATGATAGCAGAGTCTAGCTCCCGGCTTTCCGCCTCAGGAGTCCGTTGTCAGTGCAGCGCCCAGCGTTTGGCGCGCACTATTTATGATGTGGCGGGGGGGCGTGGCCAACCGAGGGGGCGTGTCTGGAGGCGCGCCTCGCCCTCGTGAATGGCGGCAAGAAGAAGGGGTCGTTGCAGCGTGGAGCGCTGTTTAGAGGATGTCAGCACAGGTAGGTAGAGAGCAAAGTTGTAAAAACACAGTATAACATTCAAATAGTTAAAATGATAGCAGAGTCTAGCTCCCGGCTTTCCGCCTCAGGAGTCCGTTGTCAGTGCAGCGCCCAGCGTTTGGCGCGCACTATTTATGACGTGGCGGGGGGGCGTGGCCAACCGAGGGGGCGTGTCTGGAGGCGCGCCTCGCCCTCGTGAATGGCGGCAAGAAGAAGGGGTCGTTGCAGCGTGGAGCGCTGTTTAGAGGATGTCAGCACAGGTAGGTAGAGAGCAAAGTTGTAAAAACACAGTATAACATTCAAATAGTTAAAATGATAGCAGAGTCTAGCTCCCGGCTTTCCGCCTCAGGAGTCCGTTGTCAGTGCAGCGCCCAGCGTTTGGCGCGCACTATTTATGACGTGGCGGGGGGGCGTGGCCAACCGAGGGGGCGTGTCTGGAGGCGCGCCTCGCCCTCGTGAATGGCGGCAAGAAGAAGGGGTCGTTGCAGCGTGGAGCGCTGTTTAGAGGATGTCAGCACAGGTAGGTAGAGAGCAAAGTTGTAAAAACACAGTATAACATTCAAATAGTTAAAATGATAGCAGAGTCTAGCTCCCGGCTTTCCGCCTCAGGAGTCCGTTGTCAGTGCAGCGCCCAGCGTTTGGCGCGCACTATTTATGACGTGGCGGGGGGGCGTGGCCAACCGAGGGGGCGTGTCTGGAGGCGCGCCTCGCCCTCGTGAATGGCGGCAAGAAGAAGGGGTCGTTGCAGCGTGGAGCGCTGTTTAGAGGATGTCAGCACAGGTAGGTAGAGAGCAAAGTTGTAAAAACACAGTATAACATTCAAATAGTTAAAATGATAGCAGAGTCTAGCTCCCGGCTTTCCGCCTCAGGAGTCCGTTGTCAGTGCAGCGCCCAGCGTTTGGCGCGCACTATTTATGACGTGGCGGGGGGGCGTGGCCAACCGAGGGGGCGTGTCTGGAGGCGCGCCTCGCCCTCGTGAATGGCGGCAAGAAGAAGGGGTCGTTGCAGCGTGGAGCGCTGTTTAGAGGATGTCAGCACAGGTAGGTAGAGAGCAAAGTTGTAAAAACACAGTATAACATTCAAATAGTTAAAATGATAGCAGAGTCTAGCTCCCGGCTTTCCGCCTCAGGAGTCCGTTGTCAGTGCAGCGCCCAGCGTTTGGCGCGCACTATTTATGACGTGGCGGGGGGGCGTGGCCAACCGAGGGGGCGTGTCTGGAGGCGCGCCTCGCCCTCGTGAATGGCGGCAAGAAGAAGGGGTCGTTGCAGCGTGGAGCGCTGTTTAGAGGATGTCAGCACAGGTAGGTAGAGAGCAAAGTTGTAAAAACACAGTATAACATTCAAATAGTTAAAATGATAGCAGAGTCTAGCTCCCGGCTTTCCGCCTCAGGAGTCCGTTGTCAAACACGATATGGTTCTGTGTAGCCATTCCTAAGTTACAGCGATGACGCAATAACTTATAATGCGGTAAGAGTATATGGTATGGCTACACTACAAACAACCCAGTAACGATTTTACGAAGGTTGCAGAGAGGTCCTACTCACGTAGGGGTCCCCCCTCACACATACCTCAGCACCCAGCCCTGTAGGATTACCAGGGCCTGCCATAGGGGTGACCTATGAGAGTATATGTGTTGTATGGTATGGGACATAGGGTACCTACATCCCTGTAAGGGGTGCTAGCACCACCTTACCCAGGCTACCGTAGTGGCCTGGTGGTGTCAGTTTGGGTGGCTGTCCCAGGGTGGCACAATAAGTGCTGCAGCCCTGGTAGGCCTACTGGGGGACCCATGCCCTGGGTACCTAGGGTACCATCTACAAGGGACTGGTAGGGCATGCCCAGCATCCAATTATGTTTGTACCTAGAGTACTCACAACAGTTTTAGGGAGAAAGCAGATAGGCTGGGGTCCTGGATAGCAGGATCCCAGCCAGACTAGTCAAAAACCACTTAAATACCAGGCAAAAAGTTGGGGGCAACCATTAGTCAGATTCCACTCTCCTACATAATTCATGATGACAATGGATATGTTGCTTTGATTAAACTTTCAAGATCAACTTCAGTGAAATCTTTTTTGGATTCTCAGCGATTTTCTCGCACCACTATTGCTGTGCTGCTAGAGGGACACCACTCACAATTTAGTTGTGCAACTACTGTATATATTCATTTGTAACATGACATTTCTGTCTTTGTTTCCTTTAATTATTGGTCATGGATCATTAATGCAGCCCTAGAACACATTTAAAAGTGCAATTTAAATATGCTATTTGAAGTATGCTCAAATAAGTGCTAAAACCGGTTTAGGTGATTTTGCTTATTTTTGTACTGGCTGGGACATTAAAATAGTGGTGCCGGTATAAATCGGATCAGCTGGCAATCCTAATCAGGCGACTGGAAGGTTGTTGCAGGAGCAGCACATTATTTCCTCCACCCTCCATCCCCGATTGATGTCATAATAGCAATAGTTCAACTTATATCTGAAACCCTACGCCAACCGTCAATACAATGCTGAGTTACTCCAGGTGTCTGGGAATACATCTTGCATTCAGAAAACTCCCTCCTCATTCTCACTGTTCACTCTTCATTTTCAGGTTTACCCTGCACTCACAGCGATCACACCTCACTCACACTACTCACCATGCACTCACACCATTCACCCTCTCCTACCCTATACTCACACGAGCACACCGCTCACCCTGCACACACATGAACCTCCACTCACTTGTCACTTTCACTGCTCACCCTACACTCGCAGCGATCACACTGCACTACACTGTTCATACTCCTCTTACCCTGCACTCACACAAGCACACCACTCACCCTGCACTTATGCACCTTGCCATGAACTCACGCCGTTCTCCCTCAACTTACCCTGCAGTCATATGTGCACACCGCTCACACTGATCACACTGCACTCACACTTTTCACCCTGCATTTACACGAGCACACTACTCACCCTGAACTCATGTGATATTTCACTCACCTGTCGCTCTTACTGCTCACTCTGCAATCTCACTCCAACAACCATACCATTCACCATGCATTAATTCCACCCACTCTGCACTTTCACCCGCACCCAAACTCATACGTCTTATCACTCACTCTGCAGTCACTCCTCTCACCCTACTCTCACATCACTCACTGTGCACTCATACAGGCACTCCTGTCACTCCCACAGCTCACCCTTCACTCACATTGGCATAGCACTTACACCATTGAAACAAGCACAGCACTCACCCTGGAGTCACACCACTCACTCTGCACTTCCTCCGCTCACCCTGCACTCGAATGGACAAATCTCTCAGCCTGCATTCATACAGGCACTCTATTCATCCTGACTGCATCCAGGGATAATAGTCTGCGGGAACTCATAGGGACACACCACTCACTCGGAACTAACTCCTCTCACCATGCAGTCACTCTCACAGATCACCCTTTCCTCTCGCCGCTCACCCTACACCACACCACTCACCATGCATTTACACCACTCACACCACCATGCACTCACTCCTCTCACGCTGCACACACTACTCTCACCCAACACTCACATGGGCGGTCCTCTCACATTGCATTCATGTAGCTCACCCGACACACACAGGCACATTTTTCACCCTACACTCACACCACTCATGCTGCACTCACACTATTCACCATCACCCAGCACTTACATGAGCATACCTCTTTCTCTGCACATACACAAATTACACAACTCTCATGAATATACACATTTCTATAAAGCCACCCACGGAATTCTTGCTCTTTTTGTAGTACTAGATGTCTACTAAACTCCATCTGCAACACGGGGCTGGTGCAAGAGGGGAAGAGTGGAATGAGAATGTGGGAAGGCACGAGGAGGGAGAATAGGGCTGAGGCTCTGGGGTATGGTGATAGATTGAGGATCGTGAGACACCTGTAGCCATTCCTGGCTTTCCATTCACCACAATACTTTATTCCGGGACTTGTAGGTTTTTTTGCATTGTAAAATGGGTCTTAAGAACCCAAAAATGTAAAGTGTTACTAGATAAAATCCATGGTTGCTGAAGAAGTCAAGCATTTCATAAGATCAGTTGGATGCTATAATATTACATGTTAAAACATGGATTAGTTCATTTCTAATACTGTAACTGCTTGAGCCACACGTGAATCCAAAAATAAGCCCTTACAGCTATTTTAGGGAAGTGTACTTTTCATTCACATCATACTTGTAACAAACATTGACAAGGCAATATATTATTAGTTTTGAATAGTGTATAGAGAATATTTGTTTTGAAGCTTCACTAAAAGGCAAGGCAGGTATAACAGAAACAGGAGAGCAAGCTTTTCTAACACAATAAAAGCAGATTGACCAATGGAAGTGTGAGTGGCAGTGTGTGTGTGTGTGTGTGTGTGTGTGTGTGTGTGGCAAAGTACAAATGTAAGAAAGAGTGCAAGAGATATAGTGAGAATGTGTGTTTGAGAGAATGTGTCATTGTATGTGTACTTTGCGTGCAAGTGTGCTGCTGGTCTGGCATACTGGAGGTTATTATTTCCTTATGGACAAGGGCACTAAAGGAATATGGATGGGAGGTGTTCCCTATGGCAAACTGCAGGCCCTGACAAGCCTTTATTAAGACACTATCATTGGCAGTGGGGACTCGAACTGTCTAACTGAAAAAGCCGGTAGCCCAGTCATACCCAGCGGCAGGGACACACAACACGCTCCATCACACTTGGCCGGAGACCCTGACATGTTGCACGGGGTGGATCCATAGAAAAATGTTGGAACTGATATTTGAGGCAGCTGTTGTCATAAGATTTTCTGTACTCATTTTACGGGGGGGGGGGGGGGTCAATGACAAAATGCTGACCCTTGCCCACCGGAGGGAATTTTTAAGAGGTACCCATGGCTGTGGCTGAAGCATCCATGGTAAATTTCTGGCACTGTTGCATCGAATGCACTCCTTGGCATAAGGGGCTCACCCATGAAACAATTATGACCTTGGTATAGTGGGCATCATTTCGGACTTAAGACATTTGAAAAAAATTAAATCTACTCCTAGGAAGGCCAGGCTTCCCTGGTACACAATGAAAGTACTGGAATATTTCATGATTTGATTTATAATTTGTAGAGAGCTTAAATGCCAGGGGGCATCTTGGCAGTGTTTCTGTCCAGGATAACTTAAGAGCTTTGATTACTGAAAAGCCAGGTTTTAAGGCACTTCCTGAAAGAAAGGCGACTTGGGCTTTCTTTCAACTGCGTCAGGAGAGAGTTCCACATCTTGGCAGTTCCCAAGATAAAGCGTCTGCCTCCCCAGGACACTTGTATGAACTTGGGGACAATCACATATTTGGCCATGGAGAATCTGAGCTTTCTGGGGGGTGGTACCAGGTACATTTGTTCCTCAAATATTCAGGGCCAGAACTGTGTAAGGCCTTGAAGGAAAAACAGTGTGCCTTAAATTCAATCCTTTTGTTTTTTATAGTTAGCCAGTGGAATTTGACCAAAGCCGGAGAAGCCAATTGGTGTTTGGGAATTCCCAGAAGAAGACATGCCAAGGCATTCCGAAGTATTCGCAGTTTATGAAGAAATCTTTGTTTAGCGTTCAGGAAGACAGCGTTACAATAGTCCAATTTGGATAGGACAAGAGCAGTTACTATGGTTTTCTGAAGGTCCATAGGAATGAAGGGACACACCTTCCTGATGATTTTCAAAGTAAAGATAACTGAGGAGGCTAAATAATTTACCTGATCTCCGAAGGTCAGTCTATTGTCAAAAATGATCCCCAGATTTCTAACTTTCTTCACAGGACTGGGCAGTGAGCCCAACTCTTGTGGCCAACTAGGCGTCCAAAAAGAGGTGTTACGTAGGCGAAGGACCTCCGTTTTCCCAGAGTTCAGTTTAAGACAATTGGTTTTCATCCAATTGTCTGTCTCGTGCAGTGGTTAAATCTAGTCGCTGTCTCCTGTGCATTGCTGAAAAGAGATACCACGATCTGTGTATCGTCTGCGTATGAGACAATTGTATGACCAAAGGATTTAATGAGCCTGGCCAGTGGGGTCACATACAGATTGAAAAGAGTGGGGTTCAGGGAGGAGCCCCGGGAGACCCCACATGGCAGATGGAACACATCACAACTGTATCAACTCATGGCTACAAATTGTTCCCTCTCTGACAAAAAAGATTTAAGAAAATTAAGAGCTGAACCCCGGATGCCAAGATTAAAAAACCGGTCGATCAGTAAGTTACGATTGACCATATGTAATATCGCTGAGAGATCCAACAGGATTAGGGCAGCCTTGCCCTGCCCTCCCACTCTCTAATGTGGATCTCAGCTCCTCAGCAGCGACAATCAGAGCAGATCCAGAGCCATGAGCAACTCTAAATCCAAATTGGGGGGTGTCTAGAAGCGTATTGGCATCAATGAGAGTAGCAAGTTCCAGAGTCAGAGCTTTTTCTAAAATTCTGGCTGCTAATGTAACAGATATAGGCCTATAACTGCTAGGCGCTTGGAGACTGAGGTTGGATTTCTTTTTAGAAGGGGGAAAAAATGGAAGATTTCTTTCATTCTGCAGGAAAATGTCCTGAGTTAATTATCTCATTAATATTTTCTGCCAGGTGGACACTGATCATTTTCGGTACTTGATGTATGATTTTAGGTGGACAAGTGTCCAAAGGAGATCCTGTTTTTTCTGATTTAACAAAGCTTAGTACTCATTCGGTACTGAGCGCCCATAAGGGTCTGCGGCATTTTAGCAAACTTGAACCCAAAAGATTTAAAAAATTCCCAGGGGAGAAGTCTACTCTCCCTTAAATCATCTACAAGAAATTGGTTAACTTGTTTTGCCTTCTGGAATTTTGAGGGGGGGGGGGGGGGGGGAGTATCACATCCCACCAGTTACATATATCTTTTTCCTCATATAATAGGTATGAGGTTAGCTCTCACACCATTTCTGGAAACGCTTGACCTGCCCCATTGCTGGGAGCAGGACTGGCTTTAGGGCGGTGCGACTGGTGCAGCCGCACCTGGTGTTGACTTTGGTGGGGGGTGCTGTGTTTAATAAATAATGTTTGGTTTAAAAGCACATGACCTTCCTCGCGCATCAGGTAGTTTTCAGGCAACAATAAAAATATCAAGATAACTCTGGTGATTAATGTTCCTACTGGTGAGAAATCAGAATTTTGTTAAGTTGCAGTTCTAGCTCATCGTACGGAGGGTTAATGAACCTGCTGCAAAGAATGTGCACCATGCAGATCAGAGAACTCAATGAGAGTGAATTATGATTAGCACTATAAAAAATGAAATGTACGTCAGAGAGAGACTATGGAGAGATGAGCTGCACTGTTGGTGAGTGGTAGGGAGGGAATTCATGGAGAAGGACGATTTGAGGGAGGAGAGCACCAAAAAAATACTGTCATAACGGCCGCCACCAGCGCTCAAGCAAGCCCTGGCTGGGAGTCTTAGCCCTCCCCCCCCCCCCTCCAAGTTCGGGTCTAGTTGTGCCCCTGGGTGGTACATGCCTAGTAGGCATCCAAGATCAGCATCCAGTAGAAGGTGGTTGTTCCGAGAATTCGAAAGGCCAGATGGGGCGGTCGATCCTTTTCTGTTGCCAAGTTATGGAACACCCTCCCTAATAACACTGCAGAAATCAATTCCTTTTCTTCTTTTGGAAAACATCCTAAAACTTGGTCGTTCTCAACTTGCAGCAGCAGTTAGCTTTCAGGGTAGGCTCTTTCATCTACACTTTGACTTTAGTTCTCTTGTTTTCTGTAGCTTTTTTCTGTGTCCCCCCTTCCACCAATGGCCACCAGTTTCACACTTGGCTCAGTGCCTTGATACCCTTTGGTTCAGTGCGCTTATTAAATCTAATTTAATTTCATTGCTTTGGACGGTCCCACTACAGTATTCAGTCAATTGCATGGACAGCGGTACAGGGACACAATCATTTGAGTTGGAAGGAGGCTAACTGAGATCTAAACATCCTAGTTGGCATAACAGACATCAAACGTATAATTTGTACATTTAAGAGGAGTCACCCTCCGCACATCTCATGATCTGGAACTAAGGTACCTGGGGCTGGCTACCTTAAAGTCTGAGTACATAGTGACCTTTCGTTTGTTATAGATTCTAGGTGCTCAAGGTAACCACCCCATTTAGTGTATATCCCCTCTTCTGGACCACCAGCCTACCTGTAGGATATCGTGGCTATTTCCGCCTTGACCCATCCACGGCTCCTTCGCCGTACCCATTAACCTTTGATTCTTCTATCGTTTCAGCACATTGTGCTCAAGAAAACGCTCATAAAAGAGCTCACCTCTCCTGTCACCAGCATCTCTCCCACAGGAGGGTGCAGCTTCCTGCCCCTTCTCGCAGGAGGTGCCGTCGTTAACAATAGCATAGCAGGAAGCGCACGCCCACACAGTTGCTTCTGAACACAGCAGGCGGTGCTAGTGAGGATAGGTACTCACATACCATGGCTACCCCCAGCCATTGGAAGATGAGAGGATACTTGAAAACTTATAATAACAATCTCAAGCATTTAACACAATGATTAAATATGTCTCTGGTTTATTGCTTACGCAGGTTGGGTCAGCAAAAAGGTGCATGCGCGTGGACGCTGCCTCGCTCTGCAAAGCTTTGAATACGTGATGTTTATGGACTGGCTTTGCACACCTCAGAAGACCTTCCTGGCTCGGCTCCAGTACCAAGGGCCGAGCAGTGATCAATCGGTTAACTGCATGCGCTCTTTACAAGTCTTTGCGAAGACTGCCTGGGTACATGGGGTTCCTATTCTTGCATCTTGGCACCTACCCCAAAAACAATGTGCACATGGAGGAAACAAACATGCATTGTTCTTCCACCTCAGGCGGTAAGGACGCAGCAGGGAGAGGGGAAGTTTAGCGAGAAACTGCTTTTTGACTAAATTTAGAAAGTAAGCAGTACCTTACAGAATATGTGAGAAGTGTGGCAAATGCATAATTACACGGGAGAATGCAATGGCCCCGGATTTGCGTAGCCTCAATGGACCTGACTTTCCAGGTGGAAACAGAATTTACACTTGTGATGAAGTGTGGCTCAATGGTTAGAGCGGCAGACCCTGATGCAGAGGTCTGGCCCGGGACCAGGGTTCAATTTCCGCCTCGGCGGCTCTTGGATTCAATTTCCCCGGACCTGATCATTCTCGCCTCAGTGCCTATTCTAATCATGGGTCCCACTGTGCAACTCTGGGCAATAGCTTGCTTAATCTCCACAACGGCCCCCACAGCGCTAGGATGCCTGGCTTCACATTGGGGGTGCCCAGGAGTGGACATCTCACAGGAAAACCAGGAAGGGTTCCACAGCGGTATGAATACAGCGCTACGAGACCCCTGGGTAGAAGTGCGCTATATAAGTACAAATACATTTACATTTACATATACATTTACATAAAGAGTGCATGCAGTCAAGTGCTGTGGCCTCAACATCAAATCCTAACAGAGTTTTGCCCTTCAACATTTATTCCAACCCCCCTGTTTAGACTTCACTCTTCCATCCTATCTTAAGCAACTTGGCGAAGAAGCTCAGCTGAAGTTAGAAAAGGTCACATTTTATCATTCTTTAGTTTGCCCACTCATTGGTGGGATGTCATTATGCAACAAACCATAATCAAAGCAGTTGTTTAGAGGCCTGACCACCTTTGATGTTGTTTCGACTTTGATTTGCTTTTTACACGGAGACCTTTTGCTTTCTTTTTGACCTAACTTGCTACCTTTGCAACAGTCCCTCTGCTGGATCTCGCCATGCTTTGGGAGGCAAATGCAGTGTCCACTCAGTGGTCAGTCTACAGCCTAATTTTTGGTCTCCAGCCAGTGGCCCTACCGCTTCGCATCCCAAAGCTCAAAGCTAGAGGACAGACTTCCATCTGGTCGTTCTTGTAACCTTACCAATAATCATGTGAGGGGGCTACCGCCGTTGTTACCGTAGTGTCCCTTTTTGACTCCCCACCTGGCAGTTACCTGTGGTACCTGCTACATACCCCAAGAATATTACCAGCTTCAGGTGTGGGTGGGTCAAGTTTCTCCCACGCACTGCTGCAGTCTGAGGTCAGGTTGTGAGCTTTTAAGCTTGTTTTGCAGCAAACCATAGGCAATTTTGAAAGCCGTTGACCAGTCGCTGGCTGTGGTTTTCTGGCGTTTGCCCAAGCCGTGGGGCACCTTGAATTATTGCAGGCAACTTCCCGCACTCCAAGGGCCACCCCTTTGGGGGAGGGGACTAAAGTGACCACAAGGGGTATAACTGGGCTCTCAGCCCAGGTTTAGGTTCTGTACCCTCGAGGCTCGCTTCGCGGGCTAGGGCCTTGTAACATGCCACACACATGAATAGACCCAAAGAATTGAAAAAGTAAAAGCCCTTATGGGGAGGAAGGAAAAGTTTCTCAATTCTAGTCCTAGCTCTCCTCCACGGGTATCTTCATTAATTCATCAGTATTCGATATCCCCACCCACGCGCGAGATCCCCAACATGCTATTTCAATGTTTCCACCGAGAAACCGAGCTAGAAGCAGTTTTCATTGCATAGCTAGAGTCCATATTGCCTGCAAGTACTTTTCAGATGATTCAAATACTCTGCTTACAACCTACCTTGGAAATACAAGCTCAATCCTCACTGCATGAATTATTTCCTGCTGCTTAATAATGCCCAACCACCCACCTGCCTATACCGAATGTTAAGGACTTATAATAACGCATCAAATCACTTCGTTCACATGAATTAATGCTCCAGTCCACAGTGCGGTGCATCATTTGATCAGGACGATTTACAATATTTGATGACATGAAAAATACATATTGTAATACAATAACTACATTCCATCTCTTGCATCCAATGTGCTGTGACATAATGAAAATCAATAATCCTGTGCATTAACACATCCGCCCAGTAAGTTTTCATTGTTCCTACTGTATCCAGAAGCAGACATCAGACACATCACATGCAACATAGCACAGGCATTCCATAGTCTCCAATCATGGGGCTCTGAACAGCACTTATCACTAAGATATACCACAAACATGCAACTGAACACTGTACAATAGGTCTCTTACATGCAACACAGCAGAGCTAGGCTTACAATTTGCTGTCAAGTTTTCCATTCAACAAAGCAATAGTCCATACAGCCCACATACATGCAACAAAGGCACACATGTGCAAGGCAGTCTGTCACAGGCCTCCTTACAGCACAGCAGCAGCCTTAACAGTTCTCAGGTAAGAAACACTGCACCGTCATGCCACATAGTTGGGTTTTAAGGTGCTCCTAACAGCACTAAGTTACCGCACACAAACCTCCAACAAACCACATTAGAGCGTAGATCACCCGTACACAGACCTGCCAACGTCAAAAACCATTTTACTATGTGAGGAGTGGGTGTCTCATCGTGCAGGGAACTGCCCAAGGGAAACTTCTGCCTCCCGCCACCCGTCTTCCTGCCACAGGCTGCCACATACGTCCTGGGGTGTTTCTAAAACCCATCATGGATATCGGCTGTTCAGAGCTCCCAAGGACGAGCTGGAAACCCACTCAGTGCAGGGGTTTCCAGCTCACCTTCCATTCCACCGTGTGATATCGGACGAGCTGGAAACCCACTCAGTGCAGGGGTTTCCAGCTCACCTTCCATTCCACCGTGTGATATCGGACAAGCTGGAAACTCACTCAGTGCAGGGGTTTCCAGCTCATCTTCCATTCCACCGTGTGATATCGGACAAGCTGGAAACTCACTCAGTGCAGGGGTTTCCAGCTCAACTTCCATTCCACCGTGTGATATCGGACAAGCTGGAAACTCACTCAGTGCAGGGGTTTCCAGCTCAACTTCCATTCCACCGTGTTATATCGGACAAGCTGGAAACTCTCAATGCAGGGGGTTCCAGCTCACCTTCCATTCCACCGTGGTATATCAGCTCTTCAACAGTAGACCGTGTGAAGAGATCCAATATCACGCGACACTGTGGCACGGTGTGAGTCGCCAGGTGTGCATACATCCAACACAGCATAGATGTGCTGGGCATCGCAGGGCTCCAAACATGATCGCTACAAATCAGACAGAACACCTAAAGTACTTTCATTCATCACACAACTTGCATATATTAATGGTGCTTACAACTACAGAGGTATCAGCATCATATTAACATATTGGACCGAACACCACATTCAAAAACAAACTTCACATAACACTACAAACATGTCCAGCACAGTACAGTGCTTCCTAATCTGAAGATAGTGGAAAGGCTGCAGTTTCCTTAATAGCAGGAGGTAGGAATAGAGCATCAAAAGTGTAGAATTACAGAGGAGTCTGCTGCAGTTTATAAACTGCAGGTCTGGGTACCTAAACATTTGTTGACAATAGATAGACCTAGATTAAAACTGGACATACAGGGGAATCTAAAGAAATGTGAGCTCTGACCCAGCGTTTCATGCCACAATATATTTGACAAAAATACCAACTGGCATAAATGTTGGGTTCTAAATAAAGTTTACACATATTGTTGCATGAGGTGTAGATCTTCTACAGGTAACCGCAAAAGGGCAATATTTTTGTAAACTGTATTTAGTCAACAACATTCCTGTGACGCGCCCCGGCATAAATGTAGATGCGAAGCAAATGGTCAGGAGAAAATTGAAGTAGAGAAACAACTGCCATCACTAGGGAGACAAAAACATTATTTTGGCGGCCAAGGGAACAGATTCATCAAAATGCCTTCACAGCCTGAAATAGTTATGGAGTCTGATGCACACTGCACCAAAGTTTAAGAAACCATCTTCAATCCCAGCGATATTTAAACAAAAACGGGAGTTAAACAGTGTCTAAAACCACTTTTGAGGATCTGTTGTCCTTGGTGCAACATCCTCTCCTCATTATGTTTCGATTTAGGAACCTTGCTCTGTAACACTTCGGTGCACCCAATAATGGGCAGTCTTGGGTCGATACGGATATCCCCGTCCTGCCCTGTGGTACTCCAGACACTGCCCTGGTTACCTCTGGACCCAAGGGTCAGGAAGGAGCAGAAAGCAAACAGGATTCCAAGAGCTCTTGTTTTAATTTTCGTACTTTCAACTCTCTGCTCTTCCCACCTCTAATCAACAGCAAATAAGGTAAATAAATAAAAAAAAAATAAAATAAATAAATAAAAATCAAATAAAGTAAATAAGGCGAAATGGCCAATTATGAGAGGAGGGGTCAAATGCTTGATGACACCGGGGGGGGGGGGGCTAAAAGGTGAGTGATGTCATTACCCCTACCACTGGCATTTTGGTGAAGGTCCAGTAAGAGTTAGCCAGGTACAGAGACACTGGAGGGAGACAATTTCAACCTTCAAAGTGACACATTTTCCTCTAGACCCATCAACGTCTTTGGGGGCTTCTGGGCTTGGTCTTCCAACGTCTAGTCCTATCATCTTCAATGGAATTCCTAGGCAGGAGCACCACTCTGTTCTTTTTTTGACTGGTCTATCTTGAAAAGTTCATCAGTACCAAAATTCTTTCAACTGAGTGCTTTTCAGCTAAGACATACCTGCAAATGCACCAGTGGCGGCTCCCCCATTAGGGCGTTGCCCCACTGCTTTCTCGCGGTGCGAGAAGGCAGAAACATAAATGGTAAAAACGACCATTTATGTTTCTGCCTTCTTGCATTGCGAGAAAGCAGAAGTGCCTCTGTGCTTGGTTGGGGGCGGGAGGGTGGGCGGTCATGCTCGAGGGCAGGGGGGGGGGAGTGGCTTACCCACTGTTGTGGGTTCTGACTGTTTGGCCGTCGGCCCTGAGCCGACCAAACAGTCAATACCCACAATAGTGGGTAAGCCACTCCCCCCCCTGCCCTCGAGCAGGACCGCCCACTCTCCGTGTTTCTCTATGCAGAGAAAATGTCCCGGCCGGGGTGCTCGCCTGCTGCGCCTAGATTGGTGTGCGTACGCAACGTAGGGGAGGGAAGCAGGAAGCTGCCTGCTTCCTGCAGCAGGAACACGAGGACTCACCAGTGACCGGCCTGGAGCGGAGGCGGTGCGGTACCCCGGCACTCACTCAGGTAGCTTTAATCTTTGATTTTAATTGTTAGTTTTAGTTTATTCCCCCCCCCCCCCTCCCTCGAGCATGCCGGCCGCCGGTAAAACCCATTAAAACCATTACATAAATAACTACGAAAGACATGATCATTAAAATAAGGATTGTATGACTATTGACTAACACGCTTCAGCAATGCAAAGTAGTTGAGATGTATGGCATTGTTAGGTTGCATGGTGAGCGCTTGATGCAGAGAGGCTCCGACTTTGAAGTGTGTTTCTAATTCATGCCAAATGCTGGAAGCTTTAATATGAAAGCTATTCACTCAAATTGTACCTTAAGGCCATGTGAGTCTTGTATTTTTAATGTTTTATTTTAAACGCCATCGCAAAGTAGAGGGCCATGTCTGCCCTGTTACAAGCAAGCAATCTCTTTCATGTAAATGTGCGCGCGCACGAAAGCGTGGTGGCCTTCAGATTGCTGTGCATTATCCGCCGGGGAATGGGGTCGGGTGGGTGGGGACGGGGGTGGAGGTGCTGTGCCTCCTACGGTATGAAATGAATCACAGCACTGCTTGCTTCGCACTCTCCGCAGGCAACTTGACAAATATGGGCTCTGGCTGTAAGGATCCAAAAAGTCAAGCTTCAAGAACATTCCTATCAGTCACAGAGACAGCTTTGAAAGGATTTGCACCCTTAATAAATGAGCTCTGAAATGTCCGGCGTATCTACAGGAGCTTAGCGATAATAAATCTTCATTAGGAACAGCGAGCGCTCGCGAGAATGACGCACTCCACACATGGAAACGGCCCGAGCCAATGTGGTCTCTATTGGACAGGATTCTTTTTTTTGCAAGTCACTACCCGGAACGTTTACGCCCTACCATTTCCAAATGTTACTAGCCGCCACTGAAATGCACATAAAGGATCTAGCTCCTAAATGAGCAGGAGAGCAGAAAGTAAAAAAAAAAAAGTCTTTAAAGGTGCGGTCAATGATGCAGTTTCTGTATTCGTAGATATGCTGTTGCATTAACTGATGAGAGGACCTATGCATCTTTGATTAGCTGGGTCCAATGGTGGTGGTGAAAGGAAAACCTTCAAGCTGATTGGCTTGGAGTGTCTCTCCTGAGTCTGTGCCGAGGAGGACAACTTGCTCCATGTAACGTCACTGGGACATCTTCGCTGCATCTCATGCCAGGGGAGGAGGCTTGTTCTATAAGTGATTCTTCTTCTCATATCTTCAGCTGGGGTATTGGGTTGAATTGATTTCCTAGTCTTGAACGACTAAGGAATTTTACTGAATAAAAAAAAGAGAGAAGATCTGGTCAGTACTGCTTGGATGACACTCAGCGATATAATTGTGAACATGTCCATCCTGTACTGCTTGATGAGCTCATCCATTTTTGGATCAAATACTTTCTGCCAATTAAAGGTGGAGTCCGATGAGTTTTGATTGAACTTGAAGCATCAGATATGAGGACTTGAACTACATGTTTGGGCCTGGAACCCATTTTGAAGACATCCATGGACACCAGTTTCTGCTCTGCTGCTTCAGTGCTTAGGAAGGATATTTAGCCAGCACTCCTCCAGCCCATAGTCCTGGAGCAGGCACAGTGCTTAACCACTTAACAGAGGTGGAGACTAGCTGTGGTGCAGTCTGCATTGGCCTCCGCAGGGAGAGACCACAAGACAAGTACCTATTTTTCCCATTCAGCTCCAGACACTTTAGTTTATGCATTTATTTTTATTTGAAGATATTTTATATAACATAGCGATGCACACTATACATAGGAAGAACACTGACTGATATAGGGCGTTTATGCAAAAACACAAAATGCTAAATTGATCTCCAAAGCTTGGGCACAAACTATGGAGCAGTTCAACCTTAATAAAGGAATACCAACAAAATGTAAGGGTTCAGTTAAGAACAAAAAGAAAGAAACAAATGGGAGTGATTGCCAAAGTTACAAATCTCTAACTGGCTCAAAGCTTCAAATCCCAACTGGTTTGGTGACTGTCAATTCTGAAAGTGTTTCAATTTGGTTACAAACAGAAATCTATTGCTGGAGACATGGAGCCTTTATTCCAGTGTATGAGAAAGGCGCAAAAAATTGCACCCTGTTTTCAACCAGGCACTCTGACACTGATCACTAAATCAATTGTGAAGCCATGTGGAGATCATTCCAAACGTGGTAGAAAGAGTTTGACATCCTAAATGTAATCTGCCTGGTTAATTACTTTGGATTTGTGTTTCTGCAAATTGTTACAAAAGGAAAAAAACATTAAAGAAAATGGCAATGTTCGTGGACTTTTGGGGAATTGTCTTGGGTGAAGAGTTAATCAGAGCCACTTAGCCTGTCACAAGTCTGCACCATTTCGAAGAGAGGTTGAAAGATTGGCCCCGTTTGGGTTGCGATCATTGCCCACTGTTATACTCAAAGAGCTTGAACTTTCTCACCCAAAGAAGGTACATTTGACTTGGAACTACAGTTTCGAAGAGCTTCAAATGTTTAAATCAATGGTCATCTCAACGCGATCACTTCCATTGGTGTCCTGTGATACCTCATAGGAGGAATGGCCTTCAGGAGACACTTTTTTGACATTGCCTTTTAGACCAAATTTCATACCCTTTAATCCTACCTTTGATATTCATCAATTCTTAAGTGTCATAGTCATTGTTTACAGTAATCATAATAGTGTGCTCAACATATTAAATTCTTGCCCATTTATTAAACCATATCTAGGGGCTAGAACTGAAGGTATTGAAGATGCGAATGCAAAGTGCATGTGCTGCTCTGCTGAAACCGCTGTCTGCTAGTCTGTGTAAAATTAGTCCAGCAGAGCAATCTGCTGAAAACTGTCTCCTCCTGCCTCTTCTCTCCTTCTGTGGTGTAACCCTGCCCAGACACTCTGACCGAGGAGCACTACTGTCTGCAGGTCAACAACATACTTACACACCTAACACACAAAGGATGACATCAGTAGCATCACACAGTCAAAGGTGGGAGCCAGGAGCCATGTGCAATACCACACATCTCCCTGAAGGTGGCTCTGAATGGCAGGCAGCACTGCCGAGGTCACTGAAAATTGTCACAGAGAATATTAAATCCAGGTATGATTGAATAAGTGACATTGATTTGATGGAACCTTTGTAGGAGGAGGATCTCGTAAGTGACAATGGCTACTAATACACCTACATAAGCACAAAGCCCAGACAACGTGATTGCCCACCAGCAGTCCCAGATCATCTACGGTGGCCATCATCACCAATTTTATCCACCTACCTTTGGGAAACCAGCCTGAGGACTAAAATATAAAACTTTACTCCAGAAACGTCTGATGGTGATTTGTTACAGTTTACTAAGTGAATGAAGTTGGCATTTACAAAGCGCAACAACCACCTCAAGAGCCACCTCGGCTTTCCCAACATAAACATAGAAAGAAACTTGTATCTCCAGAAAAGAAACACGTAAGATTGAGAGAAAAGTCATGTTAGAAGCCTTCTGAAAGTAGCAAGTTTTTTTTTAGAGCGAGCAGAAGATTGCTCCATTCCATTTGCCGCAAGAACACGTACAGATCTGCCTCCCTAAGTTTGTAACCTGAACTTTGAAATAGCTAGAGGATTATTACAGGCAGAGCTCAACGTTTGCAGTGGACGGTAGGGAACAAAACTATCAGAGAGGAATTTGAGACCAGTTCGAAAATAGACCCTGTAAACAATACTTAAAACTTTCAAACTAATTGTTTACTCTAGTGGTTGAGAAGGGAAAGAGCAAATGCCAGATTGGCTGGTATTTCCTAGGGTTAGTGATCAAGATTGTGAGTTTTTTATTTTTTATCTGTAGGTGTCAATGGTCTGTCAGTTTAATCCCCACTAGTAGCTCTCACTTTGGCAGTGAATTACTGACTAGCACACAGATCTGCCACTATCTGTTTCAGTACAAATGCTAGCATTTGATTGCACAGGCACCTTTGCTGCTATGGCGTATTGATCATTCTTTGAGGCTAAAAGTCTAATACAGTTACCAGTCTCTCTCTAAGTTCATTTATGTCCATGTTCTGGCAGAGGCGAGTCAAATGCTATCCTAGATTAAAATAATATTTTTTAGCATTGGAAATAGGTGTCTTGTGTTCTCAGATAGTCTTGACATAAGGCCTGTAGTCCTGATGAAATTTCCTAACTTATTTTGTTTTGTACTCTTGCCAATTCAGCTGTAAGCCATTTGGCTATGGGTGACAGAAGGTCCAGAACATCTAATATTATTATTGGAGATCTGTAACAGACTCACTGCATTGCTTAATGTAATTTCTAATATGTGCATCAACTTTCTATGTCTCGTGTTTTCCTACAGTTTTGTGGTCATCCGTCTTTTGCTCTATTTAGTGGCTCCTCTTTTCAAAACAACCCTATAACGACCTGCCAAAGTAACAGGAGTTAGACAAATGTAAGTTAATAATGACTCTCCCAATATCTGTGGAATCATTCACTGCTGTTACGTTTAGGACCTCTGGGGAATACCACCAACGCGTGAGATGGGGGAGGTTCTTTCGACTGATAGACCGTGGGGATCTTCAAGCACACTTACATTAGACAGCATGGTAAGCAGATTTGCAACTGCATCCTTCAGTAAATAAGCAAAGGTTGCATCAAGGACAGGAGGTTGACGAACCAGAAGACAATCATTTATGTGAAACTTCACAGCATTAGGTGTGTTTCAGTTTGACTGATAGCAGGTGAAAGCAGCATGCAGACAGGGATCCTGGTGTTTTGAATTACGGCGAGGATCTTACCCTTACTGGACGTTCTGTTTTTCACCATCTTTTTGTCGATGCTTGATACCAGATCACTGAGATTTAAAGTAGTATCTTCCTCAACCCAGGATTCTACAACAAACAGAAGGTTCACGCCTAAGGTAGCAAAATCTCGTCCTCCCGTTTCACAGAGGAACTTGTAGCTACCAATTTGCAGTTTCGCAAGATGTTCAATAATTTAAGACACCCTGATTTTCAGTGATTCTGTTTACTCAGTGACCGCGTACATCTCTGTTCTCATTGTCATAGCAGTGTAACTTACAGACAATGAGGTCTTGAAGGGGCCACTCCTTGAATGCCTAAGTTACTTAAGCTTTTGTCAGCGATCTGGTGAGCACTTGGCAATTACCTTAGTACCGTCTCAAAGTTTGGCAACTATGGTGTAACCTTGTCACAGCTTGGAATGGGGCAGCATATCCTGCACAAACATGCTTGAGTTTGGCATACTGCCGGAGTCCCTACTGAGCTCATCTCGCCCATGCTTTTCAACATCTGCATGAAGCCATTACCGGCACTGATCAATCAATTTCACCTCACTGCGCTATAACTATGCAGATGACACGCAAATACTCCTTCAACTGGAATACTCCAAAGACATCGGAAGCTCACCAATTTTCAGTTGTCTCAGAGCCATGGATCAATTGGTGACGTGGAGGCATCTCAAACTGAATGCTTCCAAAACAGAAATACCCACATGTGGTGATTGGAAACATTATGACCCACTCGTCACATGGCCTGATGATCTGGGAACACCGCCTAAAATATCGAAGAAAGTAAGAAACCTCAGAATGACCAAGCTTTCAATGAATGCCCAAGTGGACTAACTAGCAAGACCAAGCTTTGTTACTATAAAAAACTCTGCGATGAATCTTTCCCCATTTGAGTTTTCCACACAAGGTTCAGGCTACCATCTCCCTGATTTTGTCCAAACTCTATTAGGCCAATAGCCTCTACCACAGATCACCTTTAACGACCATGAAAGATTACACCGGATTCAGAACTCAGCTGCCAGAGTACTCTTACATATAAAAATGGCAAGACCACATCTTCCCTGCCTTGAAAAGCCCTGCATTGGTTACCGGTTGCCAGACGATCACGGTCAAGCTGCTTTGTATCACCCACAAAGCGATACATGGAATGGGACCGCTCTTCATCAGTAATAAATCACCAAACACATTCAACATAGGATCCTCCGCTCTAGAGTGGTACCTCGCCTCAAAATCCCAAGATACAAGAAAAAAAAAATGGGTGGAACATCACTCCCTGTTCAAGCAGCCAAACTATAGAACTCTTTACCCAATCAACATAAGATCCACGGATAACCACCTTGTACAGGAATTGGAGCCAAACCTGGGCTTGGTTCGCTCACAACATGACAGGTTTATATTGGGAAGGTTTAGGTTTCATCAATTGCATCATCTTTTCACTTCCCCACCTGGTTGGACTCTGCCTGAGGGAAGGGCACCCTGCGGCTGCGACAATGTGTCTTCGCAGTATTTGCTCCATTTAATGTTCTGCCCTTACTTCAGTTGGTCGAAGAAGCATTTTTTAATCCCTTTGTTGAAATCATTGCATTATAAACAAGTTACGCCTACCTTGATGTATTTACAGATGCTACCCACGGTGCAGGTGGCTTTAACTGTTTTATCCTTTTTACAGGCTGTCTGGGCATCGAGGAAAATGAGACCTGATTAATTGTTTTATGTGCTTTTGTTTTTATAAGTGCTGTCTGATCTTAGTGTTATCTAAGTAACTGAGTTTATTATTATGAATCTGCATTCTTTGATGGTGATTTTATGAACCGAATAAAGATTTATTGATGATGATGAACCACCTTATCTTAAGAAAACTACTCAAGAATGGTCTCTTCCCCACATAACCACCATACGCAAACAGATAGAAATATACAGCATATCTCTTTATATAAACATGTATTTGTACTATAAATATATACCTATATATGTGTATTGCTTTGTATCAACGTGTAGAATAATTATGTTTAAAAATAATTATATATATTCATTACTTCTGCTTAACAAATGCACATAGTACTGATAGCTACATTATTTTATGTTTTTAACTTGTATATAAGTGACTGCACAAATAAGAATCTTTTTATAATAACTATTTATCTACAATTGCGCTACAAAAAATATATATATATGTAAATAAATAAAATTAATATAAAGTACAACACTTGAAAGCCAGAGTTTATTTAATGCTTCTTTAATCTACATACACTACCTTCCTTTGTGCCTCTATATACCTACCATGTACTTATGGATCTATATATTTATTACTTGTGGATCTATATATTTATTACTTTTACTTATTTATTACTTTTCTTCTGATTCAGCATATCCAATGCACACCCTATTTTTCACCCTACACTGCTTTCAATATATCCTCTACCTCAACTCTCTTGACTCATCTCAAACCTCTTTCTACTTCTCTTTCCAATGCACCACCCCATTTCCCACCCTATTTTTCATCCTATACCTCTATCAATATATCCACTACCTCCACTCTTTCATTCATCCCAAACCACCACTATGATCCCCAAAATAACTCTTTCGAGACTCTTCCCTACTCTACCCATCCTTGCATCATCACATACACCTGTTTAGGTCGAGCCTAGAGTCAGCGCGCATTCGCTGCTCTGCGAGGCATGCAGTATTGGGTATGAGTTGTACGGCCACGCCTACCAATTTTAATTAGTTCCTCCCTGTGCTTTTCCAAATGCTTTTATTTTGTTTGGTGAATGGTGCCATTTGTCCCTCCTGGGAGTGTGTTTTTTCAAGCCCATGGCGAATGGCCCCCTTACTTGGGTCATGTCGCTTCAGGCCATTTGATACTCCCGGCGCACTCTTTTTTGAGTTGTGTTTTTAGAGTGAACACCAGCGCTAGTGTTTAGAGTCGCTGTGCGTTTGTTTACTGCAGGAAAACACCCTTCAGCAGAACTGCGGGTATCCAAGCACAAGCTCCTCGGCAGCTCTGGCCCTTGGATACATCCTCTGAATTTGGTTAACAGTTCTGACACCTTTGGGTGAAATTCGCGCTATATAAAATTGTTGAAATAAATGCCTGAACACATTCTGGGTGTCGTCACATGTTGGGATGGATCGTAATGTCTCAAGGTAGCAAGTATTGGAGCATTATCAGCACTTCAGCCAATCCTAGTGCACTGCATAAAAGTCCGAAGTGCTTATTGGTTGAGTCGTTTACATGTGCCTCTGCAGCACGTAAACATTGCCCGAGCCGTTCCAGCTGGGTTGGTGGATGCCGCCTTGTGCTGAATGGGTTAGGCATTGCAGGGGGAGAATATGAGGGGAAATAGTCGGGGAGTGAGCAGTGCCAGACCCTCTACCATAAGGGGAGTCAGACCCCGGTTGGCGCTCTTTAAATTTGAGAGCGCTCACTTGGTCACCTTATGCTAGCTTCCAGCCCTTCCCTATCTCTTCCAGCACAGAGCCGCTCCCATCTCCTGCTATGGAGGGCCCAGCCACTGGTCCTGTAATTCGGTCCCTCCAGGCCACCATATTTATACCCAGGTCAGACTGCAACATCTGTAGCGCTCTTCTACCTATGCGCCATTAAGATCTCATACAACTCACAGAAACAATTTCCAGTACACCAGATGTGGAGCTGCCGATTCACATGTATCTGCAGCTCTTTATGCCCCATAAAGAGACTGTTCCCGTGTCTGTTGAAGCACTTCAGGTTTCCTATACGAGCCCCATGCCGAAAGACGATAAATTGATAAGTCTTTCATAGCCCTATTAACGATTTGTGAGAACGGAAATGATAAACGTTGTGGAATTTGGCAGTCCAGTCTCAAATTAAGATAGTTTGGTAGGAAGAATGGCAGCTATTGATGTGTGTGATAGATCTAACAGAGTACAGGCTCAGGCCTGATTCCACATTTCATGCTTCCGAGGTCCGTAAAATTAGTACCAATAGGTTTCTCCGAAAAAACAATTTTAATCACCGCTAAAGCAGTGGTCGAAGTGGGCAGGATTGGCAGAACACGGCGTGCCCCTACTTGTTTTATTCAATAGATTCCATTCCCCCACATTTTTATTTTAAACATTTGTCCCAGGGCGGCAGTAATAGCCAATGCATGCATAGGAGTCTCGGCGTTCGTGGCCGTTCGGGGACGGGCAGAGAAGGAAAAAGACTCTTTTCCTTCTTGCCCAGAGAAGACCAGGACAGTGTCTACTTCTGCTCTGCTGCTGGCAGCTGCCCCCCTCTCATTCATCCTCTTATTTCCTCTCTTTATGACTAGCTCCTCTTAACTTACTGAAAACCGTGACTCCAAGAAACGTTTCTCACCCCCTCTTTGCTCATTTCCTGTGAAATGGATTCAAAAAATAAAAACACTTTTGTTGTCTTTTTCTGACATTTTTCTTTTCCACAGTGCAGCCTCGGGAATAAAAAGTTCAAAATATAAAAAATAAAAAATGAAATAAAGCAAGACAGAGTGGTTGCCCAGTGGCCAGATTGATTTTATGCACAGCCAAACACATTAGCGTCACTTTACCGAGTTTGCAGGTGAAGTGCTACTTTTGTTTTCTTGTCTTTGAACAGCATTGTTTTCCTCAGGTGGGGAAGTGCACCAATCCTGGAGGTACTGCAATGCCCGATTGATGGGTCGATTAGTAAACAAAATGTGTATGTACCGCAGCTCTGTTTCACGGATGTGGTCTTTGTAAACCATACTGCTTATGTTTTGTAAGGATAAAAGCAATAGACATTAAAATGGGTCCCTTCCGGGCCCTGTAGTCAAGTCCTTAACTTTTCATGCAAGCATGCACTGATTTCTGAATAGGGAGTGTAAAAGCGTTATGGTAACCACGTTGTTCCTGCTTACATTTCACATGCTTTACTTAATCTTGCATTCCCTTTGATGGTTTGCTTTTTCCAGGATGTTGGTACTTTTTTTTTTTGCAACATATTGCTCTTGTCTAGTATGTAATTTGTATTGAGTCACATCCAGTGTTTATAGAGGGGCACAACTGGCTTGTAGTTAAAGGCAGTGCGAGTTTCTCTCATTGGGGTAGTATGGTGTTCAGGTGATGGAGAGGATGTGGCACTATGGTCAGAGCTCCCGAATTTTAAACTGGGGAACCAGGTTCAGCCTTCATGAACAGTCCCTCCAGACCACTCTCCTGGTAGAGAGAAATGTTGTGAGAGAGGGATTTCAGAAAAGGGATTTAAGCCCCGTCCCTCATTTCCATTGGCTGGCATCACCGTTAAACAGTGGCCTGCCATTGGAAATTAGTTTTTTTTGTGGACGCCCTTTCGCCTCAGATACGACTGGGTCGCCTGCTTTGCTGCGGTCGCAAAGCACTTTCTTATCTTTATGGGGCCATGTGTTTCTAATTAGAAACACATGGCCCCATAAAGACAAGAGATCGATGCTTGTTTTAACTGTAACTTGTGTTTGCATTGCACTTTCACTTAAAGTGAAAGCGCGATGCTAAAATAAACACACTGCTGTTTCCATGATGGCGACAGCTTGTTTTTAATCTTCCTCTCGAGAATGGGTGCTGGTGCCGACCTGGGGCTCAGGCCATCTCAACAAGGGCAGGGGTAGAGGAGGGGGCACGGAGACCCTTTCACTGGGGTGTGCTCCAGGCCTGCTGCTCTCTGGTCCAGGGTCTCTTCGTCAGATTGGGCTGCACTGGGTCGGTCCCAGTGCCACTGCTCCTGCCGCACTAGCCTAAGTATCACCCGTGTCTGTTTCGTGCATTGAGTCTGCGTATCTCTGTGTGGCTTGGGTCAGCTTGTCTTTAGCAGCTCCAGAAAATGTCTGAATTCCGACCTCACGTTACATAGCATGAACAAGTGTAATTTGCAGGCCAGTGTTTGGGGAGTTGAGGGCAGGAAGTGGGTTTCGCCCTCCAGAGCCGACCACCAAGAACCTAGTTAGCGAAATGAGGCAGAAGGATTAATTTACATTACACTTTTCTCCCTTATGTTTGCAAGCAATCCGTGGGTTGTTTGTGCATTTCTCACGTCAAACTCTCAATCCTATTGCAGTACTTCTGGGGTTGTTGAAGTACATAGGAGCTGTGCTTCTCCACATCAGCCAATCGTGTACAAGAAAGGTGCCTTTCAATTGGCCGGATGGGCTGCTAATGAAGAGCAGGGCGGCCTAACGGACGTTGGTGGCTGAGTGGACGAGTGCATCCACTTCAGGGATGCGTGGTTACCCAAATTGTGACTTGTCCGAACCCTTGCAGGCCCAGTCAGACTTTCATCCTTCTGAGGTCGATAACACTAGTACTGACAGCGGAGAGCCCCCTCCTGACCACCGACTGACCTGTTAAGGGTCTCATCTGTGTCTCCATTGCCCAGCCTCCTTCCTAGGCCCAGACGCTGCCAATGTAGTGAAGAAAGCTGGCCTTACCAGCGTACAAACCAATCAATAGTCTGTGGCTTGTAATCCAATTCCAGCCTTTTCTCCAAGTGTTTTGCACCTCTGGCCAGTCTCTTGCAACATCCAGGACTCCCTCTGGGGTCTGCGCCCAAGCAGGCACAATATTACTTGGCTAATCGCAAAGCTTTGCGAGAAAACTCACTTAAACATTTAAAAAAAAGGGGGGGGTTTAACATACACCTGTATAACATCCTAAATTGTGAACGATCTTGTCCCTCCCCCACCCCCTTCTTCCCAGAGCCGCAGTGACCGGTAGTGTATTCCGGCACGTTCCTGGGAGGCTGCGAGCTAGCTGGCTCGGTTGGGATGACATGGCTGCCACTATCCTGGCTTGAAAGCGACTCATCAACCGGTCTGAAAAATTGTACTATAACGTGCACTGTTTAGGCTCTTTTTTTTTTCCAAAAGTGTTTGATGTCTCATTCCCCTAAGCCCATTAGAGGCCCAGGCTTGTGTCCTACACTCCTTTGCATAGCCCTGTGCGGGCCGATGTGAACTGGTTTCTCGAATCTGATTTTAGTTCCCAGTCCGGCTCCAATTCTACCCAGGTCTCCTCAACCTGAAAAGGGCAGTTTCAAGGAAGGGAATTTATCGCGCCTGACGGCTATGGCTCCTGCATCCGCTAAAGCACAGCTGAATTCTGGGATGGTAACAGAAGAGGTCCGCATCTACAGTTCTCACTCCGAGTCCCGAATGCAGTCGTGCTTTAGTTGGTGCAGTACTCGTAGTGCCCAGGTGTGACGTCCACCCGTCCTTATACAGCCATGCACATATTCTCTACACAAATAGGGCATGGGATTATAGCATGCGTGCAGCTCACCAGTGTTAAGAAAACAGTTCTTAGCCAGCATCTTCAACAGTCGTCAATAGTTGTTCTAGAATGCAGCTATTTCAAGATGGCCGCTTGGGGTTTGAGTTATGATGTAGTTCACTGGATGGCCCCTTTAAGTCATCCACAACAGGCTGGCTAACTACATGTCAAGAACTAACCACATATGTAATGCCTGCGCACCCCTTCTTCTGACAGCACAACTTCACAAAGGCACCTTTGTATCTTCCCTGGTGTTTGCTTGGTTCTATTGTAGTTGAGTACTTCATTTCCGGAATCCCGCGTAAGAGGGCCGCATTGAATAGCTCAGGGTAATACATGCGCTACCTACAATTCTTTTCTGCCTGCACACCTCACGTGTTTACATCAGACCACAGCAGCAACACTCCACGGACAGATGCGGCTTCTAGATCACACATTGCAGTCTCTTCACTGTGACTACGCACCGAGCTCCACTGCGTTCCCATTAGGTGTGTGCTGTATAAATTCCACACTCGTACAACCACTGTACGGAATGGAAGGCAAATACTTCCCCCCCCCCCCACCCCCTCCCAAAAAATCACGCCCCTGTGTTCGTTCAACCATGTCTCAACAAAAGCATGTGGGCTAGCTCTCTGAGCCAATGGGGACGGTTTGATCTGCAGTGAGTTTCCAGCACCATCGAGGGAGCCCAGGGCTTGAATGCTAATGCTGCAGAGCACAGTGCGTCACGTGCAGGTTATCACATGCGGCAGTTAAAGTAAGGGTGATCGAAGGGTTAATGCACCTACTTATGTGTTGTGTTGGATGCAGGTCGCAGGCTCTCAAACAACGGTCGGTGGCAGGGAATTGTGTGCAACCCCCAGATGACGTATTTGGAAAGAACTCGTTTCGGTCCTCCAAGGTCTGATCAAAACAAGTCAGTGCTGTTATGTTTATATATAATGAGAGATTGTATTTTCAAATTCGGAAGTAGCGTTTGGATATTTATTACGCGCGCTCCCTGCCCGCCAACCCATTGTCTACAGAAGAAAAGCGCCGTAAAAGCCATCAGTTTGAGCTTGTGCATAGTGATTTCTTAGATTCACGAAGGCACAGCACAAGTGCTGCATGTCAACAGAAGCAACAAGCATTTACAACGCAATAGGTCTTGCAATGACATTACTTTGAGCTATTGACATTGTAAATGGCAATGTCTTAAAAAAAATTCAAAGGCATTGCTATTTACAATACCAAAATAAACACCTTTGCGCGGTGTCTGTGAAGACTGCACCGCGCTTATTAAAATAAAAAAAAAAGACAATGCCTTTTATTTATGTTTTAAAAACCAAAACATTAAAAAAAAGCATTGCCATTTACAATGCCAATAGCTCAAACTCGCTTAAATGCGAGACCTATTGCATTGCAAAGGCTTGTTTTGTTAGGCACGGGGAGATTAAGTGATTTGCCCAGAATCACGGGATGTTCAGCGTCATTGCAGAGACTCGAACCCAGTTCCCCAGATTAGAGGTCGGCCGCCCTAGCCATTAGGCAAACTCCTCTCCCCCAATGTTGCAAAAAGGTGTTCATTCAGATGGACATCAATTCTGATTATTAAAGAGAACTCCCAACCATGGTATTAAGTTTTAAATTCTGGCTGGGTTAGAGCTGGGGCCTCTAGGCCTGACACCTCCAGAACAATTGCTCTCGTCCTCGTAAGGACGTTTACAAACTTTAGAAACCTCCTTTTGTTTTTAGGTCAAGGCTAGAGTCAGCGCACAAGCACTGCTCTGCGAGACATGCAGTATTCGGTATGAGTAGTTTGGCCAACTTCTGAGTTTAAGTGCTAGGTCTTCTTCCACAGCACCACCCCATCGGTGATACAATGAAATATGTATTTTCACCCTGTTATGGAATGAGGACGCCATTCATGTGCCAGCTCCTAAAAGATACCTTCTAATAAACAGTAATAAGCGATAATGTGCTGCATCGCTAAATACATTTAAGTTCCAAAAGGTGAGACAGATTGCATTGCAAATGCTTGTTACCATTCTAATCCCCCAAAACAAGCCTTTCTAAACCCTCCCTCTGGCTCTTCCCCCCCCTCCCGTTCCATTTTACTCATCCCAAGCCTCCTCCTACTGCTATAAGCTCCAAAACAAAACCACAACAAAATTCAACATCCTTCCCTCTTCTATCCTTTTCAATCCAAATAACAGACTAACATGTCCACCACTCAAATAACTTTTCTTATTTCACTATACTAATTCACCACTAATCCTTTATGGGTTTCGGAGTAGTGTGCAACTCGCCGAAAAAGGACTTCAACACCTCATCAGGGATAGCAAGCGCTATATAAATGCAAACCTTTCTACCGCTTCTACCCCTTCGCTATCCTTTTCAATCCAAATAACTGACTTACATATCCACCACTCAAATTACTTTCATATTTCACTATACTAATTCACCACCAACTCTGTATGGGTTCCAGAGTAGTGTGCTACTCGCCAAAAATGCACTTCAACACCCCATCAGGGGCAGCGAGCACTATATAAATGCAAACCTTTTTCCCTTATCTATCCCTCCACTATCCTTCTCAATCCAAATAACTGCCTAACATATACACCACTAATTACTTTCATATTTTCACTATACTAATTCACCACTAATCCTTTATGGGTTCTGGAGTAGCGTGCTACTCGGGCAAAAAAGTGCTTTGACACCTCATCAGGGGCAGTAAGTGCTATATAAATGCAATTACAATACAATCCAATCTGTTTGACGGGTCAATTACAAATACCACCACAGATTCCCTCCTTCAATTATCAGAAACTGCTGGTAAAACACGGGGTATACTTAGTTGTAAGGCTATTAAATTACTCCATGTCATCCGGGGCACCTTATTCTAGTAAAGTCTTCCCTTCTACAACCTGCTGCAATCTGGAAATTTAGATCAACTGGTTCAACTAAGGTGAACCAGGAGTACAACACCCAAAAATTATTGGACTGTTTAACGAAAGCTCAGGGCTACCAGACGGTGTCTCTGATTAAATCAAGTAATCTAGTAACAGAAGCATATTTGGCAACAGTCTGAAGGGTCGTGGAGACCCACTCAAGGCAACTGAACAAACAAGCATGGGTAAAGCCAATAGGTTTCACCTGTTATGCTGGTTTGTATTAGCACTCAACCCCTCAGGCTGAGGCCTGACCAGTCATTCACCAAGTGTAGAAACAGGTCAGCGTTCGGCCCTCCGGTGGTAGCTGGATTTCACCAGCAGAAGAAAGCCTCCAGGCGGCATGCAGCAGGCTTCTCTGAGGCCAAACAGCACGTGAAGTGATGGGTCGTGGCAGGAGCTGAAGCTTTTCTTCTGCACCCTCTCCCGGCTGTGAGCTGCAGATCGTAGCTTACCCCTGCACTTGTGTGGGTAGTTAGCTGTAGTTAGCTGTCAGTGCAACACCAACCATTGGCTGCATAGTAGCCCCCCCAAGTGCTCTGCAAAGTACCGATTCCCTGGTAGAATGGACCACAACAATGCGGCTTTGATGACTTGACAACAAAGAAATGTATTTTTTTTTTTTAAACACTATGTGGGCTTGAGCTTTCAACTTTATACCTACTTTGTAGATGGAGGATGTGTATTCCTGGTCTTGGCCTCTGTCAGTAAGGGTGCTCTGCCCACAGGAAAGTCTCAAAGGTAGAGTGCCCACCACAGTACAAGGGGTACAGCCTGGACCCAGCTATTTACACCCCTGCTCACAGATCATTTTTATGGGAAAGTTGGTGCTTTTCTAAACCCAACTGAGGCCACTCATTGTCCATACTATATTCTGCTTGAAGCACCTGTCCTGCTCTCTTGAGGAAACCAACTTAATTTTCAGCCTCCAATTTTAAATCCTTACACATTTACTTAATGTTTTAAATGTATTCATTTTACTTATTTATTACATACACTTTAATCATCTATTAATATTACTTAATTGTCTAAGCAGTTGCGGACAAGAGCTTGGTTGACAATTCCCTGGAAAAGTTCAGCAACACAATGTGTGGCTTTGCAGGCATGGAGGAACCCGGAGGCTTAGTGGAGCACTGTGGCAGAACAGGTGGTATTTTTGTCTCCAGCCAAAAAGGCAGGTACACATGACGGCAGCAGGAGAGCAAATATTTCTTATACTCGAGGGAGCCCAAAGGAATGGTGATGCAGAGAGCAGAACACCATTTATGATGCTGCATTTTTGGGCTGAGAAGGTTGAGAGTGGCACGACAAAGGTGTGGCTTTAAATTTGGGAGCCCTCGGGAATAGGATTACCAGACGATTCCATGTTACTGGGACACAACTTTTCCAGTTGTGCCGTTTTCTTTTACAAATCATTGTCAGTTTATTAGGTGTCCTTGCTTAGTAGAATTGAACCAAGACTACAATTTCCAAGTACATTTAATCCTTAAACTAACACTCAAGATTGGAACCAAGCTGTCAAAGTTCAATGGAGCCATCTGGTAACCAGTCCCAGGAGTGGTAGTGGAGGAGGAGGAGGAGGAAAGCAGGGCTCCATCAATGTATTCAACAGTTTTGAGCAACTGGAGCAAAACGCTACATTGGCGGCACTTCAGAGCCCCACGCTGTGTAGATAAATTAAGTAGCTATATACTGTGTGTTACGTAACTATGGTCAGGTCAGTTAACCAAATACACAAATCGGTCGGCAAGAAGTTGACTCAGGCTGTAGGGTTGCTTTGGATACAATGCTGCTAGTAGTGAAGGGTGGAGGTACAACAAAGATGTTCTGTGTGGATCCACTAAGGTTCTTTTTTTGTTTTTGTTACATTCTGCACAACTAATCCATGGAAAAACTACAGGGAAGGGACGGGACCCAAAGACATCCCCCCCACCCTTATAACCGCCTCACCACCCCACACAAAACATGTGTTGGTGCCTTGGCCATCTACCATGAACTGCTTTACACGTATGCAGTACCAAGTGTAGAAAAAAACAATACATTATTTACTCATCTGTTACACTTCAAATCCCTTACCAAGCAGCCCAAGCAGGTTTTGAACATGGAGACTTGTGTCCTCGTTCCCCTTTTCCCCTTCCTTCAGCCATTGGTATAAGGCTGTAAGATGCAATACCACAACCCCCAAACCCACAACAGCCCGATGCCCCCGAAACTGGAGGCTAGACACAAAAGAGGAGGTTTAAGTTTCCTAATTTGTCCTATGGACATGTGCATAAGGAACACAAGCGGAGAAATGCACATCCCTGGTTGTGAATTGTGCAACACACGTATATAAGGTTAGTACACTTGCAGTTCATCACATACCGGGTAATGGGCAATAACCATGCGGTTCAGCAATGTGGACAGTGAGTAGAAGGCTCCAGTGTTCAAACCTGGAACGAGAGAAGGTGAGAAAGGTGCTGTTAATGGAGAGCGTAGACGGCAGGCATAGACTTTTAATACTCAACACCGTGCAACCTCTAGTACCATGAAGGTGAGATGAATGATTAATTCTTATGCTCAAGACCCCAAGCATGGTCCGTTCTGCTACATGACCCCTAGGATTTTCTATTAACAACCGCTCAATGTTCATTAATTCATTCATTCCAAGCTGTGCTGCCTTCAGCCACTCTTCAGGGGATATCAGTCTCATTTTATGACACCCAAATTAGGACTGCAACAGGTCCACTGGGCCATAGCAAAGTTCAACTTTACCTCTCAAAACTCTTCAACATTTTTTTTTTTATATAATAACAAATTTTATTCAGTTTTGTATTTGGTACAACAGATGCCCGGAGGCCTACACACCAATCAGTTTCAATATAAATGCCGCCATGTACTAATAAGAATCATACAATAAAAAGGAAAAAATAATGAAAAACCAAAGAACAACCAGTCAACCTTACTAAACTGTGCACAGATCCGGCCTACGCCCCCCCCCCCTCAACAATTTTAACACGCTATTCATACAGCCAATTCTACTTCACAATGTTTCTCCACTGCAATGATAAAGTATAATTTTTATTTTAAGGAATAATCTCCCAAAAAAAACCTTTGTTTACAATTTTCAAGTGTGCAAGTAGTGACCATTATGCTGGAGGTGGATTCTGTAATGTGGCCATTATGCCGGTGCTAGAAGCATATGTAGAGATGTTACATCTCAAGCAAGAGAAACTGCACAGGGCTTTTGGGCATTAGAATGTGCTGCAAAAAAGTTGGACGAGGCTGGTATCTTACAGAAAAGCCAGAGGCAACTGTGTAAATGTAGAGGCAACTGTGTATATGTCCCATGCCCAGACTCCGCCTACAATGCCCAGATCCCACGTCCACATAAAGCCGTTGCACCCAAGCCCTGAGCGCAGGTTTCCGTCTCATGGTATTGAGCAGGGCTTAGGCCTCAAATACAGGCCCACAGCATATGCATCCCGGGCAGGGCAGAATTCAAGTCCATGGGCAGTCCTGGAACCTAAGTGCCAACCCACTTTTCCACAGGGGGATGGCATCGTGAGCAGGCTCCTACACAAGAGCCAAGCCAAAGTGCAGGCCTAATTCTAAGGTCCAATCACTTGTCAAGGTACACGTTTTGTGCCCTGATGCATGCCTTGTGCTCAGGAGCAGGAGTCCCCAGTCTCGGGTGCTTTACCCAAAACAAGCCTTGAGATACGATGAAGGACATCTTGGCAGATTCTGCCTTCAAGTACCAGATTCTGTGCCTAGACACACCTGTTGTGCCCAATACTCCTGCAGAGACTGAAGGCTCCAGAACAAGCTTCATTCCCTGTAGGAACGTGTGTGTCCCCAGGCAATGGCTCAGTGCTCATGACTTGTGCCAGAGTCAGAGCCTGTGCCTAAATCAGGTCCTCATGCCCAGAAGCAACCTTTCTGCCATCATGCAAAACTTTATCACCAAGAGACCAGACTTATAAAAGGCCTTACAGGGAGGATAAAACGGTACAAAAGGGGGTGGTGATGGACGGAGCATCAGAACCAATCCAACACTCACACCCAGTCAACAGATCTGGGTTTGATCCATCACCGTTCTTTAGCCCACTCTGCCACCCCAGTTCAGACATGGCCATATGCAAATCAGTCTGACCCTGTGCCTCATGGGAACAGTCCAGCCCGAACTGCCAAGCCATGTCTTCCCTGGACCGGAAACAAGCTTCCTAGGACCGGTTTCTGGCATTTCAGCCGTCTTCAGCCAGGCTTGCTTGAATCCAGTGGCAAAGTGAGCAAGGGACTCACGTCTGAGCATACCCTGCCAACTTATGGCGAACAAAGCGGTACAAAAGGGGGTGGTGATGGACGGAGCCAGACAACAGATCTAACACTAAGATGCATGGTCTCTGCTCAGGGTCAGCCTTTAAAGCTGAACGCAGCCACGTTCTTAGGAGCAGAGTGCCTCATAATGGAGGAGGAAGCAAGTATATACCCTCAAGGTAAGGTGACCAACAGGACTGGTGTTGTAACTATATATCGTATGTAGGACGGAGAACTTGCTCATGCCATTAGGCTGATGCCAAATTCCCTACTTATTCAAAGGCTTTTTATATTTCCTTACTTTCGAGACTCACGCTGGAGTGCCCAGAATTATACTTTACTTTATGCATAAATACAGTGGTAATGTTTACACCATTCCCTTTCCTGACAGTTTTAAAAACTGACAAGCGGAAGAGCCTCAAGACGTGGCTTTTTAACCTGTAGGGTGTCTTTGTCTTTTTTTGTCTTTTTTTCTTTAGTCTGTTTTTATGTTTTCGGTTTTACTGAGCTGCCTCGATAAAGCGCCGGGACACTCCACGGAGTAGCCGTGCGCTATAGAAATAAAAGTTTAACATAACATAACATAACATAACAAGCAAATGCACTGCAGGCGTGGGAAAGGTGCCCAAGCTACACGAGCTGTACTCATTCCTTACTGATCTGCCTTAAAGGGTCTAAGCAACTTTTAACAACACATTAAGTGAGAGAAGATACAAGTAATCAAGCATATTCAGTAACTGGTGCAGACTTGAGAACACAAGAGGTCTTCAAGAGTTGGAGTATGAATGCAGGGTGAGGGATGGCTTGCAGGAGAAGCCCAGCCAGCAGAGGATAGGGTCAGAGCGCTAGCTATAGACATGGAGTAATGGTGCCAACATTGAAGGTGATGGGCTGCGTTGGGAAGCCTTTAGGTGGTCATGCGCTCTATAAATCTGCATTAGATAAGATTGTGTGAGCGCTTTAGTTGTGCTTAATAAAGAAAGATGGCTATTACAGGATGGTGCAGAAGGAGAACTATGGAAGTTGGTTCGATAGGGATATTATAGAGGGTGGGATAGAAGCGGTAGCTGCTGCAGACAATGGAACTGCTGGCTGTGCAGGTTCCAGGAATCTCAAGTACAAGGTGTTGGTTCAGAGAAAGGTCCCTGGTATGGCTCTGGAGAGTGTGCGCATCCCTACCGCAGGTTCATGATGGCACACATGTGCATTGTGAGATTGCAGGGCAACAGATGACGGAGTGATTGCAGAGATAATGTTTATACTGACAATACAGTCTTTTTTTCTTGTCCTTGCCTGGAAAAATTCACCAACCAGCCTCTGACAGTCTCCCACAACTAGGTCCTTCGCCCATCTATGTGGGACATGGATGTTGTGGGTTTGCATGTGCAAAGAAAGTGTGAGGAGTTTGAATGATACATATGCCCAAAACCACACTGGAAAGCATTCTGTAATTGTTACATCCAACTGCTACCTAAGATGGAGGGCTGGGAAGAGAGCAGACGGCAAATGTGCAAGGCAGAGCTCTCCCCAAACAATCCAGGGATCTTTTGTGGTATGTCAAACCTTTAAGAGTGAATGAAAAGTGACAGAGGACCCACTGAAGCAAGGGAGTATACCCACTGTTTTTTTGCCCATTGTTTTCTGGTGGTTCTACCATTCTCCCTCCTCCCCCGACTCACCCACAACAGGCTAACAGGTACTAAAACAGGATGGAATCCTTTGCTTTTGTGTCCTCGTTTTGGGTCTCTCTTGACAACAGACTGCTAGATCCACCCCATCTTTCTGCTAGCACTTTATGACAATGATCTTACCTTGACCAATCCGAGCAGAATAAGAAAAACCGGTCTCAGAGCTCAATGTTGGGATACTCAACTATCAGATGCAACTCTTTCATAAAGATGAGACAGACATTTCCAGCCACAATGTCACTACTAGGAATCTGTGATCTCCACACCAGTGAACCTCTTTGTGCTCAGAGCCAACCCTCCCTTGCCAGATTCGGATCCAGAAACCCAAGTTCCTCAACTAAAATTGCCATGAAAGGCTGCTTAGACCTTACTTGAAGGGAAAGAGCTGACCTGCTTCACAGGTGCTCTTAAACAGGAAGGAGTGTATCAGGGAAGCATCTGTATCACTCTTCAAGGGTGACGCTCAATGATCCCTAAAGGATCCCGCAGTGTGGAGTGGAAGTATACACCACTGTGGACAGAGGGTAATGACAAACTTTTATCCAGGGACCTCTGTTGCAAACACGAAGGAAGGCCAAACCAAAGTCTGCGGTCTCCCAGAAGAAATAAGAGTGCCAAAAGTGAAACCCATTGTCCTATCGGCTTGCACCAAGATTTGCGCAGTCACTGTTACGACCAGGGATGGGGACCTAGCATCTATGAATTCTGGGTTTGTGCTTGAGCTGGAGGAAGAACCCAGTCTGCAAGATCTGTCAAGGCTAAAGCACTGCAACTCCAAGATAGCTTCTCCAAATAGTGCTGGCTCTTGCACAGTAGATGTTGCCTGCACAACGCCCAGCAGGGTGGACGGAAGCTCCCAGCTCCTCACACTTTTTGGGCTGTGCGATGCCGGTCATGCACATTGACAGTGCCTCAGCAAAGACTGCAGGCACTGTATGCATTGCAAAACAACAAGTCAAACAATGACAAAGTACTGTGCAAACCAGGGAGAACCCATGAAAGGGGAGAGAAGAGACCTTAACCGACGGGGAGAGAATATTACGGTGGACTGGCTCACAACCATGTCAGCATTCCCCGGAGAGTCTCGAGATACCAAACCCCTGCAAACGACGGATTAGCTCCTACTGCACAAAGAGTACCCTAAGAGCGCATCCCACTGGTGCAGCATAGGCTGTTTACTTATTGACTTGTAATAGTGGTCTTAAGTTCTGAGCCTCTTACCCCCCAACCATCTCCAGAGGAAGCCCTGGACTGCTTGACTTTACTACCCAGACTGTCGTGCTAAGGGGTGTACTTCAGCACCAGGATACCATCATGGGTGATAATGCACTTTACAAATATACATCACATGCTCATTTTAAGCTCAAATTGTATGGTTAGGTCCCACAGCAACAGTGGTAAATGTATTGGATTGACACCCGGTTTCCCACAATTGCATTGGGACTCCTGTAAAACTCCCTACACAAGACCTTCTGGATAAAAAGCACAATGTTTATCCACAAAGGCGAGTTTTAGTCCAGTAAGTCGCTAGAGCAGGTGTACGTGGAGCAGCTCTATCCTGGTTACCAGCCCATAGCTGTGGGAGTCCCTGGAGAAAGCTGACAATGAAGCAAACACAAGGAGATGATGGACAGAGCGCTGAAACTTTTCACACACTCACCCCCAGTCACAGATCTGGGTTGAATCCATCGTCGTTCTTTAGCTCACTTCGCCACCCCAGTTCAGACACAGTTGAAGCTGACAATGAGTCAGGAGGCGTGAGATAAGGGAAAAGCACAGTGTAGAGGAATGGAGATTTGACATTGTGATGGAACAACTCATCAGGGCAAAGCTCAAGGATGTTGCGGACTCTGACCCAGAGCTGTAATGGATGAAATCATTTAAGTTATTGGACGATACTGAAGAGATAGATACGTCAAGACTGCTCCAAGCCAGGTGCTATGGACGTGGAGGTCATGTCAATCTGCCAAGGGCGGGGAATCCCTGTGGCACAGAAACCAGAGGAATTGGGGGTTTTCTGCTTTCTCCATTTCAGTTTGGGCTGCTTAGGAAGAGCTTCCTAAGCAGCCCAAGGCTATTTTTTTTGTAATAACGATCTGTGCACATTGCATGCTGATGTCGCCACTGTAAAAGTTAAAGTGTAATGGGTTTTCCAGCCCCCCCACCCCATGTGGGGGTCAGATGGAGGGTTTGCCCGCAATCTGCCTCATCGGAGCGGTAGAAAGCCTAATAGACACCAGGGATTATAAACACCCCAAAAGAAGCCAACAGTCTTTCACCCCACCCCCTAAGTGTGGTAGAATTTTAAATAGGGACAAGTGTGGGAACGCTGGAAGGTAGGAATTTTGTGGATCCCGCAGCTTCTGGAACTTTACTCTTACAGAACTATGAGGAAAATGCATGTTTTTTTGTTGAGGTTTGACAACTGAAGGACATAGTGGGTAAAAAAACTCTAAGACAACCTCGGTGACTCCCCTTGGTGTCTTTCTTTTCAGAAACGTCAGATTGGTAGGTTTCTCTGAGCGGTGGCTTAGCTAGGGCTCAAATTATGCAGCTACCTACACTGAAAAAAATGTTAATTTTGATGGGTGAAATGTGATGTCTCAAGGTCACTTTTTGGAATGTTTTGTATCCCGGGTGCTAGGCCCAGCCACACAAGTGGGGTAGAGTTTTTATTAGGAGAGTAGGAACCCAGAATAGTAGAATATGTGTTGTTACCAATTGGATTTCTCTGCATTTTGAACATAAGCTAGTATGCAAGAAAGAACACATTTTGCAAAATGCCCAATGAGTCACATAACAGAATAGGTAACCCCAAATTTAGAGGTGTACAAATAACCACTGTGCATAGAACTCTGCATTCTTTGCACATGTCAGTAATATACAGGTTTCCCTCATATCCATTTTAATTCACTAGCTTTTACCAGATGAATTGCTGCATGGTGGGTACACAATGAGAAATCATAAGCTGCAGCTCAGGTGCTGACTTGAAGTTTTGATGTTTTTGCAAAACCCTATACATCCTTGTGACAGAAGGGGTCTGATGGATGTAATGGTATGTTGCTTTTGTAAATTGCCCATTGTGGCAAACAAAATTACAGATGAAAATGTTGTCGCTAATGGGCAAGAATTTCCTACACATTTTCATCATTTTATTTCAACAGTTAACTTCTATGGGAGAACATTGAGGTACCAACACACATGACCTCTTGCTAAATTCAGTAGTGTGTCTACTTATCAGGAATGTTCTAGTTTTTTATGATCACCCATGGTTTCACACCTGTTTATACCACAAACAGCAAATAGGCTGAAACCACACAAATTAGGAAAAAAGGATTACCCGTTAGAAAAATGTACAAACTGTAGTATATTATGTTTTTTGATACAACTCTGCCTGCTCCTGAAAGCTGGGAAGATGGTGATCTTAGCGCACCAAAACGTTCATTGATGTAATTTTTAGGGCAGAAAAACGTAAGTTTTCTTGCAGAGCACTTTCTCATTTCCCACAAAAAAGCTACATTGTAGCTATTTTCTCAGTTCCCCCCAGTGGAGTCTACAAATCCGGAGTGTCTTTAGAATATCCAGGATGCTGTTAAAAAGGATGCACATTTGGCATAGATATGGCTTATGGGGGAATTGTTATGAAGGTTTGAGTTCGAGCTACAGCAAACATCCTTAAAAGGGCTAAGCATCAAGGGAAAAACCGTAACAATCAAGTGGTTAAGGACAAGCTGCATCACAACGGGAATTCATATAACACTCATCCACACAGGCGCAGCCTGCCCATAGACATGAGCTAGGCAGTTGCTGAAGGTGGCAAGTTAAGTGGGGCACTAATTTGATGGAAAAAGAATATCAAATCTGAAAACACTATCATGAACCAATTTGGAGGCATTTATTGCTTGGTTGAAGTAGAGCCACAGTTGCGGGCAACTAGGGTAGAGCTCCCCAGTTCCCTTTCACAAATGAGCAGGCTGCACCAGTAAGGTGCAAGGGTGCGCAGAACAAAATTTTTACAGAACAAGTTCACAGGACAAATTTCATAAAATAGAAACAAAGCGCTAGGTAGACGCAAGACAGTACATAAAGTGGAGCAATGTAGTGTGCTTCAAAGACATTCACTCAAACAAGTAGCGGGTACCGGGGGAAAACAGATGAGCTGCAGAAGGGGAGCCCTACCCTATGTACCAACAGGAAAAGTAGCTGGGCTTAGGTACTACAAACAGAAGCTGGTAGGAAATGATAAAGATTGAAGATCAAGATGGGGCAGCAGGAGAGGATTTACAAGACGTGTGTTTGAGGCTTAAAAGGCATCCATCACATTTATTTGTGATACTATATCAGCTTGTGTGTGTGGAGTGTCAGGTGATTTTAAAGTCATTTTGTACCATTAACCAATTATTGTTCACAGTATCTATGTGGCTAATGCTCAGATATAGTATCTGGGAGTACTAGGGTACTAGAGGTACCTGGGAGGAGGTGGAATTGCGAGTTTAATACAAAGAATGTGGTGAAACTTGAATGTTGGGGTGTATGAGGTGGGGAATCAGTTCTGCTACTTCGAGATAGAGGATAAAGTCAAGTACTTAAGAGCAGAGTTATCTTGCCAGAGTGTCTCTGGATTCCTCCTTGTGAAGCTATCATCCCACCACTCTATTTCTTAAAGCATACAAACAGTTATATCTTGTAAGTAACAACTTCGCAATCTGTAGTATGAACACTTAAATGTATTCAAAGAAAACGGCCTCAACGCAGTCCTCTCCCCCCCCCCCCCCCCACCAGCCCGTCAACCAATTAACTTGTGTGGAACACCCACGCAAGACAATCAAACACCACTCCATAGGACATAAATACAACTTTTAAGCTAGAATGAACCAACTCGAGCTCAGAATAGAACATCTTCCCCACTTATAGACCAAGAAAACACAAAACAAAATATAAGAATAAAGAAGTAATAATACAAAATTAAATAGAAAAGAAGTTGACATTGTCTCAAATATTCAGGAGCCCTGCGAAATCTATATGTCGTCCTTTGTTCTTGTGCTTCCCTTACAGGCACCATCTCCAACTAATCCTCATGGCTACCACCCAACTGCTCTGTGGAACCCTCTACTACACCTATCCAAGACCTCATTGTCCTCCATGAACCTCCCTTGGGACCTTTCTACTATCCCTACCCAAGAACTCATCATCTTCCATTAACATTAAGCTACTACAGTCATCTTCTTCTCCCATCTTCACAACCTGTCTCATCATACTAAGCCACTCTTCTACAATTCCACCATTCACAATTCTCTAACATTGCAAAATATCGATGTACTCTTTGACCTTGAAAGGCTCACAAAACCTTTTCAAACCACCTTCCCACTGGCCCAACCTCACCTTCACATATCACGCACAAATGTTACCGCCCCCGCCCCCACGGTGAGACTGATCTTCATGCTCATTGCTCAATAAAGATTTTATCCATGCTGGTAAAATCGTTGAGCTAGCGTTTCTTTCTCGCATCACGTCAAAGGGGGCTTCTCCATTACCTTCATTCTTAGTTGAACAATAGGCCCACACCAAATCCATGACAGCCAACCCGACATCTTTCCTATTGACCACTGCCAGCTGAATAGCCCCTTTCACTATGCGATTAGCTCTCTCCACAATGCTTTTGGCTTGTGGATTACATAAACTTGTGCAGGAATGTTTGATACAACATATTCCCAGAAAATTTCTAATTTCCCTCTGAACCAATTGTGTGCCATTAACTGTAACCAACTTACAGGGCTATCCCTCTTCCCTGAAAATTTCCTCCAAAGTCTTTATATTTACCACCAGTCACTTTGAATGGACATCAACCACCACCAAGGCAAACTTAAGCTCTCCCTTAAACTTCCAAACAAACCTATAAAATGCATGCATACACTGTGCCACACCATTCCAGAACCAGTAATCACTCCTCCACACGATTGTCTAGTAACTCTTAACATTTTCTCACCTTCTTTGCAGCACTACATTGCTTAACCCATACCTCAACATCACCTTCCATCCATCCATCCCTCCCTGGCCACAAAACGTTCTCACAATCTTTTTTTAGTCAAAGTCTGTCCCCAAATAACCCTCATGGGCCAGATTAAACATGTCAGCCGAAGACTCTCTGGGGGCACAAACGTGTCTCCTCTCATTACCACATAATCTCCAATCATCGACACCTCATCCACAATTTTTACATACGGCCAAACCGGCACACTTCCCAAACACTACCTCCTTTTTCCCTTCTTCATCAAAATAACTTCCCTCATATTGGCATCATCCGCCATTCCTTGACATTATTCTTCCTTTGACACAGCGCCCTGAGTGCAATCAAACACATCTTCAACACTAACCACAGAACCTTCTTTTTGCCACATTTTCACATCAATCTTATCCACTGTGTGCCAATCTAACGGAAAACATGACAAGCAATCAGCTTGAATATTCTGTTCAATTGAGTAACAATACTCCTGAAGGCGAGATGGTAAAAGCACCAATCTTGCAGACCTCTTTCTTGCAACCCCTGGTAAAAGTATCTTCACCAAAAGCTTGTGGTCTGTGCAAAGTGTTATTTGAATTCCCCAAACATATGTACGGAAATACTCCATTCCCCACACTGCAGCCAAGGCCTCCCTCTCAATCACTGCATAAATCAGAGTACTGAGAGTGAGTGACATTGAATCAAACGCCGCTGCCCTCTCCCTACTGGCATGAACCTGGGATGACATTGCACTGACTCCTATAGCACTGGCATCCACTGTAAAGAATGGTTTTGAACCCAGTGTCAAATGGAGCTAACACTTCAGCCTTACACATTTCATCCTTTATATCAAAAGCAAGCAATTGACACTTTTCCCATAAAAAGTTAGATCCTTTCCTCAAGATTTCCCGCAAGTCCTCAGTCTTGTCTGCAATTTTAGTAGTATTCTTTAAGGCCCATAAAGGATCTATGCTGACCTTTATTACATAGAGCAGGAGCTTCCTTAATGGCCTTCAGCAAATCTTTTTTTGGTCTCATCTCTTCTTCAGATAGAGTATATCCAAGATACTCCCCTTCTTCCAACAGAAATTAGCATTCTTCTTTGAGAGTCATGCCAGTCTCAGCAAACCTATCCAACACTTGCTTGAGCATGATAGTGTGACTTTCAATATATTCCCCAAACACTAGTTTGTCATACTGAAACAATAAAATGTTGTTTATACCCCTGATAACTTCAGCCATGATTCTCTGAAAAACACTTGCAGCCTAAGATTGTCCAAAAGGCATTCTAGTTAACTGAAAAACGCCTTCCATTGTTGTAAAGGCTGTAAGACGCTTTGAAACTTTGTGCAATTTGATGTGAAGGTACGCACTTTTAAAGTCAAGTTTGCTATAAAAAAAATAAATAAATAAAAGTCCACTTTTAAGTAACAAGACCAATTTATTTGTATTTGGCAAAGGATAGTTGTCAAACATGATATTCCTATTGACACTGTGCATATCAACACAGAACCTCAAGGCCACCATCCGATTTCGCTGTAATTACAACTGGGGAAATCCAATCAAAGGGCTCTATCGGCTCAATGACTCCCTAACTCACCATATCACAAAGCATTTTTGTAACCTCACTCCTTGCAACAACGGGTACCCTTCTTAATTTATGTTGGACTGGGACTGCATCAGATTTCAGTACAATATTACAGATGTACTCCTTCAATTCTCCCAATCTGTCAGCAAAAAACAATTTGACACTTTCAATGATTTCGTCCACCGAAATGTCATCTACTACCATAATCTAGTTTAGAGCCCATTGTTTATTAATTATGTGGAGATCATACTGGTGCTGCCACCCCAAAATTAGAGGTTCACTTTCTGCCACATATACATTTTTTTCAATTAGTCCATCTTGAAACTCAATCTCAGTCAACATGTACCCCATAATATTTTTTTTCTCCTGGATGCTTACCAGGATTTATATCTTTTGGTAGCAAACAAACATTTGGCCACTTCTGCACAAACATACTTTTAGATATTATAATATAAATCTACCATGAGCTAACAATTCTACCTTTGATTCTGAAATCAACTTTCGGCCTAATAAGTCTCAGTATTTTCCATTACATCATCAACACATAAGATTCTATCTTCCTTTTCAACATCATACTCACATCCCCTTTACACTCTTCGTGTATCACAGCAACTTTAGTTTTGGGATTAACTTTACACATCACACTTTAGTATCACTTCAGCCAACCCGTTATAAGTGGGACACGGATATTGGCCGTGCGCTCACGGATAGGAAATGGGAGACACTGCTGGAACACCCACTAAAGGTATGCAGGAATCCAAAATTTAAATTTATACAGTTTATGATTGTTCACCGGGCGTATTTGACTCCGCACAAACTAAACTTAATGTTTCCGGATAGCTACCCCCGCTGCCACTCCTCAAATGCAGGTTTACTGCATATGTTATGGGACTGCCCAAGGCTGAATCATTACTGGTCATCAGTGCAAGAAATAGTGAATGGTGTAGCCCCGATTCGGAACAATAGGATACTGGAATATTGCTCATTAGGATTAGGACCAAAGGGAAAGAAGGGAAGCCCTGCCCGCAAATTTGCTAATCTGGCATTGATATTAGCTAAAAGAAACATAACTATTAGGTGGAAGGCCGCCAGACCACCCTCAGTATTAGACTAGTATAACTAGGTGCTCAGATGGGGTAGAGCCGAGGAAGCCGAGCTTAAGCGGGAGGAGCAAAGGGGGCTGCGAAAGATACCCATTTCGCTAGAATGGAATGCAATGCTGGAAGAATTTGCGGTCATAGATCTGCAGACGTAGAAGTGGAGCACATATATATGTGTTATAGGCTGGGTCTTATCAATAGGAAGAATACAGCATGGGATAGTATAAACTCTATGTATATTGTTCAAGACGAGGAATGTAAATGTGCCACTGTATAGAACTGTTCTATACTGTGCTGTAGATCAATAAGCATGTATAAAACAAATGTTAGACTGAGTCCGGGGAGGGGTGGTGGGTATGAGAATTTCTTGTTTGCTTATTTTTATTTACAATGCAATGTATAAGCTAGGAACCACTGGTTATGAAACGAACAGTTGTGAAAATCAATAAAAATATGTTTTTTAAAAAAACTAAAAAAAACTTCACACATTAGTGCCAAGTAACCTTTGTGACCACATTTCCTGCAGCCTTTTCCCAAATTGAAACATGCTTTAAACTCTGAGTTGTAAAAGTTACTCTCACACCTAGAACACACTTCATTACACGGTTTGTGAGAAACTGCAGTTTTGATAGAGATATTATAAATCTTTGTTGCTGCCAAAACATCTGCTCCATCTTTCTCTAGGAAAGTAACTTACCCAACCCTGTTGTCTTTTTTTTTTGCATCTCCTTCATGCAGAATTCTGACTGCTCAACTACTTTAGCTAGTTCAATGGCATCCTTTAAAGAGCAATTTTAGCTGCCCAAAGCCTTTCTTCTATGTTCTTGCATCTATCCTGTACAATTAACTGATCATGTATCAGCTCATCAGTCATTTCACCAAACTGACATTTGATCGACAATTTCCTGAGCCTACAAACAAAATCATTCACTGATTTGCCTAATTTTTGCAGTTGCGTATAACATTTAAATCTGTTCATAACCACACTATTATCATTGGCAAATCGATGTTCCAATCTTTTCTTTGTAAAAATCAGTGAATTGTTGACCACCCTGATCCAGAGCAATAGATAAAAACTTGGAAACATGCCGCCCCTCCTCAAGAGTGCTAAAAAGAATGGCCTTCCTAGACAGACGAAAATCCTGGCCATCATGTTCTTACTAATAGTTGTCAAATATGCCCATCCATTCTTCCCAGTCAATAGGTGGAGACCCTGTGTGAAAGCAATGGTGGAGGTATTACTCCTGAAGAGTTGGTTGATTCTATAATGAGTGGTGCTTTTGTTTAGTAGCCTGAATCGTCCTTTGTTATTTTGAAGTAATCACATAGTCCTATTTCAGTGTTTATAGAAGCTCAAAAAAAGATTGGAAAAGGCAGAGTCAAGATAGTTTGCCAACGACAGGAACAACAGTATTTTCCTTATTTCTTTGTTCTTTAACAACATTATCCCCTTAACATAACAAAAATGGGCAAAGTCCAGAAGCAGGGTAGGGTGGAGTTGCGGAAGCGTCGTTCATGGGAAAACATCAGGTGGTATTTATGGTGAGCTAAGATCACCAATAAGCAGTGCCAGTGACTCCCCACACTCTAGCAGGGTTAGCTTGTGGCAACCAAACGCTGATCAAACTCACAGCAGTGTCGGCTTGCAGCGGCAGTTCATAGCAAACACATGACCATAGGCCTCGCCGGGAAGCGTTACTGTGCTAACAGACTTAGGCCTTCCAAAGTCTCTCACAAGAGCTGTACTCACACAATGATGGAACTTATTGGAACCGAAAGTGTGGACATCCCTCCTGGGAAGTGCCTTTAACTTGTTGACCGATCCCAAAGGATCCGTGCTGAATACTACACATGGGATTGCATTTCCTGGGCAAACACAAGGAGATGATGGACGGAGCACTGAACATTTTCAGACACTCACCCTCAGTCACAGATCTGGGTTGAATCCAAAATCATTCTTTAGCTCACTTTGCCACCTCAGTTCAGACCCAGCCATATGCAAATCAGTCTTGACCCTGTGCCTCATGGGAACAGTCCAGCCCGAACTGCCAAGCCAGGTCTTCCCTGAACCGGAAACAAGCATCCTGGGAACGGTTTCTGGGTAACACCCTTCATCAGCCAGGCTGGCTTGAATCCAGTAGCAATGGGCTGGTGCTCGTCGCGAAAATCTTGTGTTGATCGAAGAGCCTGAGGAGGAAGAGGTGGGAGTACCAAAACAGAGATAATCTGCAGCCCCACAGCTCCCTCGGAATGGGTCCGGTTTCTTCCTTGAGGGCCACCACTAAAGATTTTGGCCCTGCCATGGTCATCATGCTCTGGGGCATGAGCGTGCTGTAAACAAGGGTTTCTACTCCACCAGTTCTACCACTGGCAGATGGGACATCACTACAAGATTGTATTCAGATTTTCTTGGATGAAGAGAGTTGTACCTTGGAAGCACCCTTACGACTCACTGAGCACATTTTATAGACTACCCACAGGAGCCCACAGAAGATCCTCGCAGAGATGGTTTTGAAATTGGCCTCTGAGAAGTAAAGCAATGCAAAGAGCTCGAAGATTTTACTGTTTCCAAACTACTACTGGTTCCCTCAGCAGAGGTGTGAACAGCTGCAGCAGCCCAATAGAAAATCCCACACGATTTAAGTAAAGACATCTCTCTGGACATCAAGGTGTCACTTGAAATCAAGAGCCACGTGTTCACATAACTGGAATTGAAGGAGCCTTTTTAGAAGGACTGTGCTTCCGAGTGGTTTACCTGCAGTCAATGCAACGGATTGTTTACAGTTTATTAACGCGAGTCCCTTATATTACTTTACCAACTGGGTGTGAGAACTGGCTTGGGTAGGGTTTTATCACCCACTATTTAGAACAAGAGATTCAGAGTTCGGGATTTGTAACACTTCCCCCACCATCCCAGATATCTTTTTAGGCTAGGGGGTTCTTAGATGATTGTATGTATTACATGCTTCAATGCTGAGCTGTTAAATAGTGATGATTATTTTAATAAAACGTATTGCAATCTAATTTAGAATTTGTGCCGCAAGGTCAGCAGTGGCGCCACAATAAAGAGAAGGTAGTTTAAAAAAATGGAGCAGTAGATTTAGAACCATTTTGAATACTAGATCTTGGTTCACACCTTGCCACACTACAGGTGTTGTTGATACCTCTATGTTTTCTCTAGTCAGAATAATGCTGCTTCACCAGATATGGATAGTGGGCTCAGGCCTGGTAAGCAAGAGATTGGAAATCACATTGCTTCTGGCAAGATGCCACTCATCTGGGTGTAATTCAGCAGCTGAGATGAACTCTCAAATCCAGAGCTGTTTTACCTTAATATTTAATTGTTGGCTTGTTCATCCATGGTATGAAAACCGCCAGAGAACTTTTCTAAGTTGCTAGAGTGCAGTGAGCCCAAAAAGCACGGACAATGGCCCATCATACCTGGTACGGGCAGTAAAAGACAGCCCCTGTGGATCTGTCAACTCAACTGCAAATTAATGGCGACACCTGCATTCCGATCTGTACACCTATGAATAAACCCTTTTCAACCGCAGTTTACATCTGTTGGAAAACTGCACTTTGTGCGGGTCACCTCAATTTCTTTTAGCTGCTAGAACCTATTTTTGCTGGGTACAGACAGCTGTGTACTTTATCACTGCTAACTAGCAGTAAAATGCTTGAGCTCCTCCTTTCTTTTTTTATTTCAATATAATTTTTATTGTTTTTTACAACATATAATCGTCAACGCTTTAACGTAACAGGGTGGCAGCCCAAACTGGCTGTGTTCGTGGTAGTACAGTTACAGATTATATATGCTTAGCTGTCCCCCTATCCACTGTTCCAGTAAGAGGAAAGGAATGAGAGAAGGGGGAAAGAAATAGGAATTAAGGTAGAGAGAAGAAGCGGTAGCATACCAGAAGTTCATTTTCTTCTCAATAGTGTCTTGATCCAGTGGAGGTGTGATTTCGAGCCGATTGTTTCATTTTGTTAGTGCTATTCATGGCAGATGTAGGAGCTCGTCCAAAACATGGTAAAATTGGTACACTCCCGATAGACAAATTTAACTCACCTATAAGCAAGGCCACTGGAATTATGAGTGTGCGCGCCCACAGTGTTTTGCGCATAATTTTGAATTTGCTGTATTTGCCACATGATCCATCATCTGCTGCATATTATGCAGATTTTAACCACAAAAAATGTTGTTTTCTAGCTCTATTGGTTTAAATGTTACTACAAACACAGCAACATGTGTTGGCACGCAGTACACGGCCCTTTGTACAGGTTGACTGGTCCTTTTCTGTTGCTTATTGGTATATTTTGTGTGTTAAGCTGGTTCTAATGAGGTGAAACCTATGTCCAGACAGTGTTAACAATTGTAACAAAGCATTGGCCAATAGGTCTGGCCTTTGGGACCTTGTGTGTTTAGCCAGAACTTTTGGCTATGTTGTAGAGCATTGTAGCTGCTGTGCATTATGTTGAAAAGTTATAATAAAAAGTGTTAACCATTTTGTTACCTTTATACAAATGAAGATGACATTAAATACAACTGAAAAACCGGATTAAAAAAAAAATGTTAATATAAAAAGTGTCTTCTAGTTTTTTTGTACTTGCACTGCTGGCAACTTCTTCCTGCATGTTCTCATGCTGGTTTGTTATAATTGTTTCTGTTATGGGGGAGCGGGACATAAATAACAGGGGAGTGGAGGTTGGAAAACAGTAATTTAATTAGAACACGAGCAGCGGACGCACACTAGGGGAGAATCAACAGATGCCAGATTCCAAGGGCAGACCGACGTGATGCTTAGGTGGTGCGCTGATGCAAAATGGTGGTGGTGAATGATGTTTGGTGCTCAGGTGGTGACACTATATTGTGTGGATTGGAGGTACATTGTGGAGTTGAAATATGTTGTTTGGTGTTATTATACGGTGTGTATTGGAAATGTGTGGAGTTGAATTGTGTGGCCTGGAACTGTGGTGTTGAGTGAAATTATGCTTAGTGAAATTGTGCAATTATGTCGTACTGAGTGGTATTATGTTGTCTATTTATGTGGCATTGAGTAGAGTGTAAATATGTGGCGAGTAACTTTGTCACACTGAGTATTATGTGGAGTGTATTTATGTTGCATTGAGTGGAGTAATTATGTGGTGTGGTGTGTAATGATGTGGCACTGAGTGGCAATATGTGAAGTGTATTTATGTTGCATTAAGTAGAGTGTAATTATGTGGCTTGTAATTATGTGGTACTGAGTGGTATGTGGGGTCTATTTGTTGCATTGAGTAGAGTAATTATGTGGCGTGTAACTACATCACACTGAGTGGTATGTGGAGTGTATGTTGCATTGAGTGCAGTGTAATTATGTAGCATATAATTATGTGGCACTGATTGGTATTGTGTGAAATGTATGTTGCATTCAGTAGTGTAATTATGTGGTGTGTAATTATGTGGCACTGAGTGGTATTTGGAGTGTAAGTTGCATTGAGTGCAGTGTAATTATGTAGCATATAATTATATGGCACTGAGTGGTATTATGTGTAGTGTATTTATGTTGCAGTGTAGAGTGTAATTATGTGGTGTGTAACTATGTGGCACTGAGTGGTATTTTGTGTAGTGTATTTATGTTGCATTTAGTAGAGTGTAATTATGTGGCATGTAATTATGTGGCACTGAGTGGTATTATGTGGAGTGCATTTATGTTGCATTGAATAGAGCGTAATGGGGGATAGGTTTACTGCTCTACACCCGACAACATTAGTAATGTCTCACTGTAACAGCTGCACCTGGGACTAGATGCCAAATGTCTGGAAGGATATAGACAAAAGGCAGACAAACCAGAAAGGGCAAACAAAATGGTACCTGATTTAGACCACAAGTACATGGGGAAAAGCCTTACCAATGTAAACAGTGAATGAGAAGAATGGGAGGGATAACAATAGAACATGTCACATTTCTTCAGGAGCGAAACCGAGCACGTGAGCATTCAGAGGAACAGCATTTGAGCGACGGGTGACCGTTTGGGACTGAAGCAAAGAGGCTCATATGTTTTATACACTGCTATTAGTAAGGCGTCGCTAGCATTCATAAAATATTCATCAAAAAAGGATGGAACAACCTACCAGCAGATGCAGAACAGAGAACATCACTGAAGAACGATGCTACAGAGAAGGTAAGGAGATATGAGCATATAACATAAGGAGTGGGTTTCAAGAGCAGGGAGGATGTGATCGTGATGACTGAAAATTAGTCAGCGGCATGCAATAAGCTTACACATTGACAAATGCTCAAAAAATTGACAGAGGCTGATAAACAATTTGACGTCACATGTCATCTATCTATTACTTATAAGATATTGGGCCAAGATCTTTCTGAAGACTTGGAATGTGCTCACAGAAGCAATATGTGTGTTCTTTGGCAGCAGCTTTTGATGTCACAGCTTTACCTTAATTTGCAGCACAAGCGTATTAAAATAAAGTCTGCCATTTTTGGGGGGAAAACTGCAAACAAATGCAATTTTCTGCTGATCTGCATTGGCTCAAATGTAAATGTTATTTCTTTATTTCTGTTGTGTTATGTAGCGCTAAACAGACAACTCTGATCACTTCACAGCAATTTACTGCAATTAAGGAGAAGGTTGCCAAGTACAATAGGATGAGAGAAAATGCATACAGTGTACAGCTCATGCCAGTTGTGACACTGGGCTAGTAGTTATTAGTATATCACTGCAGCACTTTTGGTAAGTGTTAGGTTAATATTTCACACAGGGTGTTTGAACCACTGGTCAGGCTGTGTGAGATACGGTCTAAAGTGCTTAGAAGCATCTTAGTGAGCATGGGAAACAGAGGAGTCTTAGGCTTAGCCCAAAAGAATAAGTGGCGCTCCGTTTCCCACAGAGTTTAAAGTGGTCAGATCTATTAAGCAGTCACTGAGTTACTAGTTAAATGAAGGAATTTAGTAACAGCTAAAGATGGGCTATAAAATGGTGCATGTGCTGTGGAAAGGTCTCTAGACCTTGTTCACTAATGCACGTCAACCAGCGGCTGATAAATAGGTGCCAGGATCAGCGAGCTTGAGAATGTCCTTTTTGTTCCACCGGCCAACCCTGTTGATGCCGTCTGAATTCTTTGCACTATGCAGGTAGACTAGTCAGCCAAGCCACAGTCAAGGCGGGATGAGCTAAACTTGCCAGGAATGCTCTTTGAGGACGTATGTAAAGAAGGGAGTGCCAATTCTGCACATAATGGCCTTAAGTTAGTTACCATTCGAACATAACCAGTTGGTGTGAGTCTAGCTGAGGTGAGTACTTGCTCTCTCCATCCACCAGAAACAGATATGTAGATCAGCACAGGGGTACAGTAGGTAAACCAAATAGGAGTCGACCTAAACCAAGAGACTGGCACATTTTGCTGCAGTGCGTTCTCATTTGCAAGAAACCTTTCATAGAGCTCAACAGCATGAGGATACTTTGTGGTAGCAGTGACTTTAAAAAGCAGTGGCAGTGATTCTGCTTAAACTAGGCAGCACATACACGCGGCATTTAGACACACAAATTCAAGAGGGTTGTCTTGATTCTACCAGATCAGGACATGTTTAAAAAAAATCTGCATGATTCTGATCGAGACGCGTAGGGACCATCTTTCGTCATCTTGCCTCCCCAATCGATCAGTCTCACCGAAACTAGTGAACTACAGGTTCTAGTTCCGGCTGCCTCCAGCATGGTTGCAGCTTCCTACAAACAGTAGGGGTTTAAAGTAGCAGGCGTGAGTCGCCAACAGTCTCAGGCAGAGGAAATTAAAACTGCAGACGATTTACTTAAAAGGCACAGAAGTGATTTGTTGGGGGTGGCGGGGGGCGCTTAAAAACGGGAGCTGCTTATACGCGGTCTCCGGACACAATGCATTCCTTCCGCAGGAAATTTCCCAGTGTCATCCAGAAGACGAAGGCAATTGCTCCACGTAGCCAGCAGCTATGTCTGCGCCACCTTCATTGAAAGGCGCACCTGAAATCTCGAAGTAAAATCTAATCAGGCCCGCAGGCAAGATCAGAAGATATCGCAGTACTTTCTGGTTTGTGTCAATAAATCAATCCCCTCTGCTAAGCAAGCTCTCACTCTCTGGCTTTTCAAGTCAAACAGTTTTTAAAAGGCACACGGAAGGGCTATGTTTGTTTCCTTTCGGCATGTACTCAGGGCGTTGACATTAGGCACCCGGTGACCCGGAAGAGGTCCGTATGTACCACTACATCGCAGAATAGTTTCCGGTTCTTCCGGGTCTCCTTTTAGTACGGGGCGACCCTGCACTCTAAATAAAGGTGACCTTGAGGGTACTGTCCTACAGACATAAGAAGGGGACGGGTGAGTAACAAAGCTCACAGGGACCCACTCCAGACCGGGGCCCATGGGTACACAGCAAAGCAGAAACCGCCCCGTCACGTCCACTGAGGCTAGATGGACAGCTAGTGAAGGGAAAACAACTTAGTCGCACATCTCAAAGCATTTAAACAAGAAACGTTGGACAGGAAGATACATGGAAGCATTTTATCAGTAGGCTTTTGTACCATATTACGAGTTATTTCCCTCAGTGCAATGGAGAATAACCTGTGGCGAGGAGACTACAAATGAAGAACAAGAACTGAACGTGGGTTTCGCGAATGCTATGGGACCTATTAGAAATAACTGCAGGTACACATTTAAAATTCCACCGCAAAAGCAGTTTCCAGTCAAAAGCATTCTGAACCCCAAGCCTGGTAGCATAAATATTCACTCTGTGCAGTATGCACTACATAGTATTCAACGGTATGTGTTGGCATTGTGTTTACTTACAGCGTCTAGTCACCACAGTAACAATACAATACCTGCCTTCCGTGACTCGCGCAGCAGCAGTGTGACGCGGGCAGATCTATCGGCCGCAAATAACAGGCAGATTGAAAGGAATAGATTAACGCGGGTCCCGATAACCAATTGTCTTGATGCTAAAGGTAAGCTGGGCAGTGAAATTTAACACAGCTGCATCACCACCCTTACAGGACAAATGCGGACTTCATTCACAACCTCCCTAGTCTTTTAATCCAAACTCCCATTGACATTTTCTATATTAATAGCACCACTCTAAATACCTTCCAGTCGAATTCACGTTAAATAAAACTGCAAAAACAAAAAAACAACAAGCCCGGAAGTGATGCACGCGCAAGCGCGCTTGTGCCCGCCGCTGCAGGAGAAGACCATCTGTTTCGAATTAATGCGACCGGTTGCGATAATTGGAAACAGATGGTGGTTGCGCGCGCTCCCAAGGACCCTAGGCTAAGGACCAGAGAAGGCGGGACATGCACCCGCCTTGATCCAATTGCGTGCTGTCTTTCTTAGAAAGATGCACACAAAGGCCAATCGCGGGTTAATTTTAAAAAAGCACAGGCATGCGTGTGTTCGAAGCTGAAAAGCCTTTACTAAATGTCTTGTAGAGCAGCGCATGCACGTTTGCTCAGGCGAGACCTAAAAATGAGAAAATAATGAAGTAATACTATCACAGAAGGTGCAGTATTATGCCGCAGAATTTTCCTTTTCTTGCTGCATAATTTAGTTAACCATGCCACAATATGTTGCCCTCCCCTGCCGAACTATTCCAGAAGCCCTGCCTATACGTCCCAAGAATATGGTACCAGGAGGTACTCGGGGCCTGTAAGATAAATGTCATACGTTGACTGCGGCTTCCATTGTGCCATCCACTACAGTCACAATGTAAACATGACTGCAGACCGCCATCAGTAGGTTGGCTGCATAAGTTTTAACTGCAAATTCGACCCATCAAAAGAACCCATTTTGACAGGTCTAAACCTTCCATTTAGTCATTTATAAGTCACTTCTAAGTAGACCATATGACCCATAAAAGCAGGGTGCATGGTACTGAAGAGTAGGACATTTAAATGTGAAGAGTTACATTTGTTTTAACAGTGAAAATGCTCTTAAAGCCATTTTCACTGTAGCAGGTTTGTCTATTCCATAGTAAAACATGGGGGTTCATTATTAGATGCAAACCCTGCATCTCAATAAATCGGACTAGGTAGAAAAATATTCAACAACAATTTTCAATAGTTGTTAAAAATCCAATTCATTGGTGAAGTTTGATTTGTTCTAAATATTATGGAAAAGTAACTTTAAAAAAGTTAGCTATTGCCTGCCTAAAGATTCTAAGGCTTTTCCGTGCCTTCCAACTGTCATCATGCATCTGATTGCTCCCCTGTGGCAAGATGTGAACTGCTTCCAGGAGCAAACGGGCGGAATCGGCCAAAAATATAGGAGAGGTACTAACTCCTTCTTATTTAGTTCATAGATAATTGTTCAATCACCTCAATAGGGTATTCAAGCTGCAAACAATACGTTGACCTGAACAGTCAGGAATGAGCCATCTGAACCAGATCAATTATGCAAGGGAGGCTGGCAGGATCCTCTCACATTAAAGTGTCAAGTCAAGACACTTGGGGCGTACTTCAAGGAGGCCTCCCCTGTCCTAGGCAAGTGTTAGGTGACACTTGGCTGGGTCCTTTTTAGTCCCGTCAGCCGGTCAGGCCCTAATCACAGTGGGACCCAATTTGACATTACAGTGTCACAGCCTGTTCAACGGGTTTGCTGGGTTTCAATATAACATTTGGGGTGCACTTCAAAGGAGGGAAACAGAATGCCAAAACACTGTGTGTGTATTCACGGTCTCCTTGCTGGTTACCAGACTTCTGTCTGAGTTTGTTGGGGGTACAGAGACTGCCCAAACTGGAGTTTAGCGTTTGGAGATTACCATAGTACACTCTTCACAAATACCCCAAGCCCTCAGAGCTCAAGTTTAGTGTGGCTGTAGATTTCGGCCATCTTGGAAATGCCCAAAGTGATTAGGGTTAACCCCAGAAATATTTACTTCATTACTTAGTAAGTCCCAGGGGTCATAACCACCCACTAGTTTGTGCCAGGTATAAATGTGGCACCTCCAGGCACCCATGTCAGAACACTCCTGGACCTTAGGAAGATCACAGGAGTACTAAACCTGCTGACTGCAACCCGAGAAGAGCCCTGGAGTACTGGACCAGCTCTCTCTCTTGTACCCAGGACACAGGAAGTCGACTGGAAACGTCATAAGACTGACCTTCTTTTAAAGCTACAGGGGCACAACAAGCTACAGGTTGCAAGAGGCCTTTTCTTGCAACTGCCCAGATGACCAGTGTCAACTGGACCTGGATTGGACTCTCCTGTTGGCCTTACCTGCCACCCTTTGACTCCCTAAGTGCCTCGACTAAGGTCCCTCAGGGTTTTAGACATGCACTCCTGTGATGGTTTGGGATTTGAAGGTCAGAAGGTAACATTTTCAACCAAGATGAAGCTGGTTAGTGTATCAAATCCGCACTCTGACACGGTCATCATCAAATAGTGCTTCAGTCCTGTTCTACCTCAACCACTGTGTATTATTGGGAATGTGTGCCTCTTTGCAATATTTCTACTCAAAACTTTAATTACATCTCTGGTTCCCAATATTTGATTTTTTTTTATTTTGGTGCAATTTTGTTTATTAAATGTTACTCCATTTTTCTAATTGGATTTGGGATTTGTATAGTTTGGCATTTTGACTTTATTGTGGTTTTAATACTGCATAAATACTTCACACATTGCTTCCGAGTGAAGCCTGTGCTCTCAGCCATAGCTACCAGTGAGGTGAGCTCAGGTTAACTTAGTGACTTTGAGGGTTCTCCATGACACGGATGGTGGACCTATCCCCCTCAACTAATCACCTAATACCTTACAACATTCATTACCCACCCTGCGGGATGCCTGGTACCAAGAGAGGGAGGTGCCGGGAAAAGGAGAGCTTGGCCTTGAAAATACCCGTCAATCCGTTGCATCTGGAGTGAGGGTCAAGACTGATATTCAGAAGGTGGTCTCAAAGTGAATGGAGGATAAATGATTTTAGAAGGGTGCCGCAGGTTTGCAAAGAGTGAGACCGCACTAAAATTAATGGAGGCATGTTGAGTTTGCTCCAGGTGAATATCTTTGAAAAAGAGAGTGACATCCTCTAAATGCGGGTCTGTTAACAGGTATGCTCGAAGAAGAGGCACGTTATATGACTATAGAGTATAAGAGTTGGAGCTGTAGAAGGAGGGGTGGAGTAGAAGGAGGTTTTAGACAGTGGCGGCTGGCATGTACCGAGGGCAGGGGGACGGGTGACGAAAAAATAAAAATAAAAATAAAACAGCCTTACCTTCCTCTATGACGCTACACATCCTTCGATCTTCTGGCCGGCCTCAACGCGGGAGCCAGCATATGCACCTAAACAACCCTGGTGCTACTCTCACCAGCATGAGAGCAGCACCAGGATTTGAGGGAGCGGCCTCACTCAGAGCTCTCAAGAGCACAGGAGGCCTGCACTATTTCTAACCCAGCTGTCTGAGACAGCTAGGTTAGAGAGTTTTAAAATGCGCTTGTCTGGATGACCGTTGCAAGATGGCCGGCCAAAGGGACATACACATTTTACTTAAGCCCACAGCTCCCTGCTGCCACTCTGCAGCACTGGCTTCGCCCCCTCCTGGAACTCAGTTAGGGACAGGTTGGTTGCTGAAAAATAAAATGGTAATAAATAAACTTTATTTCCATTTTGTTTTTCAGCTCTGGCCTGGGGCTTTTTTTAGGCATCGCTCCTCCACTCAGACGGAGGAGCCGCCCCTGTAGAGTAAAGAAGAGCTAGACTGAAGGAGGGACAAGATAGCTCGTGAAAATGGAAAGTAGGAGCTCAGTTGGAGCTAAAGGAGGAAAAGTATTTCACCCGGACAGCCGGTATTGTAATGTCAAAGCGATAAGGAAATGGAGGGGAGGGGCATTAAAATCCATAATTTTCCAATCCTTCAAATGTGCAATTAATTTAGCAAATACACACAAAAAATGTGATAAGTACTTTGAAGTTTTCTGTGCCACCCCTGAATGATTAAACGAGCAAATAGATTTGCCACGCTGATAAGCATGGCAATTCTGGATTCACATCAAAAAAATTCCAGGGCCAGTATCAGACATTTTAAGAATTGGAAAACATGAACAACTGGTCAATATTTTTGCTCTTTGGATGATGGCATCATTGAGTTGGGGAAACGGACAGCTAGGAAAATAGCAACTGAAGGGTGAGAGTGAAAGAAACTTTGGGGTAAAGAAGAGAAAAGAAGCGGAGGCAATTGAGAGATATGTGGGCACTGAGGAGGGATGCCAGACTTGACCAGAGAGGATCGCACAATAACTCACGAACCACAAATTCTTTGTATAGCAAAAAAGGCCACTTTATTAAGACAGGTGCCAAATATATTTCTCTTCAACACATTTTGTCATTATATAATGAAATAAATTCCTCAATTTTATTTCAACCTATCTATAAAAACATAACCCCCAATGTAAACCCCAATCAGAACCCGAATGGCTGACCCCTGTAGATAGCATCCCCATATTCTCATTTCCTGTCCACGTGACTCAGTCCCCCCCCACCTCCCCCGTTGGAGGATGGACAATCCCGCTCAAGGCTGCCCACCCCCCCAGCAAAAACCCGCCTACCAGTACCAAACTAACTATCCGACAAAAACCTGTCTTAGCGTGGCGAGAGAAAAGAAAAAACTGCTGACGATAGCCAAAACTCAAAACATGAACTCCCATTACATGTGAAAAGACAGATGGGAAAAAGAGAGAGGAAAGGGTGGGCGGGACAAAATTGGCCTGAAACCCCTCCTCCCAGCTCCCGAGGGCACAGTAATTTTCCCGCCCCGCCTACCTTCTATATATCACCTCCCCTCACGCGCCTCCCGCCTCCCTGATTGCCCTTCATTCCACCTGTGTGGTCGCTCGATTGTGCGAAAAAACCCAGGGGGAGACCGGCTCGCGCCTTGCACCCCCTGGGTCCCCCCTTGCCAGGTAGAGAGAGATGAAGGCCGGGATGGAGGGATAGGCTAAAGAGATAGGCTGGAAAGAAAGGCTGGGGAAAGGAAAGAGTGGGACGCTACAGAGAATCAAATGAGCAGCTCAGTTAGGGCTGAGAGGCGGAAATAAAACCGGGAACAGAAGAGGACATTGAGCTGTGGGGAATATGGTAAGGCCAGAGACCTACCACGCACTGTTTCTACTCTGCTTGGTTAGAAATGTAAGCGTCTGTGATTTTCATAACTCCAAGGTCAAATGGGGAGTATTTTACCCATTCCAGGCGTTTTCTTTGCACTCTGGGACTGTAGTCCTTTATAATAAAATAAACAAGGTTACAAGTCCCAGAATGCAAAGTAAAAAAAAAACACGTGGACCATGTGAGCTAGACTTTAGATTCTTGAGAGCGGTCTGGCACTTGGAGGATCTGGCAGAGGGCACTTAGATGCTGTGAATACCCGAGGCACTGAGTGTGGTTAGGAGGACACATTTCACAGTATTCGCACCTACTTTAGAGGATTTTTTGCATGTTTCCCAGTCTCTGGATACCAGAACCGTATCGATAATTGAGGGGGCCCCCCTGCAAGGTACGTGGCCCCCTCCGGACTCTATCAGGAGCTACCCAGCCGAAGTGCAGTGCTGAGGGGGCCCCCTGGAGCTTGCGGGCCCCCGCACTGCGGGGGTCTGTGTTACGCCCCTGCTGGATACATGTCCACAGTCTGAACTTCTTACACAACATCTCCACAACCCTTTAAACACCAGGGACAAATTACGCATATTTCACTGGGCCAGGAGGATCTCCGATCGGGCTCAATAACTGCTGGCGGATATGTGATCCAGCTGGCCCTCCCTTCATTCCAGCCCTGGGGGTGCGAGTAAGGGGATGGGTAGGGAGGGTAAAGTCCGGAGCAATGCGCTGTATTTCGCAGCTGTTCGTGAATAATACCCCAAACGAGCGCCGTAGAAGCCGAAGGTCCTTCTTGCACGCTTTTTACCAGGAGACTTATCAACGTCAGGTGCATCAGTGACGTGTAATGGCATTATTAACGCTGCATTGATAGTCCGTGCTCCTCCATACATAATATCGAGCATCTAACACACTGCGATCCGGAGCTTCTCCTCAGTGTCTTCTCTGGGTCTAGGAACACAAGCTCGCACGCGCACCCCTGGGAGAAATTACGCTTATCAAGTCCCTGGACATGATTTCTGAGCGAGCGTTTGATTCTGAGGAGCTGAAAGGAGTGCCCGTTGTCAGGGGGCAGTGGGCACCAGTGTGCTGCTCCCTTCTTTTAAGGAAGATCTTTAACCGCCGCCACCGTGCGTCACCCTGCGCAAGTGACCGCCACGGGCCAGCCGTCGGCGGCGCGTGACGTTCCTTCCTCACGCGCTTCCTCCCCTCGAAAAGCCGTGTCAGCTGTGCCCGGGGTTAGGCGCGGACATATCAGCTGTCACCTCTGATCCATTTCCTGTGTAAACTTCACGCGACACGGCGGGGGAAGCCCCAGGCAGTCAGGCACTTGAGCGAAGAAAGAACAAGCATTAAATATGCAATAGGTCTCGCCTTTGATTAAGTTAAAGCCATTTGCTTTGCTAATGGTATTGTATAGCAAAGCAAATGGCTTTAACTTAATGAAAGGCCAGACCTATTGTATTGTTAAACCCACCTGCTGCTTCACTTCGTCATATCTGCTCCCCTTCATTTACACACAGCACCCTCTAGTCTTAATTCAATTTTAGTTTCGACCGGATTAGTCAATGTCAACCGAGTTTAAATTAAAAGATTAATTGAAGGAAAGAGGTCAGTTTCTGCGTTTTCTCTCATTCCTTTGTCAGTGCGGGTGCAATGACTGATGTGTGTGGTCCTAATTGACGCAAGCCCCACAGGCTCCCATATACGTCATGTGTGGGGGCATGAGTACCAAGCATCCATGGTCTGCTCTGTAAGACACGTGAGGTCATAATGCTCAAGGACCCTCTACCCCCCACATCACTTAGTGATGGATTTATTTATTTTATTTACTGCAGTTTTATACAGCGCAGACTTTACCCAAAGGTGTCAGAGCGCTTAATAGAGCCAAGTAGGTTACATGAGGAGATTTACACACCAACGAGTTCGAAATACAATTAGGATAATCATCATGAAATTAAAAACATGCAATAATGCAGCGAGGCCTCGTTGTGGCGGCTCCGCGTCACTGTGTGAGGTCATAATGTACAAGGCCCCGTATATCACTTTGTGATGTCATAATGCAAGCACAGCTTGTCGCCGCAGTACGTCACATTTGATGTTATAATGCACAGGAATATCTACCGCCCTTCTACGTATAGGGCGTTTCACAATGTGTTGTAATAATTCAGACAAGGCTCCTGACTGCAGAAATAAGATTTGTTGTGAGACGTCATAATGCACACAAGTCTCCGCTAAAGACACAATTTGTCATTGTGTGATATTGTCCCTCACACATGTCAGTCGTCTCCCAAGTGAAGAACATGTTGCGCTGTGAAAAGGGGGGGGGGGGGGGGGGTGAAAGAGGTGTGGCGCCGCGGCCAGGGCGACTGACTCCGGAAACTGGGGATCACGTTTCGATACCCGGCACCGGCGGCAGATTAGCTCAGCACCATGTGACTCTGGGCAATAGCTTGCTTAATCTTCCAGACGGCCCCAGCGCCTAGAGACCCTTACGGGTGATTGTTTGCGCTTTACAAATGTGGATTACTGGGTTACTGAAAAGTCACCCGGCTCCTGTCTCTCACTCACCTACACGTGCTTCATTATGTGAGGTCACCAGTCACGTGGCTCTCCGTCTCCCCTGTACAAATAAAGTCTTCTAGTGCAATGTCTAGGATACTGTGGCTCAGTGCTTAAATTGTAAAATATTAAGTGCAGGTGCTCCCAAAATTTTTTAGGAGGCCACACCCACTCCCCCCTTCCCGGCTCCACCTACTACCTCCCATGACTGACGAAGTATTACACTTTCCCAACTAGACAAAACTAACAATCTCGAACAGCACAGTGACGGACATCACTGACTCACTCTTTAAGAGCTGCATTAGCAGAGGTGGTGCACAGTGCAACAAACTTTTTTGATGTCCCCCTCCAACCTCCTGCTCCACGATTCCCTTACTACTACTCTCCATTGGTGCCCCTTATCTCTCCATAGTTCAGTTCCTCTCTCACAAACATTTCCTTTGTTTTTGTAGCGCTGCTCATACTAGTGCAGGGTGCCAGAGCACTTTATACCACAGACACATTGTACGGAAAGTCATCCTAGGAAATGTAAAAAAAAAACAGTGAGGATTAAAAGGTGTAGGATCACACATGTGTAGTTAGGTAGGCATTATATTTTAATAGTGGTCTGGAAAAGCACAAACTCAGGGTTTAAAGTGTACCACAGTAATTGGGGTTGCCTTTACTAATTAGAACGCATTTTTACCCAAACTAACCAATGACAGTTTTTATGCCACTGTGTGGAATAGGATTGTCATTTAAGCAACCAAAGGATCTGTGTTACAAAGTAGTAACCCACTGAACTATCCACATAAAATACAGTTCTGTGACATGCAAAATACACATTCTTTCCAGCAGGCATGTTAACCCTCTGTACTACTGGCGAGTTAAAACTTGCACTACACAAAACTCGAATCCTTCTCCAACAAGAACAGTAATCACCAGGTTATCTTTGACTTACCAAGAGGAGTCACTGACAGTGGGGGTTAAGTAATGCCTGCTGCCTCGGGATGGTGGATGTAGCTGTAGTCTGTGGAGTCCCTCACTGCAGACAGCTGCTCTGACTGCCATGAAGATGCACTGGAGACAGGAGTCAGTCACCGGTCATAGTGGGCAAGCTGCCGCAGTGAAGGAGATGATGCTGGCTCTCTTCTTTGCAGATAGCACTGTACTACTTTGTATCTAATATGCAGCTATAGAGTTAAGTTGCTGTGAGAGGGCATGGCGTGGCACTCAACCCGTCTTAAGAGCCGTGACTCAGTCTTTAGCACATGTCAAGAAAGTCATGGCAGTTCTTTCCTGTAATTCCTCTGGCTGCAGCAGCAATTCCTGGTGGCAAGAGCAAGAGTGCTCGTGCATCGGCCTGAGCCAGCCACAACAGAGGCCTGAAGGGCCGGCAAACTATGATTTCCAGGGGCTGCTGCAGCAGCAGGCCAGAGAAGAGTGCACGGTTTGAGGTGGCAATGCCCATTCTAATCAAAATGGGTCTGAGCCTGAGACTGCCGCCTAAACATTCAACAGGAATGTGCGCTCTGTTTGGAAAACAAGAAAACCAGCCCCGAATCAATGTGAGCTGGGCCCGGGCCGTGCAGCGCAGATCCTGTCTCCGCCTCCAGGGAAGAATGCACCCAGTACTGAATGCACCGGAACCACTTGTCCCAGAGGCTGAGGTCGGCCCTCAACAAGACAGATGTGTTTTTTTGTATATCCGGTGCCATTTAGAAAACAACGTTTTAAAAGACAAAGTTCACATCTCTGAGGCAATCAACTGTGAGCTCCAAGGCAGGTAAATACAGGGAGCACAGCAACAGCGCTTTTCTTATTTAATTATGTGCAGGGCGCAGTGCTTCATTCGCATTTAATTTGTAGATATGAATGCGTGACTAATGCATTTTAGTGCGGTGATACCAGCACTAAAATGCATTAGTCTAATCCCCGATGGGTGGTACTTGGTAGGGCTACCCATTGCCAAGGGAGGGAAAATTGATTCAACAGCCCCGGCCCTGGGAAATATGTGCCGGTGCTGAACACCGGAAAGCACCGGCACAAATTAAGCACTGCTGTGGCTCCTCTGCCCCAAGTACGGTTGACGTGAACTGATGTAGTGTCACAGCGCTAATGTAGCTCCTCTTTTTCTCTCAAGCACGGATAGAAGGTGCGATGGTCTCGTCACGTCGTTAATAGCACACGCTGCAAACTAGACCACATTGTGGCGCTTGAGAGACGAAAAGTGTTTATTTTATGTGTGAAAAGGTGTTGCATAGAAAGCGCTTGGAGCTGTGTATCTTACTGCGAGTGCCTCCCTCCACGGCCTCCTCGCAGTGCCCACCAGTGCCAGGTGTTTACACCGATCACTTTTGCCAGGACATCAAAGTACCAGGCCCTCATACTTTCCAACAGTGCCAGCTTGTCACACTACCAGCCCCTCCCACTGCCCACCACATGCAGCTCCTCAAACTTTACAGCACTGTTAGTCTGTCACACTCCTAGTGCCTTACTCTATGCACAAGTACTAGCTTGTCACACTCCTAGCGCCTCACACTTCCCACCAGTGCCAGCACCTGTAACATCCCAACAGTGCCAGCTTGCCACACTACTAGCCCCTCATACTTCACAGCAGTGTCAGTTTGTCATACTCCTAGCGTCTTACTCCATGCACCAGTACGAGCTTGTGACACTCCTCGCGCCTCACACTGCTCACCACCAGTGCCAGCTTGCCACACTACTAGCCCGTCATACTACACAGCAGTGTCAATTTGTCACACTCCTAGCGCCTTACTCCATGGACCAGTGCCAGCTTGTCACTCCTACCGCCTCACACTGCCCACCAGTGGCAGCACCTGAAACATCCCGACAGTGCCAGCTTGTCATACTCTGAGTGCCTTACTCTAAGCATTAGTACTAGCTTGTCACACTCCTAGTGCCTCAGATTGCCCACGTGCCAGCTTATCAAACTCCTAATGCCCCACACTGCCCACCAGTGCCAGCTCCTGAGCTTCCCAACAGTACCAGCTTGTCACACTTCTATTGCCTTACACTGCCCAGTGCCAGCTTCTGAAGCTCCCCAACAGTGCCAGCTTGTCACACACTAGAGCCTCACACTGCCCAGATGTAGAGGGCCACACAGCCTCTACGCGTATTGGCGTGTGCACACACCCCTCGTGACGGGCTCGGTCCGAGGGTATAAAATAAACGGGCCAAGGTCGCACGTGACCTTACGGCCGGAGCAGAGTCGAGTGTGGTCGCATACCTTATTATACAGCTCCAAAGTGATAGGCCGCATGCCCCGTCCCAGCACCTTTACACTGGCGACGAAGGTGCTTTGCGAACCCCGCTGCTGTGTCCCAACTTCGCTGCCGGCATTTTGGTGAAGGCGCGCGCATCCGCTTCAGGCGGTGCGCGTCGAGTGGCGTGGCCGGTCCTGCTCCGCTGCGAAGCCGTCCCAGTGTGTCCCGGCAGCCCCCGCTGTGCAGCGTGACTCCGGCGAGAGTGCGCACGGAAGAGGAGCAGCGTTGTTTCCAGCCCGGAGGCAAAATCAGGCGGTGGGGTTGCGCGCACACGCATCGACGAGCGGCACCGGCCCTGCGCGTAGGCCGCACGGAGGTGTCGTCTCGCCCCAGAAGGCGCCCGAGCATGCAGTGGTGCAGACTGCAGCCCCAATAATGGTGGATTCAGGGGGATTCCTGAGAGAATGAAGGATTTTGGGTGCTGAAGCGGCCTCAACTCTGAACTGTGTGCCCTGCTCCCTGGCAAAAGGGGTGCTCCTTCCCCCACTGGTGGGTGCAGGCTGTCCAAGGCCCGAAAACCAAAAACAAAGGAGAAAACAAAATAAAAAGAACACAGAAGAGGGACACATCGCCACCTCACAGACCTGATCCTTAGGGAGACCGCCTGGCTAGAATCAAAGGGTCAGCATTTGCGCAAAATCCTAAAGAGGCCTTCTGTGGTGCCAGTGCTCGTCTGGCAGTGATCCACGTCACCAGACTTTATCGGTCAGTGGTGCACGGCGCGACGACATGGCTGATGAACAGGCGGACCCGGCTCCAGCCTCACTCGCATGCCTCTGTGACGTCCTTACCGCCATTCAGCCAGTTGGCTGACCCAGCGACTGCGGCGCCTCGATGGAAGCGATGGATGGGCCGCCTCAACCACTATTTCACGGGGACTCGAGAGCACGACGGCAAGGTGAAGCGATCTCTCCTCATGCACTTTGGAGGTGATGAGCTCTACGAGCTGTTCAAGTCGCTACCCAACACCGGACCGAATGACGATTACGACGCCGCCATTGCCGCATTGAACAAGTACTTTGATCCCCAAATGAACCCGAATTACTAACGGTTCAAACTGCTCGTCAAGGGGAAACGGAAACTATGGACATGTACTATGCGAGGCTCAGAAAGCTGGCGGCCACCTGCATGGGCATAGACCACAACGACGAAATCAGGGTGCAGTTGATCGCCGGGTGTAAGGCGGTGTCCTTGCGGCGCCTCATCCTGCTTCAGCCAGGCATCTCCCTAGACGAGATTTTGATCCTAGCCGGCTCGCACGAGCTCTCTGATAAACGTGCGGAGGAAATGGAGACGGTGAGACTGAGAAACACGTCAGGGGTGGTGACACCCAAGCCAGTGCGGATAAAGGAAGAGGTAGTGGAAGCCATCCAAAGACGCCCAGGAGGAGCACAATGACGAGGTACAGGACCAAGGCCCAGCAGCAGGTGCGGATACTGCGGTTTCGATCACGGGGACCAGGAAAGATGCCCCGCGAGAGGGCAGGCATGTGCGAAGTGCGGGAAAGCCAACCACTATGCCAGCGTGTGTTGTGGGCGAGGAGGAAGAGCATGTGGCGGTGCTCCCAGAGGACGTCCGGGGAGTCTGAAGCATCTCACACTGGAGGACCGGGAGTACGGAGTAGCACCAGACACGGCCGTATACGCGGCGTACTAGGAGGACGATGACTTGACGTGATTTCATTCACGGGTTATGCGGGCAAGAAAAGACGACCACCTCCTATGTGCCAAGTCCATGTCAATGGATCTCCCATACAGGCCCTGATAGACACCGGAGCGTCCGTGAATGTCATGGACTCCTACCAGTTTGACCGGCTGCAGCCCAAACCAACGCTCGTACCAAGCAAAACCAGGATCTTCACGTACAGGGGCACTGAGCCACTCCCACTGAGGGGTATGATCGAGGTAGAAGTATCAAGCGAGACCCACACGCTGACAGCGACATTCCATGTCATCGAAGGTGGAACAGGCACGATCATAGGATGCCATACGGCGGAGGATCTCGAGCTGGTGTTCTTTGCGAGACAGGTGCACGAAAACCACTCGGAGGACATCATGAAAGAATTCACTCAACTCTTCACGGGGCTAGGCAACCTCAAGAACTTCCAGGTGAAACTACATATCGATGGTAGTGTCCAGCCAAGAGCACTCCGACACCGACGGATACCGCTGGTGGAGCAAGAGCTGCAGACCCTGGAAGACATGGGAGTCATAGAGAAAGTATCGGGTCCCACGCCTAAGCCCAAACAACCAGGCGCCATTCGCCTGTGTGTGGATATGCGGCTCCCCAACCAAGCCATCAGAAAGGAGCGGCACGTGACCCCGACGATCGACGACATCGTCGCGGATTTAAACGGAGCCCAGTGGTTTTCCAAACTAGACCTTAACTCGGGATACCACCAGTTAGAGTTAGCTCCGGAGAGCAGGTATATCACCACCTTCTCAACGCACGTGGGGTTGAGGAGGTATACCAGACTCAGCTTTGGGGTGTCGTCCGCAGCACAGGTTCTTCAAAACGTGATCCAAGAAACCCTTTCCGGCCTCGTCTGAGTGATCAACCTGATCGACGATATTCTTATAAACTCTAAAAGCCTCGAAGAGCACCACGACAGGCTACGAGCGACCCTACAGCGATTGGTGGACTGTGGCCTCACTCTACATCGGAAGAAGTGTGAATTCTACCAAAGCTCCATAGTCTTCTTCGGGTACGTGTTCTCCAGGGATGGGCTCAGAGTGGACCCTCGAAAGGCGGCGGCAATCCGGAATGCTCCAGTGCCGCAGAATCAAACGGAGATTAGAAGTTTCCTTGGCATGGCAACGTACTGTGGCCGTTTCCTCCCGAATCTCGCCACGCTGTCAGAGCCCCATAGGCAGCTAACGAAGACCAGGACGCCATGGGCATGGACGCCGCGGGAGGAAGCCGCGTTTCAAGAGGTCAAGAAGGCGCTGTTGGACCAAACAACAATGGCATATTTCCATCCTGGACGGAACACAGAGCTAGTGGTAGACGCCAGCCCGGTGGGGCTTGGCGCGGTACTTCTGCAAGAAGCACGGCAAGGAGTCTACGCGCCAGTAGCATATGCCAGTCGGGAGTGGTCACCAACGGAGACACGATACACGCAGATCGAGCGCGAGGCCCTGGCCATCCGTTGGGCCTGCCAGCACATTCACCTGTACCTGTTTGGCCACCCATTCAAAGTCGTAACCGACCACAAGCCTCTACTGCCGCTATTCAGCGGATCAAACAGGCTGGCACCACCAAGGATCGAACGGTGGGCGGTCCAGCTGCAAGCATACTCATTCCAACTGGTTTTCCTCCCGGGTGCCAACAACCCGGCGGATTTCCTATCAAGGCACCCGTCGCAAGGGGAAGTGAGAACACCTTCGGACGACAGTATGAGAACGGAGGCGTTCGTGCAGATGATCGAAGATGATGCTTGCCCGTTGGCAATCACCAAGGAGGAGCTGTGTGAAGCCACGGATCTGGACGCCACACTTCAGCGGGTCAAAGAAGCTCTCGCCACAGGGTGCTGGCACAGGTTTCTGGACGGAATAGCCAGCCTCATTGAAGAAGAGCAAAACGCTAGGAGGCAGCTATGGAAAGTGCGTCACAAGCTCAGCACTGGAGTCAGGCCTGGTGCTTCGGGGACAGAACATCGTGGTCCCACAGAGCATCCAGAGGCGTCTCATGTCCATAACCCATCAGGGTAACAAGGGAGCCGGGAAAACAAAGGCGAGGCTCAGGTCCAAAGTAAGGTTCCCGGGCATGGACCGGTTGGTCGAAGAGGAGGTGCGAACCTGCCACTCGTGTGCCATACCCGGAGCGGACCCGATTCTTGCACCTATAATTACGGAGGAGCCATGTAACACGCCCTTGACCAAGGTGAGCATCGATTTCGGCAGTTTTCAGGACGGCCGGCACACGACGGTCGTCATAGACTCATGCACAAAGTTCCTGGTGGTCGAACTAGTGTCATCCACTGCGTTCACACAGGTACATCCGGCTCTTGAAAAAGTATTCACATCCTTTGGGCTACCGGAGGAGATAAAATCAGACAACGGCCCGCCCTTCCAAGGGCAGGAGTTTCAGGACTTCCTACAGCGGAGGGCGGTCAAACACCGAAGAATCACACCTCAATGGCCCCAGGCCAACGGGGAGGTTGAGCGATTCATGAGAACCCTCAATAGGGCGATGCGCATAGGGGTGGACCTACACCAAGACCCTGAAACCTGCCTCCATCAGTTCCTGTTTGCATCTCGGCAGACGCCACACGCAACGACCGGTTGCGCTCCGGCTACCCTCCTTCTGAACCGGCATCCGTGGGACCTCATCCCTGAAGCGACAAACTGGGCGCCGCCGGACGTGGACCCAATACGAACACAGCTAAGGAGCCAACAAACCAACGACAAGGCCATCCTACGCAGAGGGGCCAGAGTCCCAAACATCCAGGTGGGGTCTAGAGTAATCCTGAAAGATAGGCACCCCGGCTGGAAGTTCCGCACGCCCTATGAGCCGGAAGAATGGGTCGTCATCCAGGTAAACGGGATAATGATCACAGCCCAGAGGGGGCGACACACAGTCATGAGGAATGTGTCGTGGTTTAGGGTGGCACCAAGCAATCAGCAGAGGGTGCCAAGCGACCCCAAGGACGAGGAGGAAGATGAGGTGCCTAATCTTACCGGCAGTCAGGAGGAGGGTGTCCCGAGTCCAGGGGCCAACGCAGCACCGCGGCCAGGCCACGAGGACGAGAATCCAGGGAGCCCCAGCCACGGTGTAGCCGCGGAAGAGTTCTGCAAGTGTTTAAAATGAGTTATATGTCCTCTCGAAAGAGGACATTGGAATGAAGCAGATTTTCCACACTCAAGCTACCATTATCTGGTATGATGGCTGCACACTCTGAGGAATTGTGTCGGTTTTACCTGCTGTCCACGATCTAATCCCAAATTTCCCACTTCACCTTTTTTGTGATCTTGGGAAACTCACTGAACCCGCACTACTACTCAGTTTCTTTTGCAGGGATTATTTTAAATGTGAAACACAAACCATATTAACACCATTATTAAAATAAGACAACTTCACCCAAAAGTATGGAGTGCAAGCAATATTTTCTACAGCCACTTTAAAAGGTGCAGAAAGGTAAGGTGTATTAATGAACTGCAAAAAACATGTTAATTTAATTAATTTCTAATTTAAAACATTTATAAAGCGCAGCGTGCACCGAACGGTTTCTTGGCGCTAGTGGAGGGTATTGGCAACAGAGGCAAAGTAGGAGCCTGTGGTAGAGCAGGGGGGGGAGGTTACACAGGGAAGGCCTGTTTAAAAAGAAACGTTTTTAGTTCACATAATGGGTAGCCGCCCGGAGATGGTCAGGGAGGGAGTTCCAGAGAGTGGGGGCCAAGGTAGAGAAGTTGGTCCCTCCCCACTTTTTACGTCTGAAACGTGGGATTTGAAGGAGGAACTTGGAAGAAGAGCGAAGCTCTCTGGTGGGAACGTATTCTTTTAATAATGAAGAAATAAAGGCGGGGGCAGTGCCTTGACGGGCCTGGAAAACCGTGCAGGCAGTTTTAAAAAGGGAGCGTTCCTTGACAGGAAGCCAGTGGAGCTCCCTGAGAAGGGGTGTGGAGTGGTGGTAGCGTGGGAGACCAAAGACCAACCGAGCAGCCTGGTTTTGGACCATCTGGAGCCTCCTCAGGCTGTATGCTGGTATGCCGTTGTAGAGGGCGTTGGCGTAGTCCAGCCGTGATATTACCAATGCGGCCATGATCATTTTGAGTGCCTGGGGGGAAAAGAAGCGAGAGACAGTGCGGATAATTCAGAGGGTGAGGAAGCAGGAGGAGACTACAGAGCTGATTTGAGAGTGGAGGGTGAGCTGATTGTTCATTTTGACCCCCAATGTTTTGACCGTGATAGAAGGAATAGGGGCGGGACCAAGGGAGGAGGGCCAGAAGAGAGAGTTCCAGGGACTGGAAGAACCCCCGGTGAGAACCAACTCGGTTTTATCCGGGTTCAACTTGAGATGGTTGTGGTTCATCCAGTCCCTGATGAAGGTCATGGTGGACTGGAGGCTAGAGACAGAGAAGGGAGAGGAGGATAAGTCAAAGATGAGCTGGAGGTCATCCGCGTAATTGTACACGGTAACCTCCAGCTGCTGAAGAGCGAAAATGAGGGGAGAGATATAGAGATTGAATAGTAAAGGAGACAGAGAGGAGCCCTGGGGAACACCACAAGTGACGGGGAGTGGGGTGGTTGTGAAGTCTCCCAGCCGGACCGCCTGGTTACGGTCCCTCAGGAAGGAGGAAAGCCACACCAGGGCTGATCCCTCAATTCCAGCCGCCTTGACACGGAACAGTAAGATGGTGTGGTCCACCGTGTCAAATGCGGCGGAGAGATCGAGGAGTACCAGCGCCTGGTGTTAGTTATGATCCATACCCTTCCTGAGGTTGTCAAGGACTGATACCACGACTGATTCAGTCGAGTGCCTGGGTCGGAAGCCAGCCTGGCGGGAAGCCAGTCCCCCATTGGCCTCTACGTGGGCGCTGAATACCGCGGTGACATGGCGCTCCAGCACCTTGCCCAGATAGGGCAGCAGGGAAATGGGGCGGTAATTGGCTGAGATGGACGGATCAGCGCCAGGCTTCTTTAAGATGGGCACTATGGTAGCTGATTTGAGCGCAGGGGTCACTACTCCCTGCGCTAGAGAGCTATTGAGGAAAGTGATGGGGGGTTCAGGGCAAGAGGAGTAAATTTGTTGCAGGATTCGCGCCGGACAGATGTCTGCCGGGGAACCAGACTTAACTTTGGGGAGTATCTCCAGAAATACCTCCTCAGTGAGGGGAGGGATGGAGGTAAGATGATTTTGGACAGTAGGAGGAGAGGGATCAATAAAGGCAGACGAGGGGGGGGGATGTTGGCCTTGATGGTAGCGATCTTGTCGAGAAAGTAAGTGTTAATTTGGTTGCATAGAGGCTGGGATGGGGGGATTTGGGGTGAAGCTCTGTCGGAATAAGCCAGGTCATTCACTATACCGAAGATTTCCCTGGGTTTATTCTCAGCTGACATTATTTTTGATGAAAAATAGGAGGTTTTGGCGGCAAGGATTGCAGTCTTGTATTCGGCAAGTGATGTAAGATAGAGGATTTTGAATGAGGGGCAGTAATTTTTTCTCCAGTGCCTCTCTGCCTGTCGAACAGACAGTTTTAGCTCTTTTAGGTGGTCATTGAACCACCTGTTCGACTCCTTGGGTCGCCGGACGGAAATGCGACGCAAGGGAGCCACTGAGTCACAACCTCTAGCCAACCAAGCATTAATAGTGTTGGCTTGAGAGTCGGACGGAAGACCAGAGAGGGTCGGAGTAGAGTTCCGAAGGTGAAAGGTCAGTGTGGGAAAATCAACTCTGTTCCAATTCCGCGCCCAGGTATTTTTGGCGTGTAGGACTTTGGATACCGGGTTGAGAGAGATGGAGAAAGAAATAAGGGCATGATCGGACCAAAGACAAGGAGAGACCGTCACCGGGGAAACTGGAAGGTTGAGGGACCAAACCTGGTCAAGTATGTGACCGTGAGAGTGAGTGGGAACAGAGATGTGTGACACAAAATTCAGAGATAGAAGAGACTCCGTGAATTCTTTCGAGGCAGTGCACTCAGAAGGGTCCGAGGGCCAGTAATTGAAATCCCCTAACACCAAGACCGAAGCGTAGTTAACCACCATATTGGCCAGCATGTCTTGAAATGCCGGCAAAAACAGAGGGGAAGACTGGGGAGGGTGGTACATTAGAAGACAAGTAATGGGGGGGAGAAGACGAGGGAGCGGACTGTAAGGAATTCGGTGGAGGGAATGGGGGGAGAGGGAAGGGTTTGAAAATTCAATTCCGACCGGGCGATTAACGCCACACCACCGCCAACCCTACCCGTCGGACGGTCGGCGCGTAAGGCAACATAGGGAGGGGGGAGGGTAGCCAAGAGAATGGGGAGGGAGGAATCACAGAACCAGGTTTCGGTCAAGAGCAGTAAGTCAGGCTTCTCAGAATCGAGCAGGACAAAGAGCTCATGATGGTGCTTGACCGCTGACCTGGTGTTGAGTAAGAGAACAGATAATGATGGAGTAGAAGGAAGGGGGTCAGTCGGGGAAGGGCATTCTGGCGGAGAGGCGGGCAGGGAGGACGGCGATGTAGGAATGGGAGAAGGGACAAGCCCTAGTGAGACAATGTGCCTGCGCACGGATTCTGAGAGTGGCCAGTGACCTTGGAGGGTGGTAAGCTCTTCAGAAGAGTATGAGATAAAATTGGCATGGAGTCGTGCCCCTAGCCCCGTCCGGCCGCGGACGGGCGCAGACGGGCTTGCCTTAGGCGCGCCTTCGGCGCGCAAACGGCGCGCCCGCTGCGCACGTCCGCTGCGCGTTCTGTAGATGCACATTTGAAATAGGAGGCCTCAAGGGCGGGAAGAGGGCGTGGCCAGGAGGTGGGCGTGGCCAACTGCGAGGGACGCCGGTGCAAGGGGTCACGTGAGCGCTAGATCCGCTCCGTGATGCCCAAATGCAAAGTGCTTGATAAGGTGTCTAAATAAGGTTTAAAATCACATAAAATCAAATAAGCTCACAAACCGCGTCTACTCCCGGCTTTTCGCCTCAGGAGACAAACCCAACCGAGCGCTAGAAGATCGGCGCTTATGAAGGGCGGGAAGAGGGCGTGGCCAGGAGCTGGGCGTGGTCAACGGCGAGGGACGCAGGTGCAAGGGGTCACGTGAACGCTAGATCCGCTCCGTGATGCCCAAAGTGCAAAGTGCTTGATAAGGTGTCTAAATAAGGTTTAAAATCACATAAAATCAAATAAGCTCACAAACAGCGTCTACTCCCGGCTTTTTGCCTCAGGAGACAAACCCAACCAAGCGCTAGAAGATCGGCGCTTATGAAGGGCGGGAAGAGGGCGTGGCCAGGAGGTGGGCGTGGCCAACGGCGAGGGACGCCGGTGCAAGGGGTCACGTGAGCGCTAGATCCGCTCCGTGATGCCCAAAGTGCAAAGTGCTTGATAAGGTGTCTAAATAAGGTTTAAAATCACATAAAATCAAATAAGCTCACAAACCGCGTCTACTCCCGGCTTTTCGCCTCAGGAGACAAACCCAACCAAGCGCTAGAAGATCGGCGCTTATGAAGGGCGGGAAGAGGGCGTGGCCAGGAGGTGGGCGTGGCCAACGGCGAGGGACGCCGGTGCAAGGGGTCACGTGAGCGCTAGATCCGCTCCGTGATGCCCAAAGTGCAAAGTGCTTGATAAGGTGTCTAAATAAGGTTTAAAATCACATAAAATCAAATAAGCTCACAAACAGCGTCTACTCCCGGCTTTTCGCCTTTTCGGAGACAAACCCAAATTTCCGGTTGATAAAATCAACCCTCGATTGCTGTGCTGGTAGCTGGGGTGTCACACTCTCTCTCTGGTCGAAGTGCATTTCAATGGAATGATTACTTATAAGTTATAATCCATCTTCTTCAGGACCTGTTATTTTATAATTTATAATGGGTGGAGGAGGGGTGGGGAAATCTTATACGCTAATCTTCTGCGATGTAATTGGAGTCCTAGTGAAAACAGCGCCACTACTTTATTCAGTATACTTGATTTTAACAACAAAATGCTGCAAGTGTCCTGTCATGAACAACCTCTTCGTATTATTTCTCCTTACCAGGCATAGTTAGCCCTATCGCAATCTGTATAACGTCCGTGTTTCTCTTATGGCTCTCGGATTTTTGCGTTTCTATTTCTTCACATTGTCTGCAATGCAAATTTCCTCTCCAATTCGAACCTCTACACGTACTGCCGATAACAGCCGCCTGACGTATATCCTTCTTCTCCGGTAAGCCAAAAGCCATGATAGGGTGTGGAATCGATTTTAAATTAACAAATGCAATCTCTAAAACAGACAACTTTCGCTAGTGGCTTTTTCATCATGGCTGCCAACAGGCTGATACCTTATCTGTGTAAACACATTCAACAGAGGGGTCGAGCTCGCCCATGCAGAAACACCTAGCATTACCAGTAAACACAGCTCCCCTCGCTCATTACCATTTTCACTAACTGACTTTCTCTAAACATGCATAAATGATGACACTCGTGTAGCGCCGCTCTGCACAATGCTGACCTCGAGGGGCTTTGGTGGGTAGTGAAAACACCCACAAACTGTTTCAATGCCTGTAAAAGATCATGCAGGTTTTCATGGGTTGTCACAGCCATAAATGATACCTTTTGACCACTAGACTGTGCTACTTTTAGCATAAATGTGAAAAAGGTACCCACGTGAGCAACACTGTGGCCTTCAGTGAGTGGACTGATAGATTCATACAATGTAGACAACTCTCCCCCACCACAGTTCCATACCAGTGGGTAACTTATTTAGAAGAAAGCGATTTAATAATACACAGTGGCACACGGCCGGCTGGTAATAACAAGTGCAGCCCGTCATGGGACGTGAACGTCTCTTTACAGGGCGGATAGAAGATGTGCACGCGGGGACGGCCTTCACTGGCGACAAAAAAAAAGTCCAATGTATTATGCATCCAATCCCTGCGTGCACATCTTCGGTCTCGTTTGTCTACCCGCGTGCACGCTGGAATCGTATCGATTCCAAAAGGCCTCTGCATGGCAGAGCAGCGCATGCGCTGCTTTCGCCAGGCCGAGACCTAAAAATCGTTCTCTGAAAGGGGCAGTCCGTTTTCAACAGTCGTCTACATTAAACCTAAGCTGATCACAGATGGCACAGCGCCCACGGCAAGACAACGGAGAGCCCGCAGCACACCCAGGCGCGCGCAACGCCTATTGGGCTCAACGGGCTTCAACAAAATCTCCAGAAACAAACTGTTCAGTGCCATAAATGTAAATCCAGTGCTTGTATAGCGCACAAATCACCCCCGAAGGGGTATCTCGGCACTGGGGGCCGTTGGGAAGATTAAGCGAGCTATTGCCCAGAGTCGCATGGTGCTGGGCAGACCCCTGCCGCCGGAGCCAGAGATTGAACCGTGATCCCAGCGCCCGTCGCCCTGGCGCCACACCTCTCCCCTCTACACCTCTGAAACATAAAATAACACACAATATACAAGTTTCAATTTACGTGCTGCTGGGTAGGACTTGTGTACATAAATTAACACAATGCTGAGTAGCACGCAGTCTGTGTAGGTTGGTCCTTGGGTACCCCACATGGGTACTAAGTGCTATGCAAATGCCACAGCGCAATGTGCAATCCCATATGCAAACAGCATAACTTTTTTTTACAATTTTACATCCTCGGATTGCATGCTCTCAAAAGGCCTCCTCTGTATTCCTAAAACTATGCATGAAAAATGTTCCTAGACTTAAAACTAGCAACTGTTCTCTCTGGTTCCATGTCCACTGAATCACCGTCTCCTTACCTTGCATCTTTAACATATATTACTCTCTAAGTATAGCTTACTCTAAGCTGCATGCCTGCTCTCTATTATATTCCTGCAAATTGTCAAACTTTCCTCACAGATCTGAAACCATATCTCTGCAACCAAACAATACCTAATCTTCTCTCGCCTATCTATTCATCTCATGAACCATCACCACGAAAATGCCGTAATTTACTGGTAACTCTCTTCGAGTTGCAACTAAGTTATCCTTTGTTTGAAACAAAATGAGAAAACACTTTTGCATCATTTAACTGTTTTATGTCAGCAATATGTGGACATGGGTGATGTGCTTTTTCAAAGGCCTGTTTGTCTGACGCATGTCAATGCATATGTGTACAGGTCCTTCACCGTCCTTTTTGGGCACTACCACTATGGGAGAAACTCATCGCATCGGACCAGTAGAATGCTGAATAATGTTATGCTTTAGGTACAATTCAAATTATTTTTCAACAGCTTCTTATAAAAGAAAGACATTTATCTAGGTCCCTTAGCAACAGGACCGGAACTCTTCATTATTTATTCAACAGGATCATCGCTTCGGTTGCTCTTCTGGATTGTCAAAGGCCTGGGAAACAAACTGAAGAGGGGGATAGTGCTACAGTTCTTTAAACATCAAGCACCGGATGTAGTTCTCTTGCAGGAGAAACGTCTAGTTGGTAACATCAGTAAGGTCCTAGATAGGTGGGGATACAGACTAATAGCCCATGTTGAGTAAAGGAAAGCTGGGGCCAGCATCGGCCCCGCCGCCATTATGGTGGTCAGCCGTGCCCCCGTATCTTTCCCATTCCGTTGGCCCCCGCATTGGCTGGGGGCCGTGCCCCGGAAGCGATCGGATCGCTTCCGGGTCATGGAAGACTCCGCCGCGCCCTGGAAGTGATCAGATCACTTCCGGGGTGCGGGTGATCCCCTCACCAGGAACCAGTTTCAGCTGGTGGATGTGCGGTCCTATAAAGCCGGGGCGGAGCGCGAAGGGCAGTCTCTTTGCTCTCCGCTCCCCTCGGCAGCACACCCGTCGCGTGTGCCTCATCCCTTGGGAGGACCTTTAACCTTTTTTCTTTTACTTCCTGCAGGCTGCGTCTTGGAATCGGACGAGTGGGAGGAACGCTGATATCTCGCCGAAGTACTTGGCGCGGAGCCGTGCAGTTGTGAAATTGACAAGGCTGCGGCTTGGATTCGGACGAGCGGGAGGAACGCCGATATCTCGCCGAAGTACTTGGCTTGGTGCGGAGCCGTGCAGTTGTGAAATAGACGAGGGAGGTCCCTTCGAAGGCCTGTTTCGTTGCACGCGGATTGTCCTGCGCTGAGATTGGCGAGAGCGCTTTACGGTTCTCTGTCGGAAGCGCGGTGATGGAAGTGCAGTATGGTAGGTTGGCGGAGCGCTGCGTGCCGGTTGTTGAAGGTAAATGATCAGCGCGCGGGAGCGGTTAAGAGTGGGTGCTTGCAGGCGTGTAGGTACTTCCTCCGAGCGCGATGGGGTAAGTCTGCTGGGGCAGTCATTGGAGGTAAAATCTTGGCACGAGCTCACGCGCGTTTCAAATATCCTAGTTTTGTGGTATGTTATAGAGATTTTGTATAGCGCCCATCACCACCGGTCTCTAAGCGCTTAAACAGAAAGAACATACTGTCACCCCAAAAAAGGCATCTGCCCTCTCTGATTATGTCGAAAGTGATGCTTTTGTAAATAGGTACGTCTTAAGTTTCTTCCTGAAGGAAAGAAGCTGAGAATCTTCCTTCAGACTGGCTGGTAGCTCATTCCAGAGCCGCGGAAGAATCACCGAGAGGGCACTGCCTCCTTTAGTTTTTAATTTAAATCTGGGTTGAGTCAGATTGGAGGCCTGACCTGAACGCAAGGGTCTGCCGGGAACATACCTCCTTAGGCGCTGCTTAATGTACTCTGGGGCTTTGCCAAACAGAACTTTATGGGCCACACAGAGACATTTGATCTGAACCCTGAACTTCACAGGCAACCAGTGCAGCTTGCAGAGGAGTGGGGTTGCATGTGAATTTCTCGGCAGAGAAAAGATCAATCTGGCTGCGTCGTTCTGCACGACCTGCAGCTTCCTCAGCAACTTCTGTGGCAACCCCAGATATAGAGCGTTGCCATAGTCTAGCCTCAAGATGACTGTAGCAGAGACGATGGTTTGTAGAGTGGAGGCTGAAAGAATAGGGGTCAGCTTGCGCAGTGGTCTCATCACACCTGTGCAGGAACCCACCACGGCCGAGACTTGAGGGGCCATGGTAAGATCTGCATCAATCTTTAAACCTAAACTTTTTACCACCATACCAGGAGTGGGAGTTTTTCCTAATTCTGGGGGCCAGTACAGATCACCCCAAGGATTAGCCTTGTTGGTGAGCACCAGTACCTCCGTTTTCTCAGCATTCACCTTTAGAAAGTTGTTAGTCATCCAATTGACCGTGAATCTGAGCAAGTTCCTCACTGATTCCTGAGCCTCCCTGGTATCTTTCAGCTGCACCAGCAGCGGAGTATCATCTGCGTAGTTAAAGATTTCACAATTCCTACGCGTGAGCTCCTCCATCAGTGGTTGTAGGTAGATGTTAAAAAGTATGGGGGAGAGTGCGGACCCCTGGGGTACACCCCATGTCACCTCACTAATCCCAGACAACTGATCTTCCATCTGGACCCTCTGAGTGCGTCCTGATAGGAAGGAGTTAAGCCACTCGAGCGCCTGTCCTGTAATCCCCAGCTTAGTGATACGGTCCAGCAAGATGGTGTGGCTGACCGTATCAAATGCTGCCGACAGGTCTAATAGAATTAGTGCGCACGGCTGTTTCATGTCTGCTCTGAATCAACTCATCGGTAACCGTGGCCATCACTAGCTCTGTGCTATGCTGTGGCCGGAAACCAGCCTGCCTGGCATGGAGTAGGTGGTGTTCCTCCAGATAGTTGGCTAGGGTAGTCAGGACGTGTTTTTCTAAGATCTTACTCAGGAGTGGCAGCTGGGAGATAGGCCTATAGTTTTTCAGTACCTTAGCATCGGCTCCCGCTTTCTTGAGGAGTGGGGAGACTCTAGCTTCCTTCAGCTGGGCTGGAAGATAACCCGCTTCTAGTGAGGCATTCAGTAAACTCAGCAGCTGAGGCTGAATACCTGGTAAGGCCAGTTTGAAAATTTTCGGGGGACAGGGATCTGTGCTGGAGCCTGATTTGACATAGCTGACAAGCTCCCCCAGTCGCACCTCATCGATATATGGGAAGCTGTTCAAGGTCCCGATTAGCATCTGACTGTCTGGGCAGAGTGGCAAAGGCCGTCCAGCTGGAAGCATAGTGATATCCATCAGAATATCCTGTACCTTCTGAAGAAAAAAACCTTGAAAGGTATCACAAACAGGTTGATCACCCGCAAGACTTTTCTCGCCTAGCTGCGTGAGTTCCCTTAAAATCACAAAGGTCTCCCTTTGTTTGTTTGTAGCCTCCCTGATTCTGTTCTCATAAAAGGCGGATTTCCTAGCTAGGATGTCCAACTTATAGCTAGCAAGAAGTGATTTGAAGATTAAGGACTCTGCTGGACAGTAGTTGAGTCTCCACCTGCGCTCCGCCTTGCGGAGGGTTTGCTTCTTTTTCTTAAGTGAAGCGTCAAAGCATGGGGCGCCCTTTCCTTTTGTTCTGGTCCTCTCCATTCGCTCCGGGGCGAGTTTATCTAGAGCGGACCGGATCCAGGTCATCAAGGCAGTGGTGTCAGAGTCCAGGTTCGTTTGTGTCATTTATTTTGGGGGGGGGGGGGGGGGGGTGGAGACGAAAGCAGAGTCGAGATTAAGGAATCAGCCTCAATCTTCTTCCAAGACCGGACTTTCCCCCGCAGTCGCTTTGAAGCAGCCGGCAAAGGATCTCCCGGAACCCAGCATTTGATCAGAAAATGGTCTGACCAAATACAGGGGCTAACTTCAGTTATTTCCATGAGGGACAGGGAGGACCAGACGAGGTCAAGTGTATGGCCCTTCACATGGGTAGGACCCAGTACTAGTTGTTTTAAGTTAAGGGCAGAGAGATTAGTTTCGAACTCTGTCTCAGTGGGCTCTCTGGGAACCTTATCCCAATGATAATTGAAGTCACCTGTCACTATGAGGGACTTATATCTAGAGGCCAAGTCTGTCAGCAGTTCAAAAAAGGTGTCATTAAAATCAGGTGAACTCTGGGGTGGACGGTATACTAGCAACAGCATGATGCATGAGGATTTAAGTGATATTTTTATCCCTAGCAGCTCTGCACAATCACAGTTTTCTGTATGGTTGTTTCTACCACCTTTCAGGTGATCTGCTGTGCGTCAAATGATAGGCGTACTATAACAGTTTGGCCCAAGGAGAAATTAAGCGGAGTAGCTATTTTCGGAGCTATGCACAGGATGCAAGATTTGCTGTTCCTTGTTTGTTCTGTAGCTATGCTGATCTACAATGCGTGCATTTGTTCTGCCTGGTTTATGGTATATATGCTGTTTGCCTAGCTACGCTGATCTACAATGCGTGCATTTCTTCTGCCGTGGTTTATAGTATATATGCCTTTTGCCTAGCTATGCTGATCTATAATGCGTGCATTTAGTATTTATACATCATCTGAATAGGGCGTACCACCTAGTTTCGAAACGTAAGGGGCTGTTTACTTGTCTGACATGTTCCTCATGGTTCACTGAGTCTCTTCCTGTGGCACCGAATATAGGATGGCTGCAGTTTCAGTTTGGGGCCTATTCCGGACTCACTGGAATTCATGGCAGGACTGATATGAATCTTAGTATAAAACACAGTAGCAGCCGCGGCCGATGGTTGCCGTGCGGTGGAGCAAAGGCGCGATGAGGAGAAGCGCCGACATCATTGTGGGCTGCAGGGTGGCTTGACCACGGGGCGAAGTGTGCATTACATCAAGCAAGAGTTAGATAATGGCGCGTTCAATGTGTTTTAAGGTACTCTTTGCTTCAGGACTAAGATGTTGGGAAATAGCGCTTTTATTAAGGAGCGCTTGCTGCGAGGTTGCATCGCACGCTATAGCAAGGGGGGATCAGCTGATGTGGCATTGAATGGATGAGCTGTTCTGTGAAGCATGTTCCTTATACAAGCGCCTGCTGGTCCTCGGGAGAGTCACGGTGGCAGAATACTTAAGGTCTTAGACTCCTATTCTCAAGGTTGTAGATGTATGTGACAATAAGTTAGTTGCAAGAAATGTTGTGGTTTGCTTGGCATTACTGCGCAGCTCGCTCTTGAGGGCAATTTCACATTGCAGGGGTTATCGTTTTCAGCGTGGAGGTGGGACATCTGAGCAGCCATGTTGGGGTTGTGTATTCCCCATAGTGTTAGCGCCGCATTTAGGCGCTTGTGGGGTCAGGGGCGGGGCAGATTATGTTATGAAAGCTCTGATGATTTTTGAAAGGTATTTGGTGACAAACATGTGGGAAGCAAGGGTGGTTCATGGCACTTTTACTTTATCATGCCAATTTTCCTGGGTCAGGGGAGGCGCAGCTGCCCCCAGCCTCTGCGGATGCGGCACCCGACCTTGTTTTTGCTGGAATCTAGATGACAGGCAACTGGGTTCAACGCGGGGGCTGCGCAGCAGTTGGTATGCTAAAACTACAAGTGTCAAGCCACCTTAAAACGAATTAGCTATTGTCAACAATGTACTTGCACCATCGGAAGCGGTTTTGGGGTCTGTAGCTCGTTGGTGCGGGTTACTATGGCACTATATTACTTGGGCATTGATGCTGGGGTATTCCTTAAATGGGATTATAAAATGTAAAGTATCTGCAGCTATGCTGTGCACTTACTATTGGCTATGGTGGGCATGGCTGACTTTCCCTTTATGATTTTTAGCCACAACTTGTCTTTTAAGTATTACTTCACAGTGAACTTTGAGCACCTCTAACAATGGGTGATCTTTCCACCAATATTTCACGCATTTGGTTCAAAGGATATGTACAATTTATCTCCGGGGGGTGCGTCGTGAGACCTACAGGCTTTCGCCGTAACATATGAACAATTGTGGGGAGGTTCCTCGCCGGCCTGTTTGGTTATTCAGGCCTGTTTTCTGGTCACTTTTGCCTTTTGGTCATAAATGGCAGGGCCTTTCCATCCTTTTAGACTATATATGTTCGTGTATTAAGCTATCTATACAAGGAGGGTTTTGTTCGGCTGACTGACCAATGTTAGATCTGGGGGTCTCTGGTTGGCAGGGTAGGTACCACTGTCCAAGTAGGGACTCTTGCCTCTAGTCAGGGAAAGGGGGATACACAGTTAAGATAACCCCTGCTCGCCTTCTAGGTAGCTTGGCCCGAGCAGTCTAGGCTATCAAAGGCAATGTGTAAAGTATTTGTACCAACACTCACAGTTAACACAGTGAAATCGCCACAGATTTACTCCACACCAGTTTTAGAAAATAAGGTATCTTTACTAAAAACTTTCACAACACCAAATACTACAGAAAACCAACATACAATTAAAAATGATCTGCAGTGAGTGAGTGGCTAGGGTAGTGTTTAGCCCAGGGATTTCTTGACTGCTCAGGTTAGGCAGCCGCAATTGGACCTCACGCTGCCTGGTTCTGAAAGCACACAGTCAGCCAGCGATCCCATTTTTAGCTCTGAGAAATCCTTTGATGTATGCCTTAGCTGATTCCATGGGATCGCAAATGCAGTGATAGGATTAGATCCATCATTTTATCATGCCCGTTTTGAAACACAGAGAGACGGCATTTTTGCTGCAAATACTGGAATTAGGTTTCCCGGATGGTTCTATTAAACAGCAGCAACGTGCTCAGATTCTAGGAGCTGGAGTCTTACAAGAAACTATCACTGGGCAATTCTTGTAATACACCTTTAGCGTGACAAGGGGGGCCGGTGCTTGAGAATGCAAAGCGCTCAATGGTACATGCCCATGCGTGTTTTAAGGGTCACATAGAAAGGTGGCAGCGGCAAGGTTTTTGGGGCGCTAATGGCCTGGCCGGGGGGCATTTTGTTGCCATCAGAAGGGCCAAATCATTGGCATTTGCAGTACAAAACGTGACTTTACTTTCAGTGGCCATTCACATCTAGACTTCCAAGCTGTCATATGTTGAGGTCAGTCTTGCGAGGCGGTGGCCCGGGTGGGGTAACCCAAGCGCATTGCAAATGACATCTATACATTAGAAACCCGTTAGGTCACAGGGGGGTGCAGCAATATATGCCGGTGGTTGTCACAGAGTACCGGTTCACCCAGGTGCTCTACTGGTAGATATGCATATTACTAAGTTATTGTGTCACACACTATCTCTGCACCCAGGTGCCAGAACACTGGTTCATTGGATGTCGGTGTTGTGGCACACGCTTCCGGTCCGCCCTATATATACCTGAACACGCATTAGAGGTCTATGGTTCGTCACGCGGTATCTCTGCACTCGGTTCTGCGATACACTGTACCTACCGCTCACGGCTTGTGCATTTATAGTGTGTGGGATGCCCATGATATCTTGCATTCGTTTGGTGTCACACATTGTATCACACTGTATCTTTTACAAAAATACTAATCATCGGTGTTTGATTTTCATTTATGTATGGCTGGATCCATGACGGTTGCATGGGAGGCACTCCACACCACAATGACTGCAAGATGGGGGCAGGCAGGTGGACCGAAAGATCCAGGACTGGAGTGGCCTGTCATGCAGGAAGAGAGACAGCGACACCTCATCACGAAGAAGACACAACCACGACGAAAGTCGATTCCCTGGACGCCAAGTTGGAACGTCAGCCGTGTGTTTTCGGCCATTCGTATGTCTCCCGTCTAAGTAACCTTTTTATTGCAGGAAATGGGACAGCCCGCGCAAAGCGCTTAGGTTTCAGGGGCTCCTTTTTTGGGCACGGGGGGCTGCGTTTCGACAGGTTCAGGGAGCGGATAGGTCGCATGCTTGCTTCCATTGGCACTACCCCCGAGGCTATCATTTTACATCTTGGTGGTAACGACTTGGTGCACCTAAATAGGAGGATCCTGATTGAAACAGTACTGTCAGAGTCAGCATGGCTGGCCAGGCGCTGCCCAGGTGCGGTTATTGTGTGGTCACACATGATGCCAAGGTTTCAGTGGCGGGGAGGGGGAATCAGGGAGGGCTCTCAATCACTCGGTTCAGAGGATCAATAATAAAATAGACAAGCTGTTTAGGGCACCGAGATTACAAGTGATTGCTCATGGGTGCATAAAAGGGGACGTCTGCTACTGGCGAGATGGGGTTCACCTCTCTAGGTTGGGGAACAAGATATTCCTGGGCAACATTTTAGCTTGGCTGGACCAATTTCAATGGTGAGTATGACCTTGGGTTTTTGGGGGGGCCTGATAGTCGGTCAACTATGCAGGCCTGTGCGGTAAGGTCATCAGTTGGACAGACTAAATTTACTAATCTTTTGGGGCGCCTTATTAAGTGGGGCGCCCAGAGGGGAGGGACATGTGGCTCTCACCAGACTCCAGGGGCAGTTACAACCGGTTGGTTGCAACGGTGCGGGGCCAAAGGGGGGTTACGCTTTCCGTTGGCTGGTTGGCCACCCCGCACGCGGGCGTAAGTAAGCTGCACTGTCTGCATGGCCCCTTTATGGAGTAAGTCTTGAACGTATGGGGGTTGCCTGGAAGGAAGTGCTTCCGGGTCAGCTGGGCACCCTGCGCATGCGCACTCTGGTTAGGGTGCGCGGTACAATTTGGATTAAAGGGGGAGGGGCCAGCGTGTTGACCTTGCCGTAGGCCCAAAAGGAATACGCAGAAATGTGATCAGCAATATGTTTAGACTAGGATAGGAACATTATGTATTAGAGCTTGGTTAAAGCTAGGAATGAATCAAATGTACCGAATCCTGTCTTGTCATTTCTGCGTAATTATATATTTGTGTGCAAATGTGTGTTTGTTAATAAAATACGATAGGGGGTCGACGACCCCCTATTCCAAACAAAAATGATTGTAATGGTTTCTGTCACTGTAGAAGGGAGGAGGGGGCGGTAGGCCGTACCGGACCATATACTTCGGGGTCTAGAGGGATGGGAATAATTTTAAATAAGCGCTTCCCCCCCTCATAGTCAAACAGACATGGACGGATACACAGGGCAGGCCTATATCCGACCTGCACTCCATAACATAGCCCAGCTGGATTTAAGCAAGCTAATAATTAACTTGCCTAACGGAGATCTACTAGTGGGAGGAGATTTCAATACGACATTCTGCAATCAAAAAGATCGCCATGTCCCTAGGTGCCACCCGGGCGACCACTCAGGACTGGCAGACTTCCTGACGGCTAAGGGACTGGCCGACGTATGGAGAGCACATAATCGATAATCGCTACAATACACATTCCCCTCGGGGGCCCACAACAGCCAGTCACAAATAGACTACTAACTAGCTCTGGCTGACCAAGTGCCTAATTTTAGGGAAGTGTGACATTGCACAAGGGAATCTCAGATCATTCCCCAATATGGGAGAGAGACATTGACTGGTCCATGGTGGTGGAAAAGACCATCTACGAAGGCAGAGTTTGCCCCACGAAGTGGAACAACATATGGGGTAAATGAAATGCACATAGGGGTAATATGTGTTCCCCCCACCATCCAGATGGGTAGAACGAATTATAGAAAAACTGCTTGTGAGGACTTAAAATCAATTGAGCAATTGTATTTTGCAATGCTGTAACATGCTGGAGTGATTTGTCAAAATTGTATACTCTTGTAAAACCTCAATAAAGAACAGTTACATTTTTTTTTTAACTAAAAATCCAATAATGGGGAAGTTGTGAGTCTACACAGCAAATCATACAAAGTTTGTGTTCTTCCAATACTATTTACCGCCACACGAAGGAAAAAAGAACAATATAGTGTCTGTCATGGCTAGGAAAAGAATTTTCCTGAGGGAAAAATACACAAATAGGTTTCGTACTTTAACAAAAAGATCTTGAAAAAGGTAACATGTGTAGGAAGGTGGATATCTGACTATGGTTACCCCCAACTTTTTGGCTAGTGTCTAGCTGGTTTTTCGACTTAGTTGGCCTGAGATCCTGCCATTCAGGGTCTCAGGCTGTCTGCTCTCTCTTTAAAATGGACTCCATGTACCCTAGGTACATACCCAATTGGTAAGGATCACCTTATTGGACCCTGTACAGTGTACCCTAGGTACCCAGGGCATAGGTGTACCCTAGGCCTCCCAGGGGCTGCAGCATGTATTATGCCACCCCTGGCCTGGCCTTCCAATCAGACACAACTGGTTGATCACTCAGCTGGGGCAAGGTCGTGTAATCATCCCTTGCTTAGATATAGTATACCTATATCTACCCTTAAAATAGACACATGTGTACCTATCAGTCACTCCTATGGCAGGCCTTAACAATCCTGGAGGCAGAGTGCTTGGTAACATGTGAGATGTGCTCTAGCATGAGATGAGCCTGTCTGCAGCTTTCGGAACCATGTCCTTATAGCTGTTCTATGATATAGCCTACCATATACTCTTAAAGTGCCTTATAATCTTAAACGGTTATGGTAACTATGGTTTGGCTTTATCAAAACATGTCGTGTAAGGTGTCTAACACTTTGGAATAATACCCCCATACCATTTCTGGTGATGAGGATATTATTCCTCCCTTCTAGAGGGAGAGACATGTTAAAATCCTACTTTCCTGTTTAACTCTGACCAAAGCCTCAGCATCACAAAATGGATGCTGCTGCCACAGACACGAGTCTGACCTCCTGCAGCTGGGAGCCCTCCCAGCCAGGGAGGCCTGGACAATAGGTTTCCTGCTTGGGGAGGTGCTAGCACCTCCCCAGACAGACTTTAGTGCATTGGGGCAGGGAGGGCTGAAAGGAATGAGACATGCCTGGGGCACACAAGGTGTCCCATGCATAGTCCAGTTCAAACCGGCGCTGGGGTACTCCAGCCCCAGCTCTGGCGCGAAACTAGACAAAGGAAAGGGGGTGTAGCCACTCCCCTTCCTGGTCCCACCCATAGGAGGGACCTTGCAGGTAGCCCAGCCCACTAGCCCAGTATATCAGTAGGTAGCTGAGCCCTGCTAAATTAGATTAACCTGAATCTGCAACTTGTACAGAAACTCTGGACCTTCGACATTCGACCTCAGGAAGAAGACTGAAGAAATCTCCCTTGTGGCCAAGGAGTGACCACCCTGGGCAACCAGGCACCATCCAGCGACCGCTGCTTTGCTTTGCGACTGATCCTACGAGGGACGACTGCAGAGACTGACCAGCGCCGAGACTTCCAGACACCTCTGACCCAGATCCACATCTCCAGCGAAGCTGAGACCCGTGGAGGCGACGTGGGACCGGCGACCTGGGAAAAGTGGCTAGTACCTGACTAGCGCGACTTCCAAGGCTCCCTCGAGGCTGTGCTTGGGGAATTGAGAAGCCCCCATTCCGAGCACCATCTGCAAAGAAGACCAGCTCCCCACACTTCACGTGTTCTGCGTGGGGCCCTTCTGCACCCGAGTTGCTCGACGTGTTGTCCGGTTGCTGGCACGTTGGCTAGTGACCTCTGCGACGACGAACCTTTGTTTTCCACTTGCTGGTCCGGCTCCTCCAGACTGGCACCCGCTCCTCTGTGAAAGAGAAGCACCCCAGACCTTCCTGGTCTGCACCAGAAGCAAGCCCTCCATCCTGCGTGGGTTCCGCTTGCCAAGGCTTGTTGGGTCCTGACTCGACTTCAACGCCGCCGACAGCAAGAGCCTTCGTGGGACAGTTCACCTCCTGGTCCTGGTCGTCCTCGACGCCTCCTGGTACCCGTGACTGCTGCGACAAGCTTCACCTCTTCACCTGCATCTTCACGACATCGCCTGGTTCCTTCCTGGTTCCTTCCCGGCTCCTGGCTGGTGACCTAGACTCTGTCCCTTCTGCTTGCAGGTTCCTTTCTTCTTGATCCCAGCCTTGGGATCCACCGGACACTCTTCACTGACTGCCTGTCAGCAACTTTCCTTCAGGCATCCATAGGAGTCAACGACGAAACCTGACGCAAGTTCACACCTATGCACCCACAGCCCGTGGGCTAGGTAACTTGAGCATTTCGGTGCTCACAAGGGTATTGACTATCCAAGGGTCTAGTTTCCGAGTCTCGACTTCCTAGCTATACCAGAAGTGTCCTAAAACTGTTAATTTCTAATAACTTTATTTCTATCGACTATAGGCATTACGCGTGAGTGTTTCCACTCTGCACCTGAATCCCGTGGGCCTCCCACTTCCTAACCTTTGGTAGTATAATGTAGCCCCAGCGATTCCCTAGGCCTAGGCCTATCCTGTGTTCGTGACAGTGGTCCTTATACCACTTACTTAGTATATGGTTTGCGTGGCCCCTAGGGCCTAACTGTATTACTTACCTGTGTGACTTAATGTATGCTTAAATAAGACTGTGTTGTAATTACCTCGAATCTCATAAAGAGTGCTGAGGGTTTGACTAGAATAAATACATTCTATTTTTATATATATCTGTTGTGGTTTCCTTTCATTTGGTATTCAAGGGATTACATATGGTATAACAGCTGGCTTCACATGCCATTCAGAGTTTAGCCTAAGACTGCTCTTGTCCATGCTACCACTAGGATAGATGGTGTATAAGGTTGACTTTACAACCAATCACCATAAGGGTTGTTTGGACTGATACAAGGTGTAGACTAGAATTAGTGACATCATATATCAGGCCAACTTCTCACAACATGCATTCTAGGATGGCAGCTACAATGTAACAAGGTCACTTACTACTGTATAACAGAAATAAATAATATAAAAATGTACACTGAGCCAGATTTGTCACTGATGAGAAAGTAACTATTCTAAGTGGATATGAACTATGTGCAGAGGCTTTTGTTCAGTCACTCAAAGTGAAGGGAGCCAATGGGTAAAGTGGGCTGACCCATCATCCCATTCTCTATGCTGTAGTGAGCGGAAGCAAAATGTGATTGAAAAGTTAACACAACAAGGATTCAAACATTCAGCCAAAAATCCCCTCCGTTATATCTAAGTGGTTATGAGTATCCACGAGGACTGGTCTAAAAAATGGAGTTCCAGATGTGCCCTCTGTTAGCGTAGATTTCACGGGGCGCGTTTAGACCAGTTTCTGCAGCGGTTGGTCTCCGTACTTTATGGAATAAAGTTTTAACATACCTGGGTTGCGCACACAACTGTTTTTTTGGTCTTGATTATGGATACCTCCAGAACATTAACCACAGTGTACTTCTATTCATTATCGCCATTTTAAGCACATTGCCTTTGTTTGCCAATTAATTGTATGAAGGTTGTTATTAACCTTTTCTCATTGACTGCAATTTTTAATATGGTACGTGAACTTCAACCAAAGTGCTACATTCTTAAAAAACATCACGTGTTGGCTGATAAGTTAAACAGCCCAAGGCCAGCTCATAAGAGGCTAATAAGCACTTACGAAAAAACGCGTTAACACTAACAATGAATGGAGTTTAATTTAGTCTAAAGTGGTACGGTGGATGTGAAATGTATTTTTAAAATAATGCAGCGCATACATAATGGGTACTATTTGCAAAAAACTCTACAAAGCGCACACTCGACCCAATGAAACAGTGTTATGTTGTGAAGAGAAGGTCATCTCCAGCGAGCAGGTGCTCTTGAAATGACCAATGAAATGTGGACCAGAACTAACCCACGCTGGCTCCCTACAGGTGAATAACCGCACTGAAGAAAACACACTGGGCCTAAAAATAGCCTCTCTAGTGCTGCTTCCAGATCATCCAGTCTGTACTTAACTATCCTGATCTAGAAGGGTATAATACACTTACAATTCACTTGCCGTCCATTTTCTTTCATTTGAAGCATTTTAGTGGCTGGAAAAATGGAACTGTTCTGAAGGACTTTAGGCACTAAGTAGGCCCTTCCTGAGACCAAGGTAATTGTGGTGCATTAAGTATGTACCAAAAATTACTGATACTCTTTGAAGAGGAAAGACCTGTATACGTGATTGCTGCAGGGTTACAAATCACCTACAGAACAGAGAACAGCAATGAAAAATGGTGGTACTGCAAAAATTTCCACATCTATCCATAATTTTGTGTTTTTTGTGGTAACAAATCTTGAGGATTCGTCCTTGGAAACACATGCAGTAAAAGTACACATGGTATTACTACAATTTCTACAATACCGATGTGAGTGCAAGCTACTTTCGGCATTAAGAACTAGAAGCCACTGGCGCACATGCCAAATAATGCTATGGTGACACATTTATTTTGGTTCAAACGCCTTTGCATTTTCTCAAAACAAAGCAGCACATTCCCAGAGCTGCTCACACCAATGTGTGCAAAAGGAATCCAAAATGGCCACTTGACATGTGGTCTATGTGCCCCATTATAACGTTTATCGATTACCCGGAGACCATTTAGGAACAACATTGTTAAAGTGCCTTTCCAAGCTGGATTAATGGTTCTTTCTTCTTTAGTTATTGCATGCATATGCTACAACAGAAAGGGAAAAAGACATTGAGCCAAGTAAACAGACACCATATACTTGCAATAAAAAAAAAAAAACTAAAAAAAACGGATCTGGCCTCACATTAAGTGATTATTTTTAAATAATAGCCTTTCAGTTGTGCCATGCATTTTATTATTGTGGATTCGGAAGAGGAGAGGAATAAAACACCACTTTTCCAAGTGCTCAAACACCTGGCAGCTACAATGTTGCAATATCACTTCAACCCTTTAAAACAGCAACTTCAAAATCTATACGGCAAATAAATCGCCATGTAACTGGACACCTGAAGTGGCAGCATAAACCCCCCCCCAAAAAACAAGCCGGTATTTCAATACAAATTTGGCCCAGGGTCAGATGTGATTCAGACTTATCCCTCATCTCTCAAGGCAATGGGGCTTCTAGAGCACGTTCATCCAATTGCTCCCAAGCAGACTATACCAAGTGGCCGGCCACCCTTGAACCTGCTACCCACCTCACCATCAACACAGAACCAGATCTGGGAAAGATCCCGCTACACTCAAAGCTCCCCCTCTCAAATTTTCACCCTCTCCATTTCAAAATGGTTAACAACCTTTACAACGCGGACATTACACCACAATACCTTCACAACGCGGTTGTTACAACGACTTGCTCTAGATGGCGCTCTAGACTAAGGAATAGTATGATTTACTATTCCAACACCTTCCCTACTATTGCACACACTGGAGTTGGAATAGTAAATCATACTATTCCTAAGTCCAGCGCATCATCTAGAGCAAGTCGTTTAACAACTTGCGTTGTAATGGTACTGCGTTGTAACAAAGTGGTCGTTGTAACAACTGCATTGTAAAGGCACGCAATGTAATGAATCGCGTAGTAAAGAGTCATACTCATTCAAAGCAGAAGGCAACGTCCAGGATTTTGGAGAGGCCAGAAAACACACTTGTCCCCAATGACTAAGATTTAACAAGAGTGCCACCACTCCTAGATCACATTCCACTTAAACTTCTTCTTTTGGTGCTTTAAATAGCTGCAACAACTATCAAGTAACGTGGTCACTGCACAAACACCCCAAATAAATAGGTGCTGAGAAACATTAACCACTTCACTCAAGAACCTGAGATCACGTGTGGTCGCTCCCAAGAACAGCCCACTCACAGAACACAAGTCTCTTCTTATTAGGACAGCCATCCTGAGGACCACTGTGCTCTGATGCCCAAAGCCCTGCTGAAGAACGCGAATGTCCTGCCTGATGAACAGTCTACTTATCGTACATGCATTTTGCTATCTTACGAACAGCCATTTTGAGGTCCACAGGCATTTTCGCTCAGTATCACCGTCCTCCCCTGATCTTCTCTGAAACTCCCCCCCTTCATTTATCAACGTTTTACACTTACATACCATATGAGAAGATGAGAAGGATGAAGTTGCGGTTGCGTAGCAGCTTGAGGATAGATTGTTTATAAGAGTATTCAGCAGAGGGCCTAGCACGCACCACAGACTGAGCTCGACTCGGAGGAAGAGGAGGCTTCTCACGGAATACTGAAAGAAAAAAAAAAACAGGCATTTGTTAGCAGTACTGAACATGAAACAAATAGGAAATCCTCAGAAACAGTGCAAAACACAAAAAAGGCCTAATAATTGCTACAGCACAGAAGACACACACAAGTAGTGAACTTGAATTAAAAAGCACACACCTTAACGGGGGCTGAAATGTCCTAGGAACCTGATGTCCTTCCTTCACAATTAACTGGGAATTGCCTGCATGTCACCAGCTTTTCAAGAGAACCTCTCTAAAATGTAGTTGTGTTAAAATGCGCCTATTTATTCTACGTAAGCATATCCGTGTGTGTGAGCAGCACACACATCTCTACACCGGTTAAAACAATTCCTTCGTTTTTTCAAGCATGCAAGGTCAACAAACGGCATATGGACCAAAGACAGGTAGATAGATGTTGTACAGGTGGAAGAGCAAGGTCTTGGGGTAGAAGTAATTTCTACCAAAATGTCAGTTTTCCAGATCTTCAAAACCATGCCAAACAAAGCCAGGAACTTAGACCAGATTTTGCCGTAAAAGATTCTATTGGTTGAACAGGTTTCATCAAATTGCATTCATCGTCATTGGATACAGCAAACGTAGTTATCAGCACATGAGCAACACGCTGATCCAATGTTTACATATTACAATGGCAATTAACCATGATATAACAGTTTTCAAAATACTACCTATAGCTAAAGTCAACTTATTTCCACCCTTACCCTCCACACACATGCAATCCGTCTGCCAAGACATTCCTCTTACGGAGCAGGCATCAATTTTTAATTCCTTTTTACATTACCTAGAGACCCCACAGCTCTGTTTGTCTGGTAGTAGAGCAAGATTTATATTCTGGAAATGTTTCAATAAAAGAATAAGGTATCCAGAACTCAAAGATGTATTGGTCGTGTCATCATGTTATCAATCCTCGTCAGATGTCCAATTGAAGGTCTCATATCCTCTGGAAGTATTCAATTTGAACATGCAGGTAATTGGAAATCTTTACCATGGAAAGCAGGCTCTACAGTCGGTCATACCACCTACGCAGAGTAGGCAGCTCCACCTTTTCCAATGGTGCTATACCCGGGACAGTCATTGCCTCTGCTTTGGATCCATTAGTCTCAGTATCACTACTCCTTGCAAGTCTACTACACTGTATCCTAAGATACCTTTAATGCAACACAAGACTTCCTTTCATCCTCTTTACCTGTATTGATGTCCCAATATCTATCCCACAACTTCCACATATCTTGGAGGTGCCTGAACACACCAGCACTGTTCCAGCTAAATAACTGGCAACAAATAAGCTTCAATCAAGAGAATCTTGAGAGGACTGAAGCTTCTGACCCAGTAAAATGTGTACACCAGATTTATCTGTAAAGATTGCTCATCAATTCCTTTCTAAGAATGCATTGAATAAATATACCATCTTTAGCGATAGACACACGCATGCATGTTAATTGTTCAGTGTAGGAAGGTGGGGTATAATGCAGTAAGGCTGGTTAGGCTTCACTATGTATTACCTTTACATTACCCCCAAACAAGTACTTTGAATTCACACCAATAAATTCCTAGTTCTGTCCTGGTACTGTGGCACAGAGCAGTCAGGCTTAACTAGAGGAACATGTGTTAAGTATTTCAGAGGACCAACATGGCCGATAAGTGATTGACACAACTCAAAAGAAATCCAACACAAATTTATAACAAGCATGAAAATCTAATAGGTCTCGCCTTTCATTAAGTTAAAGCCATTTACTTTGCTATACAATACCATTAGCAAAGCAAATGGCTTTAACTTAATCAAAGGCGAGACCTATTGCATTTTCAATGCTTGTTGGAATTGTGTTTGCTGTTTAGTATTTTCCATTGCTATTTGGCTTTGCTGTAAATCAACCTTAGAGCTCTCATAGTGTGAGCTTGTGTACATGCTCATCGTGAACTGAAATTCCTTTGCAGGAACCCATGCATCTGGTGACAAAATGATGGTGAAAGCACGCCCGCATAAGGCAACACTAAGCACCGTGGGGCAGTGCCTCCCCATCTCTATGTAAGTAGTATGCCCCGCCACCAATATGGCTGATCAAAGGTGACAAGCTAGGGCACCCAAAGGTAAGCGCTAGTGACTTTAGGACAGAATTACTACAGGCGCAATCAGAGAAAATCAACTTCAAATTTAAACGTGTGGGCTTAACTTCCTGAATAAAGCTCAGGTCAAAGCACGTGTTACTCAAGACCACCACCAACCATCACGATCGCTGGCGAATAAAAGAACACGTCCACGCGCCTAAGGCAATCAAATATGCACGTAAGTTAGTGGACTGATGCTGAAAAAAGTTCCCCTGAAATGCAGATGACCAGCTTTCAGAACACATCAGTTGGATGAGCGAGTAGCGCAGGCGCAGCATATTCTGTTCCCTAGTATCTTATGCATGTGGCGCATGCTGCTTTTCAAGAGCAAAGAGCGTGAGCTCTGACCTCCAGGCCCGAACATGTTGCCGGGGTCACCTAGTTGATGAAACAGGGCTTTATCACCAATCACGCCTCGGTGTTCGCACACAGCAGCGACACCTAGCGGCACAGGACCATCATCTGCATCACTGAGACACCGGCCATGGTTAGGTGTTACTGCATTTATACATCATCCTACCAACAGAGGGCAGAGACAGCCGTCAATGGTGCTGCTAAACCAGCCAAAGTGGGGTAGTGGTGTCCAACCCAGCAGGACCAGCAGCAACACTAACACCTATGCACCCACACTACCACCACCACGCACAAAAATACTGACAGCACCAGCAGAGGGAATGGGAGTGCTCTATATGGGCACACAACCACCAAAGATTGCACAACACACTATGGCAGCACCTGCCAAAATAAAGGCTGCTCTGCATACCAGAAGACTACCACCACTGAGAGCACCATAATAACGCCACCACCTCAGGGGGTACAAAGATATCAAAGGCGACAGCACACACCACCACCCAAATATACTGACAGCACTGGACTTCATACCAGAACACTGCCACCACAACGCAAATATAACAATACTGGTCACAATTTAGAGAAGATGTACACTATCCCAGCACATTGCCACCAGAGAATTCCGGGAGCCCAACAGCAACACACTAGCACCATACACAGCAGTGAGGGCTATGCAAACACAGAGTGCACAGAGATTACTGTGATGCTAGAATCACCATTGAGAACGTGTGCTCACTATACTAGCCGGGCACTATCACTAACCTCACAAAGCTAAAGACACTGGCACAACTGAGAGCACAACTATACTGACAGGAGCACCATAGAGAATAAGTGTGCACTATGCCAGCACACTGTCACAAGAGAATCCAGTGATACTAGCACCATACAGAGTGTACAACCACAGACAGACTCATTGCTAGCTATACCTGCACACAGATTAGTGCTTTTACGCCAACAAATTTCATGGCACTCAATTATGCACAACTATAATGTAGCTCTACAAGTGTGCATCTGCGTCTCTTAAAGTGTGCAATCGCCTGTGTGCATCTTTGTGTGTGCATGTGGGCTTAAGTTTGTCTTGCTGTATTGCTCTATCTGGGTGTTGCTGTGTGTACCAGTGGACCGGGCACCACTTTGAAGATGTGCCTCTCTGTGTGCGTGTTTGTGCTGCCCCGGTGTTTCATAGTGTGGGTGTGATATCACAGCAGATAGTTGGATATTACGAATGATAGAGCTCGCATTCGGATGTTTAATTCATGTTGCATTAATTTGCTCAGAACACCGCAAAAACACCGCAAAAAATCCATAAATCATTTTCTGGTCCTTGTTTTGTCTACCTGCAGTATGTCATGTTGAATTAGAGGGCTGCTTCTGATCATCGGGGCTCTTAATTTGCGGGTTTCAGTTTACCAAGTCGCTGGCTCAGGCTGGCTGTTGGAAGTTCACACCAAGGAGTAGCACGTGGCTGCACGTGACAAAAGCATGGGGCGCAGGGGGCGCGCGCAGGGAAAGGGCAGGGCCGTGATCGCTGCACTGGGAGGTGCGGAAGCAATGTGATGGACAGAGGTTGCGGCCCGGCAAGCCTTCCTTGGCGGCCCGCGGACCTTGCAGACATCGGACCCGTGTTTAAAAAATAATAATAATAATGAGTGTTCCTAAACACTGCCGGTTGCACCAGCGCGACTCTGACACTGCTCTGTGGGGGCCGGGCGGTTCCAGGGATAGTCAGAGTGAAGCTGCGGGGCCTAAGAAGAGGTGAAATACAACAATTAACATGCAAATGGTCTTTTAAAGACCTGTGAAGTGCTCGGGTGTGGCTGTCGGTGTGCCCGGGAAGCTGTCTCAGCCGGCTGACACACACGCAAGGGGAGATGACAGGATGACAGAGGAAGGTAGAGGAAGGTAGATGAAGGTAGATGGAGACAGAGGTAGAGGGGGAGAGAGGGAGGGAGACAGAGGTAGAGGGGGAGAGAGGGAGGGAGAGAGAGGGAGGGAGACAGAGGTAGAGGGAGACAGAGAGAGGGAGACAGAGAGAGGGAGACAGAGAGAGGGAGATAGAGAGAGACAGAGAGAGGGAGATAGAGAGAGACAGAGAGAGGGAGATAGAGAGAGACAGAGAGAGGGAGATAGAGAGAGACAGAGAGAGGGAGATAGAGAGAGGGAGACAGAGAGAGGGAGATAGAGAGAGGGAGACAGAGAGGGAGACAGAGAGGGAGACAGAGAGGGAGACAGAGAGGGAGACAGAGAGGGAGACAGAGAGGGAGACAGAGAGGGAGACAGAGAGGGAGACAGAAGAAGACAGAGAGAGGCAGAAGAAGACAGAGAGGCAGAAGAAGACAGAGAGAGGCAGAAGAAGACCGAGAGAGGCAGAAGAAGACCGAGAGAGGCAGAAGAAGACCGAGAGAGGGAGTCAGGGGGAGACAGGAAGGGAGAGGGAGACAGGAAGGGAGCGGGAGGCAGAGCACGCGGTGTTTAAAGATGCATGAAGACCACTGGGGCCAAGAAGAGCTGCATGATGGGAAAGGTTGGCTCCTTTGCTGCAACTAAAACCGCCATTCTAAACGAGAACTGCAGTTAATTAATATTCAGTCCAATTATATCTGCGTTGCGGTGCTTTTGTTTTGCGTCGGTCTAGTGCGGGACAGAAACGAAACCCGGGCAGTTCTGAAAAGGGTATTCAAGCCCTGTCAGATTGTGTGAGGGGAAGTGGTCAATGGACAGAAAAGGAGTAGCACGGTTTCTGTAAGAAGGCCGTTGATTGCAAACAATTCGGGGCGTGCACTAGGAGATGGCAGCAGGACGTGTTTGGGTGCATAGTGCTGGGTGAACGGTTGACAGGCAATAACTGTCCTTGCACAAGAAAAGGTCATTTCCAAGAATTGTAAATCAGGGTGGCGACTGAATGCGTGCCATCGTTACCTCTCCTCCTGTAGACGCGGGCTGCAATAGTCCGAGGCATGTCAGGAAAGTAAGACTGTGATTCTTTCCCCTTCAAGCCACTTGGTGGTAATACATTCACCCAGCAGACAGCACACCGCACACCCTCCGCAGCAGGACGTGGAAAAACAAATAAAAATGCCATGTACGGATGACTAATAGCAGCACCCACAGACAAATGTACACTTAGCACACGTCATATGCAGAGAAACAAATGCGCGCCGTTAGCACCTTACGCCCAATTCGCATTAACACTGAAAAACAAGGAAGGTGGCATTTTCATGTCAAAGGAGCAGGAGCTGCCAAGTGCACACACAGGATCACAACGAGCAAAATTGGACACTCGCATGGAGGAAAGAGACAGCGAGATCACGATTGTGCTCAGCATTAAAACACATTTTTAATGGGGTAAATGTGAATATACTGCTTTCAGGATGCTGCTTTTTTCTAGGCGTTAAAAAATACACTGGCCCGTGTTGATTTTTCACATCCCTTTCAGAAAGGGGGTGTAAATAGGGAAGTTTCCTCCACATCAGAGTCCGGCATGTTTTCCTTAGTAATTTAAAAGACCACCCCAGGTGTTAATGACGGGAGCCCTTGAGGTGATTGGGACAGTTGTGATCATCATAAGAAGCGCATTTGATGCCGGACTGGTGACGTGCAGCACTTGCAAGGGGTGGCCACCTCCCGCAATTCTGCATCTATATTCGAACAACAGCTTTCCTGGACGTGTGGCCAGTGCGCTTCATGGTGCAGCCCGCGAGTCACATGGACAACTATCGGGGTGAGTGCACGACACCAGAATTGACGCAGCCGAACCCGCTCTGCTCTGCCCCAGCAGCTCTGCAGTCTATGGAGGGGAACAAATGAGCAAAGAGAAAACAAATCACATCAAAGCCGGCCTCGCAGAGCAATCAGAGAACAAGCGCTCGCCAGTCAGCCGCTGTTTATTTTTGCATCGCACTTTCACTTTAAAGTGAAAGCGCGATGCAAAAATACACACGCGGCGCCCTGTCTCCTTTTGAGACAGCCCATCCGGATTGGATCGCAGCGCTTGTTTACATAACACGCCTTTTGCGATAAGAAACTGCTTCACGACAGCCGTGAAGCAGGCGATCCAGTCCGGATGGGCCGTCCCAAAAGGACAAAGGGCGGTAACACAGAAGCCTCATTTTCAATGGGAAGCCACCGTTTACCATAAATGGTGACACTACCAAATGAAAATGAAATATACATTGGTTCCTGGATTAGACCGACCATTGTTGTAAAGTTGTCCTTTCCACAGGGTCACCTTGATTTCTTTTTGCCTTTTAGCTGAACCCTATTTTTGCTGCCTACAGAACTCTGTGCACCTTACCCTTGTTAACCAGTGGTAAAGTGCTTGTGTGCCTCCTTTCAGCATGATAAAACTGGTATACTCCTGAGTGGCATATCGAATTTAGCTACAAGTCTCTAGTATATGGTACTCAAGTTGTACCCAGGGCCAGTAAGTTAAAGTCACAAGTGGACTACAGCACCAATTGCCCCATCCACACGGTGACAAGGCAAACATGAGGGAGGCCTGCCACCAGTAACACGGCTGTGCCTATTTTAACTGCTAATTCAACCTGTGAAAATCACCCCCATGACAGGTCGAAAGAATTATTTTAAATATTTATAAGTCACCCTAACTACGTCTTATTACCTAAAAAGGCAGGGTGCATTGAATTTAAAAGTAGGACATGTAAATGTTTAATGTTAAACATGTCCTTACATTGAAAATACAAACAAAGCTATTTCCACTGTAGCAGGTTTGGCTGTTCTTTAGGAAAACATTGGGATGCAATATTAAATACTAATCTTGTATCTGAAGAATGGCACTAGCAAAAAAATAATTAAACAGTTTAATAGTTTCAAAATTCCAATTCAATGGTGAAGTTGGATTTGTTCTAAATATTACAGAAAGGTAACTCTGAAAAAGTTATCTTTGCCCTGCATGACACAGCAAGAAGCGTAATCTGCATTTTGTTCTCTCACTTCCGCCAACCAATAATTAGCATTTAAATAGGTCTGAATGAGGTGTGAACTGGTTTACAAGAGCAAAACAATACACTGACCTGAATGGACAGTGATAACCCCACTGAGCCGAACGCAATATGAAAGGGGGTGGGAGGCTCCTTTTTTACATAAAAGTGCCAGATCATCCTTGAATGTCATATCCTGCATCACAGGCCTGCTGTGGCTTTACATAAGACACGTAGAATGTACTTCAAAGAGGCCTCTCTTGTCACAGGAAAATGTTAACTTACACTTGGGTGGGGCCTTCTATCTTTTCATTTGGGGTGCACTTTAAAGGAGGGAAACAAAATGCCAAAGCAATTTGGGTATATCCACTGTCTGATTTCTGAAAATTCAGCTGCGTTATACCAGACCTCTGTCTCTTAGTTTCTTAGGGGTACAGGGACTGTCTAAACCTAGATTTTAGTGTTAGATGTAGGAGGCCACTAAGATTACCATAGTGCACTCTACATACATCCCCAAAGCGACGTGAGCTCAAATTTAGTGTGGCCGAAGACTTCAGCCATCTTGAAAATGCCTGAAGTAGGTAGAATTAGCCCCAGGACCCCTACCCCATTGGTTAGCACGTCCCCAGGGGGCAATTCTCACCCACATGCTTGTACGAGGCATAAATGTGTAATCTCCAGGCACCAACTTCAGAACCACTCCTGGATCAGTGAAAGATCAGAAGAGGACTGTGCTTGCTATCCAAGCCCTGTGAAGAGCCCAGAAGATTGGACCTGCTCTCCTTCTCCTACCCAGGACAAAAAAGTAGACTTCAAGGGTCATAAGGCTGCCCTCCTGTTAAAGATATGGGGAAAAACAGCACAGGAGGAGTTTTCCTGCAACTGCCTAACTGGCCAGTGGCAACTGTACATGGACTGGACGCACCTGTAGGCCTCTGCCTGCCATCATGAGAGTCTCTAGGCCCTCCCCTGAGGTCCTGTTGAGCTTTAGACATGTACTTCTGTGGTGGATTGGGACTTAAAGGACTAAAGTCAGAAGGTAAAATCTCTGATCAGGCCAGTGTGTATCGGACCTGTGCTTCATCGCAGTCAGCGTCAAATTGTGGGTAGGTCCTGTTCTACAGCGACCATTAACTATCATTAGCACTTTGTGCTTCTTGGTGCGATTTCTACCTAAAACTTAAAAAATGCCTGTTTCCAGTTCCCTTTCTTGGATTGTAGTCATTTTGGTGTCAACTTGTTTATAACATTTTACTCTATTTTTCTTAATTCGTATAGGGATTTTTACTGGTTTGCATTTTGACTTTATTACTATTTTAGTACTACATAAATACTTAAACTGGCTTGGAGTTCAGCCGGTCTGCTCTGTGCCAAAGCTACACAGGTGGTTGAGGTCCAGTTTATTTAGTTACTTTAGTTGTTCACCCCGACAAGGATTGTGATTATTAGTTGAAGGGGGTATGTACCCCCTTCAACTAATAACCCAATTTCTTACAACCATCTGTCGATTCCAGGTTGGTATTTAAAGCTTTGAAGGTCTGTGCAGGGGTGTGGAATTTAATAACATATCTACTTGTCCATGGGGCAGGTTGCTTCATAACTCTACTTGTCCTGTAACAAAATCCACTTGTCCCTTTGGTGCCATGTAGTGTGGCGACAAATTATGGCAGCAATCTCATTATATAAGAGCTCTGATATAGCCTCTCTGATTATGCCAGGGCTCATACCATAGTAGTGTTTGAATACTTGCAATCCCCTTATGTTGCCGCGTTTCCACAAATCTACATACTGGGGCTGAATGTAGTGGGTAGCAACAGTTCCAGGGTTAGAATGCCATTTTGAGTCTGTGCAAACCTACTAACTTGCATGTTTTAAGGGTTTTCAACAACTCTTCTTTTATCTTTTCCCATACTGTGAAATATTTGAAATTTACTCCTGATAATGGCAGACGTAAACCTTCTTCCAGAGTTGGGAAAAAAATGGTTGGCAGGAAAGTGAACTTTTGCATGAGCAAATCTACACATGCATATTTGCTCATGCTAAAATGCAGTCGACAAATATTTTCTAGGAGTACTATTTCTTGTCCTACTTCTGTACATTCTTGGGAATTCACGAAAGCTGTATAGCTGCACTTGATGCAGGGACATATACCATTGGTGCACTTTTGAGACTCTTTAATAAATTGGCCCCTAATTTGGTCTGGCGTGGACCATGACCTTTTGCGTTTATTAAAATTCTGTCTCTCTCTCTGTATCGGGTGGCTTCACTGTGAGTGACAGCATTCTGCTCTTTCACAAGGAGCATATTGGCACACAAAGTATTTTTCTTCAGTGCCAGTAACTACTGTGGCAGTATGTGCTTTTTAAGACCAAAAACAATTTTTGCTTTAGCCAATGTTTGTTATAATGGTGAGGGCCCGGCAGCTCCCACACGAATAAGGTTTTACAAAAACTATGCCAAAACAAGTCACACATTGACAAAACTAAAAAGCTGACCACCAATTTCAGACCTACTGGCTTTGCCAATGCATGTTTATTTTTGTTTCCCATAATCTTATTGAAACTGGTTACACGGATTTTCCATATTTTGGGGAAATACTAGCATGCATCAACACATGTTACTAAATGATGCTGCAAAGAAATGGTACCTGAAATTTTACAGTAGTTTAGCGAATTTGTTTTCCCCCTGCTTTCATTTTTTATGAGCATTTTACTTTGAAAGCAAAGAATCATGAATCCTGCTTTCAAGCTTCTGCAAATATTTGCATAAAATCAGAGGGCATTGTAGTCTGGTAACACAGTTGCTTTAGAGGTACTCTTAACAGCATTTCGAAATTCACAACTCAAAGAAGGGAAAAACAAGGTTTTAGTATTGAAAGTTTAATCTGCAACTTTGCGCTGAATATCACTGCAACTAAAGTACCCATCCAAGCATGGCTTGAGAGCTAGTGTCTGTAATATCCTAGTTTACTTCTAAATGCTAGAAAGTCGTTTAGTTTTCCCTTGATAGCCAAAACAATACCTCTATTTTATTCCGAAATTGACATTTTGCAATTGTATCTAAAATGGCCCAGTTTCACAGACTGCAAGATGCCATAGTAGACCCACATTGACCTTTACTAAAAAGAGAAGAATTCTGGTAAGGCCTTATTCTTGGCCTTCCCATGCGCTCACTTCCTTCGTAGGAGGCGGCTCCGGCCTGCAAACAGTTCACAACATTGAAAAGTCCAACACTTTTGAAATAAAAGTATCAGAATGAGGCCTATTGAACAAAAGCATGGATTGTTCAAGCAGATCTTCCCATGCCCAGGAAAGGAGACTCTGGTGCGGAAAGAGTGAGCACTGAAAAAAGAGCTAAAGTGATAGGACTGCAAGGAGGAAGAAGACGTCTACAGTAGTTGACACA